>NC_055997.1:142082321-142748988 GCF_018446385.1 Zingiber officinale
AGATAATTTGAAATAAAAAATGAAACTAACATGGACATCAAAGACAAAGTCAATTATGTTATCTGTAAACATGTACACGAGGGGCATTCAACCATTTGCAAATTCATACTATCTATTGTTCTTCATTTTTGTAATCAAGTATATACCAATTATGAAAATAGTGTTATCAGGCGAATTTATCTATGTAATAAAGATCATTAGCAAAAATATGGACAACAAATAGTGTGAATGTGGATTTCTTGGAAAAAATCATATTACAAGAGGAGGCGTGTTGTCCGCTTCAGTGAATGCTTGATCACTTGAAATATGTGTCGCGTTTGACTTATGATTTTGATGAAGGGGCTCATGCTTCACATTATCATTGATTGAGTCAGAAGACTTTTTCAAATCAGAAACTTTATTTGAGTTAGAAGGATTTTTCGAATCAGAAACTTCATTAGCTGGTGGATGTTGAGAAACGCCTTTGCTAGCAATACAGGTCTCAGCAGACTGACTGAATGCTTTTAAAACTGGCTTTTGTATGGAAGTTCCATTAAATGGTTCTGGTAATGGAAGAGTAGGAGGGCTGACAAGAACAACTCTTAATTTGTTCTCTTGAATGTATCTACCATTTTCTTTAGAGAACTGCAGAACCAAAAAAAGTTGGAGATCAAGACATATTAATCAATCATTGCAGATACAAAGATAAGATTGCATGTTTTTCTTACAAAACTCGGCACAATGTCCTCATCCGTTGTGCCATAGGGAACAACTGTGCTCTGGACAAGAAACTTATCTTTAAGTTGAAAATCAGATGGAGCTTCCTTCAGTGTTTGCATGGTAACTAAAATCACATAATCACATTATTATAAACAAGAAAATAATAGGCATTCGTCGATAAATAATGAGTATAGTTTGAAATATTGAGATTAATTGAAGAAAACAATCACTTCATTGCTAACTAACGAACAGAAAAACCATTCTCCAGTAGCATATGTCCAATGATGGTGACATTAAAAGATACAAATAAAATAAAATATTTATGGATACAGAAAAGCACACTCTTGTTTAAGAATGTGCTTCTCTTTATCACTTGATTTGAGAAGTTAAAGAAGAGAGAAATATGACAAGGGTAATAAAATCCATCTAATGAAATGCCTTTACAAAGTATGCCATATCGTGAGACAAGCAATTATTCACAACCAGATAGACCATCTCATGGTATGTAATACAATATCGATTAACAAATACACAATGATTATAGAAGAATTCTCCAAATAGCGAACTACTTAAGTCCCTTTATATAATAGTTTTTTTTAAAAAAAATATCGTCTCAACGTTTCGTCCATTAGGTGAGTAAATTAGTCATAATCTTTATATCCAGTTCATATGAACTTTTTCTAATAAGATAGGAAGGTAATAAAAAAAAAAAAAAGGGCAGCCCGGTGCACGAAGCTCCCGCCATGCGGGGTCCCGGGGAAGGATCCATTATACGCAGCCTTACCCTGCTTTTTGCAAGAGGCTATTTCCAGGATTCAAACCTGTGACCTTTTGGTCACATGGCAACAACATTACCGTTGCACCAAGGCTCCCCTTCACAAAGATAGGAAGGTAATGCAGTAACTAATTTAAGGTTCTAAATTACTTATAGTTTTAAGTTTCAGAAGTTTTCAAAGTCATCAGTGTCTACAAAGTATTATTATCCAAATGAAATTTAACCCCTTTTTTTTGGGAGAATCAGCCTTTATTTCATTTTATAAAAGAGGTTTGGATCCCTCAATGCAATTCTATTCTACATTTTATTATTTTTATTATTATTATTATTATTATTATTATTATTATTATTATTATTATTATTATTATTATTATTTCTTGCTGTGACATTTCTCTTCTCTGAATGAGAATGGCTCATAGTGTCACATCATAAGGTCTCTATTTTGTAGGATTTTAAGCATGAAATTTCTCCACAAAGTGCGCCTAAGACAATACTAATAAAAACTTCCATAGAAATAGAGCACACAAAAGCTACATATTTTTAACCTAATAAAGTCATAAAACAAACCTGTAAAGTCACATGCTGATCTGGGTAGAATGATGCCTGTATTGGGTCGCACACAGTATCGCTTAGGAGATGTTGTTTTAACCTAATAATATATGATTGAGTCAGCTATGTCATATCTGATGACAAAAAAAAGTGACAAACTGCAAGCCCACATCATCTGGGAACCACTATACAGATCTTGCCACATAGCAAATACAGTTAGGGGGTGGAATGAAATAGTAATCAGGGGAATCAGAGATGCAAAGAGAAAGGCTAATGAGCTAGACAAACCATGGAGGATTAAGCACTCATTTGATTTTACAGAAAGCAGAATGTACTCTAAAATAAATAAATGTTAAATTCTACAAGCGATAATAAATAATATATGTATTAACATTGTTCTAACAGAAATTTTACAAGAATACAGAACATGAAATTCATCCTTATTTTATTCTGTGCATGTACTTTAAACTAGAGCCATACATATAGCAACAACAACTAACCTTGAAAGCGATGCATTCTCCTGAATTGTTGATAAGTTGGACAGAACATGAACTTTGTTTCTTCCGCTCAACTTGAATCAACAAAAAGAAATGCATTATGTGAGCATCAGTTTAAATTTAGTTAAAGATAGCTTCAGTTATGCAATTAGAAAGAAGAGGCAGCAGATCACGGAAAAAAAATATATTGCATTCCAATTCTTATGTTGTTACAAATAGAAAAGGTGAATCACCTTCCTCTTAAGGAAATCAAATCATAGACAACATAAGGAATAGGATACAAACAGGTTAGGCATGCAGCAAGATAGACTAAAAATTTATGTAAGATACAGAAGAGAATCTTGGAGGTGCATATCACTAGTTTATAACAACAGAATAATGTGTTTCTCACTATCCTGTGTACACAAGCACCTATCTCAATGTTACATAGAAAATGGCAAAGCTAAGATAGGCATACACGAAGGAGATCTTTTAGAGTTTTTCATTGCCCTTAGATTAACAGCCACCTAGGTTGTAACCAAGTAAATAGTGTATCTCGTCCTTTTAATTGTTAATTTGAGTTATTATTATTGTTGCTTTTAATTTGAGTTGAAAGAACGGGAAAGGTGTTATTTTTCTTTTTCAGGCAATTCACTTCCTCAAGTCGGCCGCCAAGGGTCCTAACAAGTATGATGAGAGAGAACAAGGAGAGAGAAAGTGAAAATAAAGAAAAATTAAACAAATATATTAAGGGTATTTTTATCCAAAACTTAATTTTCATTCTCATTTCTATCAAAACCCAAGGGAAGAGGAGGGTTTTATCAATATCCAAGTTTTTGGGTTTCATTCCAAAATCTTGATTCCATTCCCATCAACCAAACATAAGGTTTAGGAATGAATCCATTTCCTTATTCCCAAACCCCTAAACCAAACGCCACCTTAGTAATCTTTGCCTGTGCTTATGGTTTCATGTATGTTTTCCTAACACCCTAACAATAGCTTGAGTTCTCTATATGAATTGAAAACCCATAGTCAAGATGTTGAGCTCTCGCCCTGTTCAAGGTGCTTTATCTATTTGCCACTGTTTGATAGAACATATCATTACATTTATATTTGTCACTCCTAAATCGGGAGAAAGTTTGCCTTTAATTGTCCTGCTTATCAATCAACCTTTCATGTTTAAATTAAGTAGTTCAGTGCATGAAGTTCGGTAAAAGATTGGAACCATAGTGCATAATCTTAAGCTGTAAAATTATAGTGCTCTGGATTCTGAACAAAAAAAACATGTAACAAATAAGTCCCCTTCTTTTTATCAAGGAATGGTGCCATCTCGGGAAAAGCATTTTTGATAAGCATAACTATGACGCTATATTACTTGTGTCATGAAGTTCAATGAATAGCTAAGATTCATATAGCTGGGACAAATCTAGTTCCATGACTATTATGATTGGTACGACCACAACTCAGACCAGGTTTCCAGGATTAGATTGGTGATCAAATTTTTACCAAATCAAGCCCGTTTTGTTGGTTTTACTTCTGACTGTGGCGTGATTTGGTAAGAAACCAATAGTGTAGCGTACTCAAAAACAGATACCAATAGTGTAGCGTAAAATGCCCAATTGACGATCCATCCAATTCAATTATATACTGCTCGACCACACGGCAAGGCAATGAATCTTCAATGCCTAGCCGAAGGAACAAAGAAAAAACTTAGAAGCTTGAAGAGCGACTAAATGAACCAGTTTTCGACTTACATGTAAATTTAAGTTCTTGAGGTTGAATCCCCACGAGCACTTGATCCACTCCCATCGGCGTCGTCTAAACCAGAAAACAGACTAAGCAAATGAATCTAAAATCGAAACAGCAACAACAATAACTACCTGTGATCGCAGAGTGGACTCCTCCACGGTCAGCCGCTTCGGGAGAACAGCATCTACGATCAAAAATGGTACATAGAATACAACGCAGGAGAGAAATCGATGGCGTAGAACCCTAGAAACTCTCAAACGTAAGCAAACGGTCGCCGGGCACTATTGAGTAAGCAGGGCAGGGAACGCGATGAGTTGTCAATAAGATGAGGAATCGCCCAAAGAGAAGGTTGCTGATTCGCGTCTCTCTCAGTTGATTGGCTCACGCGTGAAAGCGTTCGAGACCACTTCTGGCACGTTCCTTTCTAGTTCTCCGGGCGACAGAAATGCGGTTTGACTAACGTGTACACATAGTTTTTACCCGCACCGTAGCTGGCCGCGTCGGATGGGTAACGGTACGCGATGGGCGAGGGCTGTCCAGGGCAGATGCGACTTGGGGCAGGAGTGGACTGACCTTCTTGATCGAAGACGAAAGCAAACACTGGCGATTGGTTTCACGTCGCCATCGGTTGGGACCCGCAGAGATCTCCCGGCTACCTACCGGTGGGCAAGGAACTGGGGCCCGCTGCCGATGGGAACAACTGGTGAGCTGCGGAGAAATCAGGATGTACGGGTACGCGGTGGGTGGATTTGGGTGGTTGGGGAAGGCGGGAATTCAACGTATGAAGATCAATTGACTTCGTCAAACCAAATGACCAATCGCTCATCGTGGCAAATAAGTTGGAGAAGATGAGCCAAGTGTGAAGATTACCCACTTATGTGGCAAAACAAAATAAAAAAAAAAGGCACGGAGAAAGGTGGAGAATTTTGATCTCAAAATTTTATGTAGCAATATTTTATATTTTAAAAAAATCGCATTATCCAAGAGGGCTGAAAATTATCTACTTAGATCAATCCACTTGATGATAGTAAATGAGCAAATCAAACTTTTTTTTAAATCTAAATATCTCGTTCATCCAATTAATTTTAAAAATGATTAGTTCAATCTTATAAAAAAATTTTTATTGATCAAAATAAATTTGAAAAAACAAATAACTCCGGACAAACTACTCAACAGTATAAAATTTTCAAATTTCCTATATGTAATATGTTGTGGATGAGATTAAATCTTCATTGCCTAGAGAGTATATCCTACCTCTTATTTTACCATCGCATCATAATCCCAGAGCAAGGGTGTTGTTGTCAATAGATCTGGGATTGATATCTGACGAAGTGCGGAATGCCCTGTTGTTTGCTACTATTATTATTGGGCTAAGTTTCTCGTAATTTATCTCTCTTTCAAATAGTAGGGATCATTATGGAGGGATCGTCGAGATGACGATTTCACCTTTTTATTATCAATAGTCCCGGAACAAATCAAATTTAATTGGTTAATCAAGTTGAATGGGTGGATCAGGGACAGATAAGCCATCTAGATGGAGCAAACCAATTAGATTGAATCAGTTGAGATAGGAATTAGATTAGAACATCAATGATTCAAGCAAATTAATAGATCACAAGCACAATAAAAAGTTAAATAGACTGTTCGAACTAGGCATACTAAACAAATAGACAAGTCAGTTGTGAGTTTAAATTAGTCATAAAGCTAAATTAGTTGAACAATTTATTTTTTATAAAATTTTTTTATCATCATGCTTTTGTCAATTACTTGTAATATATCCACGAATAAAGCATCTATTTTATTTGCTAAACTAAACAAAAAAGTATTATACGGTAATTACCCTAAAAAATCCCCAATATTGATTATTGTCATACACACATACTTTTTCAAAAATATCTTTAATCCCTTAAAAATATTAAAATATATAAAAAAATATTATGCATCCCCTAGATATTTAGGACCAATAACATATTTTAGCTCTAAATTTAATTTGGACCAAAATTTAATTAAGTGCTTAAAATGTTATTTAAGACCCCTACATTTTTTTCTTTCAATTTTGATAAAAAAATCATAAGATATAATTATCAATTCTTATGATCTTTTTAACAGAATTACTCTTTTACGGGCAATTCAATTTTCTAAGAATAGTTACTTCTGATCAATTATATATTTCATGAATCACATCAATTATTGGACTCTAGTTCCACGGTAATCTAAGAAGTTGATGCATTCTCATTTAGGATATATTTTTTATATACAGTTTTATCCTACTTTTCTTTTGCAAAGGATATTTCTAGGATTCGAATTCATGACTTTTTGATCACATAACAATAATTTTATCGTTGCGCCAAGGCTCCCATTCACAACTTAACTAGGAAAAGAAATTAAAAAAATAAGATAATAAAAAAAAAATTCTCCGGTGGCACAAACAATTTCACAACTTAACTAGTAGATGACTACTAGGAGGATTATTGCAGTAACACAAAACAAAGAAGACAGAGAAATTAATGGAGACGAAAGTGGAAAGCAAGTCAAAGGCTTCACGATACCAGGATGATCTTCTAGATAGCATCATTATCTAGATATGCTACCATTTCACAATGATTAAATAAAGGTGTATGCATAACCCATCAATACATACAATGATACAAAGTGATAACAAACCCGTTAATATAGTTACCTAATCAAGGAGTTATCCCAAACTAAATCAGTATGCAATCAATTGTTAACAATGAAAACAATAAATGAGATAGGTATCTATTTGTTATCTATTATTTAATATCAAATTATACTTGAAACGATATAACTCAATATATATCATGGCACCAATACAATGTCAAATTAAGTACAATTCCTATAGGTAAATTAGCTCGATGAAACATTCTGTTGATTTAGCTTAGCAAACTTAATTCCATAAGTACAGAGGTAAAATCCAAGTCTATATAGTCCTTACAAAGCTACAACTGTAGTTTGGTTCTTTGATTTCCCATGAAACAGCTTTCCAGAGAGCATACCCTTGGTCAGTTTCTTAAGCTCAAAGAAGCCACCCTTTCTCTCCTCCTGGTGATCCTTGATGCATTTCCTCAAAGTAACATTCTCCTCCTTCAGGATATCCATAGATAAAGCAAGCTGTCTGATGACCTCCCTTTTCTCTTCATTTTTCCCGGCTATTTCAACCTTTAGTTTAGCATTCTCCTCTTTAAGTCTTTCCAGTTCTTGTTTCAGTTTCACCGAATAGCCATTGCTCTCTTCATCTGGCATCACTCTTAACTTTGTCTCTGCCACAATTTCTTCTTCAGGATCATCAATTTCTGAGTCTTCTGAATCAAAGGAATCTGATAAAGATTTGGTTAACTCGTCTGTTTCACTGCTGCTCATACTCTGTGACAAGCTTCGGTTGAAGTAGGATGGAACAACTGATATTGAACGGCGTACTCCAGATCCGGACTTCAGTTGATCATATTGCTCAGCCAATGAGCGATGAGTTCGGTAGAAATCTTCGATCATGTTCACGAGCTGAGGCCTCTTCTTATAGTACATCTCGGCACGCTTAGCAAATGAGTCAGCATCTTCCTCTACAAGGTTCAGCATCTGCCTGGTTTTCTCTTCCAATTCTGCTTAAGAAAGAAGCATACTGAACACCTGAACCTTACTAAATTTTAATGAGAACTTTGCATAACCAAGCGTTAGAACACATTTCTTTTTTATCCTTCTATAGTCTTAATTTCATAAGCAGCACTTCTTTTTTCATTATTTAGTCTGAACTTTGAAACTAACTGTTCCAGCAATAAACCCTTTACAAAATTGTACAGAACACAGTATTAAGTAACAAAAGTAAGTTGCCAAGACCATGGACAGTCAACTTCCAACAACTGACGCGATATTTGTAAATCTCATGATATCAAGCATTTAAGCTACACCAAAAATTATAAACAATATGAAAAAGGAAATAAATTTGTTTATATTACATACAAATCTTTATACCATTGGAAAATGATGCCTCCGCTTTCAAATCATTTGAATACATGGAACAAAATATAACTGCATACATTGAGTAAATTGACGCATAGCTTGTCCACAGATTATCAAAACGAAGACTTTGAAATTCGCAACCCTTTGTTAGGTCAAATATTTGATCTACAGGTAAGACTTGGACAAAGTAAATGTTCATACATCAAGCAGTCTGCGAAGTTTGTGGAAATTTATTTTTGTAACCAATTAAAATTATTGTCATTGGAGTGGAGTATCTTCACTTGGATTTGCATGTTAGACCCACTTTGTGGGTTGATAATTACTTCTACAGTGCCTATGCAAAGGTCAGGACTCAAGCCAATGATAAAATATGACTTGAGAGATCATCTTACTATAGAAGGCTTCACAACTATAAGCTCTAAGTAGCTCACACACAATAGACAATCACATTACAAGATGTTACATGCCCAAAGATAAAACTAAAACATTATATTTACCCCGTAATCCCTCATAGATCTCATACCTTTAGATCTTCAACTCCTTGAATCCATTGAACTCCTCACTGAGTTGGTGTGGCAACCCAACCCAAAGCAACACTTCAATCTGAGTCTCAACTTTCAAGTTCACTAAGCTCTAGTACACCAACTCAATCCAAGCCAACTCCGTGGCTACAAGCTCCATGAGGTTCAACACCAATGCCTGACCCAAGCCTCCAATTATGAGTCCTCTAAGCTCCCACCCGAGCTCTTGTGCACCAACTCAATTCAAGACTAGCTCTCAAGCAATAAACTCCTTGCCAAGCTCCACAATCTCTATGATTGCCACATCAATAACTCAATCTCATTGAATCTATTGAGCTCCATGTTGCACTCAATCTAGGCCTCCAACCCTCACAATCTCAATGATCAACCATGTGCACTATCCAAGTACTTACACATTTGAAGCACATATAAAAACCACAAGAAAAATCTACTTAAACTAGATTGACAACATATCAAAACAGTGTGGTTAAGGCTAACCACAAGGTAGGAATCATTTTCCTAACAAATCTTGAAGTATAAGAGAGGAATTCATTGGGTCAAGGTGCGAGTTAGACTCTCTTTAAGACAGATTTACTTAGTAGTCCTCAATGGAATGACAATCGTATCTTAAGATGCATCGACCTCCATTATGGAATAGTAGTACTTTGGACCTTAGATGCTTGGGATTTGCTTGGAACAAAAAGATAAGAAGACAGTTAGAACTAAATAGATGAGGAATGCTTGAGTTTCTTGGATTATTTAAATACAATCTGAAGGTTTCCTTTTATAGGGATGCCTTAACAAATTCATCACTAATCCTTTAATGTCACTCTTGTCATAAAGATGAGACTTGATACTTTGTCGATCATGATGCCTGAGCGATTATCCTTAGTCTTCATTATGGATAATATCACTGAGATCATAATAATGGGAAATCTTATATATGAGATATCTCTCATCTTAGACAAGCTCCTCTAAATCCTTTGGGATTAACCTTCCATCCTAGAAGTGTAACTCTCAGTCACAAATTTTAGAGTCAAGAAGTAGACATCCACTTGTGAAACAAATCTAAGATAAAAATCCAAGTGAAAACTCTCTGGCACCGACAAACTTATTAGTTATGACAATCGTTGGCATGTTGATGTGTGTGGTTTAATGCGATAAACCACTGAATTTGGGTAGTGCATTAAAATATATAGATTAAACATTGTTGCATATTCTTCACTATAATCATCTAAGTATCCACTAAAAACTATAACTATGTAGCAAATAATGATTTGTACAACCTACAGCACAAGTAGTCATACTCATACAAGCATACAAATTTAATATAAAGAAAACAAAATATTCAATGCATCAACATCTAACCCAATACTATAACAACATGGAAATAGCAGCATATAACCAACCGGAAAGCGTCATCGACAGCCATGAAGATTGTGCTGAATTTTGGCGCCTGTCTTGGCTAGCAAACCACCATGAGTACGATTGGCCCGTTTGCACCGTCATATTAACCTACTTACCTACATCAAACATAATAACAATAAAAAAATTCGAAAGTGAGCGATTTTACAAATAACACGCCCATAAACCCTACTCGAACTCTTCATTTAC
Organism: Zingiber officinale; assembly: GCF_018446385.1. NCBI lineage: Eukaryota > Viridiplantae > Streptophyta > Magnoliopsida > Zingiberales > Zingiberaceae > Zingiber > Zingiber officinale. The sequence continues at coordinate 142,092,677 of NC_055997.1, forward strand.
TTTGTTGATCTTGGCGTATAAGCCAAAACCTAACATGATCAAGATGATACCGAGTCCACAATTGCTCAAAAAACAACTTTTAACAAGAAGGAACAAAAGAAGGGGGGAAGGGAAAACGACTCGAAGCACGAAGAACAGGTGGGTAAATTGGAGGAAAGGAGAGAGGTAACTGGAGATGGAGCTTAGCATGCATCAGTCTGTATGAGAAACTTCAAATAAAGCAAAACTCTGTAAGTCTCTCTCCTTACATTACTCCTAACTTCCCCTGTTCAATCCATTCTTCCACAAGATGAATCAGGGATCGATCGAAAGCGAGAAAGGAGGCAAAATGGGAAATGCAATAGAAACAGGAGAAGAGGGAAGAGCGGACCTTGGAGCCTCTCTTCTTCTTCGTCTGCCCTGGCCTGGAGACAACGGCGCTTTCCTCGCCGTAGTTTAAATCGAGGCGCTCCTCCCAAGATCTTTTTTTTGTCGCTGTTCGAACATGTCATTTCTTATTCGAGTTTTTGAATTTTGCCGTTTGTTTATGTTTGACATATTTCGGTTTGGAACTTAAGCTAAAGAGAAATACCACTGACTATGAAGAATTTTACACTTGATGCCACTCTGGGCTAATACCATACAGCCTTACATGTTGCTCGAATTTAGGCTCATCCTAATTTCACGATAATTTTTTTTATGGTCCAGAATATGAAGAAATAATCATTTATTGACGATAAAATAGATAATATTTATGATTTTAGTGATAAGTTTTCTTTCGAGATTCATTAAATTTATAATAGTTTTTGAGGAAGAAAAGGGTAGAGAGAGTAATAATATACAACTTGAAGGGTAATTGTCCGGTCTAGCTTATACTCAAAAACAGCCCAGCCGAGAAACTGTGAATTGCCGGTTCGCGAGGGCCCAAGTGCATCGATTCGCTACCGCCTGATTTTCGTCCTTTGTGAACCTTGCAACGGCTAGTTCTTGAGGTAAAGGCGAAGTGTCCTGTCGTGCAACCACAGGACGAGCGATTCTATCCATTTATTTCAGGATGAATATGAAAAAATAAATCATGAATGACTATTATTCTTTAGAATAGAAACTAACATATAAAAAAAATATTTATCTCGATTTTATCAAAATTTGAATCTCAGATTTCATGATGACAACATCTTATGTGTTAATCACTAGATCATCTCGAAAAGACTGTAACAATTAATTCTTGTCCAACTTTTGTATCGTACCTAACTGCCAAATAAGAATTTAATTGACGGTCTGTCAAAATGGGCGGGATGGTCAGTGAGCCGGCTCAGCCCAGCATGACTTGGATCGTAACTGGCTCAGTGTAGAGAAAATTATTTTTTTAGTCTTGTAACTTACACTTTTTTCAATTTTAGTCCTATTATGAGTCAATTTATATTTTTAGTCCTGAAATTTGTAATATTTTCCAATTTCAATCCTTTTTCCTCTAAAATTGAAATTGTTCAACGTAAAATGATGAGTTATAAATTGAATTTGGGGATTTTGATTTTTTATGACCCATGTATTTTTTATATTCCAACAACAAACTAGACATTTTCCGTTGAAAAATTTCAATTTTGATTTTGGATTGAAATTGAAAAATATTACAAATTACAGGACTAAGAACGTAAATTAACTCATCATAGGACTAAAATTGAAAAGGATACAAATTACAGGACTGAAAATGTAATTTTCTCCTAGTGTCGCAGGATAATAATGATAAAATCGATCTATTTTCTAATTAAGTAAATTTTTATATTATTCAAATTGCATAGTCAATTTGAAAAATACTTAAATCGATCGATTTTGACCCTTCAGTCCTTCGCTTTCGTTTGCCGAATTAATTACTGTAGCAATCGTTCCATAAAGTTCTATGATTATAAATAGTAATTTCACTGCCCCATATGATTATAAATAAGAATGTTAATCTATTGCATGCTATTGTGTATAACTTAAAATTCTTTAAATATATTATATCAAATTGATGTTTAATAACTTGGATACAGAGCCGATCCTAGGATGGTAGAGGTGGGATCGTCGCACATGGCCCTACCTTTTATAGAGCCCTATTTTTTTTGTTTTAATAATTTAAAAAATAAAATTTAGTAAATGTTACATCATGTTATTTCTAACCTTATTTACTTTTTTTTATTCGGTTTTGGAAGTGACGATACTGATGACACGACCAAGGTTTTCTCTCTTTTTTTTTGTTCATCTCTAGAACAGGGACAGCAGCGACGACTACACGACGCTTTCTTCTTCACAGAATGATGAACTCACCAACAGTACTTACACTAGACTTTTTCATCGAATAAGAAAGTTGAGGACATGAGGTAATCTTCTTCTCCAAATTAAACTTCTTCTCTGGTCTTGAATGAGTGGGTCGTTGGCGGGATTTATCTAGATTTGTCGCACTTGCATTCTACTTATTCTTTTCCGCAAATATGAAATAGAGAAAGGAAAATTTTGCTTTTCATTTTTCTCTCTGGGTGCTTAGCCTCCATGCACTTTTCTTTAGGGTGCATATCAAGTTGTGAGGAAGTCTTAAATACCATCTAAACACACTTGAATCATTCACCCACTCATAAAAACACCTTTTTTCAAGCTAATTCATCACCCAAACTTGTAGACAAAAAAATCACAGTTCTATAAGTCCACTAGAACAATAACCTTTTTAAAATCTTAGGTTAAGTTGCAATCTCTACTCTGCTTTATCTAATTGTCTTCCTGCAAATGTATTTTAATTTCATCAATGTCTCCCTTTCTCTAATCTACACTATCGTTTTTTATCTATATATTTATGGCTTTTTCTTCCCTCTTTTGGTGTATTTGCATTTATTGTTTATACTCATACAACAGTAAGAAGTAGAAATTTTAAATTCTCCATTCTAAATTTTCCCTTTTATTGAGATCTTTAACCAACCTAAATTTCACAAACAAGATTCACAAATTTTAATTTTACTAGTTTAGGTCAATATAACAAGTTTGGTCGCTTATGTAATAATTTTGATCAAAATTACTATATAGACATCGATTTCACATAAGATTTGGTTTCATATCATTCCGAGCTCTCTAAATCTAACAATCAATTTCGGTCAATATCGATTGATGAACTTAGAGAGCTTGGAATGATATAAAATCAGGTTATGTGTATTCGTTTAGTTATATTGATTATATTCATATTCTCAAAAATCAATTTAACATAATATATTGAGAACAATAATTTTTTAAATATGAATCGATTATTTTTAATTGATTACTAGTGTAACAATCGATTCAACACATCATGTGCTAATGAATAGTATCTAAAATGTAGCAATCTATTCAAAGGGAGAAATCAGTATTGGATACACGATTTGGGTATTTTAAAGTTAACTACACGATTTGAATAATATGAAAGCTTACCTAAGTAATTTATTGATAATTGTATCCTATTAGTCAGATTAGGCGGGGGCAACTTGGTCCATAAGGTAGGCTGGGCAGAAAATGGTGCAGTTCATAGGCTATGTTGAGTTCAACATAAACTTGGGCCCGACGAGAGCAAAGCTAGTTGAGTGGAGGATCTATTTTACAAGTTGACTTGGGAACGGTTCCAAATTATCATTGATTAGAGAGGAGGAATAATGGTAAACACATGCATTCTGATGGAATAAAGATTAGGACACTAAATGAATCAAGTATTTCTTGAACAAGTTTAATGTTCAATTTGTCCCCGAGGTACGACACGGTGGTAAGTAGTAGGTGTTAGAATATATATTAAAAGTCTAACTTTTTGTATAAATATTTATTTTGAAATGAGAATCACATTGGTTAAATGTCTGTATTTAGTTAAATACAGTTGTCCATTTAATTTATATTGTAGATAACATAGTGTGTGGTGTCACACAGAAGATCATGTTATCAGTTCCTTATAAATTATAAATAGAAACTCACAACCAAGATGGATTGGGACAAACTATTAGAATAGTTGTAGTGTAATTTGGTACTAGTTTATCTTAACTATAAAATTACACTAGTACACTATGTGTGTATAGAGCATGACCATTTGAGGTTGTTCCTTTTATATTGACTGCATAAAAGAACAGAGCCTCTGTTATTATGGATGTACGTACTCTTAATCCCGATATAATAACAAACACATGTACTTAGTATTTATTTCTTTAATTTATCAAAGGGTGAAATTTATTCGTTAAATCAATAGGCCCGATAAGTTGGGAAATAATACTATTTTTATGGTGTGTTGTTGATTATAGAAGGAAACTATGTCCTATTTATTAGGATGATTATGCCCCCTTGAGGAGCTCATAAAGATTATCATGTAAACCTTGTAGGTGGATTAGTTCCGACATGACAATGAAGCTGAGTGGTACTACTCTTGGAGCTAGATGTTAATCAAGTGAGTTGTCAGTAACTCATTTAATTAATAGACATTCGATATCTTAAACACATGGGAATTAACACACTTATGATAAGAAGGAGCTCATAATATAATATGGGATTGATGCAGTAGTTCAATAATAATTCTTTAGTGGTATGAGTTATTATTGATGAACTTGAGTTGGGTATTCGGGTCGGACACAGGAAGCTCAAGCTTATCATGAGGCCAAAACCAATTTCTCCTCTAGGTCCCTGTTGTAGCCTCTATGTGTAAAGCCTCGCATCCACCCAAATCAACCTTATGGTCGACCACATCCTTCCTTGGTGCCCAAGCAAGGGGTCAACCACCCCTTGCTTGGGGCCGACCCCTTGCTTGGGTACCAAGGAAGGGGTCGGCCAAGATGGGTTTAAAAGTGGGGTTTTAATTTTTTTAAATATTTCTTTTTTAGTCATCTATAATGTTTTAAAAGAGAGATTTTAAATTTTAAAAACTTTCCTTTTTTGAAGTCATCCACATAGTTTTAAAAGAGAGTTTTAAATTTAAAAAATCTTTCCTTTTGTACTCATCTACAATGGTTTAAAAGAGATATGTTATTTTTGTTAAAACTTTCCTTTTTAGTAATCATGATTTAAAAAAGAGGTTTTAATTTTAAAAATATTTCCTTTTTATAGTCATCTACAATGTTTAAAAGAGGGATTTTAAATTTTAAAACTTTCCTTTTGTAGCCATCCTCAATGGGAAATTTAAAAGAGAGATTTTAATTGTTGTTAAAATCTTTCCTTTTTAGCCATTACCAAAGATTATAAAAGAAGATAGATGGTGTCTTAGAGAAAATAATCATCTACACAATTTCTATTCCTCTTCTATTCTCCTTGTGGTCGGCCCCCTCATATTCTTATTCTCCCCTTGTTTTCTCACCTAAGGCCGATGGTATCAAGAGGCTTCAACCATCTTGTGGCCGACGGGTTGCAAGGAAGAAAGAAGAACAAGAGGTGGTGTTCCTACCTTTGATCCCTTGGTGACCGAAAGTCTTGGAAGAAAGAATGACTTGGGTGGTTTTTGCATCTTGGTAGATCGTCGCCCACACGACATACAAAAGGAGGAGAGGTATACAACAGAAGATCAAGAGGTCTTTAAGCTACAAAGAAAGGTATAACTAGTTAATTGTTTCCACTGTGTACTAGTTTATTTTTCCTTTGTATGGATCCTGAAGTACCAACACAAGAGGCTAGCGATCTTGTGCTTTGATTGAGGTCTCTGTAGTTTAACCTAGGGTTTACTGTAAAGAGTTTAAATATTCAATTTCTTTGAAAGGCTTTGACTAGGAAGTGGTGGATGATCCCATGTCCAAGAAGGTTGAGTGTCTCGCCAACGACCTGGAAGCCAATCCTTTAAATAGATATTTAATCAACTTCTGTAATATGGTTTAACTTCTAATGAACACATGGGTTGAACTTAGATTAATAATGTTAAGTTTCTTTTGCAATCCAAGTTTAACTTCTAAAAAGCACATGGGTTGCTAGGAAAAGTTCTGTGCTTGTACAATTTTTGTATAGGGGAAACATAACGGAATTTCGAGTAGCGCCAACAGTAGGGTGGAATACCCAAATAATGAGGATTCAATTCTTTTGCGTGACATATTAGATGCTCGCAGTGCTCAAACTACACGTGATACTAGATTGCCATATTATGAGCCATCTGCGCTTCCCAGATTATCTAGCGACCAAGGAGAGGGGTCAATCCGTCCACCTCTAGGATTAATCGGCTGCAAAACTAGATACTTGGAATAAAAAAATTTGGTGTTCAATTTGATAAGACTTTATTTGTGTTCATTCAATATACATAAGGTTAATTAAATGAATAAATTTGAATAACTTATTAAATAAAATAAATAAATTTACACACATCATCAATAAAGATTGTAATAATATTCACAAACAAGTTTATGAATTATGTTAATCAATAAAACTCTTATTAATATAGTAATAAATAAATTTATATTATCAAATTTAACAATCAACCAAACAAGTTTAGTAATATATACATTTCAAATAATTGAAGAAGTTACATGAATCAAATTCAAGTAAAACTTACATCAATCTCAAACTTGTATCAATCCCAAACTTTTAAAAAAACTAAAATATACTTGAATAATCATTTTAATGGTTTAATTTATTTGATTCTCAATTTGACTTGACAAGTGATCCGAGGAATGATCAGTGGGCATTACGTGGATAAGAGAAGATTGATGAAACATGCTGATATGGTTCCAATAGAGGAAAGTCAAATCGACGCTTAGCTCGTTAGCCTCTCAACTTCTTAGCCTTTCGACTCCTTAGCCTCCTGGCCTCTTGGGCTTCCCGACTCCTTAGCCTCCAATTCCTGACTCTCAGGCCATTTCCTTCTTGGCTTCCCAACCCAATATCCTATGGGTAGTTGGGGAGTTGCCATAGGGCTTACCGAACCACACCTCGAGAGAGTGTAGGAATGACTCATTTTCATCTTATTTATAGAGGAAAGATAGTCGTCCCAGTAGAAATTGGAGAAGAGTCAATCAGGAGAAGCAATTATGGATAAGACAATTCTGAACAATAACTCTTGGATCTTGATTTGATTATCGAAAATCAAGAACGAGTGGTTGTTCGACTCAAGGCGTATCGACAGTGGATGTGTGTCAAGTATAATAAATGGGTTATTCCTTGTATTTTCCAAGCCAAAGATCTGGTTTGGAAAAAGGTTAAACCGGTGGGGAATGTAAGTAAATAGTAGTCATAATGGGGAGGAACCTTTCAAGTGATTAGCAAGCAAACCTCAGGATCCTATTATCTAGAAGATACAAATAGTAAAAAGCTTGATCGACCATGAAGCGTCAACCGCTTGAAATCTTACTTTACTTAAGAATCATTTTACAACCTTAGGATTATTTCTCCGATGCTTAGCTATCCTTTGTACATTTTGTTAGAACCCCGGGATAATTTTGATGTGGTCAACCAAATTCAGTTAGATTCTGCTGTATTTGATCATTGTGTCTGAGTGTACAAGAGCTTAGGAACACAAGAAGTCGAGCAGAAGATGCAGCTAATGAGAAGGACGACATGGGAAAAAGCCAACGGGCTCGGTACGTTCAAGGGACGAGGTGATGCGAAAGAGTACACTAATAGACGAGAAGGACATGCACGACATTCGAGGGATGAGAAGCCAGGGAGGAAACCTGCTCGAGGAGAAGGTTGAAAGATAAGTACAGGTGAGCCCAATTCTAGATGGACAAAATTGTTGGTGTGGTTAGCACTAACGGTCTAACTCAGGTTTTGATGAATGACAAATCGGGTTAAGTTAGGTTTGTCGTGATCTAATACTCTGACCGAGTGTGCAAACGAAGTCCAGACAGGTCGACGGGCTGACTGGATGTCTGACATGAAATCCAAGCGGGTCGACGGGCTGACCGGACGCTTGGCGAGAAGTCCAGCTAGGTCGACGGGCTAACCGGATAGTTGGCGAGAAGTCCAGACGGGTCGAAGGGCTGACCGGACGTCTGATAGGTGAGTAAAGGTAAGTCACTGGAAGGGAGTGACTGTGAGGACGTGTTCCCGGGAAGAGAACATTAGGCGTCGATCCGGCTTAGATCCATTTCGGATATCTAAGTCGAGATTGTGACTAGATTCCGGTCTCGGAAAGACGGAATCTAAGTCATAATCTTATTTGATTAAAGTATAAACTGTGCTAACATCTTATTTTGCAGGATATACTTATTGTTTGCCTCGGACTAACTCTTTTTTGCAGATAAAGGAATTTCTGGAGAAAAAGTGGTCCGGGTGCTCGGGAGGCAATTTTTATCCTTGGCGTGCGTCGACACGTGGAGCTCGTTAGTTGGACGGACTACGTCACACCAGGGTGCCTGGAAGGGATCCAGGCGCCCCGAGCATCCTATAAAATGAGGGTCAGAGGGGAGCTTCATATACAACTGGAAAAAGAGATCTTCTACTGCTTGCTCTGCTGCTCTGCGCTCCTGTGATGCTAACGAAGCTCCGACAACACAGGTTTCTCTTTTCGATTCATTCCTTTGTCGGTATTGCTGTCATTTTCATTAGCTTTTCCTATACGTAGTTTGTAATAAATTTCGAATTGCTAGTGATTGCCCACCGAAAGCACTCAAAGAGTGCGGACCTTAGAGTAGGAGTCGACACAGGCTCCGAACCAAGTAAAATTTGTTTGTGTTAGCCTTGTTTCTTTTAGCTTATAATTTCCGCTGCGTTTATACTCGAACGAATTTTACATTCGATATTCACCCCCCTCTATCGAACGTCTACGATCCAACAAGTGGTATCAGAGTCAGGTTCCGCTTTGATTTGGTGCAACCACCAATCAGACAAGGGGGGGGGGGGTGAAATTTTCTCTTGTTATTTTTTTTCCTTTCGCTTTCAGTCTTACGTTTAATTTCAAACTGATACTATTATCTTTTTGGAAAGTTTTCTTGTTGCAATTAAATCTAAATTGGTGCAACACCAACTTAGTTCCGTTATTATCTTTTAATTCCTCCCGCACTGCTAATCCAAGACCAAGTCTTGGGAATTTACCTGTCTATTTGTTTGATTGTGTGCAGGGATTAAAATGTCTCAGCTTGAAGGCTTCAGCACAGTACGACCTCCCCTTTTCAATAGGGACGATTTCCCGTACTGGAAGAAGCGAATGGAAGTGTATCTCAAGACGGACTTCGACCAGTGGATGAGCGTCACCAGACCCTACAAAATACCAGTAGACAGTTCCGGGAATCTACTGGATCCAGAAGATTGGACATCAGACCTAAAAAAGAAGGCATCAACAGAGAACAAGGCAATAAACACCCTACAGTGCGGATTGACTAGAGAAGAACTTAACCGGGTCGGACCACATAAGAAGGCCAAAGAGCTGTGGGACAAACTGATCGAGCTGCACGAAGGAATCAGCGACGCTAAGGTAACAAAAAGGGATTTACTCTTAAATAAAATATTTAATCAAAAAAATGCAGGAAGGGGAAACTGCAAGTCAACTACACGCGAGGATCAAGGACATCCTCAACAGGCTCCACGCGATAGGCCACCAAATGGAGAACCGGGACTTAATAAGGTATGCACTGAATGTGTTTCCACGTAATAGTTTATGGGCATCTATTGTGGATGCCTACAAAATTTCTAAAAACTTATCTAAACTTAAATTAGACGAGTTGTTTTGTGAATTAGAACTACACGAACAAACTAACGTCGGGGCCGAGAAGGGTGTAGCTTTGTTTGCAGGTTCCTCCAAGGAGAAGATAAAGAAGAAGTCTGAACCTGAAGACGACTCTGATCAGAACTCTAAAGATGAAGAGCACCTGGTGAACTTGGTAAGGAAAATGTTTACCAGGAGGAAAAGGAGCTTCAGCAAAAAGGACCTTCAGAGGATTAATTCTCCAACCGACTCAAGGAGCGTGACATGCTTTGGATGCAACAAAAAGGGCCACTACAAGAACGAGTGTCCGAAATTGAAAAACGAGAAACCTGTAGGATCGAGAAGAATTTAGATATCTCCACAATGACATGATATTGTCCACTTTGGGCCTAAGCCCTCATGGTTTTGCTCTTGGGCTCTACCCAAAAGACCTCATTCCAATGGAGATATCTTTTCTCTTATAAACCTATGATCTTTCCCATGTGTTTCCAATATGGGACTATGTTTGCAACCTTGCAACCCCAACAATCCCCCCTCAAATAAAGGACCATAGACTTCCCACGTCTGATCTTCGACCCACCAGGTCTTCCTGCCCCTCGGTCCACCCGACCTACTAGGACTTCCTTGCCTAGCCGCAACTAGGACTTCCTGCCCCTCGGTCCACCCGACCTACTAGGACTTCCTTGCCTAGCCGCAACTAGGACTTCCTGCCCCTCGGTCCACCCGACCTACTAGGACTTCCTTGCCTAGCCGCAACTAGGACTTCCTGCCTGGTGTCTGGTCCTCTTGATCCGAACATAGGAGCCCCCACTTTCTTTGTTTGAGGTCAATATTGTACCCACATGGTTCAATCAGACCATAGCTCTTGTGCACAGTCGGCGGTGAAACCTTTTGGCAGTCAGGGCTCTGATACCAATTGTAGGATCGAGAAGAATTTAGATATCTCCACAATGACATGATATTGTCCACTTTGGGCCTAAGCCCTCATGGTTTTGCTCTTGGGCTCTACCCAAAAGGTCTCATTCCAATGGAGATATCTTTTCTCTTATAAACCTATGATCTTTCCCATGTGTTTCCAATATGGGACTATGTTTGCAACCTTGCAACCCCAACAAAACCAAGGACGACCAAAAAGAATGCTCTTAAAGCAACATGGGACGACACTTCCTCGGATGAATCGGAAGCCGAAGAACAGAAGAACAAGAGTTACCTCGCGCTGATGGCCCGTGAAGAAGAATCGGAAGACGGGTCCGAACCCGAATCGAGCCACGAGTCCGTACTCGTTTCTGAAGGTTCCGAAGAGGTATTCCTAAACTTAAACCAGAAATTTTTTAAAATTATTTCTTGTTTAAACAATAAATTAGTTAAAATAGAAAAAGAAAATGAGTTGCTCTTTGAAGAAAATAAAAATCTCAAGGAACAAATAAAAAATTCAAATCCAACTCAAAATCTAACACTTGAGGAGGAGAATTCATCTTTAAAATTAGAAATTAATGATTTAAAAGAAATGTTAGAAAAATTCACAACAAGATCCAAAAACTTAGATTTAATATTAAATAATCAAAAAGCAATTTATAATAAAACCGGACTTGGCTATAAGTCAAGCTCAAATAAAACATTCAAGTCATTAATAACCCAACACAAACCAACAAAACAAGCTTGGGTTCCGAAAGCGTTTTTAATCACGCAAGTAGGACTTAATCAATACTACATACCTAAAGAAAAAATAGTTTATATAAACTCGAACAAATCAAGTCAAAGACCAAAATACAAATCTAAACCAAAAAATTTAAAATCTAAATATAGTAAAACTCAACAAAATGTAAACTATCACCAAGTAAAATATAATTATAAAAGGAATAGACATAAACTGAGAACAAAATTAAATTAAATGGTCATTAATTCAGGGGGAGGCTCCAGAATAGCTGACACCTCTAAAACTAACCTACCCGGCAGGGTAACCCTAACCAACCTACCCGACAGGGTAATTAGGATTAGTTAAAAAGGGTTCAAGTTTAATTTGAAAAAATGGTACTGGTGAAATTTTGGATGATAATACGTTAGGGAAGCTTAGTCTATGCATGTCTAGGAAGATTCGACCTGGTGCATTTGGCTAAGTGGAATTGACCGAAGCTACCTTTTATGGATCCTAACCAGTTATACCAAGATTTTGTACTAAGTCCAGTGGATAGGACTATTTGGAAAACCTTGAAAGTATGATTACTTTAATGATGTCCGAGTGACTCACCATAACCCAGAAGTTTATCTAGAGAACACCTATTTATTGAACCCAAAGCTAAACCTGAATCTAACACAAGTTAAAAACAAACTCTAAAATTGAATCTAATTCATCTCACAAAATTATAGGATTCCCAGATTGAAAACATAAATCGGGTGAGATGACTAACGACATTTAAATTAAATTAAAATTTAAAATTAAAATTAAATTTAAATTTAAATTAAATTAAAATTAAATTAAAATTAAATTAAAATAAATTTAAAATTTAAAATTAACCTAAAATTAAATTAAATTAAAATTAAAATTAAAATTAAAATTAAATTAAATTAAATTAAATTAAATTAAATTAAATTAAATTAAATTAAATTAAAATTTAAAATTAAATTTAAATTATATTAAAATTAAAATTAAAACTAAAATTAAATTTAAATTAAAATTAAAATTAAAATTAAAATTAAAATTAAAATTAAATTAAAATTAAAATTAAAATTAAAATTAAAACTAAAACTAAAATAAAATTAAAATAAAATTAAAATTAAAATTAAAATTAAATTAAAATTAAATTAAAATTAAAACTAAAATTAAAATTAAAATTAAATTAAAATTAAATTAAAATTAAATTAAAATTAAATTAAAATTAAAACTAAAATTAATTAAAATTAAAATTAAATTAAAATTAAAATTAAATTAAATTAAATTAAAACTAAAATTAATTTTTTTAAAAATTTAAAAATTTTTAAAAAAATTAACTTAAAAATCTATTTTAAAAATTAAAAATAAAAAATTAAATTTTTTTAACTTAAAAAGTTATTTTAAAAATTAAAACTTAAATTTTTTTTTAACTCAAAAATTATTTTAAAAATTAAAACTTAATTTTTTTTTAAACTTAAAAATTTATTTTAAAAATTAAAAATTAAATTTTTTTAACTTAAAAAAAGTTATTTTAAAAATTAAAACTTAATTTTTTTTAACTTAAAAATTTATGTTAAAAATTAAAAATTAAACTTTTTGTTAACTTAAAAATTCTTTTTAAAAAATTAAAATTTTTTAACTTAAAAATTTATATTAAAACTTATTTTTTTTTTTACTTAAAAATTTGTTTTAAAAATTAAAATTTTTTTGTTAACTTAAAAATCTATTTTTTAAAAAAATTAAAACTTAAATTTTTTAACTTAAAAATTCATTTAAAAAAAAATCAATACCGGAGTCTAAAATCAGGGGTGGGCGCCCCTGGTATACGGACCCGGGGCGCCCGGAGGGGATCCCGACGCCCCGCCCCACTTGACCCCGGGCGCCTGGAATAGGTCCGGGCGCTCGGACTCCCCTATATATAGGGTGGTAGGGGCGCCCCCTACCCTTGCACCTCCTCCTCCAAGCTTTCGTTCAAGCTTCTTCCAAGCTTTACTACGAAAGCATTCAAAGTTAAAATTTTCTCTCGTTCTACGGTTAATACGCTGTCGCGAATCAACCGAGGTCGTCAGTTCTAAAATTATTCTAGCAATGACTCCTCGGTAAAATTCTTGTCTTCTATTTAAAGTTTAAGAGTATTATTGCATGTTTGTTTTCTCTAGCCGATCGAGTATCCGGGCTAGAGAGAGTTATGTCGAGCCTCCAGCAGGAGTCCTCCGAGTTTCATCGAGACATACGACGAGAGGTGCGACAGGAGGTCTCTGATTTATGGCGAGATGTGCGGCAGGAGATCTCCGACCTGCGATGAGACCTACGAGAGGACAACCGGACTCGTCACACTGAGATATTGGCACTGCTTCGGTCGATGGGTTCCAGACCACCTTCGTCATCGTCTCAGTAGTCGTGATTATTACATAGCATTGTTTTGACACTATTACAGCCTTTTGTAGTACATATTATTATATTGATCTTCATTTTCAGATCTGATTGGTTATACTCTAATTTAATAGACTAGGATTTTCAAAATTCGAAATTGTTTTAAGTTCTAGGTTAAAATTGTTTTATTTTTTTAAAACCTTTCTACTTTTAGAATTTCAAAACAATTTTAGCCTTAGACTAGAAAAATTCCCTTAGAAATCATGCTCCCCTAGGACTAGTGTTTGAGCATCTCACCAACACCCTAGGATTACCTTGCTTGTGATTGACAAACATAGAAAGGGGTGAGATGTATAGGTCAATTGCCTGGACTTAAGATGCTTATGTCAGTGCATCGATAGTTTGTGCGTTAAATACAAAATATACATTAATCAAGTTAAGTTATTCAGTTTAGTCAACCGCTAACTGATTACAACGAACTTGACTTGACTAACCAAGTGAAAGCTGCTATATTCTGATAGTCAGTAAGTACCTAATTGGTTAGACAGCTACTTTAGATGTCCGATTTAGGGGGACGATTAAATCAACACTTAACATCAATATTATTTTCTCCACCTTAAACATAATATTTTTTTTTCTGTATTCAAATTGGTCTTTGATTTCAAATTTTAAATTTTTACAAACTTAATAAGTCTTGAAAAGAAAAGTTCTTCCAACTTAGTTTTTGAAATCTTATTTTTCAAATATTTTCTTAAAACTAGCTTTTATTAAATTCTTCAATTCGTTTATTAAATCTTATTTTATTAAACTCAAGTTATAAAAATTTGATTTAATAAACTCAGATTTTTTTTCAAACTTAGTTTCAATCAGTTTTGAAAAGTAAATATCTGTTAAAACTCAGTTTTGAAATTTTTTCAAATTTGAAAAATGTTGTTTGAAAAATTTATCTTTGAAAACTTAGCCTTAAAATTTTGATTGTCAAAACTTATGTTTGAAAAACACTTCAAAATTGAAACATATTTTGAAAATTTACCTTGATCCTAAAATTCGAAACTTATACTTATATTAGAAAATTAGCTTTTCAAATTTATGATTTGAAAATCCTCTATGAATTTGCAAAGTCACTTTTGAAAATTAACCTTTGCAAAAATAAATCTTTAAATGTTTTATATTTAGTTACTCTTTCAAAACTTAGCTATTTTTCAAAAGACTGTTTTACATGCTTTAGCTACTTTAAAAACTGAGTCTTAAAAATCAATTTAATGTTTTAAACAAATCTTCGAAAGCTCAAACTCCCTCAAGTTAACTTGACATCGTTTCCTACATATTTTTTTATGTATTCTGTATTTTTAAATGTTCAAAATATATCCTTGTTTGATGAATGCCAAAGGGGGAGGGATAGGTGGTTAAGTTAGAAAAACAAAATACAATTAAAAACTAACTTAAACCTCATGCTTAATTTTTTTTTTTCGCATATTTTTACTAACTTAACCAGGTTGTCATTCCATTAAAAAGGAGGAGATTGTTGGTGCGGTTAGCACTAACGGTCTAACTCAGATTTTGATGAATGACAAATCGGGTTAAGTTAGGTTTGTCGTGATCTAAAACTCTGACCGA
Organism: Zingiber officinale; assembly: GCF_018446385.1. NCBI lineage: Eukaryota > Viridiplantae > Streptophyta > Magnoliopsida > Zingiberales > Zingiberaceae > Zingiber > Zingiber officinale. The sequence continues at coordinate 142,107,883 of NC_055997.1, forward strand.
GTGTGCAGACGAAGTCCAGACAGGTCGACGGGCTGACAGAATGTCTGGCACGAAGTCCAAGCAGGTCAACGGGCTGACCGGACGCTTGGCGAGAAGTCCAGCTAGGTTGACGGGCTGACCGGATAGCTGGCGAGAAGTCCAGACGGGTCGAAGGACTGACCGAACGTCTGGTAGGTGAGTAAAGGTAAGTCACTGGAAGGGAGTGACTGTGAGGACGCGTTCCCGGGAAGGGAACATTAGGCGTTGATCCGGCTTAGATCCATTTCGGATATCTAAGTCGAGATCGTGACTAGATTCCGGTCTCGGAAAGACGAAATCTAAGTCATAATCTTCTTTGATTAAAGTATAAACTGTGCTAACATCTTATTTTGCAGGATATACATATTATTTGCCTCGGACTAACTCTTTCTTGCAGATAAAGGAATTTCTGGAGAAAAAGTGGTCCGGGCACTCGGGAGGGATCCGGGCGCCCGGGAGGCAATTTTTATCCCTGGCGTGCGTCGACACGTGGAGCTCGTTGGTTGGGCGGGCTACGTCACACCAGGGCGCCCGGAAGGGATCCAGACGCCCCGAGCATCCTATAAAAGGAGGGTCAGAGGGGATCTTCATATACAACTGAAAAAAGAGATCTTCTACTGCTTGCTCTACGCTCCTGCAACGCTAACGAAGCTCCGACAACACACGTTTCTCTTTTCGATTCATTCCTTTGTCGGTATTGCTGTCATTTTCATTAGATTTTCCCGTACGTAGTTTGTAATAAATTTCGAATTGCTAGTGATTTCCCACCGAAAGCACTCAAAGAGTGCGGGCCTTGGAGTAGGAGTCGACACAGGCTCCGAACCGAGTAAAATTGGTTTGTGTTAGCCTTGTTTCTTTTAGCTTATAATTTCCATTGCGTTTATACTCGAACGAATTTTACATTCGAACGTCTACGATCCAACAGAAATCACATAGATGATCGGAGCAACAAAAGAGCAAAGGGTGTACTGTAAGAGTGCTGAAGGCGCCTTTAACAGGGTTGAAGGTGCCCCCTTATTTCTCTGTGGAAGGCACATTCGATGGCTGGAAGGCGCCTTCGATGAATAGTACGAAGGCACCTTCCAGCCTTTGAAGGTCCCTTCCGATAGCCATTAGTCGCGGATAAGATTTATCCTCAGCGGATAAAGCTTATCTAATGGAAGGCGCCTTGGACCTCTTTGGAGGCGCCTTCAAGCTACGGATAGGATTTTTCAGGAGACATAAAAAGGTCGTTGAAGCTAGAAAATATTCAACAACTTCGGTATTCATTTCCTAGCAACTTTCTGAGCATCCAAAGTGTGTAAAAGGCTTCTTCGCCTTCAACGAAGGAGATCTGCTAGTGCTTTTTCAATGTCTTGCATTAACAATTACCTAGGTTATAACCAAGTAAACCTCTGGCCTTTTACCTATTCTTTATTTTATTAGTTGTTCATTTATTATTATTATAATTGCTATTGTGCTCCTAATTTACATTAAAATAATGAGAAGGGGGTTTCCATTTTTAATTTACAAGCAATTCACCCCTCCCCTCTTGCCGGTTGCACAAGGGGCCAACATATTTTTTATCAAATAAATAATTATTTCTCTTTTATACTCAAGTCTTGCTCGAAACTCCCTCGGACTTGGATGTAGTCAAGGTCGAGATCTTCAAGGCTGTGATAGAGGACTACCCTTCATATAAGAGTTGAGCGAATACCATATCGCCTTGTCTTTTTGAGCTCCCAAACTCCTTCAGACTTAGACGTAGTTGGGGTCTGGATCTTTTAGGTTGCGATAGCGGACTCCCTTTCGTATAAAGGTTGAGTGAGTACTATATCGCCTTATTCTTTTCAGAGCTCAAACTCCCCCGGACTTGGGCGAATTCGAGGTTGAGATCTTCAAGCTGGGATAACGGACTCTCCTTCATACAAGGGTCAAGCAGGTACCATATTGTCTTATCCTTTTCAGGGTCAAAACTCCTCTAGGATGTAGTAGTGGACTCCTCTTCATACAAGGTTTGAATGAGTATCATATCATCTTATCCTTTTCAGGACCTAAAATCCATTAGACTTAGACATAGTCAAGGTCGAGGTCTTCCAAGCTGTGATAGCGGACTCCCCTTCGTACAAGGGTCAAGCGAGTGTCGTATCACCTTGTCTTTTTTAGAGCCCAAACTCTCCCAGACTTGGACATAATCGAGGTCAAGATCCTCTAGGTTGTGGTAGCGGACTACATTTCATACAAGGGTTGAGTGAATGTTGTATACTCTTGTCCTTTTCACGACCCAAACTCCCCGGACTTAAACATAGTCAGGGTTGAGATTCTCCAGGCTATGATAGTGAACTCCCTTTCATATGAGGGTCGAGCGAGTGTCATATCGCCTTATCTTTTTCATAGCCCAAACTCTTCCAGACTTGAAAATAGTCAGGGTTGAGATCCTCTATACTGTGGTAGGTCCCAACTCCCAAAATTTTGATGTAGTCGGGGTTGAGATCTTTCAGATTGCTGTAGCAAACCCCCTTCGTATAAAGGTTGAGTGAGTGTTGTATCATCTTATTTTTTTCAAGGCCCAAACTCTCCAGACTTAGACTTAGCTGGGATTGAGATCATCTAGGTTGCGAAAGTGGACTCCCCTTCGTACAAGGGTCGAGCAAGTGTCATATCAACTTGTCCTTTTGGGGGCTAAACTCCCCTGGACTTGGACTTAGTCGGGGTTGAGATTCTCTCGGCTGTGGTAGTAGACTCCCCTTCGTACAAGGGTCGAGTGAATATCATATTATCTTATCTTTTTAAGGGTTCAAATTTCCCCGGACTCGAACAAAGTCGGGGTCGAGATCCTACTTATCTCTACAATCATGGTGGAAAGCAATACAAATCTCCCAAAACTTCTATCATATTGACAAAAAACTGTTACATAAAAGATCAGTACTTCTTAAAAGTCAATAACATCTTTATCAGGGATACTCTCATTAATTTTTAAAAGGTCAATGATTGGGAGGAGAGAGTCGGCGTGAAGCTTCCCATTTTCCACTAGTTGCTTTAAGGTATCATCAATTTCATGTTGCACCATTCGGACGAAGTGAATGCTGACCATACCATAAAATTCCTCCGATCGAAGGTTTATTTTTTCTTGATGGCCTAACACTCATCCTCTCCTGCTTGGTGCTCCTTAAGCTCGGATATCTAACCCTCCAACTGGTCATTCTGGGCCTTCAACTCTATCATAGAGGTCTGTAGCTCTATCAAGGAGACCTCCTAGCCTAGCGTCTCAGCTCAGGCATCTTTGGCTATGATAAGGGTTGCCTCCAAATCACATCATCGGATTTCTATCAAGGCATTGGCTGACTCAGCCTCCCCTCAAGTGGATCCTAGTTTTACTCTCAAGAGCCTCAGCTCCTGCCAGCTAGCATCCAAACCAGCCCGGATGACTGCCACCTTAGCTATAGTGGCTTCCAATTCCATTTGATGGTCAACTGCAACAGTTGTTAGTGTGTCTATCTTCACCTATAGTTGGCTCACGCAATGCACTAGATTGATTCTTTTTATCGTCATCTTGGCTATCCCCCTCCTCAATGGGGTGACCGTTGCCTGGTTAGAAGCGATGTTTACTTGTTGTCACTTTAGGTGATCGACTTTTGATTGTGCGATGATTATTTTCTATTGAACTACAACCAAAACTTCTTGAGAAGGGGATGCAACTAACTGGGTCTCTAGTTCAGTAATGTGGGCTTGCAGATCTCGATGATCCTGGCAGATCTCAGGGTATTGTTGGTCGAATATTAGCAATTAAGACATGTGTTTAGCCCCATTCCGCAGAAGTGATGATGCTAAAGCTTGGATAGGCATATCCTTGGCTGCTGCTTCCCCGTTCTTCCAGGTAAGGGTTGTCGGACCATAAAGGGAGAGGTCTATCCTGTGCACTTCCTGGACTAGGTCTTCGGATAATTCTATGGCGAAGGGGATGCCTTCTTTGCCTAACAAATTCCTTTAATGACTTGAAGAACTCGGATTCAAAGGAGCATGAGAAGGACCAACTTTCGTGCGAGAAGTTCTCGATTTGACAGGAGGCAGAGAAATGACGTCCTAGGAGATGTTGGGAGGTGCGCCATAACCAGGTGGTCCTATGACTGATGCATTTGGTGGTTGAATTGATGAATGGATCAGTGAAGCTGAAGATCCGACCAGGACTTGTACAAGGATGGATGGGCCTAATTGTTCGACAGAGGGTCTAAACGAGTGATGCATTTTTATCAAAATTTTGAGGGGGTCTTTCGACTCCACAGATGAAGTCGATCTCAAGACATCGGGTTGACTAGTAGAAGACCTTCTCAATTCTCCTGTCAGGCTTGACGCTCTCACCCCCAATTGAGAAGTCCCCTCTGTTGGGGTTATAGCTAGAGCTGGTGGTGCTCCTTCTTCGGGGGTCGCCTCAGTAAGGTCAATGATAGACACTGTGCTTCTAGTTCTACTATAGTGAGGTTCATCACCTTATTCAGCGATGCCCTTATTAACATGTCGGCTGTAAAAAAATACTTTTAGTTAGATATCAAAACTTATAATGATGAAAAATTCTTATCAAATGAAGCATTGAGGGGAGTCAGTCTTGAGTTCAGTCTGAACATATGCAACAGTTCTTCCTTGAGTAAGACATTGTTGTTGAATTGTAGGCCTAATAGCTTCTGGGATGCACTGTAATAGCCCTGCTCCAAATGACAGTCTTTCAAAGCCGGAAGCAGGGGCAACGCTCACTCCAATGAGTCGGCCAAGAAATGGTTTGACAAAAAATAATTCGAATTTCCATCCCTTATGGGCTGAAACTGAAGGAAGATCCTTGCTCAAGTTAATCCCAGATTGGGAGGAAAAGAAGAAGACCCCATCTTCTGTCTTCTTTGGGTAAAAGAAAAAAATGAAAGAAGTGAGGGGAAAGCGGAATGCAATACAAACATAAAATAATTGCTACCCAAGTCAAAATATGAAAAGAATTAGGGTCAAGCTGTGACAATGAGATGCGAAAGTATAGCGATACTTCAATAAAGAAGATGGGGATAGGGAAGCGTAGCTTGATGAGCATGTGACTTCGAAAGAAGGTTACAAAGCCTGAAGGAGGACAATATGATCAATTGTTGTCATTCAGAAGCCTTAACAGATGATTGGTCGAAACTCCATAAGTCGTTCTCAACCTATTCAAGGAATGCCTTGGTAAAACTTGAAGCATTAGATGTGTACTAGGGAGCGGAAGAAGATGCTCTGCTCATGGAATGTGCTACCAAGGGACTGGTGGAAGAAAGAATTGGAAAGACCCACTAAAATAACTTACTAGGTGGAGAGGAAAACTTAGAGACGAAGAAGACGAAGAAACGACGATTGAAGAATCAGCAAGTGCATATAGAAACATTCTTATCTGACTCAATATAACCTGACTCGTTTAACAGAGACCATTGGATCTCTATTGTTAAAAGAACTGGACAAATTTTCCACCGTGATATCAAACACATGGGACAAATAAAAACTCAGAGTAATCATTATTTATTAAAAGACACCAAGTCTTTTTTGCCGTGAGTTCCATCACATTTATGTGATGCAATTTTGGAGGCTCACTGATGTATTTTGGGCTCAAAAATCAAGACGGATGATGCATCCAACATGCTTAAAAGGAATGATTACATTTAAGGACATGATAATCAAGCATGCTGACATTTAATGCTTAATCTCTTCAGAAATACATAGTGGATCTGTCATGTGGCTTAAGCAGTCGAGGTGGTTGGAATCATTTTGATTAAACAATAATCTAGTGAGTCGGACTCTTGGCTAGACTTGAAGGGAAGACTCGTGATCCGGAAAATTATCAGTGGGCACCACATGGATAAGAGAAGATTGGTGAAACTTGCTGATGTGGTTCCAATAGAGAAAAGTCAAATCGATGCCCGACTCCTTAGCCTCCAGGCCACTCGGGCCTCCTAACTTAGCCTCTCAGTCCTCTCGGTTTCTCAGACTTCTTGACTTTTTAGCGTCTTGAGTCTTGACTCTCGGGCCATTACCTCCTTGGCTTCCTCAGCCTTTGGCGATATAGGACACAAAACTATTTCAAGAAAAGAATAAATCATCGCACAAATCTGGGATTATTTCAGAAAAAAACAATGACATGAATAAGTCCCGCATTAGTTAAGAAATTAAATAATGATAACATGGGGAGAGGCACTGAAGAAAAAAGTATGTGGTCTTCTTATAAGAGGGAGCCTTTTCGGTATACAAGTATATATACGCACTTACATATTAAAACCCTAATACTCATCTTCTTCATCCTCTAACTTAGGCGTTGGAGTGACTATGTCGGGGAACCCTCGACCATTATTCTAATCTTCTTTTTCTTGTTTACCTTTGTTCAGACTTCTAACCACATCATTAGCCTTATTCTTGTTCAACGATTAAGTTGGTAATAGAGCCAACTCACCGCTGATTTACTCATCGATATTTACCGGAAGGATCAAACTACTTTACAACCCTTTAGAGAATTTGATTTAGTTTCCACTCTTGGAGTTCAATAAGTTTCTCAATGTCACCCTCCAATCACATTTTGTATGAGTTTTACTCTTACTAGTTTAAAAATTTATTTTGATTTAATTCGGGAGATTCACAAATCAATGGCTGTAGAAATAATTTGATAAAAAAGAGCCTGAGTGAGATAATAAAGAAATATTAAAATGAAAGTAACACTAGAAATAAAACAGGTTGTGAGGAGACGTCAGTTATCTAAACGAAACACTAATGGCATTTCATAATTATAAGAATAGCAAAAAAAAAAAAAAAAACAACAAAAAAAGGGACATTCCGAGAATTGAACTCGAGAATCATACCACTAGACCAAATGCCCTATGTTTATTTTGTGTAAATTTGTGCATTTTATAATTTTTTATTGTGAGTTTTTGAATTGAATAAAAAATATTTGAAACGTTAGGGCAAAACATAAATTTGGAAAAAAAAAAAAAAAACTATAACCCTAACTCGATCCAGTTCACTTCCGCTTCCATCCACGCGATCCGAGCTTTCCCTCTCCTTCGAGATGGCGGCCATGCGGAACGCTGTCCTCAGACACCTCCGGGTGAAAGTGGGTTATCCTTTTCCGGCACCGGCGGGGACCGTCTCCTTCGCGGATATCCTTCGCCGCTACTTCTCTCAAGACGCCACGGCCTCATTCCTTGATAAGTCAGAGGTTCTCGATCGAGTCATAACCGTGGTCAAGAGCTTCCAAAAGGTCGATCCCTCCAAGGTACGCTACCTAATCATCATTCAAGCAATGCTCGATTGAATCCTTAAACTTTTTTCGTTAATGGAACTGGGATTTGTGAATGAGTTCTGAGCTTTGACGAATTTTCCGCAATATATTCTATTGTTTTATTTTGTTTTGGAACGCCCATTATTTTTAATCATTTATTTCTTAATACTTTGAATAAACAGTCATATTAACATTAATGGCGTTGGAGCAACGTGAAGTCTCAAATCCGCAACTTCCAACTGTAACACTTACTGATAAATACTTAAAAGTTCCATGACTTTTATGATTCTAATAAATTGTCAAAATCTTCCTTGGATAACTTGGAGAGGACAGTCAAAGATGGAAAAAGGAAGTTACTTACAGTTTATTATTATTCATGGTGGGATACGACAATGAGTCTCTTTCTTGTCTGAATATTCTACCCTTTAAACTGGATTTTTTCACAAGACTTCCTGCCAAAACAATGCATTTTTGAGTATGAAACAAAGTTATATCATGTCTACTTTGATGGTAAAAGAGAGTTAGTAATGTGATAAGGTCAATTCTTGAAGATGAGGGTGTAATATTTAAAGATGGTGGTAGTGCGAGAAATTGCAAAAAATGATTATTTTAAGAAGACATTTTAAAGGTTTTTAATATTTGTATATTCAAGTACATGAATATAAGGTAGAAAAATTGAGCTAGAAAAAGTACAAATTTAATCAGGTTTAATCATATGATAATTTTATGCCAACCTAAGAAATATGGAGGAGAAAACCATATACTGAATTACCAAAGCTCTAAAAGGAAATTAAGATATCGAGGTAATATTAGATCTATAAAGCTATAAAGCTTAAAACCATAGAATATTTGTTGATTTTAAAAAGTTAATATCGAAAGTATTACTTAACTGTTTATCAAGGACTCAACAAAAAAAAAAGATTTCGAATCAAAATTATGCAAGTTTAGGAATCATATATATGTTTGGAACATTAATTTATCACGATTAAAGAAGCTTTGAAAATGAAGGTATGTACAAGTGTTGATGTAGACATTGTATTGAGGTTTAGAAGAGACTAGAAGGTTAGTGTATAATTTGAGTAACTAAATTAGGCAATAAAATTTTGAAGCTTAATAAGATGTCTAAAGAATGTTGGGTAGAAAATTTTAGTGTTGAGTTTATGATTGAAAAAGCTAATGTTTGAACATTATTCTGATTATAGAGCAATTAGTTGATGTGTTTTAACATTGAATTTTTTGAAGAATCCTTGAAAAAAGGGATGAAACATAAAATTATAATTAATTTATTAATTACTTAGAAGATCAATTATAGAAGACATTTATTTAATAAAATCATTAATGGAAAAAAAATCAAAAGATACCTATTGATCGTATTTTGTATTGAAGCAAGTTGGAATTATGCCCAATATTGTGAGTTTTAATTGTGCCTATTGATCACGTGCGAAAAATTTGGAAACAATCACATTGGACAACTGATGAAGGGTGATATCCCTGCCCCTACCCTCTAACACACATTGACCAAGCAATCTGGTAGGGGTGACCACATGCCCTACTTGTTCTCATTGAAAGCTTGAGCATCGATTCCAACAACTAGGTAAATGGCTTGCCATGTTGGCTGCCAGATCAATAGGTGATGCCTTGATTGGGACACAATAATATAGATAATGTCGCATTGAGATATATGGAAAAGTTCTATGGTCCAAACACAAACTCAAGGCCTATATAGGTCGTTGGGGAGCAGAGAACAAGATTTTTGTCCTCTGTGAGTAGTGATAATAGAGTTAGACACTTTCTTTCTGCTCTTTTCTCCCAAATTCGACAACTCACCTTGGTCTCTCGCTTGGTCCTACATCCATCTGTCGTGACCCTTCTACATTTCTACTTTACTGACTCAACCCTATAGCAAACGTGCTTTGACGGTAAGGTTGGAAGGTCCACATGATTTGAGAAACATCACCTTAACCTTAACAGACATAATTGTAACCATCACATGGCATAGCTGAGTCTCAATAATGTAGATTAATTATACCTTTAAGTGGAAAATCAAATGTGATTATTTAAATATATTGGAAGATGACTGAATTCAAGGTGACTGATTTTTTGGCATTAGAAGTGAAAGGTTTGAGGCTTAATTGAGTAAAAACAGAATATATATGGAATTTAAGTTTAACAATATTAGACGTAATGAGATAATTGTTAAGATAGGAGGTGACAATTTGTCTGGAACTCTTTAAGTATGTAGGATCATTTTTGTAAAATGATAGAAGGATTGAGATAGATGTCTTTTTGAAATGGAGGAGGTCGTCAGGTGTTTTATATAATCATAAAGTATCTCTAAAACTTAAAGGGAAGTTCTACAAAACGACGACAGTTAGACTTATTATATGACGTTGAATGTTGGGCTATGAGTCTATGACTCGAACACATGAGCAAAAGATGAGAGTTGCAGAGATGAGGATGTTAAAGTGGATGTGTGAACATACGAGGATAGACAGAATAATAAATGAGATCATTAGAGAGAAAGTTGGAGTTGCATCTATTAAAGGAAAACTCACACATTTAAGGTGGTACAAATACGTACTTAGACGGCCAATAAATGCAGTTAGACGATATGAAACTATGACAAATATGTATACTAAACGAGGAAGAGGAAGATCAAAAAAAGACTTAGTTAATAAGATAAAATTTATTTAAGTATAGATGATAATATAGTAGGGGATATAGTCCAATGACGTAGATGGATCCATATAGCTAACCCTAGCTCGTGGGATAAGGTTTAGTTGTTGTTGTATTGGAAGATGACTGATAGATTATATAATTTGACAACTAAATGCACTATATTGAAGGTGTGGGAGGTAGATGGAGGCTAAAGAAAATTCTTATATAATGTAATTCAAATTATTTCAAATAATCTAAGTTATTATCAGCAGTATACCCTTACATAAAATTACATCAATGAAATAAGATTCATATAGCATGTAATAAATTTCAAATAGTTGAGACACACTTGTAAGTAAAATTGGAAATTGGATAGAGGTTAACCGAAGAAATCCTTAGTCAATATAATAAAAACTAATTTAATTAACAGAGATAGCTTTGCATACAACTTAATAGAGAGAGAGATGAAATTCATGTGGCTGACCCTAGATATTTAAGACAAAAAAGGTTTGATTATGATGATATTGAATCTCGCACATCCTACTTCCTATTTTCTTTAGGAATCATTTTCATTCAATAATAATTTCATAACATATAATGTCAGGGTTTCTATTAGTACTTTTTGGCCGGTCGATATTCATGGATTTTTTTTTCTTGCTTATTTTCAATTGTCAAATGATGAAGGCCTGTGACCTTCAGTACCAACGTAGTATGTTCCTATGCTGATCTATCTTGTTTTTTGGTCTTGGTAGGTCACTCCAACTGCTCATTTTCAAAAGGATCTAGAGCTGGACAGTTTGGACACTGTTGAGGTTGTGATGGCTTTTGAAGAAGAATTCGGTTTTGAGATTCCTGATAACGAAGCAGATAAGATTGACTCGATTAAAGCAGCTGTGGATTTCATTGCTTCCCATCCCCAAGCAAAATGAGATTTTTGATAGTGCGGAATGTTAATATGAACTGTTTTTTTCCTGTTAAACCTGTTGCAACTGGCAAGGCTTGACCTTTTGCCACCAGAAGATGGAATGATTTGGTAATTTCAGCCACATTGGACGTCTGTGTAATCGTACAAACTAAACTCAGAGCCTAGCTTGGAACTTGTTGCTCAGTCCACTACAGTTCCAAATAGTCTCTTGAGTTTGGTATAAATTCTCTTATCTGCATTCACTAATGGTAGCTTCTGATTTGTTATCTTAGTAACTTTGGTTGTCAAAATTTAATATAATTATCAATCGTTGTCATCTGAGCTTGAGATCGCATTACTAATACTCTAAACTTGGCGTTCTACATGGATTGATAATTTGGATATCAACAAAGTGTAGACTGAATTAGTATGGAATGAGAATTGCCCTCCTCCTGCGTGGTGGCTCATCAACATCCACTTGTACGCAATGCAACCTCATTCTGTCGTTTGCCAAAACTTGGCTTGGCGTTTATTAATAAATGATCGCACTAAGTTCCAACACCCGATCACGAGCTACTACAAACAACCCCTGACGATGGCTACACGGAGATCCCAAATTCGAAAACCAAATGTCATATCTATCGCTGCCGAGTGTGGACGATTTTCAGGTTCACGAGACTGCGATAGGAACCATGAGCAGGGGCCGTCCTCCCTTGATAGACTTGTCCTCTTCTCGCTTTTGTGCATCCATTCACGTGCTGTGGAAGCCGCATCCTTTTGATTCCCACTGCACATGGATTTATATCATTGATGGTTGATCTTTGTAGCGTAGTGTGCGATTGATGAAGTATCTTTTAGCCACAAGCCAAATCGACAAAGGCAGAGGCAACCAACCGCCTATATATGCATGCAAAGGGTGGGAGACTGACCACCTTATCGTTTCCTTTGTCATCAGCACCAACAACCCATGGCAACCAAAGTCTGTCTTCTCCTCTGCATCGCCATGCTGCTTTCTCTGGTCGTCCAAGGCCAGGTCTATATCTCATCCTCTCCTCTCCATGCTTTAAAGAACTGCTGCAACTTTGCATAAACCATTAATTCTTTCGGTGCAGGACAAGTCGTCTCCAGCCCCGATTGCACAACCTGGGAATCCACTCGCCCCGACTCCACAGCCAATCAAGTTCCCCATGGTGATCGATAAATCATGTATCACTTCTTCGTAGCTAATCTTATGCACAGATAATCACTGTCATTGTTGTTGTTGGGTTGCAGTATGGAGCCACTCCAGGAAGCCTCCAGCCTCAAGGTAAGTACTGATAAACATGTATAATCCTCGACCATAGAGAGCGAACTGCGCGACTGATGGATGATGAATTCATTGTTAAATGCATGCAGAGTGCTCGGGAGCTTGCTCCGGGCGGTGCTCGGCGACGGCGTACAAGAAGCCGTGCCTGTTCTTCTGCCAAAAGTGCTGCGCCAAGTGCCTGTGCGTGCCGCCGGGAACCTACGGCAACAAGCAGTTCTGTCCCTGCTACAACAACTGGAAGACCAAGAGAGGCGGCCCCAAATGCCCCTGAAATTAAACAATTTGAATATGTATGCACAAAGCCCTGCGAATATCAATGTGGCCCATCCAGCCTTTGAATTTTCAGTTATTATGTCTCCTTTCTTCGTGTTCTATCTGGAAAACTGCTACCCTTGTAAGATGAGAAATTATCATAGAGCGATTGGGGATTTGGGGGATGTAGCTCATGCCACATTAGAATCTATTTCATGGTGACTATCGACCAACTCGCTTATGGACCAATTCCTCATAATTAGAGCAAAATGCGATAATGTTTATACGGTTCAGTATCGTCAGTTCCCTGGACTAGATGCAGAACATTTTATCCTAACGCCCTTTACCTGAAGAAGACAACAATTCTTCATAGTGAAGCTTGATTAGAACTAGATTCTCATGTTGCCTGACAGCAGCTTAGAGCCTCTGGAGGGCATACGTAACAGTCTATAGTACTGCTTTTTCGGGGAAGAGATAATCTTTTGAAGCCTTTACGGCTTTCGCCGTGAGATGTCCGAGAATTGTATTTGTCAGTAGAATAATAAATATAAAGATTCTAAATTTATATAGAATTGAATAAACTACTGGATCAAATTATAACGGAGGAAAATGTGAAAATGTAATCTTGGCGGCTCCTATAGGACGGTTTCATACTTTTTGAAAGAGGATATATTAGGGCATCTACGGTGGATAGACCCCGTTAAGAGCTCCTTCGTTGTCATGTCCGCGTCACATAAAAAGTTAAAAACCTCATATCTTATTCTACTATCAAAAAAACCTCTCAACAATTCCCTCATGAATCCCATACTTTTTATTATATATAATTCTCATTTCTCCTTCATAATTCATACCCCATTAATTTTTTTATAAATTTAATTCATACACCATTAATTTTTTATAAAATTTAAATTTATAAATTGATAACATTAAACAACATTAATAATTAAAAAAAATACATAAATATTACAGTACATCAAATAAAAAGACATAAATTTTAATAATAGTCCTAACAATAAACATAAACTCATTTACACCAAGCCAGGTCTCTGTTTAATTTTTTCGACCATTTTCTCATGTAAATAAAGTTGTCCTGGTGTCATCTCACTGGTATCCTTCATAAGAATTTCATAATCCTTATGAAAGATCTCGGCTTCTCGCAAAGTCATTTTTTGGATTTGATATTCTTTAATATCTTGTCATTCTTTGTCGATGCTATGTTCCATTGTGTCGCCCTCTCTGGCTTTAGATTTGCCCTTTCTCTTCGCTGCCGTTTGCCCTATAGGACGAATGCGGACTTCAGAGTCATCTAAATCAACACTTGTACATCTGGATTTGATGTTGAAATGTTTCCCCCTGATTCGGATGTCCTTGCTTTCTTGTTAGAGTAATGAGCAACTGATTGTGGAATATATTTCTCATATTCTTTGAGAACCCTCCATACATGCATATACTTAAAATCCTTGCCTTTGTTGTTGGCTTTCCACATATTCAATGCATTCTCCAACACATTCTCGTCACTCCAACCACTTTGCCGATGAGTATAAAAATTATTATAAGTTGCAGAAAATTCATTTACCATTGGTGCAAACCTATAATAATGTGATTTCAGCCGTTGATAACTTCTCGTCATAGATCCACTGGGCCGATGTTTGTTGTAGTAATCAGCTATACGTTTCCAAAAAGCTTGATCCTTCTGGTCATTACCAATGATTGCATCGGTGCTTATAGTTGCCCATGACTTCGCAAGGACCACATCTTCATCGAGAGATCAAAATCTTCGTTTCGATTTATTTTCCTCCAGCTCAACTTCACGCTCCTCTTGTGATGAGTGTGGTGGCAACTGAGTTACAGGAACAGATGATGGTGTTAGAGATTCTTTGTCGCTGATAGATGGATCAATAGTTGCCCGTCTTGATTCATTCGAATGTATGACAGGTGGTTAAGTAGGAGAAAATATGTAAGGATAGGGCATCCCAAGTTGGCTACCCATTGCTGACCAATCTTGAGATGGATACATACCAAATGGAGCTGGGGCGACGTTACTTGGATTCCATCGCTGCAAAAAATTTTGAGAACTTTTGGAATTTGGAAAATTTGGAGAATATTGTGGAACATATGAAATATTTTGAACATTTGGAGGATATTGTGGGTGAGAGAAAATATGAGGAAATTGGATATTTGGAGGAGTGCTAGTATTTTGAGAAGATGAATTTCCTTACATATTTGAAGAATTCAAAAGATTCGTAAAGGAAGTATTGAGATTTTCATCCATCTCGAATACAAACAGGGAATAAAAGGGAGAAATGAGTTGAGAGCAAATATTACAATGGAATGAATAAAATTGATCCCATATTTATAGATTTTTTTTTATATATTAAATAATAAAATTAAAACGTTGAACAACAGCTAAAAATTAGCCGTTGTTCAACGGCATGCAATCGGTAACTATTACATGCGCCTAAAAATTAAAAACGTTGTGTTTTTTTAAAATTATTAAAAAAATATTAAAATATAAAAAAAATAAAAGCAACGAAGAAGCGGCTCTATAAGGACAGAGCCGCTTTTTCGTTCGAGGGAGAGACCTCCCTCCCACTATGGGAGGGAGATTTCTCCCTCTGCCACGTCCGCAGTGGGAGCTGGGTGCTCTTATAATGACATTTGCTCTAGTAGCGATCCTTTATATAAGAAAAATTAAGCACCTAATACAGTATTTTATACTCATTGAAAATTGATCCCAAATCAAATCACAACTAAGTCATTTAACAAAGTGTTAATCTATTTTGATATTTCAATATGCTTAGTGTCCTAAAAAAATATTATTTTCAGCAATTTGTATGATTAAAACTTAAAAGTATCCTAGGTAGATAAATCAATAGTTGTTTTGTGGTGAAGATGACTTATATCTGAACTAACACGGGGCACGGTCATATCGGATTTGATGTATGTGTTGAAAAACTTTGTCACATGGTTGTGTCATCAAACATGGTCTAACCGTGTTTGGGTCTATGGGAATGGGCATATTCATGGCACTGCCCAGAAGCTTGGCATGGCCGTGCTTCATCAGGAGGCATCATGTTTGTGCGAGATCATTGTTATTGCTTGGTATTTTTGATTTAAAATATCATGTATGACTTGGATTGTATAAATAGAATCATTGTAACCCTAAAACATATAGAGAATTATAATTGAAGCATTCTTTGGTCGTTTTGTGGAGTAGGTACATCACTGAACTACGTTAAACTTTTTTGTCTTCTCTCAGTCTCTCTTTTATTCTCTTTGGTTTCTCTTTTGTGATTTTTTTTCACAATTATTGTGGCACAATCTCAACAATTAGTATCAGAGCTCAAGATATCATATATGAGATTTCTTCTGTGAAGTTTGATCTACAAAAACTTCGACAGAATTGGTAATTTTGAATTATGACATATGAGGGTTAAAAATCTACTAGTGCAACAAGGCATGGTAAAGACACTAGGTGAAAAGAAATCAGATGGTATGGAGAAGACAGGTTGGGAGGAACTATAGGCAAAAGTGATGACAACGATCAGACTTTGTCTAACGGATAACGTGATGTATCACGTTATAGACGAGGAATAATCAGTGACAGTTTGGTAGAAACTAAAAAGTCGATACATGTCCAAGTCGTTGACAAATAAATTCTATCTTAAATAGAAATTATTTGGGTTTAAGATATCAAAGGGCACATGGTGTTAGTATAGTAAGTTTCATATGTAAGTATAATTGGTTGTCTGATTTATGCCATGGTTTGCACAAAACCTGATTTAGCGCATGTTATTAGTATAGTAAGCAAGTTTCTTTCAAATCATGATCAATAAAATTGGGATGTAATTAAGTGGATTTTTAAATACTTGAGGAATACTATAAATTATGACATTGTGTTCAGTAGACAACAGAGTGATACTTTAGTTATAAAAATATGTGGATGTAGGCTATGCAAGAGATTTGGATGACAGAATGTCTACTACAGAGTATGTGTTCACTATGGCAGAAGGACCTCTTTATTGGAAGTCTATAGTATAATCTATAGTTGTATTGTCCACTACTGAGTCAGAGTACATGGCAGTAGCTGAAGTAGCCAAGGAAGCCTTGTGGCTTATAGGATTAGTTAGCAAACTAGATGTTCAACAAGGTAAGGTCAAGGTGTATTGTGATAGTCAGAGTGTTATCTATTTGGAAAAGAATCAGGTGCATCATATAAGGATCAATCATATCAGATTTCATAAGATCAGAGAGCTAATATCTTCCAAGAAAATACTACTCGAGAAGGCCCACACTTCTAAAAATGTTGCAGATATGTTGACAAAGTCAGTTACTGTAGAGAAATTCAAGTGATCCAGGGAGTGATCAGTAGGTGCCACATGGATAAGAGAGAATTGGTGAAAACTATTGAAGTGGCTCCAACAGGAAATTCTCGGCTTCGTAGCCTTCTCGGACCTCCTAGCTCCACTGCCTTCTCAGGCCTCCTGGCTCCATAGTCCCCAGGCCACTCAGGCCTCCCGACTCTACAATCTCCCAGCCACTCGGGCCTCCCAGTTCTAGAGTTTCCCGGTCACTCGAGCCTCTCGTCTGTTGGAACAATTTAGGTGTCTTAGGTTTTAATGTTTGGGTAAAGTTTAAGTTAGGTTTATTATTATATTTGATATGTATTATGAGTGTGTAAGATGCAAGTACAATAAGGAAATTCTAAGTATGATCTTGGCAAAAGAAAAGTCCAAGTGTGATTTTGACAATAGTGAAAGTTTAAGGATGAGTCTTGGTTGTATAAGTCCAAGCATGTAGTCTTGGCAACGTAAGCCCAAGTGTGATTTGGCAAAAGTTGAAGTCCTGGAGGCACACCCTCTTGGCAAAAGAAGACCCGATAATAAGGACAAAGCTGAATAATGCTCTTAAAGCTAAAGCGTGAAAGATAGGGAAGCATCTGAGGGGCGCAAGGTTGATGGAGGAGGCTAGAAGGCAAGGTCAAGATTGTGTGAGCGAGGACGAGTGCATGAGAAAATGTGATAGGGTAAACATTAGGTTTAGGGTTTACCAGTCGACTGGTGTATGTACCAGTCAACTGGTGGTTAGACTGGGAGAATATTTCTATTCTTTCAATCGAAGTGGACCAGTCGACTAGTCTTGACACTAGTCTACTGACATCAAGTCGTTGGGTTATAACGGTCGAATTCCATAGAGGACCAGTCGACTGGAGATATGACCAATCGATTGGTAACAGCAGGAACAACTTTGCTATTCTCCCCAAGCTATATTTAAGAGAGCTCGGAGTGGCTGGTTTGGGTGTCAAAATTAGAGGTGGCTAATTCCTAATTAGAGTCTCTAAGCTCTCTTGTGATCCTCTTGTTCTTGATCAAGTTGTGGTGAGGTTTCTCTACCGACAAGGAGGTTCGAGCTAGCTAGAGTTCTGAGGCTTAATCCACTGACAGATTGAGGGATCGTCCACCTTACGGGCAGCCGTAAAATAGGAGCCCTAATTTTTAAACCAAGTAAATGAATGTGTCAGTGTTTGTATTTCTTCATCATATTTAGCTTTCATACTTGTTATTTTATACTTTCACTATGCTAACAAGTGTAGGAAGCGAACGAAGTGGGTGATCGACTATTCACTCCCCTCTAGCCGGTATCAAAGGTCCCAATAAGTGGTATCAGAGCGAGGAGCACTCTTGAAAGACTAATCATCAGAAGGAACACGCGCTAGAAGAAGATGGAGTCGGAAGGTCCACTAGGATGGGACATTCGGATCCTACCTCCATACGATTGAGAAGACTTCAAGTATTGGAGGAAGCGTTTGGAGACTTGGTTCCAAATGGATTGAGATCATTGGACCGTGTTGGAAGTTCCTTTCGAATCTCTAATGGACAAGAATGGGAAGCATTTCCAACCTCAGTATTGGACCGAAGAGCAAAGGCAACAATCAGAGACGGATAAAGAGCTAACTAGAATTGTATTGAATTTATTACCTTCTAATATTGTGCTCATGAACTATGGAGCAAAGTGATTGCTCTTCATGAAGATCCTACATAAACACAAGAAGTGGAGAAGCCTAAGGAAAAGAGTTCATTGGTCCAAGAGGAGGAGAAGGACTAATCGGATGTGGAGACGAGCTCAAAATCTAAAGAGGATGAAGAAGTGAGACCGTCCACATCTTCAAGTGAGGAAGAAGAGTCCAAGACAAGTGAGAAATAAATCATGACAGTTTAACTCTCAACCTCAACTACTGAGAAGAGCGGAAAATTACACATCAAGCAAGTGCTTTGAATGTGGTGAGATGAGACACTACAAGAGTAAGTGTCTATTGCTCAAGAAGTAAAGGAGATAAATTCTAAATCCATTAAAATTACTTTAAGAACTAATGTGGGTTATAGTGATGAGTCAAGCAGAAGAAGCACATAGTGTGCTTTATGTGTGGTGAGCGTGCTCACTACTGTACGAAGTACCCAAGGAGAGGAAAGCTCAAGAAGTTGGCACACTTCAAGAAATGGGAGAAGAAGAGAGGCTCATGTCAAGGGAGAGCTTCAAGAGTAAGAGAGGTATACCCTAGTTTAAATTTGAATTCAAATTTAAATTCTTCTAACCATGGTAGGAATAATTTTTATTTACCTATGCAAAATCATGGTTTTAGATATAATGATAGGAATAGGGTTAATGTATGTGATAACCCTCAGAAATTATTTTCAAATGATAGACCTAGCAAGAAACAACCCACCTTACCTAAGTAGAGGAAGGTGGTTGAAAACCTAGGTATTAATCCTAAAAAGGAGAGACATATGCCTAGGAATGGTAGGTTTAGGAATGTCTAAAGTGGACATGTTGATTATAGGGTTAGAAACCTAGAATTAGAAAATCAAGTTTTGAGGGAGAAGCTTGATAGGGTAGAAAAAGTCCTAGGTAAATTCATTAATGGATCTAAAGGACTTAATAGGATGTTGGGTAGTCAAAGACCCAATCGTGATATATCCAATTTGGGATATTGGTCTTTATCAAACAAGAGTCAGGGGAATTACCCATGGAGCACTTTGGTGGGTATGCTATAGTAGAGTCCTCTAAGGCTAAAAAATAATTACATGCATTGATTGTAAGTGAAAATGGCAAGGGGAAATCCTCCAAGGCTAGAGAAAAATCATATGCTAGGGTGTCATATGATTATATCAAGGAAAGTTCAAGAAATGGCAAGAGAAAGACATTTAGGGTGCGTTTGGTTCAAGTTATCATGTATAATCTTGGTTATGTGATTACCAGGTAATCACATAACCAAGGTTATGGGGAATAAAACATAACCAAATGTTGTTTGGTTCAACCTAGGTAATGCAACAAAAACTTGTTTGTTTGAAGTTTTAATGAATACCCTAGTTTAATATTTTACCGTATTACCCTCAGTTACAAAACCAACTATACATATTATTATTATTATTATTATTATTGATTTATGTTTTTTTACTTTTCTTTTTTCTGTATATATTTTTAAAACTTTTTTATGTGTTTTTTTTATTTTTTAATGTTTTTATATTTTTTATATTATTTATATTTATATATTTTTTTTACAATTTTTTAATTTTAATTTTAATTTATTTATTTATTTTTAAAATTTTTAAAATTTTTTTAAAATCTATTAAAAAATTTTAAATTGTTATAAATTTTTTATTTTTTTTAAAAAAAATTTAAAAATTTTAAATTTTAAATTTTTTATTTTTAAAATTTATATTTTTATATTTTTTAAAATTATTTATTTAAAAAAAATTAAAATGTTAGATTTTAAATTTTTTTAAACATTTTTTTATATTTTTTCATGTTTTTTCTTATCGGAGGGTATTTTTGGTAAAAAAAGTTCGTTAACCCCGGAATCAAGAAAAATCTTAGTTTTCTGAGGTTTTCCGATTCCGGGCTGCATGACCCTTTTGTTGACATGTCGGGTATGGAACATTACTCGGGAATCATCGAATACCTAAACCAAATAAGGTTTTTGTTGATAACCTTGGATGGATAACCAAGGTTATCAAGAATAACCCCGAACCAAACACACCCTTAAGGATAAGGAGAAATAAACCAAGGACAATGTGTCTAAGGTTAAGAAGGTCAAGTTTGTAGGTCAAGTGTTACCCGAGTTGCGCCAATATAGCCTAGCCATAGTGGATGAGTCACTTAGGGAGGTGGCTAAAGTTAAGAGCTCTAAGGGGAACTCAAGGAGTCAAGTTAGGACCCATGGTCAATAGATCTTAAGTGAACCTTATTTGGGATTCTAGATAGGCCATAAAATGTGCCAAAGTAGTTTAGAGATGGACTTGAGTCTCAAACCTAGGAAATTGACACATATGTGATGTGTTTCATGCATGAAAAGATGACATTGGGTTCATATTGTATGAAAATTTATTTTGGATGTATAGATGCTATATAAATTAATGGTCGTGATACATTATGATTTGGTATGAGCAGATGCATCAAGAGGAAACCAAAACTAGGACTTTAGATCAATGTTCAATTAAACCATTTAAGTAGTTTTAAATTTTGTGTCAATCTTGAGATCCAAGACATATATATTTTTAAATATATTTTTTCCAAGTTGATACTGGTAAAATAGATCTCTCCATAAAATTTAGAGATTTTTGGAGGTCTGTGAAATTTTTTGTGTATTTATGAAATTAGGTTCAGAATGTTATTTAGGGTTGAAATAGGTACCCATCGATTGGCTCAGACACCAGTCGACTGGTAACTATGTTCATCAAGCATAGAATAGTTTTGAGAGATTATTTCGATATGATCAATCGACTGGGGCCTATGGCAGTTGACCGATACAGGTTGAAAATGTTTTTAGCAATAGAAAATGACCAAAAGGATGATAAATATTTATATAATCATATGGGGGGGGGATTAATACATGATATTTATGGTCATTAGAGGTTAAAGAGTCCAATAATTGAGATATTATTGGAGCTCTTTTTTGTGTGTGGCAAAGGGGGAAAAGTATTAGATTTAAGTGTGAAATCTCTACACTTTTACAAGAAATCATAGCTCAAGGGAGAGCTTAGGTGGAGGAGGAGTGATAGCTTATTTATTGGGAAAGGAAGAAAAGTTTACCTTTATAGGAAATCCTAGGTTAAGCGGGAGTTAAGGTGAAGGGAGAGTCTAGGGTTAGATTCCATGACTTATGCATGTATAGATTGCATGCTTATTTGCATTGTTATTGTATTTATGCTTTCCTAATTTAAACGGATTGTCAAACATCAAAAAAGGAAAGATTGTTGGAGTCATCTAGGTGGCCTAGGTTTTGATGTTTGGACAAAGTTTAAGTTATGTTTATTATTGTATTTGATATGCATTGTAAGTATGCAGGATGCAGGTATAACAAGGAAAGTCCAAGTGTGATCTTGGAAAAGTAAAAGTCCAAATGTGATTTTGGCAATGGTGAAAGTCCAAGAGTGAGTCTTGACGGTGTAAGTCCAAGCATATATTCTTGGCAACGTAAGTCCAAGTGTAACTTGACAAAGGTTGAAGTCCCGGAGGCACACCCTTTTGGCAAAGAAAGACCCGACAACAATAACAAAGCTGAAGGAAGCTCTTGAAGGCAAAGCATGAAAGATAGGGAAACATATGAGGGACACAAGGCTGATACAAGAGGCTAAAAGGCAAAGTCAAGGTTGTGCAAGCGAGGATGAGTGCATGAGAGAATATACTGAGGTAAATCCTAGGTTTAGGGTTTATCAGTCGACTGATGTATGTACCAGTCGATTGATGGTTAGACTAAGAGTGAACAAAATACTTTTGTTCTCTCAATCGAAGTGGACCAATCGACTGGTATCTAGCCATTGAGTTGTAATGGTTGAATTCCATAGAGGACTAATAAAAAAGAATTTAGATATCTCTACAATAGTATGATATTGTCCACTTTGAGGCTAAGCCCTCATGGTTTTGCTCTTGGACTCTACCCAAAATGCCTCATGCCAATGGAGATATTTTTTTCCTTATAAACCAATGATCTTTCTCATGTGTTTTCAATATGGGACTATGTTTGTAACCTTACAACCTCAACAATTCCCCCTGAAACAAATGACCACAGAGTCCCCCTCAAGCATTGAGTCACTCTTGACCTGCTAAGGACCTCTCCTACTTTGTTCAAGGTTTTCACTCACATGGTTCAATCTTGGATCATGGCTCTGGCTCGTGCTTCTTCCGGCGGTTAGTCCGGTGAACAACGACTTTACTCTGATATCAATTGTAGGATCGAAAATAATTTAGATATCTCTATAATAGTATGATATTGTCTACTTTGGGCTTAAGCCCTTATGGTTTTGCTCTTGAGCTCTACCCAAAAATGTCTGATGCCAATGAAGATATCTTTTTCTTATAAACCAATGATCTTGCCTATGTGTTTTCAATGTTGGACTATATTTGCAACCTTGCAACCCCAACAGGAACAACTTTGGCCATTCTCCCTGAGCTCTATTTAAGAGAGTTCGGGGTGGCTGACTTGGGTGACGAAATCAGAGATGGTTAACCCCTAATTAGAGTCTCCAATCTCTCTTGTGATCCTCGTGTTCTTGATTGAGTTATGGTAAGGTTTCTCCACTAACAAAGAAGTTTGAACTAGCCGAAGTTCCAAGGATTAATCCACCAACAGATTGAGGGATCGTCCACCTTATGGATAGTCATGGAGTAGGACCTTGATCGTCGAACCATGTAAACGAACGTGTTAGCGGTTTGTTTATATTTCTTCATAGTCTTTATTTTTCATATTTGCTGTTTTGTATTTCTGTTGTGCTAACAAGTGTAGGAAGCGAACGACGTGGGTGATCGACTATTCACCCCCTCTAACCGATGTTAAATGTCCCAACATCGACTCCATAGTCTCCCACCCTCTTGGGTCTCCCGGCCACTCAAGCCTCCCGGCTTCATATCCTCTTGGCCTCTTGAGCCTCCAGACCACTCGGACCTTCCAGCTTTATAACCTCTTGGTCTCTCGGTCCACTTGGCTCTAAACGATGCAGAATGAAGGATCATTTCAGGAAAAGAATAATGATCATGTAAATCTAGGATTATTATGAGAAAAAGGCAGTTAGGGGAATACATTTTACATTATTTAAGAAATTAAATAATGACAACATGTGGATCAGAACAGAAGGAAAAGGTCTTTTTTCTCTATAAAAAGTAGTCCTTTCTGTCATCTAAGGTACGCATACACACACCTACATATATTAAAATGCTAAGGCTCATCTTCTTCCTCCTCTAACTTGAGTGTCAGAGTGACTACGTCGGGAATTCCTTGGCCATCATTCTAACTCTCTTCTCTTTCTTGTTTGTCTCTGTCCAAGCTCCCAACTCCATCATCATCCTTGTTGTCATTCGATGATTGACAATTAAGTGGGTAATGGGGCCAACTCACCGATGATTCACTTGTCGATGTTCACAGGAAATATCATCAAGCATTATTTGAACTTGATTAATTCTTTAGTTGCTAGAGGGGATCGTCCGAACTCGATGTTCCAAGTGGAGTTCTTCTCTGATGCTTGTGTTTCTCCTAAGGGGTGGATATTTGTCAAGTTGGAAATGGTCAAAGATGACTCATATTTGAGTTGACACGGGGCACTAGGGATGATAATTTTCTCCACGGGTTTGAGACTCCATGGGAAAAATCCAAAATGGGGGCAGGTTCCGGGGGGGTCTTTCATGTATGGGTTCGGAGATTTTTTAAATCCTCACAATTGAATGAAGATAGATGTGAGGGTATTATCCTTGATGATAATAATAATAATAATAATAATAATAATAATAATAATAATAATAATAATAATAATAATAATAATAATAATAATAATAATAATAGAGTTGATATTTTCTATTTATTAAACCATAAATTATTAATGTTATGGTATATGTATTATTTAATTAATATTAGTATTTATATGTCATTAATTCTTATATTAATAATTTTATGAAATATGTTAAAAATTGAAAACTTTTTGACCAAGTAAATGAACAATGCACATTTGAAGCGGGGATAGAGATGAAAATTTAATCCCTATGATCAGGGATGAAGATTCCTCGATTAGACAAAATCGAGAATGGAGATGGGGATGAGGGTGGAGATATAATTCAGGATGGGGGAGGGGGGATGGGGATGACAAACTCACCCCCACCCCCACCCCCATTGTCATCCCTATAGAGAATGACCATGCTCAAAGCAATGTTGAGAAAATCGGACTGGACTGACCGGTCAGATGAGTCGAATCTCGAACCGGTCCTTGATCCGGTTTGGTCAGCCATTAAAGCCAAAAAAATGCATTGACAGGTCAAAACCGGTCAACAATCGGGAACTGGCGGTTCAACTGATTTCCCCTACTTTTTGGCTTTTTCATCTGGAAAGTGGAAACCTAGCGGCGGCTTTATTTTATTTTCTTTCTCGACAACTCTCATAGCTGCAGCCTCCACTCCAACGAGCTTCTTGCGGAATCTCACGCTCTCCTTTTTTTCTTTCCTTCCAATTCTATAATCTATACATAAGTCTCAACTCTCAAGTCTCAACAGAAGGCTTTAGATTTCAGCTTCTTCAAAGCTTGATCAAATCCCTAAGGTTAGTTTTTTTTTTTAATTTCCATTAACTTTTAATTTTTATAAGCTTCCATTCATTTATTTTTTTTCCCAAGCTTAATCTATTTTATACGGCTGATTCGAAGAGGCATTTAGTTATTTGGGCTTGATTCCTTCTTTCTTAAGTCTCTTAAGTAGATGAGTGCTCCAATAGTTCTTGATTGCATTGTCACTTTGTCAGTTTGGCTTGCCAATCTTCCTACTATGAGTGACCAATAATTTATATGTGTTTTTGTTTCCTTATCTTTGTAAACATATGAACTGCAAAGGTTCATATTTTCATGAACATACCCTTTGTTAAATTCTTCCAATGTAATACTTAAAACTAAAGGAAAATGAGAATATTAGGAAATCCAGCCATATTACTTCCAGATCATCAGTTTACTAAATGCTAGAAGATAACCCTTTCAAAGGGGCAAAGAAATAGAGGAAAAAAAAGGAGAGTAAAAATCTTCTCTAGTAAAACAAAAATATCACTACAAGAAAATCTGCATTCAACAACACTCAAACGACAACGGTTTTATAACAAATCGTTGTCTTTTTACCTTTTAACAACGGTTTTAACAAAAACCGTTGTCTTTTAGCAATTTTTTTGGCCTACGACAATGGTTTTTAAAAACCGTTGTCTATTTATGTTTTTTTAGGGCTACGACAACAGTTTTTAAAGGCTACGACAACAGTTTTTGAAAAATGTTGTCTATGTGCGCTTTTTTTGGGATTACGACAACGGTTTTTGAAAACCGTTGTCTATTAAGTGTTATTGAATAGCGTTGCTTTTCTTCTTTCGCCGCTTTTTCCCCTTCGCAATTTTTTGCCGCTGCTGCGTTTTGTCTTTCCCTCTCTCTGAAATTTTTTGCCGCTGCATTCTGCCCCTTTACCTTCTCGATCCCTAAAACCTCTCACTTGCTCTCTCGTTTTCTATGGTGATGGTGAGCGCGCAGCTGTGGGATTGGAGTAGAATGGAAGGCTTAGAGGTTTTCAATGTGTGGCGATCTTTGTCGACGCATCCTAAACCTCATCGCATACCTCTGATCTGTAGCCACGGATTGTACCAACCGCGACCTCGACGACCTTGGAGCACTGCTAAGATCAAGCAGCACTTCTGTTTTATTCCTCTCTCGACTCGATCGCTCCTTTGTCCATCGCACGCTTTCATATTCTTTGCTTTTTTCCTTTTCTTCTACAGATCATTTGAAGATGGAGGGCGATCTCCTTTCCATGGCTTCCACTCAGCGCTTGAAGTTATTCCAGGGAAGCCAGGCTTTTCCCTCCAACCTCCACCTCCATCTTCTGTCAAAACTAGGCATTCTGCGAAATTTAGGAGATAAAGAAAGCTGGTAAGCGAAATGAGTTCTTGGTGGAAGGGTAACTATCCTACAGCCAGGTCCAATGGTGACTCTTCGAGGAGGAATTCGACGACCACTGAGGAACAGAAGCAGACGAGAAGGACAAACACGTTCTACGGACCTTTGGAATCACATTGGCATTTTCCGGAGCCCGAGAAGAAGAAGCCCCCTTTGACTTCAAAATTGACCTTCAGGTCCTTGTAGAAATCGCTCACTAAGGTCAGCAAAAGCAATGCATTTCCAACGATGTTCCAAGGCGCCCACGATCCGAATGAGGAGAAAGTGGTGAAGTCGTTGAGGGACACACTACTATCGAAGGGTCAGCTACCTGAGAAGTATGATGACTACCATACACTTCTCCGGTATGGCTAGAATACATTTGTTAAGTAGCTGGAAGAAATTTCTCTTTTTGAATCCTTCTTATTATTATATTGATCATACATGTCCTAGTTCTATATCGTGTGAAAGAATTTTACTATTGATGCTATAGCTTTCTATTCTTCTCTGCAGATTTTTGTGATTGCGGAACTTCAACATGTCTAAGGCAGAGATCATGTTTGTTAATATGCTCAAGTGGAGAGATAGTTCTGGTGTTTATCTTATTGCAAAAGTAATATATTCCTGACATGTTTTTCTCCCTATGGGTTACTATGTGGGCATTTCAATTCAACATCTCACGACTTTTACTGACTTTGACACAAATATGATGAAACAAATAACAATCTTCATCCAATTTCTACAATAATATTTCTGCCGAGATCTTTTTCCTTGCAAACATTAAATCAAATGACAGATTAAAAAAATATCTTTTAAATGCTGGTTTTTTCTAAATAATGCTTTCATTTTTTTCAAACATAACCATGATGATCCATGTGAATATACATTCCTTTGCAGGTTTTGGATTCTTTATAGGGCCAAGCAAGATGGACCAGTAGTCTTGGTAAATTACCTTACTATGAATATCATCCTATACCTTGGTCATCTCAATATAACTGTTGTATAAACACCTATTCAGGGTTGGCGTCATCCTTGGGAAGGGCATGGAGATCACTCACATGATCATGTGCCTGAAGACAAGGTATTATAGTACAAGCATGCCTTAATTCATCTACAATTTCCCTTTTGTTTGTGTATGTATAAGATGCTTCCAAAGCTTCAATATGATTATTGTTGACAACAGGTGCTTATTCATGAATAAGCTCCAAGCAGATTCAATTTCCCTATAAGATGTATGTTTGGATTCATGGTATAGACTAAAAGATTATTGTTGTGGCACCTTTACCTTAGAAGTGCTAACAAGCTCAATGCACATGATGAATCTCTTTGCTATCCTTTCAAACTGCTAATTTCTAGCTTCAATATGCATTGACATTGACCTGTTATGCTTGGATATCTTCTAGGTGTAGATGTTAGAACATCCAAGATATGCGAACTTGGAATATTGAATTATAGAGCTAAGCGAGTGCTTTGGATTGCCCTCCGCCAGCTTGAAGTAATTGAGACCCACAGTGGATATGGTTCTCATCACACATCTTTCCTGTAATGAATTAAGATTGTCTGCTACATTTTTGACCTGGCTCTGATCCATTAGATCTGTGTAACTATGCTGTAAGATTTCACAGTAGAACGAGAGACATGTGAGAAGGTGATTTCTTTGACTCATTTAATTAGATCTAGTCCTTTATTTGCTAATACTTCCCCATACTGATTTTTTTAAGCATGTTAGAATTGTGAAGAATTTCTAATTATATCTGTGTGCTACCTTTCTCATAGTTTATTGCAATGTGTGATAACTATTAGATGTTGCTATTCTTTCTCTCCATTATGTAGTCCTTTGATTAATATTTGCCAATTTTCCATAGTTTTTCACTTTAAGATCTTTCAAGCATCTAGTGACAAGTGCAAATTGGTTAGCATCTAGTGACATCCTTGTGTTGACTTTAGAGATTAAAAATTGATGTAATTAGCATGTTTTTCTGGTGCTATAATCCAATGATATAATTTATTCTTCCAATGCGAGTAAACATTGTCAGATTCTTTTATACTCCTTTATGTATTAGATTTCTTATGATTATTTCTTATTGCCTTCTCATTTTTCTAATCGTAGAGATCGAGCGAATCAAAGAAATACTTGCAATGCCGAATGGAAAGGTTAGTTTGCATCTAGTTTAGCTTTTTCCCTCTTAATGGAATATTCTTGAGATAGAAATGAGTGCAAAATAAGTCTGTTAATATCTTAGTTGTCTCGGAAGAAGTCTATTGTGTCACTTGTGCTGGGCTACTGTATAATTTACTTAATTCTATATTTTTCCTTATGCTTGACGTTATAATTGTTCCTCTTTGAAAGTGCCCTTAATCTTAGTCCTTAATCTCCTATTGACTTTATTCACAGATTATTAGTCTTGATGAAACGCATACCTCTTGGGCGCTTGACAGATAAGTAGATTAGAAGTCTTTGTTTTCTTAAACACACTAATGGTTTTATTTTGTTTCTAGAAACTTGATGGCGAAACAAGATCTGTCAGAGCTTAGTTAGCTTAGTTTATGCAATGCTACAATAGATTTATCCGAGAATCCCTTGATCTCTCCTTTAAGATAATAATTGTTGATTAAGAATCACCCACTAGTGGGAATTACATGAAGCCCTTGATCAAGTTGTATTCGCTATTGCTTGAATAAGTTGATTAAAGTTGCAAGTTGAGCCTGCACTTTCACTAAGACTAGAAATTTTATCCTTTAATCAAGTAGTAGTTTCTTGATGGAGTTTATTTAGCATATGAAACTCATTTAAGATTTATGTTTGTTGTTCAATACTTTTTTGACCTCATACTTGTTATAATTTTTGGTTTATAATGCATTGGACCTTAATGTAAAAAGGCAGATTGTCTACCTTATGGCTCCATTTGTGATAGACGAAACTTTACAAACACCAGCAGATGTTGTGAAAGGCACATCCTTATAACAGGAAACCACTCTTTATTAGACTGCAGATCAACCTGCAACTTCTCCCAAACTTTGCTCTTGGCGTTTAAGACGCTGTTTGGTTCGCCTGAGTATCCCAGAAAGGTCACTCGTTCACCAACCTTGGCTGATGATGGTGGATCAACTAACTCAACCTGGAAACAAAATGAATTCATTAGTCGTTCTTGATGAATGATCACATGTAAAGATGATAATTTCCCAGGTAAACCAACCAATATTATAATACTTAAAAACTAACAGGTTAGTAAAAGCAAAGACTTGTAAGAATGGAGGCAGAGTTAACGACTTAACTTTGTGTGGTCATCGTTTGATGCAGCCAAGACCATTGCTTGTGACTTAATGCCCCTCATGGTTGCAGGCTTCAAGTTACAAAGGACACAAACCTTCCGATTCTGCACCAGTGATTTAGAGAACATAAGAAATTCACATCCAAATGGAAGAAAATTTGAAAAGGGAAGCAAAATAAACCTGCATTTCCTCAAGAGGAATATATTTCACGAGGCCACTAACAACTGTTCGAGGGGATTCTTCACCGACATCAATTTCTTCAACATAGAGTGAATCTGCATCTGGGTGCTTCTGAACTTTTTTGATGAGGCCAACAGGTATGTCAAGTCTTGAGACAAAAATTTCTATTTCAGCAGACTTCGTTTTTGTACTGCCAAAAGGCTTGTTATGTTGTTTCTTAGAATTTCCTACAGCAGGTCACATGAGAAACTTATTGAGCTCTAGGATAAGCTTTAACTTCATTAAGTCGAGTTTTATTAATACTTCAAAACTTGGAAAACCATTTACATTAATACAACACTAAAAAGTAGCTTCATTTGCAGGTCTAGGATAAACCTTCATGAAACTTTCTCCTTGTATCAAAAATTGTATATGGTCAAGAGTTACTAGTGCTTCAGATAAAGATGAACTCTTCTAATATATGTTTATATTTTGCAGGTTCTATTGACAAAGTTTTATGTTGTGGTTTTATTTGCCGATATGAATGGGGTACTTGAAGAGTATGATTTATCAAATCTGTTATTGTGATTGTAGCAACTACATTTCTCCAAATTTCAGCTATCAACCCTGTTTTACGTCTTCTACAGGTATTATATTCTTCCCTTTTATTTTTGGTGCTTTGCTCACATACTTTGATTCACAAAAATCCAGAATGTTGGAAAAGGTTGATATGGAAGAATCAGCAAGTGAGAAAGAGGAGTCCGATGAAATTCTACAAGTTGAAGATTTTGATGGGGCTTGAGTTGACAATAATTACTTGCAATCCTACATGGCATGAACCACCATCACAAGTTTCTAGTCTTTTGACAATTATTCATTAGTTGTAAATGAAGTTTATTTGTTTATTTGTATTGGGATAAATTTTATTTGAATATTAGACATGTTTTTTCTTTTGTGATTGTAATATAATTCTTGTATAAGTAACATTTTGAATGACATTGATATGGAAAATATTCTTTCTTTTGTGATTATGATTCTTTATTATATATTTATATTGAAATATGATATATTGGTATTAAAAGATAATAATTTAAAAGACAATGATCTAAAACTGTTGTTGTTGTCTATCACCCTCAAAGACAACGGTTAAAAACCGTTGTCAAAGCCCCAAAAACGGTTGTAAACTAGCAGTGTTAATAAAAAAATGCTTTAAACAACAACGGTTTTAAATCGTTGTCTTTTCATTCAAAGACAACGGTTTAAAACCGTTGCAAAACTGTTGTCTTTTCATTCAAAAGACAACGGTTTAAAACCGTTGTCGTAGCCTCCACTTTTAACAACACTGCCAGTTACAACGGTTTTAAAGGGCCTACGATAATGGTTTTTAACCGTTGTCTTTTAATGTTTTTGTTGTAGTGTATTCATCAAAAACAAAATCAGTATACACTTGAGAATATAAACTAGTGGAAAGTTGTCATTTTTTATTATAGCTCTTTTATGATATTCCAAGGGAAAATTTTCATTTTTTAATTTTTATTTGCCTTTTGTTGTAACAGTTTGGCTTATGCATTAGCTTAGCCTAATCACGTGCACACTCGTCTTTTAGTTTGTGTATAAGAATGCTATTTTTTTTCTTATATTCCTACGTTTTCATATTTCAGGATGATGGATAGCAGTAGTGGTACTGGTAGCAATGCAAATTCATCTGTCGGACCATTTAATTTACTAGTGAAGAATACGCAAACCAAAGTCATAGACAGAAAGCGGATATAGCATGAGCGCATGTTTCTGAAGGTGTAAATGCACAAGGAAGAAAAACTATGACATGCATTAATTGTCACAAGACATTTGCGGGTGGGGGCATATTTCGGATGAAGCAACACTTAGCGGGAGCAAGGGGTAGCATTGTTTCCTGTGGAAAGGTTCCACCAGAAGTTAGGCATGCTATTTCAGTAACCTTGAAAGATATTTTTGAGAAGAAAAAAGAGGAGAATTTGGGGCAGAAAATCCATTTGGTCGATTTGTAGATGAATTTAATGGCGATGAAGTCCAAGAGATTTCCATTATTCACACTAAAGGAATTACAATCAATGAGGCAAGTGCATCATCTGATAAAGGAAAGCGAAAAGCCACTACATTAGGCTTAGGTATACATAATTTCTTTAAAGGTGGACATGATAATTCACAACCCACTATCAAGGCTATTTTGCAAAGTAAAGAAAAATGGCACAACTGTGATATATGACTATTGCCCGTTGGTTTTATGATGCTTGCATTCCTATAAATGTTGTTAACTCTCCATTTTTTTCAAAAAGCTATTGATCAAATAGCATCAATGGTGTTGGAACCCCAAGGTTGGTTTTGGTGTGACCAACAAGTTAAGTTAGGTCCTGCCTGTTTCTAACCTGATGTCTAAGTGTGCAGGAGCTTAGGAGCACAGGTACTCGAGCGGAAGACGCAGCTAGCGAGAAGGATGACACGTGGTGCGTCCGAGGGACGAGGTGCTGCGGAAGAGTACACCGGCGAACGAGAAGGAAGTGCGCGCGGTGGTTCCGAGGTATGAAAGCCGGAGCGGAAGATTGCTTGGGGAGCAAGAGACGCAGCTAGCGCGAAGGTCGGCACGGGGTGCGACCGAGGGACGAAGTCTGCGGATGAGTACGCTAGTGGACGAGAAGGGACACGCGGCAATTTCGAGGGACGAGAAGCCGGAGGGAAGCACGCTCGAGAAGACCGGAAGATGGGTTCGGGTGAGCCCTATTCCGGATGTCAGAGATCACCCAAGCAAGCGGAGCAGGAGCAGAAAGACCCGGACCAGAGGCGAGCTGAACCGGAGAAGAGAGCACGGACCAATAGTCAATTGGGTTGACTTTTGGCTACGGGGCGCCCGGAACTGTCCGGGGCGCCCGGAGCTGTCCGGGGCGCTCGGAACTATCCGGGGCGCCCGGAGCTGTCCGGGGCACCCGGAAGTGACTTTTTCACAGGATCGAGCTTTGACTCGATCCAACCGTTGGGGGATAAATTTTATCCCCCCCAGGGCGCCCGGAACCCTTCCAGGCGCTCCGACCAAGGCTATAAATATAGCCTTGGTCAGAAGCTTTTCAACAATCATGATCATTCTATTTCCAAACACTTGTATGTTTTAGTTGTAGTTAAGCTTCTGTTTTCTGTGCCTAAACGCTGTAAGAGGCTTCTCCGCCTGAAGGAGTTTTTGAGCTTAATTTTCCTTGGATTAACAACCACATCGGTTGTAACCAAGTAAACATCTGGTGCCTCGTCTTTTCATTTATGCTTTTACTTATCTGCTTAATTCATTTTACAAGTGTTAGCTTAATCGTTCGAGGAAGGGTTGTTTGTCTTTAGTTGACAGGTTATTTACCAACCCTTCTAGCCGGCCCAACGGTCCTACAAATGAGTCATGGGTATAAAGCTCCATCTTATTATGATCTGCGAGTGCCTTTGTTGCGAGAAGCTAAGAAAGAATTGGCTTTACTTATTGATTCATTTTGAAGTATTTGGACTGAATCTGGTTGCACTATAATGGGTGATGGGTGGAAAGACAATAGACAAAGACCATTGATTAATTTTTTGGTTTACTGTTCTAAAGGTATATCTTTCATCAAATCTGTTGATGCATCTGATGTTGAGACAAATGCACATAATTTGTGTAATTTATTTGCTGAAATTGTTGAAATCGTTGGTCCAAGAAATGTGGTGCATATGGTTACTGATAATGCTAGCAATTATAAGGCTGCTGGAACTTTACTAAGTGAAAAATACCCAACCATTTGTTGGTCTCCATGTGCTGCACATTGTATTAATTTAATTTTAAAGGATATTGGTCAAATGAATGATGTGAAAGTCATAGTATCACTTGCTTCAACTGTGACTGTATTTGTGTATAACCACAAGTACACTTTAAATTGGTTGAGAAAGATAAAAGGGTGGAAGGAGATTATTCGTTCAGGAGAAACTAGATTTGCAACTACTTTTATTGCATTAAAAAGTTTGCATGACCACAAAGATAGTTTGCAAGCTCTAGTCACCGGTGGAGATTACAAAAAGTTCTCGAAAATAGACAAAGGAAAAGAGGTCAAGCAAATTATTTTAGATGAAAAGTTTTGGAATAATTGTTTGATTACAATGAGGATTATGGACCCACTTATTCGTCTTTTGTATGTTTGTGACACTGATGAAAGGCCTTCTTTAGGTTATATCTATGAGAGCATGTATAGAGTAATTAATGGCATCAAGAAGCTCTTTAAAAACAAAGAGAGATTCTACAAGCCTTATATTGACATAATCAATGAAAGATGGGATAGAATGTTGAGAAAGAATCTTCATGCTGCTTATTATTTGAATCCTGTTTTTTAATATGATCTCACATTTTCTACCCATCTAGAGATCACAAATGGTTTGTTTGATTACATAGAATCAAAGGTAGATTGGTGTAGTTTGGATGTATTAACATATGAGATTGGTATGTTTCGAGATCGCCAAGGGAGTTTTGGGTGAAAATATGCTATTCTTAGCAGCCAAAAAAACCGTCCAGGTAATAATTTTTTATTATATTAAGTCTTTTGAAAAAAATATTTATTATTTATTTTCTTTATCTAATATTCTAATATTCACTGTGATTGTGGTAGAGAGTTGGTGGAAGTTCTTTGGTTGTGATTCTTAAAATTTACAAAAGCTTGCAATTAGAATTTTGGGTCAAACAACTTCTTCTTCTGGATGTGAACAGAATTGGAGTGTTTTTAAATGTATTCATACAAAAAAAAGGAATAGATTGGAGCATCAGAGACTTAATGATCTTGTATATGTGCATTATAATTTGTGATTGCAATATAGGTACATTTGAAATTATTCTTTTTTTAAATTAATTTCATTATTTTGTATCAAAAAATTTATTAATGTATTAATAACTCATGAAATGTGTTGTAGGAGCAAACAACCAAAGAGAAGTTATGATCTCGTTAATTATGAGTCCATTGATAAGACAGATTTTTGGGTGGTGGAAGAAATGCCAATAGGAGAGCTTGATTATGATGAGTTGGAAGAGGAGCTTGAAGAACTTCCAATAACTATGGAAAGTTCGAATTTTCAACAATTTGAAGGTTGTATAATATTATATTATTAACCATAAAGATATAACTATTTTTCTTGAACTAAATATGATTGTTTTTTCCTTTTCAGATGATGAAGATGAAGCTGAGCCCGAGGATGTTAATTTGGACTTATTTCAACATAGAAGTGTTATTGTTGATGAAGATAATTGGATATGAAAGTGATAATAGAGTTGTAAATTCGTCATGAATTGGTTAGTTTTAATTATGTGTTGCTGTTAAGAATTATTGTATTTGTAATGAATTATTATCTTTTTTTAATTGAATTGGACTATTTAGTAGTTATGTTATTATTTAGTATATATTCAGTGGCGGATCCAGATAAAAATTTAAAAGGGTGCTCAAAGAAGAGACTAAAAGAATTTTCTTGCTATCAAAAAAAAATATTAAAAGAGTACTAAATTGATAATGATAATGATACAGACATAAAAATATGGGCATACCAATAAAGGAATTATTTTTTAATACTTGAACCACCAGCATTAGATCTAGACATACAAACAAGAAGAGGTAACTGGATCCTACGAGTGTTCATCTGTTGAAAATGTTGTAAAATTTGTTCATTTTCAATTGTAGCAAAAATATTCTTCTCGATGTATACTACCAAACTGTCATTCATCCACTCATTTCCCATCCTATTACGCAAATCAGTCTTGGGAATTTTCATCGCAGAAAAAACTCTTTCAACAGAAGCAGTTATAACTGGTAAAACTAATACTAACTCGATCAAACGATATACCAATGGAAAAATTGTATTCTTGCCCGTTTCAACCATCTTTTTAGCAAGACTTCCCAAATCTTCAATCATAGAAAATTCACCTCGTACATTTTGAATGTAAGTCTCAAGTTGGTCCTCAAGTATTACACGATCAGTCAATGAAAAGGCCTCCGGATAAAGTTCAACAAGGTGAAGTAGCTTACCAATATCAAATT
Source organism: Zingiber officinale (assembly GCF_018446385.1). NCBI lineage: Eukaryota > Viridiplantae > Streptophyta > Magnoliopsida > Zingiberales > Zingiberaceae > Zingiber > Zingiber officinale. The sequence goes on from NC_055997.1 coordinate 142,143,701, forward strand.
GAGAAAAAGAGTCCTTTGGATCTAAGCAAGCAATGCAAGTAAGTACCTCCGTACTTGATTCTGAAAACCGATTACTCATCTCTTGAACCATCATATCAAGAACCTAATATTGTAACAATAAAAAATGAATAAAAAACATTATTAGAAAATTAAAATTCAATAAAATATTTAAAAATAATATATGACAAAAAATTTCAACACGATAGTGATGAAAATTAGTAATCATTTGTCCATTACGTCTGTTGCGACCACGAGTTCTCATATTTTCTTCCATATTTGGTACTGGGATCATATGGTTACTACAAAATTTGTTGACGACGTCCAAAAAAATTCTCTCATCCTTCGTCTCTCAATTTTTGTAATCGAACTTTCATTGTCTTGATCAAACTAAAAGCCAGTACAATGTTTTGATCTTTTTGTTGTAAGGCAAGTGACAATTCATTTGTGATTCCCAATAAAGATTTCATCAAATGCATCACAAACACAAATTCATAACTCTCCATCTTATCAATCAAACTTGTGGCGATACCACTATTATTATCATTAGTACCATTATCATACATATTTTCAAGCACTTGTAAAACAGAAGTCCACATAGACATCAAACGGATAATAGTCATGTAATGTGAACCCCAACGAGTATCCCCTAGTCATTTTAAATTGATTTCCTGATTTTTTCCTTTGCCACTAATAATATCTCCTTTCTCCAAACATTCTACAAGTCTATCATGTTCAAGTTGTCTAAACTTATCTTTTCTTTTGCATGAAGCACCAATAATATTCACAATCATAGTAACATATTGGAAGAAATCACTCACAATTTGATTGCTTTTAGCAACTGCAACAACAACTAGTTGAAGTTGGTGAGCAAAACAATGGGCATACCTTGCAGATGAATTTTCCTTCAATATAAGAGCCTTCAATCCATTATACTCACCTCGCATATTTAAAGCTCCATCGTATCCTTGGCCTCTCAATCTTGATAATGAAAACTTATGTTTTGCAAACAATTCATCAATAGCCTTCTTCAAAGAAATAGTAGAAGTATCAGACACATGTACAATAGCAAGAAATCTTTCAATAACATATTCATGTTTGTTCACGTATCTTAAAACAATTCCCATTTATTCTTTCACTGAAATATTTCGACACTCATCAACCATAAGAGAAAATATATTATCTTTTATATCATTAAGAATGACATTTGTGACTTCAGCCGCACAAGCCCGTGTTAAATCCTTTTGAACTGTTAGAGACTTCATTTGATTATTTCCAGGGACATTTTCATTCATGGTCTTGGTAACCTCATCATTTCTTTGAGTATACCACTCAATCAATTCAAGAAAGTTACCTTTATTTGAGGAATTCAATGACTCGTCATGTTCACGGAAAGACAAACCTTGTTTCAAAAGAAAGCGTGTAACATCTAAAGTTGTCATTAATCGAGTGCGATATGCAACCTCCATTCCACGTCCTTGTGCTTGTAGCAAATGTGACACACTTTGTCGTTGATTTTGAAAAGCCTCACATTGTGTTCTTGCATCATTGTGAGCACTAGCTACACCACCAACATGCGTATTAAATACTTCCATTGCTTTTCTCCAATTAGTTATCCCTGAATTAGTAAATGCCTCATCTCCAACTCGACATCCTCTATGAGAATTTTTAAAGAGATAACACCAAAAATAAAAAGCTGCATCTTTTGATATGCTGTACTCTAACCATAAAAATTTTTTAAACCAAGCAACTTGGAAACTTCTATGCTCTTTACCAAATTATCTTTGGGGATAACTATGACCAAATGATTGACAAGGTCCTCTAATCAAATATTCTCTTTGAATCTGATCTCTAATAGAAACATCAAATTCATTTATTGGTTTGCGTAGCCCTGTGTCACTAATAACATCATCCGGGTTGAATTCAACACGAGAATATTTTTTCTTACTATTTTCTTCCATAGAATTCTTAGAAAACTCAATACTTCGTTTTAAAAATTTCTCCATAACTTGTCAATTTCTCAAAATTATTAATTTATGCAATCAACATAACAAATTAATGTACTACCAAGTATAAATTATGAAATTAGAAATGAGATGAAATAAGGAACAAGATTCACCTAAAATTGAAGAGATTTTGCTTGTTGTGGAGAATCACCGGCGAAGCACAGTGGTAGCGGCGTCGACAATGGTAGGCTGGCAGCGGCGTCGATGAAATAGGCGAACCGTGAACAGTAGTGGCGTCACTGGCGTGAGACGTCGATGAAGTGAAGAGGCGACAAAGATGAGGGCAACGGTTTGAGGAGACCAGGGAGAAATAATGAAATCTCTTAATGCGATTAAGGTTTTTGGTTTAAAGAAGAAGGATTAACTTAGGGAAAAAAAAGGTTCGGCAGCTGAAAAGAAAATGAAAGTTGCGGCAACAAGGAAAAAAGAATCGAAATTGAGAAAGGAGAGAAAAGGTGTTTTTAATGATATTTTTGTGAAAAAGTCCAATCATTTTAAAAAATTATAATTATGTCCTTTATTTTTTAATCATAATTAATTTTTTTTTTCATCCAACAGCAAGGGGTGCTTACGCACCCCTCGCGCCTCCCTGCCAGTGTATATATTTATTTGCTAGAGTTATAAATTTAGTGAATTTAATGCTATAATTGAAGCAGGTGTTATATGAAATAGGATAAATTATTGGTACAATATATTTCCTCTTTTTATTTTGAAGCGGAAATTATATATATATATATATAAAACATCTCAATTCGATCATCTCACCGATTTAATGACCGATCCGATTTTCAAAACATTGATTGAAAGGTACGACCAAGCCGTGTCAGCTACCGTGAGTTTGATGAGCGTGCCGAAAAACTCTATCATATGGTTGTGCTACATGACACAGCCAAGTCATGCACCCAGGCAAATCCATACCATCAATCATGATCTAGTTATGTTTGGCCATGTGGGAACGAGTAAACCCGTGGGACAGGCACGCCCAAAAACACGGTCTTATCGTGCTTCATCTAGAGGCCGGGTTTATACAGGATTATTGTTATTACTTTATATATATATTTTTAAAATATCATGTATAACTTGGACCGTATAAATAAGATCCATTTAACCTAAAACATATAGAGATTTCTTCTTTGGTCGTAATTAGTGGAGTAAGTATATCTAGAACCATGCTAAAACTCTTTGTTTAATTTTCTCTCGGCCTCTCTGATTCTCTTCGTTTTTTTCTTTTACAAAATTTTCACGATTGTTGCGGTGCCATCTCAACATATTGATTTTGATGCTCTAAACAAAGTCAAGCAGAGCCTGACCGGCTGGGCAACCAGATCCCTCTCCTTTGCTGCCCGCGCCGCCTAAACGGTTTTAGTAGTTTCATCCATTCCATTGCACAACATGCAAATCACTGAAGCTCCACTTCACATTTGCGATGCCATCGAGAAAAGTCGTAGACAGTAGTTCACTCGGCAGTCAGTCGCTGTGGGGCTTCGGATCTTGAGAGCGAAATATACCAGGAACAATTTTAGTATCTTGGCTTTCAAGGCAACCCCATCAGAGTCGCCTCTTCGGCCACATTTGCAATGCGTGATTACTGTTAAAGGATGCCTTTGCTCAAAGCAGGGATGGCAGATGAATTGGATGAAATTTTAGCATCTTCTTCCCGCTTTTGATGAGGACATCAGGGTTTGGAAATTCTGCAGTTCTAGTCTCTCTGTGTGTGCGCGCGCGCGCGCGCTTTCTACCAAAACTGTTCATTCAGTCATTCCTTTCTGAAGCTTGCTCCTAGCAGAAATTTGTCTTCTAATTCCTGCTCTTGGAAGTTAATTTGGCTTCTTTCTGATCAGTCTGTTTGTTGCAAATCGTGCCTCGGTTCCTGAAACTTCCCTTCATGCAGTCCGGGATTGTTGAAACAAAAACTGATTTTGATCTGGATTACTGATGTTAGATTGTCATCCTTCTTTATTAAGAAAGATCATGTTATTGGTTGAATTGTATTACGTTATTTTGATGTCTGAATAGCGTCGGTTAAGTTAAATACTTGTTATGATTTAAGGTCTGAATAGCACTTAAAATAGGGCCACAAGAGCACTTAATTATCATCTTTTATCAGTTGAGATCGTTTGAGTACTGCTAAACTAGAATAAATGAATAAAAAGAAAAGATATCTCGAGTATGAATAATTAAGTCTACTGATCCTTTTATGATTGAACAACATATGAGAGTTTTATGAACTATTCCGGCTGCATAAAAGGTCAACAACTTTCTTCCTCTTTTGATGAATGCCAAAACAGAAGAGTCAAAAGCCAGAAAGCAAGAGGCTTGATACAAACATCAGTCTAACAACATGTTTCATGGACAAAAAGGTGTTTCTAATTTTAAACTGAGAACGTATCATCAATTATTAATAAGCAATGATATATCTTAAGTACTTCCAAACATGCCTTATTTAATAACCCTAAATCATTTATGAATTTCCAAAACAAGTTGGATTCTAGTCACTACATCTAAGTTTACCAAGACTTCAATCACCTCATTTGGTTGATGCAGAAGTAAACCATCATCATTGATATTTAACTCGCAAATAAACTTTAAAAAACAATTTTGCAACTTCAACAAGTCATTAATTAGTCTTACCAATTACTTATTTGGAACAAAACAATTTCACCATTTGTTAGCCATAGCACTGATTGTCCTTGCATATAGCAGCAATTTCGGTTGTTCAACCAGTTGAAAAGATGTAGATTAATTCATCTTTCTGATTTGGGCCGGAGTTGCAGAAATGGGAAACTTACTGCAGCTTGTCTGAAAAACGATCGACATTAAATAATATTAAACTATTATCTATTTTCTCTTTAGAATTCCTCATCTGTCCATATATTTAGCATTCGCAATCAAATATTTAAGAGGAATCCATTCATGTGGCAGACAGATGGTTACTCCATGACTCATCTATTAATCAATTCTGCAACGACTGCCAACAAAATCAGTTAAACTAATCAGTAGTTCTTAGCTTTATTCAATTAGCCTTTGTTTGGTCATGCACATTGTGGAGTATATGCATCACCTAAAGCTTAGATGGCCTTAGCTAGAATTAATATTTACAAATTTAGTCAATACATATATATTAGGCTAGGGTTTGGTGTGATGTCATTTATCATAGGCCAGTGAGTCCCTCTTGCATTAATTAATTAATTAATTCATTAATTAATTCATTCTGTCCCCTCTATTCATGTATATATCAAATTATCAAGCTTGAAACAGTGTTAATAATATTAAGAATGGAGTGTCTTAGCAGATGTGGAATGCTCTTTGTTGTATGGGGGACAACTCCTTGTGCTTCAATAGTCTCAGCATACACACTGATGGCCAGCTGCATAAGACTTTAATCTTGAAGGAACCATCAATATTTGTTATTACTCTTGATAAAGATGTGCAAAGAAAAGCAATTGTGATCCTTTATCAGCTCTGATCATATGCATGTTCTCCCATAATTGAGACTTTCTGTGGTTTACTTTGTGGCCATTTTGCCAGTTAGTATAATGATTAAGAACATATTTAATTAATTAGCAGGATTCCAGGAATATGTTGTGTTCAGATAACAGTCCTCCTTGCCTAATTATTCCATTGTTTGACTTATTAATCATATTTAAAAAGGAGATCGACTTTTTTTTTTGTTTTTTTCTTGAAGCAGTTGGTGATTGGATATGAGATCGAGAGGAGCTTTAATATGAAGCTGATAGAAGTGGAACTGAATGATGCATCTGTAGCTTTCGCTGACAGCAGTTAGTTACTAAGAAAAAGCAAAATCAATGGGAAACTAATTGGAGAGCACTTCAAATAATGCATTTTAAAATGGTAGATGAGGAGGAAGGAGATAAGGCACATGTAGTTAGCCATGACAAGGAACACATGACGAAGAAAACTGATACTAAAGGAGAAGAAGCAAAATAGACATCTAGTTTAGTTTATTTAACTTTGATAGAAAAAGAGTGCTTCCGTACTTAATTGCTTGCAATGATAGTAATGCATCAACATCATGGAGAAAGAAAACTGAAGAAATGTGATAAGAATCTTTTTTTCATAGACATATAGAGGCGTTTAAAATGTTGGGTAATTGAACACAGCACTTAGTTCCCAAGATTATGGTGGGCTCCAAAAATTGTGGTGGGGCCAGGATAACGTGTCGGTAAAAGATACTCTTTTATAAATATCGATATATTTTATAGGTAAAACAATCAAAAGAATTAACTTAAGAGATCAAAATTAGAATACCAGATTTAGCAATTATGTATTTGAGCTTATTAGAACCTCAATTTGAGAAGTTAGATCGAAGGTCAATAACGAAAGATGAAATATCTTTATAATACTAGAGTAGAGTTGTATGCTTATTTTGTGTGTGTTTTTTTTTTTTAATTTTTTTAGTTATGCACCAAGAGCATCGATCCAAGAATATCTTATAAATTTTAAAGAATCATAATTTTTAATTTGGATATCAGAAGGAGGTATTATTTGGTTTAAATTGAAGCTCGTTCATAGACTTAAATTTATGACTAGTAGAATCTATAACCATCTAATTTTGAATCCAAAAAATAATATTTAGTGCCTATTTAGATACTTCGAACATCTATTTACTATTTTTAATAATAATTTTTTTATTTTTATATATTTAGGATATTTTTGATAATTTTGTGTCAGAATTTATTTATAAAAAATATATGTTTAACTGTTTGAGTGATTATTCTCTGTTATTGAATAAGAACGATGATTTTTCTTCTTGTTTACTTCATAAATTTTTTCTTCTCATCAACTCATCCAATAGAAATTTTCCACTTATAACAAGGATAAATCAAGAAACACTCGCAATGAATGACACATCAATCTAACATGCTTAGATCAACTACTCATTAAAATTTTAAAGAAAATTTATCCGCTAGTCAAAATTAAAATTCAATGCTTGTATATTTGAAAAATTAAAAACACGCCCTACTAATACACCATTGTTCCAGGAGCGTAGAATTGTATGTCTCTCCCTTTGTTTTTTTTTGTTTGGTAATGTATGTCTTTAGTGATATGCTTGGTATTTTCTTGTAGTTATCATGAAGGCATAAACTACCTTTTTATACATGGTGCACCAATTGGTTCTCATATTTGACCGATCGAGCTAACCATGGAAGCCATCCTATTCCTCAAAAGCTTTTTTGTCGGAGAATCTTAGTTCATTGTGATTGGATCCGATCGCATGGTTTTAATAGTTGATAGTTCCCAATTCATTCGAATGGATCAAGAACAGTGGACACGGACCCATTCTCATGCCTCCATCTATCCATCCTTTTCGATCCACAATATTACACATCAAACTACAATTCATTCTACCAATTGAATCGGAAACTCCATCTCTTCCCTGGTGTCTGGACCACCATGAACGTTTATGTTCCTAGCTCAACTAGAAAACGCATGTGGTCAAGCTCTGCCAGGAGACATAGCGACGCACGGCATAAAGATGCCATCCTTCAATGTTTCACTGTCTTCTTCTTGACTTCTTTAAAGTGGTTGGATCACATGGATAACTGATCAGGGACCATGCATCATGCCAATCAAGGAACTCAGTGCCCTGAATTCGATCAACAGGAAGGATGGGAAGGTTTCCTGATCTCAAGTACAAGTCAAAGTCAGTGATTAACTTGATAGCGATATGCAATGGTATCTAGTGACGGATTTAGGAGCCTCTATGGATGTAATTAATCCAGTTGGTACTAAGTAATAGAATTGCAACGACACAAATTAAAAGCAAGGCATCTGAAAGAGTGTTATCATCTTTTTGGAAATGGATCTGGGAGAGTACAAGCCCGAGCCAATTCTAACTGGCGTTCCCTGCCACCGCTGACAAATTTTGTCGTGCACTTGCAAAGTTCTGCTCGTCTGTGCGGTGCCAATGAATCACGGCTAGCTTTTGTTGTACTCACCAGTCCATTAATTCAAATACATGCCTCTTCGTACAACAGTTTTACTAATATAATGAGCTGAGAGTTGGGGTTGATGGCCTAACCTAATCTCTTATAGACTTCTTGTCGTCTTCGATGATATCATACAAAATTAGACTCATTTTATTTTATTCACCTCTTTCTTTATCTTTTCTTTGCATAAAAGTTGGAAGCTCGGGCACGTGTATTTCTACCAGTACTCCCGTCTACGCACACAATCTGATGGCCCGTCCAGGCCCCCAACGAAAAGAAAGAGAAGATACGAAGCAGAGCGCGCAGCAGCCTAAACTCAAGCCAGTCCGGTCCAGTTCAGCCAAGCGAGGCGAAGGGCAGAGCACGGCGTGGCAGGACGGCATGGCATGGCACGAGATGGGATGCGAGATTGCGACTGTAGAAGAAAATCCACACTGACTTGTCAAATGTCACTTGCCCACAACTCAAATCATAAGACTGTCAGCGAGATGTCAATCGCGTCCCTCCTCTCCCCCCTCTTTCTCCTCTGCGCAATGCGAGCCACGGCGGTCAAGGCAGCGTGCATGGCTCCTTCCTGCCTGCCTCACTGCAATTACTGCCACTGCCGCTGCACCAGTCCCCATAACTCCAGTCCCGATTAAAACCCATGCCCCGGAAGCAAAGCACGGGACCAGCCCCTACAGCCAGTCCAGTCTCTTTTTAACACGTTTATACGTACGTACACTCGCGCACGTACGAGTATTTCGTAAAAGTAAAATCGATTCCAATCAGTGGGAGGTAGGGGGCCGGTGCGAGGAACGGGATGAATGGATCTGCGCATCTGAGAATATCTACGACCTGTTAGGGTCGTGGGGCAGCCTTGATGTGGACCTCTCGATGGACAGGTTCCCCAATCAACATCTGGCCAGGGATGATCCAATTTTAAGTGTTTTTTTTTATTCACCTCCTCCTTTGTTGTTTTCTAGCCAGTTCCCCAAATCTAAAGAGTAAAGTTAGAACATTATAAAAGAACTAATTAATTAATTAATCGATCAAAGCAATGCAATGATCAGGGTAAGTAACAAAAGGTTAAAAGTCGATGCATTTGTGTGCTTGTTTTCTCTTTCTCAGAGCGAACATCTCCATCCAATTTTACTCATTTTACTTGCCATCTCAATTATTTTATATACCTCAGCCGCCGAGCACATCCATCCAAATTGCTCCTCTCCCTTTCTTGCTAGTTGGCGTTGCCGAAATACTCACACCTCTTTTCAAAGAGAAAGAGAGGGAGAGAGAAAAGGAAAAATTGTGACCCCTGTGTTCACAGGTATATGCAGATGGAAAAGAAAGAACAACATGAAGCAGGAGGAGCAGAAGAGGGAAAGCATGCACTACTCCAGCTCTCTTAATTTCTGCTGATCTGACAAAGTTTTCGACTTCCAGAAGTAAACCAGCTGCCTCTGTACCTTAAGCGAGTGAAAGGGAGAGATCGGGAGGAGGAGGAGGAGGAGGAGGAAGAGGATAGAATTTTTAATTAAAAGAAGGGGGAGTTCATGGAGGAGACGCTGAAGTGCCTCTCGTTGGACTACCTCAACTTGCTGATCAACGGGCAGGCGTTCAGCGACGTTACCTTCAGCGTGGAGGGCCGCCTCGTCCACGCGCACCGCTGCATCCTCGCCGCGCGCAGCCTCTTCTTCCGCCGCTTCTTCTGCGGCACCGACCCGCCCTCGCCGGGCCTGCTCTCGTCGCCGCGCCGCTCCGGCGCCGTGCCGACCGCCGTCATCCCGGTGAACTCCGTCAGCTACGAGGTCTTCCTCCTCGTCCTCCAGTTCCTCTACAGCGGCCAGGCCTCCGTGGTGCCGCAGAAGCACGAGCCCCGGGCCAGCTGCGGCGAGCGCGGCTGCTGGCACGCCCACTGCACCGCCGCCGTCGACCTCGCCCTCGACACCCTCGCCGCCGCCCGATCCTTCGGCGTCAAGCAACTCGAGCAGATCACAGAGGTCGCGACTCTCTCTCTCAGACCCCACGCTTCGGCGACGACGACTATACGCATCTTCCTATATATAAATCGATCCATCTTCGCCCCCTTGTCCCAATTCAAACAGTTGTATTGTCTCGGTTACAGTTCATTTGTCCTTCTCAATTAAGTGGCTTCCCTTTTCTTTTTCCATCTTCTTCTTTTTTTGGTTTTTGTTTTTTAGGAACATTGAAGGCCAATAATGTGTTTCCTCTTTTTTGGATATGTCCATCGCCTACTGTTCCTCTTCTTCTCCAACCTCCTCCTTTTGCTTCTGTACACAGTGCGAAAGACATCATACTCCCTATTCTCACAGCTAGCTAGCAAATCGTGTTGAGCAGATGTCTCTTTCGCCCATCCGGATATATCATCTTTTACCTATCATAGGCATGCATTTCTAAATCAGGTCTTTTCCATCTCTTGGTTAATTAGATCTTCCACCACTCGTTTCTGTCAAATTTCTTGCATCATTCCCAATTTCTTGAATTGGGAGCACCCACCCTGTTGGCCCCTCACAACTCACCGCCTCTTCTCCTTATATTTCATGCAAAGAATCAAACGTGGATTCCTGATTTTTTTTTTTTGTTTTTTGTTTTTTGTTGTTGCAGAAGCAATTGGCGGGCATGGTGGAGAAGGCGTCGATCGAGGACGTGATGAAGGTGCTGCTGGCGTCGCGGCAGCAGGAGACGCAGCAGCTGTGGAGCACCTGCTCCCACCTCGTCGCTAAGTCTGGTCTCCCGGCGGAGGTGCTCGCCAAACACCTCCCCATCGACGTGGTGGCTCAGATCGAGCAGCTCCGCCTCAAGTCCTCCCTCTCCCGCCGCCCCTCCTTCATCCAGCACCACCAGCTCGACCTCGGCGGGCCCTCCGTCGACGTCGAGGACCATCGCCACAAGATCCGCCGCATGCGTCGCGCCCTCGATTCCTCCGACGTCGAGCTCGTCAAGCTGATGGTCATGGGCGAGGGGCTCAACCTCGACGAGGCGCTGGCGCTCCATTACGCGGTCGAGAACTGCAGCCGGGAGGTCGTCAAGGCGCTCCTCGAGCTCGGCGCGGCAGACGTCAACTGCCCCGCCGGCCCCGCCGGGAAGACCCCTCTCCACGTCGCGGCCGAGATGGTCTGCCCCGACATGGTCGCCGTGCTCCTCGACCACCACGCCGACCCTAACGTGCGGAATCATCCAATGAATAAAGGCATAAACGTGGGTCTTACATCAAAATCATTCCACAACTACTCCCTAATCCTAGAACAAGGAATCTACTCCATAGACGCTGGAGAAAAACCTGAAGATATAATGTAATTAAGCATGCAATTCTCAAACAAGAAGAGAGAAAGAGAAAGGATGTTTATCCAACGACGACAAGTGATCTTCGAATCTAATCCTTTGTTTCTGGAGTTGATGTGGTGATGAAGGATCGCTGGACGGAGGTTCGGGATGGCGTGGAATGGCACCAAGGTAATTCTCCCTTCGACGGCTCGTCTCCCCCTCGAGAAGGCTTAGAACCTTTTTTATAGGCTAGGGTACGGCGCCGCGGCACGGCCGTGCAGATGTGGCACGACTATGCCTTCTTTTGCCTCTGGCCGCGCTGCATGGTCGTGCCAATTGACACGACCATGTGGATCTAGGGCACTGCTCCTGGGACACGGTCGTGCAGGATTGCACGACCATGTATGTTTGGCTGCTGGTCGTGGGGGTCACGACTGTGCTGGTTTGCACGACCATGCACGGATCCATCTCTGTTTGCCCGCACGGTCATGCAAGAGTTGCACGGTCGTGCACTATTCTTCCTCTGTTTGGTCACACGGTCGTGCAAGGTTACACGACCGTGTTCTCTGCCTCGTTCTGGTTCATTGGCAATCGTTGTTTTGTGCTTCAAAAGTTGTCCTTGTCAACACAAAACCAAACAAAGAGCAGATCTCCAAACAAAAGAGTATTTATGATGAGTATATGATAAAAGGGACGATCATGCAAAGAATATATACGCATAAAGTAAGTGAATATGCATTAAAACATGCATAAACGATCATAATATTTACGCGCATCAAAAGACCTAGTGAATGTAGCTAGGCAGGTGGAAAATCCTAGTGAGTGAAGCTAGGTGAAAGTCCTGGTGAGTGAAGCTAGGCAGGTGAAAGTCCCAGTGAGTGAAGTCGGGAAATGGGAAAATCCTAGTGAGTGAAGCTAGGTGAAAACCCTAGTGAGTGAAGCTAGGTGAAAGTCCTGATGAGTGAAGCCAGGCAGATAGAAAGTCCTAGTGAGTGAAGTTAGGCAGATGGAAAAACCTGGTGAGTGAGGTCAGACACGTGGAAATCTAGGTGGGTCAAGGTTGACCGGACACCTGGTATTGAGAAGTCTAAGTAGGTCAAAGGATTGACTGATACTTGGCACAAGAAAATCCAGATGGGTCAAGGATGACCGTGTTAGTAATTAGCCCTAAGAGCCAATCATGAGATGATTAGGCCTTTTGGGTTACTCATTGAGTTAGACTCAAATCAACTCACTCATTGGATTGAGTCCAATCCGAATGAGACACATTGGATTAATGGGTTAGACTCAATGGGTAAGACTTATTGGGTTATTGGATTAATTGTTAATCCAATATAATAATCCAACCTATTAAGAGGAATACAAAGAGACAAAAACTTTTGGTATTCATAGGATGAATATAAATAGGTTTTGTCATGAATTTTTCATTAAGAGTTGAGAATGAGATGAAAAGTGTGACTTTTAGACTACCCTCTTCTTCCTCCTTCCTCCTTGGTCGATTCTTCAAGTTTTAGCCGAGCCATATTTCTTGCTAGCACAAGAAGATGGTTCTTCTTCTAAGGCTTCGTTCGTGTGACGAATGAAGGATGAGTTCGTGTGGATACCGTAGAGGCGTGGACGCTTGATCGTGCTGAGATCTGCATCTAAAGAAAAAAGGTTGATGTCAGGATTGCGAAGGGCACGCAACAAAGGTATACCTCTCATGCAAAAACTTAGTATATGATTGTTTTCTCCTTCGCATGGATCTTCTGGAGAGGATCTAGTTAATTTTCCGATGCACTTAAGCGTGTTTAGCGTGCTAGATCCCTACAGACCGAACATCTGGTGAAAGGAAGTCCAAGTGGGTCATGGAGGACCGGATACTTGGCACGAGATGGTAAATCTAAGTGGGTCAAGGAGGACCACATTTGGTGATCATAATTCCAACGGGAAGTTAGCAAAGAGAAAGTCTAGATGGGTCAAAAGTTGATCGAACACTTAGAGGTCGTAAGTCCAATAGGGAGTTGGCATGGAACTAGAAAGTTCAGACATAGTAAACTTCCGAAGGTCATAACTTTTGACTCGGATATCGGAATGAGGTAATCTCAGATGCGAAACGAAGCTCATTTCAAGCTCTACACATTTTTCTACTTACCAATCGATTGGGGGGGGGGGGTAAATTGATCATCCAATCAATTGGTTGACGTGATTTGATATAGAAATTGTCTTGATCGATTGGGTAATCGATCAAAACTTCTCCAATCGATTGGGAGAGTTTTTGAGTGAACAATGAGCTTCTGAATCGATCAGTTGATCGATTGAAAGCTGCCAATCGATTTGTCGATCGATTGGGCTATGTTTTTCTTGCACGATCGCGAGGAAGCTTGAATCGATTGGTCGATCGATTCAAGTCTTCATTTGGAGAGCACAGAGGGCACTCTGAATAGATCGACCGATCGATTCAAGCCTCCCTAATCGATCAATCGATCGATTGGGATATGACCATTGCACAGGTAGTGAGCGATGGATGGTTGGGATGACACGGATCTGACGTGGCAATCGATTGAGAGCATGCTCAATCGAATGGGAGCCCTAGGAACGTGAAGAATATAGCCGTTAGCCAACTTCTCCAAATACACCTCTCCCGACTCTTCACGTGAACTTCTCCACACCTCTCAGCCAAATCTTGAAGACTCTTGGAGACAAGTGTAGTTACACTTCCAAGGTTCAAGAGGCATACACAAGGCGCAAGAGATCAAGCAAGAAAGTGTTCTTTGTATACATTTGTATTCTCTTCTTGTTTGAGGGTATTTTGTATTGAGAGATTGTACGAGGCTTCTCTACCTCCGGTTGCGACCGAGAAGGAGTGTTTATTTCATAGTGGAGAGAGCATAGTGCGTGAATCCTTGGATTAGTCACCACTTCTTGAGGTGGATACCAAGTAAATCCCATTGTTAGCATTGTGAGCTTGCTGTGAAGACTATCCGCTGTAAATCATCATCATGGAGCAAACAACTGAGGAGTGACGAGCTATTCACCCCCACCCCCGTCTAGCACCAAATGACCTAACATTAACTTCCGATGCGATTGACTTCTTGAGGCGGTAGCACACTTAGCAGGTGTAATTATGCTCTGCTGTTGGCTACGAAGTCGTTTTGTTCCTTCTTCGTCTAAAGATATTCTTCTTCTTCTTATTTTTATTGATCCCTGAGAACTACAAAATTGTATTTGACTATTAAAAGAATTTCAAAATCGATTTTAAGAAATACCTCCATTCGGTGTTTCTTGTGTGCAAACTCCCTCTCAAACTTTAATAGGTAGATGCTTGATTCGACCATCGTCTCCTTACTTTAGCAGGTGACTAGTCCTTCTAGAGTGATCCAGGCTCTAACACCACTTGTAGGTCCATGTGTATGACAAGAGGGGGTAAATTACCTCGATTTGCAATTAGAAGATTGTTAGTCCAACACTTTGAAAGCTCCACTAAAAATATCCTTCTAGCGGAGTAGCCTCTTATAGCAATTAAGTACATAAAAGACTAGGAAAGTAGTAAATAGAATTTAGAAGCTCGTATTCAAGTGTTGTATTGAATCTCGATCCCCAAGCCTCCTTTTATAGCTTCACTGGTCAAAGTAATTGTTTGCTGACATGGTGGATCCCAGACTCCCGGACCTAGTCCGGGTGCCCCCTGTCGGTCGCCTTAATCCGCTTCTCAGCGGTTAAGTGATAATCCATTTATCCATTTTCGAGCTCTCGGATCGCTGTTGACATGGAACCAAAAGTGATCCGCAGCAATGGTTCTGCGATGAGGTGCCTGCCTGGACTTGGTCTAGGCGCTTGGACAAGGTCAACTCAGAGTTGAATTTGTCTAAGTTCATCTCCGATCGCTTGGGTGATTCGCTATCCATCTAGAGTTGAACTCACCCAAATCTAACTCTGGCCTTCTCTCCTCGAGTAGTCTTCCGCTCCGGCTTCTCTTCCCTCAGAAGCATTGTGTGCATCCTTCTCGTCCACCGGTGTTTTCTTCCGCAACACCTCGTCCCTTAGATGCACCGAGCCCATTAATTGACTCACTTCCCGTGTCATCATTGTTGCTAGTTGTGTCTTCCGCTCGACTTCTTGTGTTCCTAAGATTCTGCATACTTAGACACAAATATCAAATATAACAGGACCTAACTTAGCTGGGTTGATCACATCAAAACATACCCGAGGTACTTACATAAAGTGTTGTTTTATTTCTATTCACCAAGAGGTAATCCAAATCAAGAAAAAAGCAAGTAACGCAAGGTTCTCATTGTAAATCCTAAAGGTCATTTTCAATTGTATTCGGTGTTTGCGTTCTTATTTTGTTGTTGTATTCTCGTGTTTGAGCTTGTATGAGACTTCTTCTCCTTGGGAGGATATTTTTATAGTGCATCTATGGGATTGAGTGGACCTTTGGATTAGTCACCTCAAGGAGTTGGACAAGTAAAACGAAGGTGTTAGCCTTGCTTCTAGTTTTCCGCTGAAAATTAAGTTTAAAGAAGTGGTCAAAGCTATTTACTCCCCTCCCTCTAGCTCTCTACATGTACTAACATAGTTGATAGATAAAATCCATCAGACCACTGATATTGAATTAAGAAGTATAGATCTCTGAACGAGCTCCGTTTTGTTGGTGCAGAAAGCATCCGATGATCGAACCTAAGTTTTGATAATGACAAAGGGTTCAAATTTAAGGTTATTTGTTATCTAACGTGTTTGAATGAGCTTGCAGGAAAGTCCTAAGTGTACTTAGGCAAAAGTCCTAGTTGCAGTTAGGCAGGTGAAAACCCCTAGGGGGTGGTAACCTTAAGCAGGAAGTCTTAGTGGGTTGAGGGCTTCGGGCAAAAGTCCTAGAGTCGAGGATGTTGGAGTGTATACTAAAAGCCTAGCTTTTGTAAATATTTATTTTTGAAATAAAAGAATCACATTCGTCAATATCTACATTTATTTGTTAAATGTAATTGTTCAATTAATTTATATAGTAGACAACATGATGTGTGGTGTCACACACAGAAGATCATGTTGACGGTTCTTTATAAATTATAAATAGTTACTTACGACTAAGATGGAAAGGAACAAACCATCGGAATAGTCGTAGTGTAATTAAGCATTAGTTTATCTTGATTAATAAATTACACTGGTACACTCTAAGTGTATTGAGTAGGACCATTTAGGTAACTTCTTTTTGTACTGACTTAGTAAAAGAACTAGACCTTAGTTATTATGGAAGTGTGTACTCTTAATCCTAATATAATAACAAGCACATATATTTAATATTTATTTCTTTGACTTATCAAAGGGTGAGGTTTAGCTCGATAAATCAATATGCCCGATAAGTTGGGAAATGATATTACTTATAGTGTGTGTTGTTGATTATAAAAGAAAACTGTGTCCTAGTTATCTAGGTTGAGAATGTCCCCAAGAGGAGCTCATAAGGATTGCCATGTTAAACCCTGCAGGTGAATTTAGTCCGACATGACAATGAAGTTGAGTGGTACTACTCTTGGAGCTAGATATTAATTAAGTGAGTTGTCAGTAACTTACTTAATTAGTGGACATTCGTAATCTTAAACACAGGGAGACTAACACACTCATGATAAGAAGGAGCCCATAATGTAATTTGGGATTGGTGCGGTAGTGCGATAATAACTCTCTAGTGGAATGAGTTATTATCGATGAACTTGGGTTGTGTGTTTGGGGCGAACACGGGATACTCAAGCTCATCGGATGGCCAAAACCAATTTCTCCTCTAGGTCCCTGTCGTAACCTCATTATAGCCTCAAGTCTATCCAAATGTAAGACCCTTCTTGGTGTACAAAAAGGGGGCCGGTCCATTGCTTGGTGACCAAGCAATGGCCGGCCACATCCTCTTCTATAGGCTGACCCTATTGCTTGGTGACCAAGCTAGTAGGTGTCGACCACAATACTTCAAACAAGGAGGGTTGTTTTGAATTTTTAAAATCTTCTCTTTGTAGAAAACTATAAGTTTTAAAAGAGAGATTTTAATTTTTTAAAACTTTCCTTATTTGAATTAGGCCACATGTTTTAATAGAGAGTTTTAAAAGTTTTAAAACTTTCCTTTTTTAACCATCCTCATGGTTTTAGAAAAAAGGAAGAGAAGTTTTAAAAATTAAAATTTTCTATTCATGTTAAAAAAGGAAATTTTTGAAGAGAAGTTTTAAATTTTAAAACATGGTTTTAATTTTTAAAAGCTTTCCTTT
This sequence comes from Zingiber officinale, assembly GCF_018446385.1. NCBI lineage: Eukaryota > Viridiplantae > Streptophyta > Magnoliopsida > Zingiberales > Zingiberaceae > Zingiber > Zingiber officinale. The sequence continues at coordinate 142,161,140 of NC_055997.1, forward strand.
TTAACATCCACTTTAGGAAAGAGAGCTTGTAAAATTTTATAAAAGAATTTCTTCTTGTAAAATTTTATAAAAAAAAATATATTTCCTTCCTCTTATGGGGGTCGGCCACCCTTGCTTGGAGCCCAAGCAAGGTGGCCGGCCAAATTGAAAAATAAAATCATCAATTAATTTTTGGTGATTGATTCAATCAAGAGGAAAGAAAAGGAAAATTTAAAGGAAAAAGGAAAAACTAGAGGAAGATTTTAATTTTTGTAAAAATTCTTCCCTAATTTGCCTTGGGCAAGTATTATAAAAGAAGGGGTGAGGAGGCTTCATGAGACACAACTTTTATTCTCTTGCTTGGAGGTTTTCTTGGTGGTCGACCCTCTCTCTTCTCCCTTTCCCTTTGCTCTCTTCTCCTTGGTGTTGGTGGTGGCCGAATTTTAGAGGAAGAGGAAGAAAGTTTTTGGGTGGTGTTCATTTTGGAGGATCGTCGCCCACACGACGTCCAAGGCGAGGCGAGGAATATAGCAGAAGATCTCGAGGTCATTAACATACAAAGAGAAGGTATAATTAGCAATTATTTTCCGCATCATGCTAGTTATTTCTTTTTGTAAGAATTCCAAACACAAGAGGCATTAGATCTAGTTTTTCGAATTAGTTTTTTGAGTTTGTGTTTTCTTCTTTTTCGAATTTGTGATTCGATTGTTCTTTTTGGTTAACCTAGAGTTATTTAAGGAAATTAAATATTAGCTTTCCTTAAAAGGCTTTGTCTAGGCGGTGGTGGTTGCTCCCATATCCAAGAAGGTCATGTGCCTCGCCATGCAGTCCTGGAAGCCAATTTTTGAAATTAATATTTAATGAAATTAATAACATAGGTGGATTTAAATCAATAGTGTTAAGTTCCGCTTGCGATTTAAATCTAAACCATTAAGAACAGATAAGTTAAATTTGGAATCAATGATGTTAAGTTCCGTCTGCGATTCCTAATTTAACTTCTAAAGAACACAATAGGTTATTTAAGGAAAGGTTCGACACTTGTACAAAATTTTTGTAAAGTGGAACCGGTACGATTTTCCTAGGACTAACCAACAGAGGACTCTAGGTGGAAAGTCCTGATGTCGCGAACCAAGTGAAAGACTAGGTGAGTCGTGGAGCGAACATCCAGTAGAAAGTCCTGGATCCTCGGGCGCTGAACAAAAGTCTAATTGATCTGGAGAATCAACTAGCAACAGGTATACTCTCCTGAGTGGAGTAGGTGAGGACGTGTTCCCCGATGAGGGAACAGTAGGTGTCGATTTGACCTAGGGTTTTCAGAGGAAATCTGAAGTCAGAACCGGACAGTCCAAAGGCTGTCAACTTATTTGTTTGATATTATTTGCTATTTGTCTAACTCTATTTTTTAGGGAACTAATGATTCTGTAGGGTCGGACTTAGCCTTGATCGGTCGATCGAATGGCCAGATCGATCGACCGAACCCCAGTACAACCATATCATATTTCTAGATGTTGGTGCAGCGGGGTCGGCAAGAGGGGAGGGGTGAATTGCCTGCAAATAAAGAATACCCTCCTCAAAACTTTTCAATTCCAAAAATAATAGCAACAATAAAATATAATAGTAATAAAAGAGAGACAGGAAATTTAACTTCGTTACAACCCAGGAGGTTGTTAATCCAAGGCAGTCAAACAACTCCACTAGAATATCTCCTTCACTGTAGGCGGAGAAGTCTTTTTTACACACTAAGAATGCTTAAAAGTTGCTAGGAACTTAATACAATGTTGAATTGAATAATTCCTAGCTCCAGGAGCCTTTATATAGCTCTTGGAAAGTCTATCTAGAGTGTCGAAGGTGCCTCCAAGAGGGTTGAGGGTGCCTCCAATGAGTTTGACCGGATAAAGCTTTATTTGCTTCACAAACAGTCACTAGACTGGGGCTGAGGCGCCTCCAATGCCCTTGAAGGTGCCTCGGACAAGTCTGAGGCACCTTCAAAGTAATGGAGGCACCTCCAAGCCTACAGGCAGCACAGGCGCCTTCAACACTTCATTGAAGGCGCCTCTAGCTAGCTTTTCCAGCTCCTTTTGACTTGTTTACTCCTTCCGAAGCTTCGATTTCTTGGGCGATTGCGGCCAACCGAAATAGGGCTCACTCGAACCCAATTTCCGGCCTTCTCCTCGAACAGGCTTCCGTCCCGGCTTCTCGTCCCTCGAACGCCGCACACGTTCTTCTCATCCGCCGGTGTACTCTTCCACGGCTCTTTCATCCTTCGGACGCACCGAACCTGTTGGCTCCCTTCCCGTGCCGTCCTTCTCGCTAGCTGCGTCTTCTGCTCGACTTCCTGTGCTCCTAAGATCCTGCACACTTAGACACAGGGATCAAATAACAAACAGGACCTAACCTAACATGGTTGATCACATCAAAACAACCACACTAGATTGCAGACCGGGTTCGATCTAGGGATCGATCGACCGAACCAAGGATATGAGTTGACCTGATCGAAGTGGGGTGATCAGATCAGATGAGGAGGAGATCATCAAATCAGTCAACCGAACATGGGGATCGGTCGACCGATCCGCTTCAGGTCAAACCTGATCCCGAGTTTTGAAGATCTGGATCAGATCTAAAGAGGCTATAAAAAGGAGCCTCGGGCAGCACTTCGAAGACAACGAAAAATAGAACAACTTGTGCTCTTGTGCACTGCTCCGAACGCCTCAACAACGCTCTGTTGTTTCGACAATCGACGACTACTTTCTTCATTTGTATTATTGGTATAATCATTCTCTATTCTATACTTGTACTTACATTCCTGTAAAGAATTTCGGATCTATAGTGATTGCCCAACGAAAACGATCAACGATCGCGGGCCTTGGAGTAGGAGTCGCCACAAGCTCCGAACCAAGTAAAAAAAATAGTGTTAGCGTTGCTTCTGTATTTATTACTTTTCTGTTGCGTATTTACTCAATAGTTTTTAGAAACGAACGAAATAGCCACGAGCACTATTCACCCCCCTCCCCAGCTTTCGATCCAACAATTGGTATCAGAGCGGGGTCGCTTCGAATTGGTGCAACCACCATTCAAGCATTTTTTTCTTCGTGGTATTTTCCAATTTTTTGGAGTCGATCGGAATCGGTAGAATTATCGTCTTTCGATCTAGTTTTTCATAATCAAAATTTTTGCTCGAAGCTGGTGCAACACCACTCGAGCTCGTACTTTAATTTCTTTTAATCCCGCACTACTAATCCAAGACCGAGTCTTGGAACAAAGTTTTTTTCTTTTGTGTGCTAGATTCCAATGGCCCATCAAGAAGGCTATGGCATAGCCCAACCACCGCTCTTCTCTGGGGAAGACTTTGGCTACTGAAAGGGTCGAATAGAGTCCTATCTCCAAACTCAGTTCAAGGTGTGGATGGTCATCAAGACCGGCATCTCGCTCCCACCTGACGACGTAGGAAATTCCATATCATGCGAAGACTAGGACCCTAGCATAATAAAGAAGGTAGAAGCCAACGCAAAAGCAATCTGCATCCTCCAATGTGGACTTACAAAGGAGCTGAACCGAGTCTGCCCATTCTCAAGCGCAAAAGAATTGTGGGAGAAGCTGATCGAGCTGCATGAGGGCACGCCCGACACAAAGGTAAGTAAGCGTGACTTATTTTTTAATAAATTGTATAACATCAAAATGCAGGAAGGAGAGACAGCTAGCCAGCTCCATGCACGAATTCAAGATCTACTGAACGGGCTTCACGCAATCAGACAGAAAGTGGAGAACCGCGATGTTATAAGGTACGCGCTTAATGCTTTTCTGAGGAACACTTTGTGGGTCCATGGTGGATGCCTACAAAGTTTCTAAGGATTTGTCTTTAATTAAATTAGATGAGTTATTTTCTGAATTTGAATTACATGAATAGACTAATGCTCGGCCAGTTGAGAAAGGTGTTGCATTGTTTGCAGGTACAAGCAAGACAAAGGATGCAAGAAAGAAGCGTTAGATCGAACCTGAGTCCGAAGAAGAACCAGACTCAGATAATGACGACGACGAGATAGAAGCCAAGCTCGTCAACCTAATACGCAAGCTCTACAGAAAGAAGAATGGCTCACAAAGAAGGATATCAAGAAGGTGGTTCAGTCCAAAAAGGCAAGACAAGTTCAAAGGTTAAATTCGAAGTAACCTGCTACAGGTGCAATCAAAAGGGACACGTCAAGGCCAATTGTCCCAACCTAAAAGAAGCAAAGAAGCAGAGGAAGAAGAAGACACTACAAGCCACATGGGATGAGTCCTCCTCAGAAGACTCCAACGAAGAGCTCGAGTAGACGAGTTTCCTTGCACTGACGACCCGGGAACACATCAATGAATCGGAGACCGAGAGCAAATTGGAAGCCAAGTTCTAGCGAAGCCACGGATCCGTATCCGTTTCTAAAGGGATAAAACCCACTGTAAGTGCTTGTCAGTTAGAAAAATTATACAGTTTAGTTAATTATTTATTATGTAAGCTAGCTAAATCGAATGCCCTGGTCAAGTCACTTCAAAAGGAAGTAACAGTCCTTAAAGAAGTGACTAACCCTAGCTCCTTGACTAATCGCGATCAAACTGGAACCTCAACTCAAGTCCAAAAGCTTGAGGAAGAGAATTCTAGTCTGAAAAATCAAGTCAATGAACTAAAGGACATGTTGGAACGGTTTACTTTGAGTTCCAAGAATCTTGATCTGATTCTTGGAAAACAGCGAACCATTCACAACCGATCCGAACTTGGATTCAAGGCTAAAAGAAAATACAAGTCGTACTTATCTCTGGTTAATAGAAATAATAATAAATTAGTCTAAGCATGGGCCCCCAAGTCGAACTTGGTTAATCAAGTTGGACTTGGACAATATTGGGTCCCAAGGATCAAATCCATTACCTTGATAGACCATATCGAGGCTATGATCCAGGGGGAGACAATAGGAAGACCATTCTTAGAATTGTTTGATGATTACGTTTTCTACTTTTATTATACAGGCTTAGTTTAGGCTAGTTAAGGACTCAAGCGTAATTTACACTTGGCTAGTTAGACCTAGGGATTTCAAAAGGAAAATTAAATATCCAATTTCCTTGAGAAGCTTTGTTTAGAAGTGGTGGATGATCTCATACCCAAGAAGGCCTAGTGTCTCGCTACAGCCTGGAAGCTAATATTTAAAATGTGTATTTAATTGACCAATTGAAAAATCTTAGTCTAACCCAAATGTAAATTAATCTTTAGACATAACTTAAATCAAAGATAAAATTAATCATCTCACAAAATCCATAAGGTTCCCTGATTAATAATTTAGAAATAGGTGAGATGGACCTAGGTAAAATTTAGAATTAAATTAAAATAATTTTAAATTAATAAATTAATAAAGTAATAAATCAATTTTAACTTAATTAAATCAATTTCATTTTAAATAAATCAATATCAACATAACTTAATTAAATCAATTTCATTTTAAATAAATCAATTTTAACTTAATTAAATAAATTTCAATTTAATTATCAAACCAATATCAACATAACTTAATTAAATCAATTTCAATTTAAATTAATCAATTTAACTTAATCAACTAATCAATTAATTTATGAATTTAATCTAACTAAAAATTGTGTAACTCAATAAAACCATCTCACAATTACTCATAGGGATACCATGTTTGATAATCTAGCCTGGGTGAGATGGAACATTAAAAGTTAATTTCAATCAAACTATCTTTCTATCCAACAAATTGAACCAAATCAAATCAAATCAAATACTTTATGTGTAGGAACATAAAGATTTGGATCAATGGATGCTAGATAGTGGATGTTCCAGGCACATGACTGGAGATAGATTAAAATTCACTAAGCTGAAATTTAAGAATCTAGGGTCCATCGCATTCGGTAACGATGGAACACTCAAGGTAATCGAAATAGCTAATATCCAACTAAGTTTCAATTTCTATATTCAAAAAATTTTATTGGTTGATCGATTGAATTTTAATTTACTAAGTATTAGCCAATTATGTGACTCAGGGTATTTAGTCACATTTTCAAAATTTGAATGCTTAATTAAAAATCTTGAAAATCCTAAAATCACACTTAAAGGAATTAGGAAAAAGAACATCTATTCAATTGATCTACCAACCTCCTCACTTAAGTGTCTATTGACACAACAAGAGGAAACTAAGTTGTGGCACAGAAAACTGGGTCACACTCATACCAGACTCATTTCAAAATGAGTCAAAATGGCTTAGTTAGAGGTTTGCCCAAATTAAAATTTACCGAAAATTCAATTTGTAATGCATGTCAACAAGGTAAACAAACTAAGTCAACCCATAAATCAACAAACTTAAGTAGAACTGACTCAATACTTCAACTTCTACACTTAGACCTGTTTGATTCACATGGGGCTAAGTCACTAAGTAAAAACCAATATTAATTAGTAATAATTGATGATTACTCAAGATTTACTTGGGTAAAATTTCTAAAATCTAAAGATGAAACATATGAAATCTTTAAAACTTTTTTTTAACTTAGTAGAAAATGAAAAGATAATAAAATTAAAAGAATTAGAAGTGATCATGGGGAGAATTTGAACCCCTAAAATTTATTAAATTTGCGAGATTAATGGAAATAAACATGAATATTCATACCCTAGAACCCCCCTACAAAATAGTCTAGTAGAAAGAAAAAATAGAACCCTACAAGAAGCCGTTAGAACCATGTTAAATGAATACAACTTAAATAATCAATTTTGGGCTGAGACAATTAATACAACCTGTTACATTCAAAATAGAATTTTGATTAATAAAATATTAAATAAAACTCCATATGAATTATATTACAACAGGATTCCTAACTTAAATTATTTAAAAGTTTTTGGGTGTAAAGCTCATATATTAAACACTAAGGACTACTTAGAAAAATTCACATCAAAATCAATTCCAAGAATCTTTTTAGGGTATTACACAACTAGTAGGGCTTATAGAGTGTATAACAAAAATAGCTTAAAAGTTGAAGAAACAACTAATGTAAGTTTTGATGAAGAAAATAATTTACCTAACTTAATAAATGAAAATATTAATCAAAACATAGAAAATATAAATTCAAGAAACATAGAAGATGATGAAGATATTCAAATAAAATTTGGTCAACCACAGGAACCAATTATTGACTCTAACATAAGACCAACAAGAACAAGTATCAATCACCCATCTAACCAAATTTTGGGTGACCCAACCCTAGGAGTTCGAACTAGATCATCTTATAGGAACCTAAGTCAGATAGCTCTCATTTCAAAAATTGAACCCAAAACTATAGAAGAGGCCCTACCTGACCTAGACTAGATATTAGCAATGCAAGAGGAGTTAGCCCAATTTGAAAGAAACCAAGTATGGGAACTAGTACCCAAATCCAATAACAAAACCATAGTTGATACTAAATGGGTATTTAGAAATAAATTGGATGATAAAGATGAAATTGTAAGAAATAAAGCTAGGTTCGTAGCTAAAGAGTTCAGTCAAGTAGAAGGGTTAGACTATGATGAGACCTATGCCCCTGTAGTCAAACATGAATCCATTAGGATGCTGCTGGCCTATGCAGCACACAAAGAATTCAAGTTATTCCAAATGGATGTAAATGTTGTGCCCAAAGGATGTCCATATATCTCCACAATAGCATGATATTGTCTACTTTGGGCTTAGACTCTCATGGCTTTGCTCTTGGGCTCTCCCCAAAAGGCCTCATGTCAATGGAGATATCATGCATCCTTTTAACCCCATGATCTTTACCAAATCTTTTCAATGTGAGACTTTGATTGAACCCCAACAATCCTCCCCTCAAACGAAGGACCACAATTACTCTCATGGTTCGAGCCTTCCAGAGAGCATCTGTAACAACCCAAATTTCCTCATTTCGAGTCCTAATAGTACTTAAAAATATTTAGAAATGCTTTAGAAAAATTCTAGAGATTTTTAGAAATTTTTAGAGTATTTGTATGTAATTTTTGGAGTTCGTTTGGTATTTTTACCAAAAGAAACAAGTTACAAAAAATAAAGAAAATTAGCCGAGATTTGAACCTGCAACCTCCAGCCGAACCAAGCCCTAAGCAAATCAGCCTGAGCAAGTGGTCAAGCAGGCAGTTCTATTTAGAAAAGGTAGCAAAATTTATTTAAGATAGTTAACAAAATATTGGATTATAAAAGGGATAAGTTGATGTTGGATTTGTCTGTTTAGAAAAGGTAGCGAATTTATTTAAGATAGTTAACAGAATATTGGATTATAAAAGGGATAAGTTGATGTTGGATTTGTCTGTTTAGAAAAGGTAGCAAATTTATTTAAGATAGTTAACAGAAATATTAAGTTATAAAAAGGGAGAACTTAGGGATTATTTTCCAAAACCTAAACCTCTCCTCTCCTTTTCTCTCCCGATGGCACAGCGTCTCATGTTTGGGCGAAGGAAAAAAGGGGGGATCTAGGGTTCCTCTCTGGCGGTCGGCCAAGGGAGATTTCCGGGAGATCTTCACATGGTTGTGATCCTCTCGTCAAGGGGAAACCGTGAGCACGAAGGAGGGGTCGAAGCTTGCAATTTCCACAAACCCTAGAAGTTTTCTTTCCGGTTGTAAGCCCAAGAACGCAAAGGTAAGTGCTTCTCACCTGCAGTAGGAGTAGTTTCGGACCTTTGTTGTTCTTGAATTCGAAGCATGAGAAGCGCTTATAGTACAGATTTTTAATTAAGCCTATCTTGCAGATTTTAATTAAGCTTATAGTGTAGATTTTTATGTAGACTTATAGTGCAGATTTTAATTAAGCTTGTAGTGCAGATTTTTAATTAAGTCTATAGTGCAGATTTTAATTAAGCTTATAGTGTAGATTTTTATGTAGGCTTATAGTGCAGATTTTAATTAGGCTTATAATACAGATTTTTATGTGAGCTTATAGTGCAGATTTTAATTAAGCTTATAGTGCATATTTTAATTAAGCTTATAGTGCATATTTTAATTAAGCCTATAGTGCAGATTTTAATTAAGCTTATAATGTAGATTTTTAATTAAGCTTATAGTGCAGATTTTTATCTAAGCTTATAGTGCAGATTTTAATTAAGCCTATAGTGCATATTTTTAATTAAGCTTATAGTGCAGATTTTTTATATAAGCTTATAGTGCAGATTTTAATTAAGCTTGTAGTGCAGATTTCTTAGAGCTTAAAATGCAGATTTCTTTAGAGCAGATTTCTTTAGAGCTTGTAGTGTAGATTTCTTAAGAAATATTGGTGCAGATTTCTTTAAAGTTTATAATACAGATTTTTGGTGGAACTTGTAGTGCAGATTTTTGATGGAACTTATAGTGCAGTTTTTAAAGAAAAAGATTATAGTGCAGTTTGGTTAAGTATTATAGTGCAGAATTTATGTTTGCATAGTATGCAGAATTTATGTTTGCATAATATGCAGAAATAGTGTAGCATAGAATGCAGAATCTTGATTAGTATAGTATGCAGAATTTTGATTAGCATAGTATGCAGATTTTTGCTTATGCATTTCAAAGTTAGAATTTGTTTAAACATTTCACTTTTTAAAGAAGCATTCTTTTATTAGAGGTATTAACAAGTATAAGAAAGATAAAGAAAAGAAAGAAAAAGGCCAAGGCCTTAAGTAGATCCCAAAGTCAAGACTTTAGGGATTTTGACACACAAGCTGCTCGTTAAAATGCCAAGGCATTTAAAGAAGAAGTAATTAAGATAAATCAACTTATAAATCAGTATTTTACTTTTATCAGTGGCACTGTGCTGGACTCTTAGTTGTCCTTGGGTTGGGCTCCCATAGTCGTCCCTAGGTTTATATAACCTAGTAAACCCTACTAGATTCGGGACCAGCTATCTCGGGTCTAGTTAGGGATGCGCGCATAGCAAGTACAATTGCTGGGCCCATCAGCAGTTTGATTATTATTTTTATCTATTATGAAAATAGTTTTCAAAACTTCACAAATCAGTTTTAGATTTATTTTATTCACATGCATATTCGAGTTTTGTGAGTTAGATAGCGCTTACTAAGCAATTTTGCTTATAGTTACATTTCCTCTTACTGCAGATAAAGGAAAGGAAAAGTTATAGTAAAGGAAGGCGACAAGGAGGTGCGGCTGGATGTGTGATGCTTGGACTATAGAAGCCTTGGGATTTAGCATAAGAATTTATTAACAAAGAGTTGAGTAGAATGTATTAGATGAGTCATTTAGTCTTCCGCTGCTAGTTAATTGTATGTTTTGAGTTTTTGTAGAGTTTATGTATTGATTTTTACATGTGAACAACTCTAATTAAGTAAAATTAGTAGTCCAGTAGCGCTCCGCCCTCACAGTCCAGTAGTAAGGAGGGTGGGTCGTTACAAGTTGGTATCAGAACAGTTCCTATTCTCCAGCATCACACATCAGCACCAGCCTTGCCGTCTTCAAGTAAGAAAGTACTTAAATTCTTTTTAGTATGCTTTTCTTTTTTTACAGTAAAGAGAAATCTTTAGAAGTATTTGTTTATATGTGCTTAAGCTAGATAAAAGTTCTTGTGTGAGGAACAGCATGAGGAAGAAATATTCATAATTGTTCCAAGTTCGAGGACGAACTTTTTATAAGGTATGGGGAAATATAACAACCCAAATTTCCTCATTTCGAGTCCTAATAGTACTTAAAAATATTTAGAAATACTTTAGAAAAATTCTAGAGATTTTTAGAAATTTTTAGAGTATTTGTATGTAATTTTTAGAGTTCATTTGGTATTTTTACCAAAAGAAACAAGTTACAAAAAATAAAGAAAATTAGCCGAGATTTGAACCTGCAACCTCCGACCGAACCAAGCCTTAAGTAAATCAGGCTGACCAAGTGGTCAAGCAGGCGATTCTGTTTAGAAAAGGTAGCAAAATTTATTTAAGATAGTTAACAGAATATTGGATTATAAAAGGGATAAGTTGATGTTGGATTTGTCTGTTTAGAAAAGGTAGTGAATTTATTTAAGATAGTTAACAGAATATTGGATTATAAAAGGGATAAGTTGATGTTGGATTTGTCTGTTTAGAAAAGGTAGCAAATTCATTTAAGATAGTTAACAGAAATATTAAGTTATAAAAAGGGAGAACTTAGGGATTATTTTCCAAAACCTAAACCTCTCCTCTCCTTTTCTCTCCCGACGGCACAACGTCTCCTGTTTGGGCGAAGGAAAAAAGGGGGGGGGGGGGATCTAGGGTTCCTCTCCGGCGGCCGGCCAAGGGAGATTTCCGGGAGATCTTCACATGGTTGTGATCCTCTTGTCAAGGGTAAACCATGAGCACGAAGGAGGGGTCGAAGCTTGCAATTTCCACAAACCCTAGAAGTTTTCTTTCCGGTTGTAAGCCCAAGAACGCAAATGTAAGTGCTTCTCACCCGCAGTAGGAATAGTTTCGGACCTTTGTTCTTCTTGAATTCGAAGCATGAGAAGTGCTTATAGTACAGATTTTTAATTAAGTCTATAGTGCAAATTTAAATTAAGCTTATAGTGCAGATTTTTATGTAGACTTATAGTGCAAATTTTAATTAAGCTTGTAGTGCAGATTTTTAATCTATAGTGCAGATTTTAATTAAGCTTATAGTGCAGATTTTTATGTAGGCTTATAGTACAGATTTTAATTAGGCTTATAATGTAGATTTTTATGTGAGCTTATAGTGCAGATTTTAATTAAGCTTATAGTGCATATTTTAATTAAGCTTATAGTGCATATTTTAATTAAGCCTATAGTGCAGATTTTAATTAAGCTTATAATGCAGATTTTTAATTAAGCTTATAGTGCAGATTTTTATCTAAGCTTATAGTGTAGATTTTAATTAAGCCTATAGTGCAGATTTTTAATTAAGCTTATAGTGCAGATTTTTATATAAGCTAATAGTGCAGAGTGCATATTTCTTAGAGCTTAAAATGCATATTTCTTTAGAGCTTGTAGTGCAGATTTCTTAAGAGCATATGGTGCAGATTTCTTTAAAGTTTATAATGCAGATTTTTGGTGGAACTTGTAGTACAGATTTTTGGTGGAATTTATAGTGCAGATTTTTGGTGGAACTTGTAGTGCAGATTTTTGGTGGAACTTATAGTGCAGTTTTTAAAGAAAAAGATTATAGTGCAGTTTGGTTAAGTATTATAGTGCAGAATTTATGTTTGCATAGTATGCAGAAATAGTGTAGCATAGAATGCAGAATTTTGATTAGTATAGTATGCAGAATTTTAATTAGCATAGTATGCAGATTTTTGTTTATGCATTTCAAAGTTAGAATTTGTTTAAACATTTCACTTTTTAAAGAAGCATTCTTTTATTTGAGGTATTAACAAGTATAAGAAAGATAAAGAAAAGAAAGAAAAAGGCCAAGGCCTTAAGTAGATCCCAAAGTCAAGACTTTAGAGATTTTTGCACACAAGGTGCTCGTTAAAATACCAAGGCATTTAAAGAAGAAGTAATTAAGATAAATCAACTTATAAATCAATATTTTACTTTTATCAGTGGCACTGTGCTGGACTCTTAGTTGTCCTTGGGTTGGGCTCCCATAGTCGTCCCTAGGTTTAGATAACCTAATAAACCCTACTAAATTCAGGACCAGCTATCTTGGGTCTAGTTTGGGATACGCGCATAGCAAGTACAGTTGCCGGGCCCATCAGCAGTTTGATTATTATTTTTATCTATTATGAAAATAGTTTTCAAAACTTCACAAATCAGTTTTAGATTTATTTTATTCACATGCATATTCGAGTTTTGTGAGTTAGATAGCGCTTACTAAGCAATTTTGCTTATAGTTGTATTTCCTTTTACTGCAGATAAAGGAAAGAAAAAGTTATAGCAAAGGAAGGCGACAAGGAGGTGCAGATGGATGTGTGATGCCTGGACTATAGAAGCCTTGGGATTTAGCATAATAATTTATTAACAAAGAGTTGAGTAGAATGTATTAGATGAGTCATTTAGTCTTCCGCTGTTAGTTAATTGTATGTTTTGAGTTTTTGCAGAGTTTATGTATTGATCTCTACATGTGAACAACTCTAATTAAGTAAAGTTAGTAGTCCAGTAGCGCTCCGCCCTCACAGTCCAGTAGTGAGGAGGGTGGGTCGTTACAGCATCTGGTCACCCTGACCTGCTCTGGGCCTCCCCGCAAGCATCCGCACTCGGTCATCTTAACCTACTCCGGGCCTCCCAGCGAGCATTCGGTCACCTTGACCTGCTTCTAGTCTCAATGCGAGCATCCGGTCACCCTGACCTACTCGCCTCTCCGCGAGCATCTGGTCATCCTGACCTGCTCCAAGCCTCCCCGCAAGTATCCAGTCATCCTGACCTACTCCGGGCCTCCCCACGAGTATCCAGTCATCCTGACCTGGTTCGAGGTCTTTCCCACAAGCATCTAGTCATCCTGACCTATTCCGGGCTTCCCCGCGAGCAGCTTGATGCGGTCAATCTTGACCTGTTTCGGGCCTATCTGTGAACATCCGGTCAAACCTTGACCTGCTTCAGGCCTCCCTGTGAGCATCCGGTCACCCTGACCTACTTGCCTCCTTGCAAGTATCCAGTCACCTTGACCTATTCCAAGCCTCCCCGCAAGCATCCAGTCATCCTGACCTACTTCGGGCCCTTAATTTCGTTCAATGTCACCCCACATGACATTTGGTCCGGACCATGACTCTGATACCATTTGTTAGGCCCAAAGGATGTCCACATATCTCCACAATAGTATGATATTGTCCACTTTGAGCTTAGACCCTCATGGCTTTGCTCTTGGGCTCTCCCCAAAAGACCTCATGCCAATGGAGATATCATGCATCATTTTAACCCCATGATCTTTACCAAATCTTTCCAATGTGGGACTTTGATTGAACCCCAACAGTAAATCTATTTTTTTTAAACAGATTTATCAAAGAAGAGGTATATGTAAGTCAATCCCCAAGATTTGAGGACTCGGACCACTCGAACCATGATTTTAGACTATAAAAGGTCTTATATGGACTAAAACAAGCACCTAGGGCTTGGTATGAACGACTATCAAATTATCTAATATCTAAAGGTTTTAAAGAAGGTCAAATAGATCAAACCTTATTTGTAAAAACCTTAGAAAAAGATATTTGTATAGTCTAAATTTACGTAGACAATATAATTTTTTGTTCAACCAACACTAAATTTTTAAAATAATTTACCAAATTAATGGAGAGTGAATTTGAAATGAGCCTAGTAGGAGAACTCAACTTTTTCTTAGGCTTACAAATTAAACAAACCAAAGATGAAATTTACATCTTTCAAACAAAATATGCTGATCCGGTGGTAAGAACAGGGACCCCCCTCTGAGGGAAGTCAACGCCACATGGGAGTCAAAGGGTCGAACGGCCGACCAGAGAAGGGGAGACCGGCCGGCCGACCAGAGAAGGGGAGACCGGCCGGCCGACCGGGGTCTCATCGGAGTCAAAGGCACCCGGCGAGGAGTCAGGGTTCCGACGCTCATGTTGAACAGGGTCATATGGCCGAGCGGGTGGCCCGCTCGGCCGAATGCATAAAGTAATAATACTGCGAACAGTCTCCACAGAGCACACTACCAGGAATCTCCCAAGTGGACCAGCACATATGACCGGCCGGACGCAAGGGGACTGCCGACCGGCCGGACACTAGGCATGGAGTAAGGAGACAAAAGGACAAGGGAACATTTCTGACAGCGTGTATATTCGATGAGCAGGCCATACGCAGGATCTTATGACAGAGGGGTCCGCTGTCCCATCAGAGACGTGCTCGGACTGTAGCAGTAAGGGGTCAGGTAAGCTTTTTTGACAAGCCCATATTGAGGTATGGGCTGAGGACACGTATTCGCCTCGGTATGTGTGCGTGAGCTTCTTCCCAGCTCTATATAAAGGGCCTCACACTTCACCGGAGGTACGCATTCTATGATATTCGGAGTCACTTCTTTATTGTCCACTTGCCTGACTTGAGCGTCGGAGGGTCGTCGCCGGGAACCCCTTCCCGACCCGACTTCCTTGCAGGTTCGCCGGAGGTCCGTACGACCGGGCGAAGATCCACGTCAGCAGTTCGGAGAGTGCCACATGCCCAGCGTCCGTTGATTCAGCGTTCGGACAGGATCATATGCCAAGGAATTAATTAAAAAAGTTGGAATGAAAAATTCAAAAAATATAAGTACTCCAATGGTTATAAATGTTAAAATTGACTCTGACTTAGAAGGAAACTAGTAGACTTAAAATACAATCGAAGTATAATAGGAAGTCTAGTCTACCTAACTACAAGTCAACCGAACATCCTATTTGTAGTAGGTATGTGTGCAAGATACTAATCTTGTGCAAAAGAGTCACACCTAGCAAATGTTAAAAGAATACTTAGGTATATTAAGGGAACCCTAAATGTAAGACTTTGGTACCCTAGAACTTGCACCTTTGACCTAATCGGCTACTCTGACTCAGACTATGCCAGGTGTAAATTAGATAGAAAAAGCACAAGTGGTAGCTGCCAGTTTCTAGGTCAATGCCTAGTAAGTTAGTAGAGCAGAAAGCAATACTGTGTTGTCTTATCCACTACTGAAGCTGAGTACATAGCCCTAGAGGAATGTGCATCTCAACTATTATGGATGATGCATACCTTAAACGATTATCAACTAGAATATAAAAACACAAAAATTTCAATTGATAACATAAGTTCAATTAACTTAACTAAGAATCTAATTCACCACTCAAGAACTAAGCACATAGAAGTTAAACACCACTTTGTAAGTGATCATGTAGCTAAGGGTGGCATTGTGCTTAACTATGTTGAGTCCAAGTCAAACATGGCTGACATTTTCATAAAACCCTTACCTGAACTTGAGTTCAGTATACTTAGAAGGCAAATAGAGATGTGCTTAGTAGAATAGAGGTTGTTTTTAAAAATTGATTCTTCGTTTGCAATTTCAAAATACTTTAATTTCAAATCCTAGGAAAAATATTTTCAAAATCCCAATTTTATTAGTTTTTCAAAATATTAGCCTAGGAATTTACCCCTAGAAAGAATGTACTCCTAGTTTCAGTCAGAGCATCTCACAAACACACTAGGATTACTTTTCTTGTGTATGAAAAACACATAGAATGGTGTGAGATGCATAGGATACTGTCTGGACTTATGAATGCTTATGTCTGTGCATCGACATAAGTCTGAGCAATAAATATAAAAATCATATTAATCAAGTTAAGTGATCCATGCTTAGTCAAAACTAACTGGAACATTTACTTAACTTGACTAACCAAGTGAAAGTCACTATCTCTTGGTAAATAGCAAGTAACTAAAGGTTACACAGTTGGTTGTTAATAAACAATTTGGTTACTCATGCTTGGACTATAGGACTTTAAATTTTCTTTCGTTGGCTAGACTCAAGGGGGAGTGAGAAAAATAATAATAATAATATATTTTTTATCTGATTTTAAAATTATTTTTTACTTGAATTTAAAATTATTCGTGGTTTTAAAACAAAATTATTTTAACTTGAAAATTATATATTTTTTTGGAAAATTATTTTTACTTGAATTTCAAATCATTTTATTTGGATTTAAAAATTATTTTTGACTTGAACTTAAAAATAATTTTATACTTAAGATTTGATTAAATTATTTTGAAGTCTAAATTAAAAATCTGACCCTAATATTCTTCAAAATGTTTTTCAATTCTGACTAAGTACTCACTAAAACTTCAATTTAAATTAACTTGGTTTTAATTCTCAATTTAATTTAACTTGCAAACCTATTATTTTGAATTTTTGACTACATAATATTTGTTAAGCTATTACTTTAACTACTAATTTCAAACAACAAATGCTTCCTTTCAAGGGGAAGAAAACTATCATTTCTTTTCATCTCTTTTTATACTTTATATTTTTGATATATGGCAAAGGGGGAGAGGAAAGTGAAAATAAAAGTGTAAGTAAATGTAAATAAAGATAAAACTAGAACATGTTAAGTCTAGTTGCAATTACTCGATTCTTAATATTGCATTTATACTTTTTGACTACTTTTGATTTACTTAACTTTGAATTTTGTTGTCATAATCAAAAGGGGAAGATTGTTGGTGAAGAAAGCATCCGACGATCGAACATAAGTTTTGATAATGGCAAAAGGTTCAAAATTAATGTTATTTGTTATCTAACATATTTGAATGAGCTTACAGGAAAGTCCTAAGTGTACTTAGGCAAAATTCCTAGCTGCGGTTAGTCAGGTGGAAAACCCAAGGGGGGTGGTAACCCTAAGTCCTAGGGGGTGGTAACCCTAGGCGGGAAGTCTTGGCGGGTCGAGGGCTTCGGGCAAAAGTCCTAGAGTTGAGGACTCTAGGTGGAAAGTCCTGGTGTCGCGAATCAGGTGAAAGCCTGGGCGGGTCGTGGAGCGGGCGTCCAGCAGAAAGTCCTGGAGCCTCGGGCGCTGAGCAAAAGTCCAATTGGTCTGGAGGATCAACTGGCAACAAGTATACTCTCCTGAGTAGAGTAGGTGAAGATGCGCTCCCCGATGAGGGAATAGTAGATGTCGGTTCGACCTAGAGTTTCCGAAGGAAATCCGAAGTCAGAACCGGACAGTCCAAATGCTGTCAACTTATTTGTTTGATATTATTTGCTACTTGTCTAACTCTGTTTTGCAAGGAACTAACGATTCTGCAGGGTCGAACTTAGCCTTGATCGGTCGACCGAACCCCAGCACAACCGGAACAGATTTCTAGATTGTAGATCGGGTTCAATCGAGGGATCAATCGACCGAACCCAGGGATCGGTCGACCGAACGAAGGATATGAGTTGACCTGATCGAAGCAGGGTGATCGGATCGGATGAGGAGGAGATCATCGAATCGGTCGACCGAACATGGGATCGATCGACCGATCCGCTTCAGGTCAAACCTGATCCCAAGTTTCGAGGATCTGGATCAGATCTAAAGAGGCTATAAAAAGGAGCCTCGGGCAGTACTTTGAAGACAATGAAAAACAGAACAACTTATGCTCCCGTGCACTGCTCCGAACGCCTGAACAACGCTCTGCTATTACGACAATCGATGACTACATTCTTCATTTTGTATTGTTGGTATAATCATTCTTTATTCTGTACTTGTACTTACATTCCTGTAAAAAAATCTGGATCTATAGTGATTGCCCAATGAAAGCGATCAACGATCACGAGCCTTGGAGTAGGAGTCGCCACAAGCTCCGAACCAAGTAAAAGAAACCGTGTTAGCGTTGATTCTGTGTTTATTACTTTTTTGCTGCGTATTTACTCGATAGTTTTTAGAAACGAATGAAATAGCCACGAGCGCTATTCACCCCCCCCCCCCTCTAGCGCTTTTGATCCAACACGTTTTACATCAAAAATAGCTTCGTTCTGATATCTGAGTCAAAAATTATGACATACGGAAGTTTGCTCTATCGAAATTTGCTTATTGTCTAGCATCCGATCAACCTTATCTTCCAGGACTTCACGCCTCATCGCTAAGTGTCCAGTCATCCATGACCCATTTAAATTTTCTGTCTCGTGCTAAGTGTCCGGTCCTCCGTAACCCACTTGGACTTTCCATCTCGTGCTAAGTATCTGGTCTTCCATGACCCACTTGGACTTCCCTCTTGTCGACTCCCCATTTGACTTTCTATCATTAAATGTCTGGTCAACCTTGACTCACTTAGATTTTCCTCTTGCAAACTTTTCACTTGGACTTTCTTATTGGACTTTTGGTATTCGATCAATCTTAATCTACTTGACTTCTTTATCATCAGTATCTGATCAACTTTAACCTACTTGACATCTTACAACATATTGACCAAATATTGAAATCCAAACTCGAATCAACCTGAGCTTGGTCAATCTTTATTTGAGGTAGATTGCACCAACATGCTCGAATAGGTCTTATGATCAATTTTCAACGGATGTAAAATACCTAGTTGAATGTCTAATCCAATACAAAGAGCTATCATAATAGGACAAATATTTTCATTTATTTACATATATCTTATCGTGGGACTTGACCACTTGAAATAAGCGACTCATTGCTCCAAAAGTATTTCCCAATGGAACTATGTCACACACAAGTCGCCAACATCCGGAATTAATCCAGATCAGTTGGGACTTGTTCCTGGAGAGCAGACAATGAATTCTTTAAACTCCATGAAATGCGAAATTGAACACTAAGAACAGCATATTGCTAGCAAAGTGAGCGTCCAACAGATGCAAGAAACACATAGTTAAACATAAATCCAATATAAATTTATTATAAAAAAAATGATAACCTCAATTATTACTCATTGATTATACCTGGAGTGATCGGTCTAGCCCTATAGAAGTTTCTTATCAGTCATCAGGGTAAATCGAGAAACGCGTCTGGCAGACAATCCAAGAGTCCAACATCCTTTGATTGTGATCCCCATTTGGAGGAAAAATTTCTACAATTACGTTATAGCTGTGATAAAACTGCGGGTGCCTGGGTGATAACTTGAATGTCCTATCGCGACACCATAGTCCCGAGGATAAAAATAATAATCTCAGTTATCATTGAGGATATCTGGGGTTGACCGATCCAACCTTACGAAAGTTTTCCACATATCATCAGGGTAAATAGGGAAGCACACACGACAGCCAGTCCAGAATCCTTTGATTGCACCCTCCATTTGGAGAATTTTTTTTTATAAATACGTCGTAGCTGAGATTCAAACTATATGTATCTGAGTGACAACCTAAATATCCTATTACGATACTATAACCCTGGAGACCAATATAAACTTATTGTAAAAAAAAAATGATAATCTCAGTTAGCCTCATTGACTATTTCTGGGGTGATCGGCCCGGCCCCACGGAAGTTTCCTACCGGCTACCAAGGTAAATTGGGAAGCGCACACGGCGGCCAGCCCAGAAGCCCAGTATCATTTGATTACGCCCCTCCCCCATTTGAAGGAAAAATTTATGTAAATACACCCTAATTAGAGTTCGAATCATGGATATCTGGATGATAACCTCAATGTCCTATCATGACACCATGACCCCGGGACCCGATATAAACTTATTGTAAAAAAAATGATTAATCTGGTTGGATAACGTCGAGCTTGGAGTGACTGGTCCGACCCCACGGAAGTTTCCCACCGGTCATCAGGGTAAATCGGGAAGCGCTCGCAACGAACAACTCAGGAGCCCAACATCCTTTAGTTGTGTACGCCATTTGGAGAAAAAATTCTTACAAATTCATCATAACTAGTGCTCAAACTATGAATATCTGGATGATAATTTGAATATCTTTATCGCTGTACCATAGTACCGGGGTCCAATATATTTATTGTAGCAACTATTAGGAGTTGATACAATATTTTAAAAATTATTAAATGGTTGCTAAACTATTTTTTATGGGCATTTAATGATCAAAATAGGATAATAATTTCTTGGTATAAAAAAATATATTAGATTCCCTTTCATTTTCGCCCAAATAGAAGGCTTTTACACCATTTCAACCCATCCATTTCCATTTCTACTTTCCTTTGTTTTTCTAAATCAAGACTAATTATTCAATATCCATGAGACAATTTTATATGTCTCCTCGTATGGATCTAATAGTTAGTATATGAAGTGTTGCCATAATAAAATTTGGGATTCGAATTTTGATAAAATCGGAATAAATACCTTCCTTATATGATAATCATTATTTCAAAGACTACTAACCATCCGTGATTCGTTCATCTCCTGTCAAGCCAACCTAAAACAAATGAATCATGGATAAAAATAAAAGAAAAAGTAATGTATGAATTTTTTTTTTCCTTCTATTACCTTTGTTTCCCTGTTGTTTTTGTAATACCTCTCCTATGGAAAAGAATCAATCGAATCCGTGGAGGCAACGAGCCATCATTAATATTTTCAATTTATTTTCCCCCTATATAAACATATATAGATCATCCCTTCTTCGCATTCCTTCGTAGTGCAAACTCAAAATTGCAAGTGAGATAAGAGCCATGATCGCTCAAAAGGTATGAAGCCATCATTAATATTTTCAATTTATTTTCCCCCTATATAAACATATATAGATCATCCCTTCTTCGCATTCCTTCGTAGTGCAAACTCAAAATTGCAAGTGAGATAAGAGCCATGATCGCTCAAAAGGTATGAGGTGTTGCCACATTAGGTTTTAGGGTCGATACTCGACGTGACTGAGCATAATTTCCTCCATATCTTGGCCATTTACATTAATGGCTAGTAGCCACCCGTGATTTATCTCCTCCATGTTGGCCTAAGGACGGGTTGGCGGGGACGCTGAGGGCGAGCGAATCACCTTTTGTTGCCACATGATCGCTCAAAAGGCTTATTGTCTCATACGACGGTTAACTTAAAAGGTCGGCATCTTTTAGTTACGTTTTCCATTTAAAGAAAACTTCCTATAAATACATCATATCTGAGAATCGAACCGATGATAACCCCAGTTAGCTTCAATTCCTACAAATACACCATACCTGGGAATCGAATCGATGATAATCCCAGTTAGCCTCATTGACTATCCTATGAGTGACCGACTAGGTCCTACGAAAGTTTTCCACCCGTCACTAGGATAAATCGAGAAGCACATGCGACGGGTAACCCAAGAGCCCAGCATCCTCGGATTGCGACCCAATTTGGAGAAAAAAATCCTACAAATACATCATACCTGGAGATCGAACCGTGGGTACTGGGTGACAACTTGGATTTCCTACCGTGTCATCATAGCTTCGGGAACAAAATAATAATCTCAGTTAACCACATTGACTATCCCTAGGTGACCGACCCGACCCCACAAAAATTTTCCTCCGACCACCAGGGTAAATCGAGAAACGTATGCGGCAGACAACTCAGAAGTCTAGCATCCTTTAGTTGCGTCCTCCATTTGGAGGAAAAATTTCTATAAGTACGTCGTAGTTGGGGTTCAGACGGTAAGTTTCTGGGTGACAATCTAAATATTCTATCACGATACTATAGCCCCGGAGACCAATATGAACTTATTATAAAAAAAAAAAATGATAGTTCCAGTTAACCTCATTGACTATCCCTAAGGATGACCGGCGCGGTCCCATGAAAATTTCCCATCGGCCACCAGGATAAATCGGGAAGCGCACGCGGTAAGCCCAATATACTTTGATTATACCCTTATATTTGGAGGGAAAATTTCTACAAATACGTCATAGCTAAGATTCAAATCGTGAATATTTGAGTGATAATCTCGATATTCTACTACGGTACCATGACCCCGGGACCCAATATAATCTTATTAATAGCAACTATTAGTAGTTGATACAATATTTTAAAAACTATTAAATGGTTGCTAAACTATTTTTTATGGCCATTTAATGATGAAAATAGGATAAGGATTTCTCGGTATAAAAAAATATATTAGATTCCCTTTCATTTTCGCCCAAATAGAAGGCTTTTACACAGTTTCAACCCATCCATTTCCATTTCTACTTTCCTGTTTTTTTCAATTGTCTAAATCAAGACTAATTGTCTAATATCCATGAGACAATTTTATGTACGGATTGAAAACAATTTGTACTTCTATTTATTTGATT
The DNA here is from genome assembly GCF_018446385.1 of Zingiber officinale. Lineage (NCBI taxonomy): Eukaryota > Viridiplantae > Streptophyta > Magnoliopsida > Zingiberales > Zingiberaceae > Zingiber > Zingiber officinale. The sequence goes on from NC_055997.1 coordinate 142,183,647, forward strand.
GCATGCATTGAATATACGATTCGTTCGTCCCCTGTCAAGCAAGAAAAAGTAACGTATGATTTTTTTTCCCTTCTATTACCTTTATTTCCCTGCTGTTTTTGTATTGCCTCTCCTATGGAAAGGAATCAATCGAATCCGTAGAGGCAACGAGCCATCATTAATATTTTCAATTCATTTCCCCCCTATATAAACATATGTAGATCATCCCTTCTTCGCATTCCTTCGCAGCAAACTCAAGATTGCAAGTGAGATCAGAGCCATGATCGCTCAAAAGGCTTATTGCCTCATAGTACTAATCGTCTCAGCTATTTTTACGATTTCCACAAGTAATCTAGCCCTCTTAGTTTGTTTATTTCATTATAACTTTACTAAATGTGGATAAGTAAGGGCAATGGACTTTCAAAAGTAGGGGAGTGAAATGGTAATAGTGAAACTAGAAGGAGAATTTTGGAAAGTAGATAACATACGAGGAGTAAAATGAATGATATGTTTTCTTTGCAACAGGAGTGGAAGCCATCGGTGTTTGCTATGGGACGCTCGGCGACAACTTGCCGCCGCCGGCCGAGGTCGTCGCCATGTTCAAATCCAAAGGAATCAGCAGCATGAGGATCTACGACCCCAACCACGCTATACTGGGGGCCCTGGCAGGCTCCGGCATCGCCCTGACCATCGGGCCCTTGAACCAGGACATCCAATCGATGGCCGCCGACTATGCGGCGGCGCAAGCATGGGTGGCCGCCCACATCCAACCCTACGTCAAAACCGTCAACTTCCGCTACATCAACATCGGCAACGAGATCATCCCCCACCCGTTGGCTCAGTTCATCCTCCCCGCCATGAACAACGTCCAGAAAGCGCTCTTCTCCAGCAACATCAACCACATCAAAGTCAGCACCTCGGTGTCGGCCAGCGTGATGGGGGCTTCCTTCCCGCCCTCCAATGGCCATTTCCACGACCAGGCGGCAGCGATCCTCAACCCCATCGTGCAGTTCCTCGTCGCCCACGGGTCGCCGCTCCTCGTCAACATCTACCCTTACTATGCCTACGCGAGCCAGCCGGATCAAATCCCGCTGTCCTACGCCTTGTTCAACTCCACCGGAGTGGTGATGCGCGACGGGAACTTAGGGTACCAGAATTTGTTCGACGCGATGGTGGATACGCTCGTGGCGGCTTTGGAGAAAGCCGGCGGAGGGAACGTGGGCCTGGTGGTCTCCGAGATTGGTTGGCCGTCGAACGGCGGCTTCGGGGCGAACGCCGACAGCGCCCGCGTCTTTAACAAGAATTTGATCCACCATGCGTCCAAAGGGACGCCGAGGAGGCCTGGGGTTCCGATCGAGACCTACTTGTTCGCCATGTTCAATGAAAACCAAAAAGGTCCGGCGGAGATAGAGAAGTTCTTCGGTCTGTTCTACCCGGATAAGACGCCTGTGTATCCTATAAGGTTCGTCTGACCGATCAGGTGGAATTTTCCCTTCTTCTTTTAGTTATCGATCAATGTGTTTTATTTGAAGAAATTGGATCTTGAATAATGAATTGTTCCGAGATTTGATCTTCGAATTGCTTGAATGATAAAATCGAATGGTGGATGTGTCCATATATATCAAATTTCTCTGTCCCCAAATTGCTCGAATGGTGGGTGTGTCGATCGGTAAAGGGACACGGGGACAGAGAAATTTAGGGACCAGGTCTCCTCTGCTCCCGCCTACGCCGCCGACAGAGGCGTAGCTAGGATTTTGAAATAAGGGGGATTGGAAAATTAAATCTTAAATTAGAAATCATTATATCATTTTCAACATAATATAAAAATTTAAGTGCAAAACACACATTTCTCCATAAATCCATGATACTTCTTTTTGACATTTTGATTCACCTATAAATAGACAATTCCTAATTCATCATTTATTTCACATATAAACATAATATTAATGATAAAAAATCAAAAGGATTTAATAAAAGATACATTTATAAATTCTGAATTATGATTTTAATTTATGAAGCAATATTTACTGCTAGAACAAATTAAAATTTCAAATCTTACAAACACAAATTGTAAAAAAGTAATATAAATTTTAATAACAAATTCACAACTGGAATATTAATTATCAAATACCATAGTTAATAATAAAAATCAGTAAATAAGTGCATTCAAAGAATTAACTCACCGAATGACTCCAATAAATTAGTGTAGGGTTATAGGCTGCAAAGATTAGTAAGACGATAAGATGAATCAACTCATGGTCAAGGCAGAGAGCACCAACAAATAACAGCGCAATAGTCGCACGGTGGAGTTTCAAAAGAGGAGGTGTGTCGACGTATCGCCTTTGCTGCTTTGCAGATCCTCTTGCTGTTCGGCAGGAGCAAGCGCTGTTGCAGAGGCAAAGCTCGGTGATGGAGGAGGAGGAGGAGGAGGAGGAGGAGGAGGAGGAGGGAGGGAGGGAGGAGGAAAATAAGAAGAAAATTAGTGAACGATTGAATTTTTTTTTACCTCTTTGGCTCTTTCTGCTCTTCTCGGCTTCTTGCTTTTTGTCGTCCTTTCTTTTTTCGTTCTCTTGATTTGCTTTGGGAGAAAAGAATGACAATAGGGTTTTAGTAGTGCCGATTTATTTTCAGAGAAGGGAATTGTAATATACTAATATATATACCTATATTATATATAATAATATAAAGCAACCTATGGGTCTTGGCTGGGCTTGAGCCCAGCCAAGCCCCTACTTAAAATACGCCCCTGGCCACCGCGGTCGGGCCCTCGCCGCCGCGGCCCCCTCCGCACCGAACGACAGCCGACTCAGTGAAGGCATCGCGCATCACACCGTCTTCGTGAATGGCATCAACATGCACGTTTCGGAAAAGGGCGACGGGCCGGTTGTCCTCCTCCTCCACGGCTTCCCGGAGCTGTGGTACACCTGGCGTCACCAGATGCATCGCCTCGTCGCGCTAGGGTATTGCGCCGTCGCGCCCGACCTCCGCGGGTTCGGCGACACCGAGGTCCCAACCGACCACAGGGATTACTGTTGAATAAGTGAATAGAGAAGAAATGGAATAGGAAAGAGGCTCCATTGTAAATGGGACTTTAGTCCCACATTGGAAGTTTCAAGGCACTTTGTTGATTTATATTGATTCAAATACATTAAGGTTGTGAATAAATACATGGGGAGAGACTCTCTCTAACGCGTGGGTGCGGAGGGGGGGGGGGTGCAAATCCAGGGTCCGGATTTGCACTGAATCAAGTTGACTCGTGTGTGAGCGCGACTTGCACACACGAATGCCGGACTAGTCCCAAGTGGAATAACTAATATTTTACCACTGATCCTGTCCGAACCAGGGGTCAACGAACGCTGGGGACGTGGCGCTCCCTGCTGGATCCTCGAGTGCTCCGGCGAACCTGCAACAAAACCGAGCCGGGGGGGGGGGGTGTCCCGGCGATGGCCCTCCGACGCTCAAGTCAGGCGAGGAATGGATGAAGAAGGTGGCTGCAGAATGAAGACTCGCGTACCTCCGGTGAAGAAATGGAGACCTTATATAGACCTCTCCAAGAAGCCTGGGCGCGCCAATCGAAGCAATCTCCTGCTTTCGACCATGCCCAGGTATGGGTCTGTCAGAAGGACATCCATGAGGCCATACCGCTACTGTATCAACCTCTCCATGATGTGACGGCAAGATCTTCTATCGTGAAATTCTGTGTACGGCATAATCATTAGACATGCCTTTGCTGACATCCCATATCTCGAGCCGAACGAATAGGCCGCTCGGCTAACCTTTGTATCCTCACCCTTATCCTGGCCGAACGGACAACCCGCTCGGCCCCTCGGTTCCAGCCGGGCAGACGCCCCGCCCGGCCATTTAATCCTCCTGGCTGGGTTATCTTTGGTTCCGCTCGGACCTACTCAGCTGCTCGGCGCGGCCATTAACCGCTTAGTCAGCCCTCCATCTGTCCTCAAGCTGAGACCCTTCAGGAAGTGGATCCCCCATTCTTACCGCCGGATCAACCACGTAGATCTTTTGTTGCTGTGAAACGAATGCATTAAATTCGAAATTAATGCAAATCAAACTGGCCGAGTAATAATGAGTGAAACGGTGACCGTTTCACTGCTCGACTAATAATGATCATTAACTCTGGCCATTGATCCGAGCTCCTATATAAGGAGGCTCACACAACACAGCAACTCCTGCTCGACGGAGTGCCCGTGAAAGCAATCGGGTGTCACTCAGTTCGTCGTGACCACCAGTGCTTGATCGGATTCACGGTTTGCCGTTATATTCTGGGAAACAGACGACCCTTGTAAGCCTCAAAGCACAGCCGGAGGTAGGCGAATCTGTTTCAAGGAAACTGCGACTCTTGCAAGCCTCGATCAGTTTTCCCGGTCGCCCAGTCTCCTCGCCCGATCTGTCTTTTGCCAGATCAAGTGTAGACCTGGTCTTCCGCTCTGCAGACCAGCCCTGTCATTCCGTACTACAGACCTGGTCTTCCGCTCTGCAGCTCTGGTCTAGCGCTCTGCAGACCTGCTCTACCTCTCTAGTCTTCTGCTCTGCAGACCTGTGTTGCCTCTCTGATCTGTTGCTCTGGTCTGCCACTCTACAGACCTGCCCTATCGCTCTGGTTTTCCACTCTGCAGACCTGCGCTGTCTCTCTGATTTGCTGCTCTGATCTACCGCTCTGCAGACCTGCCCTGCCGCTCTGATCTTCCACACTGCAGCTCTAGTCTGCCGCTCTGCAGACCTGCCCTACCGCTCTGCAGACCTGCCATGGTCTTTCGCTTTGCTGACCTGGTATTCTGCTCTGCTGGTCTTCCGCTCTGCAGACCCGGTCTTTCGTTCTGCACTTTACAGAAACCAGCCCTTGCTGGCAGCCTAAGATTATCTGCTTAGGTCATTTCAACTGTAAGTTGAATTTAATTCAGTGTAACTTAAATTCAACTAATACTCATAAATCTCCGGCACTAGATTGTTTGTGTACAACAATTACTCCATTTTCCATATTGTCGGCGATCTGATTGAGCTTATTGATAACCTCGGCCAAGATCAAATTGTTCGGCTGATTTTTTGTTCTCTTGCTCCCCTCCTAAAGCCCCGATTCTTGCTGTTGGCATGACATTGTGTTTTTGGTGAGTGCACATCATGTGTTTGTTGTGGGGCATGACTGGGGTTCAATGGTCGCGTGGAATCTGAGTATGTTCCGGATGGACAAGGTGAGGGCGATGGTGAATCTGAGCCAAGCCTTCACCCCTCGGAATCCAACAAGGAAGTCACTTGAGTACCTGCGGTCTGCATTCGGAGATGATTACTACATCTGCAGGTTCCAGGTATCAATTCGTCGCTTCAATATCGATAAGTTCTTGTTCATGCCCTTCTATTCAATATTGCCAAGTTATTGTTCACGCTCATCCATTCGAGCTTCAATGTTGCCAAGTCATTATTCGTCCTCTCAATTCGTTCGCTTTTTTGGAATTGCCAACTCACTGTATCTACCTTTTTTATTAATAATTCACAAATCATGTACCTGCCAAGTTACCATATTTTTTTTTTTCCTTTCTAATTCTCTCGACGATTGAAATTTTATTATTTTTGACAGATAAGAAGGATATGTCATTTGATTCGTAATGTGTGATCTAATTAAAGAATAATTTTGGATTGAAATGAATTGTCTTGAAGACACAGGTTGTGTGGCTCAAAAACGCCTTGATAATTTTTTTGGACTTCAAAACCAAAAATAAAGTTAGATTTGGACTCCCCACACTCTTAGAGCACATCTCAGATCTTTTATCAATCGAGTTGTGATAGGTATATTAGTGTATATTTATGTGCTAAGACACTCCTTATGTATTTTGTAGACAATTATTTAATAAAGGTAAGAATTTATCATTAATTATTTATTTTTTTTTGTACGTATATGGTTAATGATAAAATCACACAGATTAATGGGTATATTAATCTGAAAACAGTTTTTGATCGGATAGATATCTAGAGGGGACATGGATATCTAGATCAACGCTGAGTATGATTAGGTCGAGATAGACCGAGGGATGGATATCCAAATTGTACTTGGGGGTGCCTTGAGTTTAGAATTACACTAGACACGACCCATTCAAGAGGAGACCACATATTAAGCATCATTGGTTATTCCTTTTATGAACGAGTGTAACTGATCTTTTGACTTGAGATCTTCATTTATTCTATGCCTGGAGTTATGTACTTTGACGTCGTTAAAAGTGGTCTTTAATCGAATTGTGATTAATACGGTAGTTGGGTGTATGACAAAGCGTAGAGAAAATAGTGTTGAGTTAATAGAGGATTTATCGCTCTCTTGGATTAGGAGTTAACATCCTGGCCGCTTGATAGAGATATTAGTGACTCAAAATCCATGGTCATGGGAGGAATGATTTATCATTCAAGAGAAGTCTATTATATCTTGGAAATCAAGTAAAACAATTAATTTGGTAATGATGCATAATGTACTGAATTAATTGGGATGTAGGCTTAGATGAAGAGATTGAATTACACAGTAATCGGTTCATAGTGGTTTACAGTTTATGATTGATATTAATTTTATCGCGTTGGGTGACTAAAGACTGTTACTAGATGGTTACATTAGTCTGTGTATGAATTTACACTGCTTTCGTGTATAAAACCTAGAGGGTCGCACGCATAGCACGTAGACATGAACAATGGTATCAGAAGCTAGTCGAGATCAAGATCAAATATGGATTTATTTGATACATCAAATGGTGATGATACGTGTCTTTTGTAGCAAAAGGTGCTTTTGCTAATCTTCACCCCGGAGGCCTTTTAGAACTACCTCATAAGAAGGAAGGTAAATCACGGAGGGAGTCGCCTAACAAAGTTGTTGGATCGAGTCGCACGTGAGAGGAGGGGGGTTGAATCATGTGGTTTTGAAAACTTATCTTTTCTTTTTAAAACTAAAAGCAAAGTACGCAGCGGAGAAAGGAAGTCAGAAAGCGAAGTAAAAGAACAAGCGAATAACAAAGCAAACACAGTCAGTTTATTTGGTTCGGAGCCTACGACGACTCCTACTTCAAGACCCAGGTTTCGTGGACCTATCGATGGGTAATCCACTAAAATACCTTTTCCAATACCTCCGAAAAAGAGAATCGAGTACACATAAAGACGGAACAAGTGCAATACCCTGCACTTGTTCTTTTGCAAGTAGTAAAGTGCACCAATTACAAATTTATTACCCAACACTTTCGAAGATTGTTAGCTTAGGCTCGATGTCGGTCAGCTCTTTGGTAGTAGTCGGGCTCAGCAACGTCGTAGCAGAGCCACAATAGGAAGCCAGAGTAGTTGGATCCTCAAATGGACACATAGAAGCTTGTATGGATGTTGTTTTTGAAGCTTAGGTCGAAAAGCCTTTATAAAGGTTGTGGGAGGCGTCTCCAAAGGCCTTGAAGGTGCCTCTAACCTGACAAATTTGATCCTGAACAAGCTAGCCCTTATCCGCGACGAGATCTGATTCTTATCTTGTGGAAGGCGCCTACGATGAACTGAAGGCACCTTCTATGAACAGTGCCAAGACGCCTTCTAATGCTTGAAGGCACCTTGGGTATTGTTTACCCGAGGCTTTTGGTGCTCTTCTTGCCCTGCAAAACGTGTTAGTCCAATAAACCAAATAATAACCTGTAAGACAAGTGTTAGCACAATAATACTGAGTAATAATTAGACATTGTCTCCCCGAGACCAGGATCTAGTCAAGGTCTCAGTTTAGGGATCCGAAATAGACCTAAACTTGACTGACGCCTACTATCCCTCAATCAGGACACGTCCTCACCGAGTCATTCTCCTCCAGTGACTTACTTTTACTTACCTGTCAAACATTTGGTCCTTCAGACCTGTTTGAACTTTCTCTGGCCTTGCTTAGTATCTGATCAAGCTGATTTACTAAGACTTGCCTGCAACACTGAGTTAGCACTATAGATATAAAATGGTAAAGACAAAATAGTGTTAGCATTATTAATAATTTGCTGGTTTGGTCGACTGCAGGCGGTCGACCAAAAACTAGTCAATCACATATTACCTAAGATTACCTTCCCCCTAGGGATGTCGGCTTCACTCACTAAGATTTCCATTGCATGGCTTCACTCACCAGGACTTCCACCACCTAGCTTCACTCACTAGAACCTGACTTTAATGGTCAGGACTTCCACTACCTACCTTCACTCACTAGGGCCCGGCTTCACTCACTAGGGGTCGGCTTCACTCACCAGGATTTCCACTACTTAGCTTCACTCACTAGGGTCCGGCTTCACTCACCGCGACTTCCACTACCTAGCTTCACTTACTAGGGTCTAACTTCACTCACCAGAACTTTCCCTTGCCTAACTTCTAGTTAGGATTTACCCTTGCTAGTCATCTAATCCTGACTAGACTTTTTTCTTCTAAACATCAAGTCCTATTTAGATCAATCCTTGGTCAAACTGACCAGACTAAGGTATATTGTCAAACATCAAAAGCCTAGAGATCGATTGCCCCAATAAAAATAACCCTTTATATAGGGGTCAAGTGACCCACGATGAATTTTGCATGCACTGTGAACTGACCTTATGAGCTATTACAGCACCATCACATATAAATACCAATTATATTAGCCCGTGGGGTTGATGATACATGTCTTTGGAACTCTTGGAGAGGAATCTTCATCAACTGCAAGTCTATATGATAATCAAATTTATTTTATTTGCTTGACCTGTTGTTGGATCAGAACAATTGGCTCTTATGCGCCTGACCGACTTGTTTGGTCAGGTCAAATTAATTGATTTGTGCGGCCTAATTAGACCTATTAGATTTTCTAGCATGTTCAACTTCTCTAATTTGATTAGGTCGATTGAGTTGATTGGTTTGCCTAATCTGATTGATTCTTCTGGGCTCTTGTTTGGCCTAATCAACTAGATCGCTCTGATCAAACTAATTCGCTTGTTCAGCCTAACTAAACCTATCAGATTACCTAGCTTGCCTAATTTGTCTAGTTTGACAAGGCCTACTAAGCTAACTGGCTTGCTAAACCAATTGACTTAACTCGGTTAGACATGGAGTTAGGGCTATAAATGAATCGGATGTTTGTGAACAAGCTGGGTGTTCAGTTTGATAAGAATTTGTTTATGTTCGTTCAATATACACAAGATTAATTAAATAAATAAACTTAAATAATTCGTTAAACTAAACAAATAAGTTTGAACACATATGTTTAACTTATTAATATTTGTAAATAGTGTTCGTGGCAACATTCATCAACAATGTTTGTGAATAATACTCGTAAACTATGTTTATGAACAATATTCGTGAACCATGCATATTTATCAATAAGACTCTTATCAATATGTTAAATAAACAAAGAAAATTTCAAAATGAATAAATATGTTTGTATTATCAAGTTAATAATCAACCAAATAAGTTTAAAATATAAAAATTTTAAACAAACTTGAATTGCGAGTTCGATAATATATAAATGAACTAAGTCTCGAACCAAACTTAAGCTTATAAAAAATAAATCAAGCTAAGCTTAAATAATTATTTCAACGGTTTAGTTCATTATAGGTTCGACTTATCTTGATTTAATTATTTTTTCAAATAAATTTGAATATTAGAAAGTTGGGCTCGGCTTGATTTGTTTACCGTGCTACTGGTAGATTTCTGAGACTTTGCTTGGCCAAACCAACCAATTTGGTCATTTAATTGGCTGAATTGGTTCATCCAACTTTGTTGACTTGTCTACATTGATTGACTCAACCAATATGCTAGACATGTCTGGTTACGCAGGGCAACTCACAACTCACGGCTATGCGAGGCAACCGTTGAGAGAGATTTGGCATGGGAGAAGCGGAAGGAAAATTGTGTCCGGAATTTGAGTCAGACGAGGGGCAGGTAAGCTGTTGCGGACGCTGGTGGAGGGACGACTCATATGCCTTTTTCGTACGTGCTTCCAAAAATGGACTCCTGCATGGTGCTGATGGATGATGATAACTGCGCCGGCAGTACCTGAACTCTGCGCACACTCAAACAGGCACACGGGCATTAGAAGCCAAAAACCAGGGGAAAAGTCCCAAGAGTAGGTCCTCCGACGCTCAAGTCAGATACTTTTTCCCAGAAGAACAGTGTATGAAGCAGAAGAAAAGTATAAGACAAGTGCGAATGTGTGAAAGAGCGTACCTTCGTGAGGGAGAGGACCTCCCTTTTTATATGACACTGCGTACCTTCTGGAGCCTGACCAATGTCAGAGAATGTCGGGTGTCAGGTCTTGTCGGGTGAGGGAGGACACATGGCATCCTCTGATGGTCTAAAAAAGGGTTCCATTCACAAGCGACTGTCGACCTTTGGAATATTCCCTGACACTTGGCAGTTATTCTCTGACAGACGGTTATAATTCTCTGACCTTGTCGTCCTGTAGCGCTTTCTTTCCCGACCGGGAAAGAATAGGGCAACCCTGGATGACCAGCCGGGTATAATACCTAGTCTAGACCTTGGAAGGTCGAGGTTGTCGAGAGATAGTCCTGGCGCTGGCTGGGAGTTGGTTGACCGAGAACTTTAACTTACTGGGGAGCATCGAGTTTATGTACCGCCAGGGCATGAGGGCCCAACCCGTCAAATTCTGGTCAAGTGTCATCCGACTGTATACCTAGGTGTTTCAGGTCTGGATTCCCGATCTGTTGGAATTCGACCGGGAATCAGGTTGCTGACATCGTTCCCGACCTCTTGACCATCATGTCTCCTTGACTTCTGACTGCCACGTACCCTTAACTTTTGACTGCCACGTACCCTTGACTTCTGACTGCCACGTACCCTTGACTTTTGACTGCCACGTACCCTTGACTTTTGATTACCACGTACTCTTGACTTCTGACTACCACATCTTTATCGGACACTATCATCATGCACCGTATCATAAGCTTCCCCCCAAGTCTAGTCGAAGGAGGCTCAAGTCTAACTGACTAGACTTAGGCTCCCGTTTACTTGCTTCCCCATTCCGTTTTCAACTGCTGCATCTTTTCCCAGTTCCTTAAGGGGAGCGAGAGTCTAAAATCCCGACCGAGAGGTCGTTGCTATTGAGAGAAAACTCACTTATAACTCACGCTGGAGTGAGAGTTTGGAATCCCGACCGAGAGGTCGTTGGTCATGAGAGCATGCTCACTTATAACTCGCGCTGGGGCGAGAGTCTGGAATCCTGACCGAGAGGTTGTTGGTCGTGAGAGCATGCTCACTTATAACTCACGCTGGGGCGAGAGTCTGGAGGAGTGAGAGTAAGCTCACTTATAACTCGCACTAGGGCGAAAGTCTGGAATCCCGACCGAGAGGTCATTGGTCGTGAGAGCATGCTCGCTTATAACTCACGTTGGGGCGAGAGTCTAGAGGCATGAGAGCAAGATCACTTATAACTCGCGACGGGACGAGAGTCTGGAGGCTTGAGAGCAAGCTTACTTATAACTCGCGCTGGGCGGGAGTCTGGAATCCCGACCGAGAGGTCGTTGGTCGTGAGAGCATGCTCACTTATAACTCGCGCTGGGGCGAGAGTCTGGAGGCATGAGAGCAAGCTCACTTATAACTCGCGCTGGGGCAAGAGTTTGGAATCCCGACCGAGAGGTCTTTGGTCGTGAGAGCAAGCCCACTTATAACTCGTGCTGAGGCGAGAGTCTGGAGGCATGAGAGAAAGCTCACTTATAACTCGCGCTAGGGCGAGAGTCTGAAGGCATGAGAGCAAGCTCACTTATAACTCGCGCTGGGGCGAGAGTCTGGAATCCCGACTGAGAGGTCATTGGGCGTGAGAACAAGCTCACTTATAACTTGCGCTGGGGCGAGAGTCTGGAATCTCGACCGAGAGGTCGTTGGTCCTGAGAGCATGCTCACTTATAACTCACGCTGAGGCGAGAGTCTGGAGGTGTGAGAGCAAGCTCACTTATAACTAGCGCTGGGGCGAGAGTCTAGAATCTCGATCGAGAGGTCATTGGTCGTGAGAGTATGCTCACTTATAACTCGCGCTGGGGCAAGAGTCTGGAATCTCGACCGAGAGTTCGTTGGTCATGAGAGCATGCTCACTTATAACTCACACTGGGGCGAGAGTCTGGAAGCCCGACCGAGAAATGCTACAGAGGCCGAATTAGGGGATGCTCCGGAGACCTGACCAAGATTTGCTCTGGAGGTCTGATCAGGAAGTGTTCTGGAGGCCTAGCCAGGAAGTACTCTAGAAGCCTGACCAAGAAGTACTCTGGAGGTATGACCTGGAAGTGTTCTAGAGGTCTGACCAGGAAGTACTCTGGAAGCCTGACCAGGAAGTACTCTGGAGGTCTGACCAGGAAGTGTTCTGGAGGCCTGATCAGGAAGTGTTCTGGAGGCCTGACCAAGAAGTGTTCTGGAGGCCTAACTAGGAAGTACTCTAGAAGCCTGACTAGGAAGTACTCTGGAGGCCTGACTAGGAAGTACTCTAGAAGCCTGACCAGGAAGTACTCTGGAGGTCTGATCAGGAAGTGTTCTGGAGGCCTGACCAGGTATCCGACCAGGATTTGATTCTGATGGCAGCACTTGTGGCTCAGAAGCAGATGGGCTCTGCAATCACAGAGTGCGTTACCTAAGACCCTTAAATTTAAACTTTACTCTAATTTCGTGGCAGTGTAAAGGCGCCGAATTTTGATCGACTTTCCTGTCGCCGTCTTCTTCGTTTCCCGAGGCCCCCGCCTGGACTTTCCAGTCTTCGATGCATGGTCTTCATGAAGTAAGGCACACCTCCTCGCATATCCTTCCTCATGATTTTCCTGTCACTTCTATCATAAATGCCCTTTCATAGGGAAGTGACACATGCCCCACAACCTTAACTCTTCATAATGTATGACGCATGCTTTTTTCGCAAGCTTCCCTAAATCGCTCTCGCTTCTTGATCTGACGACTAACGTGTGTTGCATTGTTTTGTTTGTCTGGCTCGTTCCTTGATGTTTCCTAAGGGTTTTGATTTATAAACCCTAAACGCTATACGTCGTTACTTCTTACTGCTTTGTCCTCTTTCAACCTTTCTTTGCTTTTTTGCCTTCTATTGCTCGCCTTCTTCTTCGTGTCCCTCCACTGTAAGTACTCTTCCTTCCTCATCTGCCCTCCCCATTTCCGTCTCTCTAATGGCTAGTGAAAAGGAAATGCCCTGGTTTTCGTACTTTATTTCTGACTTAGATAGAAGCGATCTTAATTCAATCCGTTCTAGTCTGAAACTTTCGATGCCTACAAGCTCCTTCCTCCAGGTCCTCATGATCATCCGTCCTCCCCTCCCGTCGAGCTTATATCAAATTCTCCTAACTCCTCAACTCTTCCACCACTTTTACACCCTTAAGCGCTCAGAGCCAGGTGTTTTCATGGTACAATCCCAGATAGGATATAAGTTTTTCGCGGGAATGCCTTCTTACAATAAGGGTTGGAAGTCCCGTTTTTTCTATGCCCAGCTACCTGAGCCTGCAACTTGGCCCGCTAAATGGTGCTACCATCTTCCTTCGCCCTCCGAGTTGCGAGAGCACCAGCATCAGCTGAATTGCCTCACATCTTTGGAGAAACTAGAAGGAGTCCGGCTTCAACTTTCTGTGATATTACGAGAGAGCATACTATACGCTTTCAGGCTTAGCCCTAGCCGGGCGTCTATAGGCGCTCCTTTTGGTAAGATCTCATGTCTTTTGCTCCAGGTCTTCGATAAATGAGGTATCTCCTTATTGTTTTGCAGAAGCCGCCATGTTCCGCATGTACTCTATTGATTCGTCCAAGTTGCCCATTGCTATTTTGAAGGAACTGGGGGGAGAACTTCTAGGAAGTTCTGAGGTACCTCCAACCACTCAGGTTGGTGTCGCAGCAGAGACTTCTTCCCAACCATCCGGGGAAACTGAGACCTTAGAGACTGAGGCGACCGAGGATGAGATGGTCCGCTCTCCACCTCCAGAGAAGCGTTTGTGTCTTCAATGCAAAAGGAAACGTGTCACTCCATCAGTCCAAGCTTCTCCATCGACGCCCCCTCTTGGCCGATCCCCCTCTAAGATCAAGGCCAAGACACCTACTCGGGTGTCCCCCTCCCCCCTCCCGCAATAGAGGATATGGTCTCTCCACAGATTCCACCTTTTGTACCAGAGCAGACTAGTGCCCTAGTGGGAGACCAGCCCGGGGACTCCTCTCCTCCTTCTATGCTACCTCCTGCTCCCCAGGTTACTCCGACTTCTTCCTCGCGCGCTAAGGAACGCCCCCGGAACAAATATGCCTTCACTTCCATCCACCAACTGCCCTCATTTCAAGTGCAGGGCCCCCCTCCGTCAACCATCACCTATTCCCTTTGTGGTCAGGTGAAACTCCATGGGGTCATGGCCGAGTCTTGGCAAACTACTTATTACAAACCACAAGTGTATGGTTATGTCGTCAGTAATAATAAAAGATATCATATCCATAGGGATTGGTTATAATCACTAAAGATGTCTCAAAAGTGAATTAGCTAAACAAACAATTAAAAGATCATTTACAGATTAGATGTAAGGGCTAAATGCAGAAATTCAGTTTTAATAAGGTTCTAGGAGTCTTGGTTTCTTTGTGATATTCATCAATGTAATGCAATCTACCAAACCTTGTCTTCAATTGTAATGTATTCGTAAGAAGTCACCGGTTATCTTCTGTAGAAAATACTGGTCAAGGACTCAAATCTAAACCTTAAGTAATCAAAGAGTTATGATCCCTATGAAGTCCATTAGCGGGGCAGCCCTGTCACAACGCCCCTCGGTCATACGACATAGGAACACATCACTAATCAATTCACCTTAAGATATAGAATTAAGCATATCAATCCGTCCTACTTTATATGTTCTTGCTTTATCCCTAAGGTGATTCCCTAAAAGGTCCGTTAGCGGGGCAGTCCTGTCATGACGCCCCTCGGTCATACGATTTAGCGAATTCCTCGGTAAGATTCCACAAGAAATATAAACAACCAATTAAGAATGGTAATTAGACACAAAACATAACAATCTATACAAAATTGATCAATACAAAACATAACAATATCCTTGAATCAAGAAAATGGCAAATCCATGAATCTTACATCAATTTACATCGCAAATACTCCCTCCTTCCTAGAACAAAGGATCTACTCCATAGAGAATGAGAAAAGAATCGAAGACAAGAAGATCCAAGGCATTCCGATCCAAATCAAGAAGAAGAATAGAAAGGAATGCTTATCTCAATACGACGAGTGATATTCGAAACCAATCCTCCGCTCTTGGAGTCGAATTTTGGACAAAAATCTCCTTCCGAACGCTGGAAATTCGCCCAAGAACATATCTCCCCAAAGGGAGAGCCTCCCTGATAACCATGATTTTGGCTATATTATTTTGAATCATAATGCATGTTTTTATTAGTTTATTCATAGCTTAATCTCACATTAGCATCATATCTCAATATTGCATTTGATTTTGGACCTAATTGCAAATTAGCTAATTTTCATGGTATTTGGTGCTAATATTTGATTCTTATTTTGTAGGCATCAAAAGGGTCATAGACCCGATCAAATCAGACCACACTTGGGCTCAAATCAAGGGCTAATCAAGTCGATCAAGCCTCAGAGCAATATAAGCCGTTCATCCAAGAATGAGTAGATCTGGGCCATCCAGTGATGATTTGATCGATCTGACCTACAGGAGAGTAGATCCAGACCCTAGATCAACATCAGTACCTTCGGATCGGATTTTGGATGACTTTTCACCGTTGATTTAGCCCAAAAATCATCTCAGCCGTCCAATCAAATCTGAGATCTGTTTTAAATCTGAGAAGCTACAGTACAGCTCCTTCGTCGATTCTCCTGTGCTTCGTGTCGCGGCGTTTCCAGTGAGATTCCGACCACCATCCTCTTCCAGATCTACTTCTCAGTGAGTCTCATTGGCGTTGGAGCTTCCATCCGTTGGCTTCCAAGTCTTGATCATCTGCACGCGCCGGCGAACATCTCTCTGGAGCTCAGATCTGATCGTGTGTCCTCTATTTCAGCCATCATCGGAGGAATTCTTCGGTGACAGTGGCTCGCCCTCCATCAGAGAGCATCGATTCAGAGGCTGCATACTTCAGATCTGCAGAGTGTCGAGTTTGGCAGATTCACTCTTCACCAGCTTTTCCGGGAAGATTTTCTTCGGTGCTGGGGAATTCTGAACTGAGTTAAGTGTTTGAGAGCTTCTTCATTCATGTTCCTTGTGTGACGGCAAGGAAAGACTCATTAGAAGAGTAGATTTGAGTAGAGATGGTTTATATTCAAATTCTACAATTTATTATTTCTGTATTTTTTTTGTTTCTTTAGATTTTGTCATCGGATTCCTTGTTTCTTTTAAATCTGAACTGAGTAGTTATAGCTTTGTCCCTTTAGATCACATTTCTGCAATTAAATTCTGTTTAACTTGTTTCTTTCAATTCTGAATTTGTTAATTACTGCTTTGCAAACCCCATTTCTGATTTCTAATTGAGACCCTGATTTTCTTTGAACTTCTAAATTCTAACCAGTAGTTAGCTGATAACTTAGCTTGAATTCTAGTTTTAATTCCATGTATCAGTTCACAAGTTAGGGGTAGTTTTAATTCAAAAACTTCAATGATGCTTGGATCCGAATTTGTTTGTGCTGTGAATGAATTTGATTGTAGATACTTAATTTGAGATGATGAATGTTACCTCTGTTTTGTGTGTACTTGAAAGGATGGAGTAGAATCATGTTTGAATGAGGTTGATCTTTCTTGTCTCTGTTCTTGATCTTATTAGATGAGATTAGTTTGAAGTGTGAGTTGAATGGAAAAAGTTTAATTGACCTTGATGATATAATGAATTCAATTTGAACCAATTCTAGAGTACTTACACATTTATTTTGCTAGTAACCCTTGGAAAAAAATACGACTTGGGACTCGTTGCTACAACGCTTGTATTAATTTTAATGAGTTTCAATCTTAATTAATTTGATGTGCCAAGTGACATGCAAAAAGGTTCACATCACTCCCCCTTTCAAAGAGGAAGAAGCACTATATAGGAGGACATTTGGGCGCCACACGGCCCAGGACACGGCCGTGTGAGATCCACACGGCCAGGGTGTTCCTCCTCTCGGCCAAGGTCACACGGTCGTGTAATCCTTACATGGTCGTGCCATGTTCCATTCCTGTTTGCTTGCATGGCCGTGTGAAACCACACGGCCTGACCAATTCTTATCTCTGGAAGGGTTGCACGGCCGTGTGGCACACACGGTCACGCCACTCTTCGGCTCTGGAAGGCTACACGGCCGTGTAATCATACACGACCAGGGCAATCTCTGTCACTGGAAAGGCTACACGGGCGTGCACTGGTTGGCTGAAGAAGGTGGCACGGCCGTGTACCCTTCACACGGCCCAGGCATTCTCCCTTGTTGCCGATGCAGCACGGCCTTGTCATGACCACACGGCCAGGGCCATTCCCCTTTGCAAGGCCGTGTGGCACTCATTGCCCAAGTCATTTTTCCTCTGTTTCGTTGTAGAATCAGCCACAGACATCAATTCTTCTCCAAATTCGACTCCTGAAAGCATAAAATGCACAAAAGCATATCTCCGAACAAAGAAAAGTATTTATGCTAAAAGAAAATCAAGGGACATGAAAGTGCATAGATAAAGCATGTATAAAACATAAGAATGTGCGTCAAAACATGCTAAACAAGTGTATAAAATCTACGCACATCACACCCCCAGACTTAGAGTTTTGCTTATCCTCAAGAAAAATGTTGCAATCAAGATTCATGTATTCAATAATGCATCATAATCCTTAATGCACTTTCCTAACTCTATCTAAAAGTTTCATTAATAAGCATGATCATAGAAACAAACCAAGTATGGCTTAAGCATAAGTCTCCTGTACATGGTGCAAATAAGTAATTCAAAACCCTTCAAGTTTCAATCTTTGTCCTAGTCAAGTCGTCATCCCATTGAGTTCTTAATGTTTCTGGTGATAGGCACTTACCTGCCACACACTTGGTTTATATTTCTCAATCAATCCAGGGTCTCAAAGGTGTGCTTGATATCAAGAGAACCATAGAAGTTATTTCCCTAGTAACCTAACTCAGTTTCAAAGAGGTGACTTGCTAGTTTCCACTCACAACAACTATTTTTTATATCCCTTTTTTTTCAACACACTTTTTTTTCATCATCATGCACCATTTTTTTTTACTAAGTGATTGCATTATGCAACACTTAAACACATAAGTTCATAGGCACAGAAGTTGGGATATTTTGATTTTTCCAAATGAGGTTTCAAGATTCGAGCCTCATCCAGTAACAAAAATAAAGTTTGAGAAATCACCATGGAAACCAAGTACTAAATAAATAGGATGAATCATGACTATTTCAATGATATCAACTATTCAAGTTCAACTAAAATGAAGTGAAGGTAAGATCCTTAAGGTTAAGTCAAAGCTCAAACTTATTTCTATATGATACTTAGCTCACATCATGCTACTCAAGATAGAGAAAAGAGGTACACTAAACGTACTAGCATAATTTACAATATCGTGAATCAAGATAGAAAACATGCTAATAATTTTACTTTTGAACAAGTAAGCATAAAAGTGAGGATTGATGTTTTCTTCAATGGGGATGCGACCAAATTTTTCAAAAGACAGTCAAATGACTATCAAAACAAACTGAAAGTGCAAAAACAAAAAACAAACTGAAAGTGCAAAAATTTTCAGGTTACAACCCCCCCCCCCCCCACCCCCAAGACTTAAACTTTTTATCGTCCAGATGAAATCAATATGATGGTGGAGGTGGACGAGGGAAAGGAGGTCTGCGTGGACGTCCAATAGGAAAGTTAGGAAAACCTGGAGTCTCACTCAGGATTCTATGATACTCATAGAGGGCATCTACTTGTTGACTAGTAATACTCATACCCTACATAAATTCTCTCATTCTAGCTTGATCAGTATCATAGTCCTGCACAAATTGGGCCACTTGACCTTGAAAATTCCTCGTGAACTGAAAATGATTCCGTACTTCTCTAAACTAGTCATCTGATAAAGAACAACGACCCTCCAACATTACTCGTTGGGCATCCTTCTTCTCATGAAGCGAGTCTAGAGATGCACGAAAATCAGAAAAATCAAATCTGGAACTACCCGTACCATAGGCAAAAGAGTGTCTAGCAGGTTTCGGATGATCGGAAGGCTGCGGATGTCCAGATGATGAGGGCTCAAGGTGGGGCTCCGTGTCTTCGGATATGGAAGGAACATTCTCAGGATCTCTATTAGTGATTACCCAATTATCAGGGTCACGAATAGAAGTGCGTTCGGGATAAGGAAGAGGTAATGGAAAACCATTCTTCCTAAGAAAAGTAAAACCATTCTCATCCCGACAAATCATTTTTCATAGCAAGACATGCATCAATATCAATCATGCCATTGCCATGAACGACCTCCAACCCATCTAGATCTAGTTCCAAATTTATAGCTATTTGAGTAATCAACCTACCAAAAACAAGTGATCCCGAGGATGCCCTCCTGGCTCTCACCAATGTTTGCAAAAAATGAAAACCAGAATCGAAGTTAACCTTATGTAACATAGCTTACAGAGCATAAAGTTCTACTTTCTTTATAACTCCATCACTTTCCCCTCTACCAAAAATAGTTTTACTCATAACACGATGCAAGTATCTAAAAATAGGGTTTTGCATATGAGAAGCTTTAGCTCTAGAGGGATCATAAGGTTGATCTAATCCAGTAATCAAATTCCAGAAATGATTCCAATTAAATCTTGAGTCAAACCTACGAGAGTTACCAGTAGACAATCCAAAACAATTATTGAAATCACTAAATGTCCACTGAAACTCTTGGTTCATAAGTCTAAAAGTTATTTTGCCAACAAAATCATCTTTATTAGCAAAGTGAACATCTAGTGAACTCAAAAACTCCAGTATGATACGAGGATATGTAGGCAGATGTGTATACATAATATCGTTCCAATCAAGGGACTCAATCATCCAATCTATATCGTCTTTAATTCCTAACATGTCTAAAACAGTTGGGTCCATATATCGTGTACACACAATCTTTCTATTGACAAAAATTTCAAATCTAGACTTATGATCTTCATTTCTAAAAATAATATTGAATTCATTGTCATTACCTTCGTCGCGTGCTATCCTCTTTCCCTTGCCCTTTGTAGGTTGCTTCCCTTTTTCTTTGGTTGGCTCCCTTCCTCCGCTTGATCCACCACTTCTTTTGCGAAGTCTCTTCAAAATATTGGACATGTTGTTGAACTTGAGTAAGGAAAGGTACTGATTTGTTGGAGAAGTAAGTTCTTGTGAGGATAGATCTTGAAAGACAAGATCTTTGGGACTAGGAGTTAAGGATCTTGAAGATAGGGGAAGAGAGAAGTGTTCTTAGAATCCATATCTTAATGAAGTTTGTGGAGAGAAACGAGTTTGAGATCTAGATCTGAGTGTTAGAGTGTATACTAAAAGCCTAGCTTTTGTAAACATTTATTTGTTGAAATAAAAGAATCATATTGGTCAATATCTGCATTTATTTGTTAAATGTAATTGTTCAATTAATTTATATAGTAGATAACATGGAGTGTAGTGTCACACTCAGAAGATCATGTTGTCGATTCTCTATAAATTATAAACAAGTTGCTCATGACTAAAATGGAAAGGAACAAACCATCAGAATAGTCGTAGTGTAATTAAGTATTAGTTTATTTTGACTAATAAATTATATTGATACACTTTAAGTGTATTGAGTAGGATCATTTAGGTAAGTTCTTTTTGTACTGACTTAGTAAAATAACTAGACCTTAGTTATTATGGAAGTGTGTGCTCTTAATCCTAATATAATAACAAGCACATATATTTAATATTTATTTCTTTGACTTATCAAAGGGTGAGGTTTAGCTCGATAAGTTGGGAAATGATATTACTTATAGTGTGTGTTGTTGATTATAGAAGGAATCTGTGTCCTAGTTATCTAGGTTGAGAATGTCCCCAAGAGGAGCTCATAAGGATTGCCATGTTAAACCCTGCAGGTGGACCTAGTCTGACATGACAATAAAGTTGAGTGGTACTACTCTTGGAGCTAGATATTAATTAAGTGAGTTGTCAGTAACTTACTTAATTAGTGGACATTCGTAATCTTAAACACAGGGAGACTAACACACTCATGATAAGAAGGAGCCCATAATGTAATTTGGGATTGGTGCGATAGTGCGGTAATAACTCTCTAGTGGAATGAGTTATTATCGATGAACTTAAGTTGTGTGTTTGGGGCGAACACGGGATACTCAAGCTCATTGGAAGGCCAAAACCAATTTCTTCTCTAGGTCCCTGTCATAGCCTCATTATAGCCTCAAGTCCATCCAAATGTAAGGCTCTTCTTGGTGTCCAAGAAGTGGGCCGGTCCAATGCTTGGTGACCAAGCAAGGGCCGGCCACATCCTCTTTATAGGGGTCGACCCTATTGCTTGGTGACCAAGCATGTATGGTTCGGCCAAGATTAATTCAAATAGGAGGGGTGTTTGGAATTTTTTAAAATCTTCTCTTTGTAGAAAACTATAAGTTTTAAAAGAGAGATTTTAATTTTTAAAACTTTCCTTATTTGAATTAGGCCACATGTTTTAATAGAGAGTTTTAAAAGTTTTTAAAACTTTCCTTTTTTAACCATCCTCATGGTTTAAGAAAAAGGGAGATAAGTTTTAAAATTAAAATTTTCTATCATCATGTTAAAAAAGGAAATTTTGTAAGAGAAGTTTTAAATTTTAAAACATGATTTTAATTTTTAGAACTTTCCTTTTTTTAACTCCTACTTTAGGAAAGAGAGCTTGTAAAATTTTATAAGAGTTTTTCTTGTAAAATTTTATAAAAATAAAATTCCTTTTTCCCCTTGATGAGGTGGCCGACCACCTTGCTTGGTGCCCAAGCAAGTGGCCGGCCATATTAATTTAATTAAAATCATCACAAAATTAAAATTAGTGATTGATTCAATCAAGAGGAAAGAAAAGGAAAAATTAAAAGGGAAAAGGAAAAACTTTTGGATGATTTTATTTTTTGTAAAAAGTTTTTCCTTATTTGCCTTGGGCAAGTAATATAAAAGAAGGGGTGAGGGGGTTCATGAGATACAACTCTTATTCTCTAGCTTGGAGATCTCTTGGTGGCCGGCCCTCTCCCTTCTCCCTTTCCCTTTGCTCTCTTCTCCTTGGTGATGGTGGTGGCCGAATTCTAGAGGAAGAGGAAGGACTCTTTTGGGTGGTGTTCATCTTGGAGGATCGTCGCCCACACGACGTCCAAGGCAAGGCGAGGCGAGGCGAGGAATACGGCAGAAGATCTCGAGGTTATTAGCTTATAAAGAGAAGGTATAACTAGTAATTTTCTTCCGTATCATACTAGTTATTTTCTTTGTAAGAATTCTAAATACAAGAGGCAGCAATTAGATCTAGTTGATCGAATTTATTTTTCGATTTTGTGTTTTCTTCTTTTTCGAATTTGTGATTCGATTGTTCTTTTTGGTTAACCTAGAGTTATTTAAGGAAATAAATATTAGCTTTCCTTAAAAGGCTTTGCCTAGGCGGTGGTGGTTGCTCCCATATCCAAGAAGGCCATGTGCCTCACCATGCAGTCCTGGAAGCCAATTTTGGAAATTAATATTTATGGAATTAATAACCTAGGTAGATTTGAATCAATAGTGTTAAGTTCCACTTGCGATTCAAATCTAAACCATTAAGAACAGATAGGTTAAATTTGGAATCAATGATGTTAAGTTCCGTCTGTGATGCCTAATTTAACTTCTAAAGAACACAATATGTTATTTAAGGAAAAGTTCGACACTTGTACAAAAATTTTTGTACAGTGGAACTGGTACGTTTTCCTAGGACTAACCAACACTGAGAAGATTTAGAAGAAAGATTGAAGAAGAGAGGAGTTTGGGAGAGAGGAATGTCTTGAGGATGAGGGGTGTGTATGGCCGACACGACCTAGGTCTGTTCGTGTCTTCTAGACTCGGCCAAAGCAAATGGCTCTACACGGACCGTGTAGATCTACACGGCCCCGACCTTCTCCTTGTCGGGTTGGTCAACACGACCGGGCCAATTGGAACGAACACCTCCATCTTCTTCTCAGTCTATCTCACACAGCTGTGTGTGAGACACGACCTCGTCCTTTTCCTCTTCGGGTAGTCTTGCACGACCTTGTGGGATGGCACAGCCAGTGCAGATTCCTCCTCTAGATTTTTACACGGTCATGTGTGGGACATGGTCGGGCACACCTCTTCTTCTGGAATCATCGCACGACCGTGTCTAGTACACAGCCGGGCAGTTTTTCTTCTCCGAACTCCTTACACGACCGTGTCTTAGAGACATGACCCATGCATCCTCCTTCTCTGCAGGTCATACACGCTCATGTTTAACACACGGTCGAGCTCTGTTTTGCTCCAAAGGATAGTTCTACTCCTTCCCTAGTTCTCTAATGCTTCCATGCCCATGAAATAGTCATGGCCAGCTCATAAAAGCAAAATTTCAACCTGAAAACAAAAGTAACACAACTCTAAAAGTACTACTAAAAAACTAAAACTGAAAAATATTAAAGGAACCCTTGGGTTGTCTCCCAAGAAGCGCTTGTTTAAGGTCTTTAGCTCGACCAATCTTCTTAGTTCCCTTCTCTTTTCCTTTCCCTAGGAGGGCAGACATATTTCTCATTTTTATTGGGAGGTCTCCTCCCAATATCGCTCGCCGGATCATGTTCCTCATCCGGTGGCCTCCCATGAGGATGGAAATTTCACTCCTCAAGTTGATAAGCGTCCGCCCCGCTGCGAACACTTAATAAGAAAGAAGAGACATGGTTAGAAGAGTTAGACAAATCATACTCCAACCTTTCCTTACCGATTACCAATGAAAGCTTATGATTTTTAACATCGATTATTGGTCCAGCGGTTGCAAGGAAGGGTCTTCCTAATATGATTGGAATCTTCGGGTCTTCTACCATGTCCAGAACTACAAAATCTGTGGGAATTGTAATCCCACCAGCCTCTGCCGGCACATCTTCAATAATGTCCATAGGATATCTGCAAGAATGATCAGCTAATTATAGTGCCATGGTAGTAAGTTTCATGTTTTTGAGACCTAACTTATTACAAATTGAATAGGGAATGAGGCTAACACTTGCCCCCAAATGACAAAAAACTTTTTCTATAAATTCAGATCCTATGTTGTAAGGAATGTAAAAGCTTCCTGGATCTTTAAGCTTTGGGGGCATGTTCTTCTCAAATAAAGCGTTGCATTCCTCGGTCAGTGCAATGGTCTCAATATCTCCCCTTCTTCTTTTATTCGACATAATGTCCTTCAGAAATTTGACAAACTTTGGCATTTGTAGGATTGCATCGATTAAAGGTACTTCAACACAAATTTCTTTGACTTTATCCAAAAATCTGTCAAACTCTCTTCTTTAGCATTACTAATCTCTGAGGAAAAGGGATTACTTGACTCTGTTGGTTTAGTGGAAGAGTCTCTTCTGTTGGATCGTGAGAATTCGATAGAGGGGGGGGTGAATATCGATTCGAAAAATAACGAGTGTAAGCGCGGCGGAATTAAAAACAATAGACAAATGAACACGGTGTTTTTACTTCGTTCGGAGCCTGTGACGACTCCTACTCGAAGGCCCGTACTCCGTGAGTACTTTCGTTGGGAAATTTACTAGCAATTCGAAATAATAATTATAAAGATAGTACAAGAGATTCTAATAAAAAGTAAAACAAAGCTATACCGACAGAAGGAAAACTACAAGGACAATAGCGCGTTGTCGGAGCTTCATTAGCGTCGTTGGAGCGCAGAGCAGCAGAGCAAGCAATCTAAGAGTTCTGAATTGATGTTGAAGCTCTACCCCTGGGGCTTCTTTTATATGCTACTCCGGGTGCCTGGATCCCTTCCGGGCGCCCTGGTGCGACGTGGCAAGTCTAATCAGCGAACTCCACGTGGCGACGACTCGGCATGGACAATATTTACTTCCGGGCGCCCGGATCCCTTCCGGGCGCCCGGACCTCCTATTTCCAGAAACTCCTTCTCCTGCAAAATAGAGTTAGTCCGAGGCAAATATATATATCCTGTAAAACAGATTGTTAGCACAATTAAAGTTCAACAAAGTAATATGATTTAATAGAAAAGAGTATGACTTAGATTCCGTCTTTCCGAGACTGGAATCTAGTCATGATCTCGACTTAGATATCCGAAATGGATCTAAGCCGGATCGACGCCTAATGTTCCCTTCCCGGGAACGCGCCCTCGCAGTCACTCCCCTCCAGTGACTTACCTTACTTACCTGCTAGACGTCCGGTCAGCCCGTCGACCCGTCTGGACTTCGTGCCAGCTATCCGGTCAGCCCGTCGACCTAGCTGGACTTCGTGCCTAAGCGTCCGGTCAGCCCGTCGACCGACTTGGACTTCGTGCCAGCTATCCGGTCAGCCCGTCAACCTAGCTGGGCTTCGTGCCAGACATCCGGTCAGCCCGTCGACCTATCTCGACTTCTCCTGCACACTCGATCAAAGTGTTAAACAACAACAAACTAACTTAACCTGATTTGTCATTCATCAAAACCTGAGTTAGACCGTTAGTGCTACCCGCACCAACAATCTCCCCCTTTTTGATGAAATGACAACCTGGTTAAGTTAGTGAAACAGATGCAAGAAAAAAAAAATAAGTAAAAATGAGTAAATGGTTTTTAAGTTAAGTTTTGTGTTTTCAAATTGGTTTAGCTAACTTTGCTAACTTAACCACCTAACCCTCCCCCTTTGTCATTCAACAAAAGAACTAATGTCAAGTAAGCATAAATATAAACTTCAGACAAAGTAGAAAATAATGTCAAGTTAACCTAGGGGAGTTTAAAATTAAAAGATAGTTTTACCTTTATTTCTTAAATCCTTGAAAAAAAACTAAGTCTTGAAAAATAGCTTATTTATAACTTAGTAACTTTGAAAAATTTTTAAGTTTGCAAACATCACTTTAAAAAAAATAATTTTCAACACTAAGTTTTTGCAAATCAAATTATCAAAATTAAGTTAAACCTAATTTTTCAGAACTAGATTCAGGATAATTTTCAAAGTGAAGTTAAACATTAAGAAAAATGATTTTGAACTTTACTTTTAGTTTTCAAAAGAGTTTTGTAAAACTAATTTTGGTAAAGTAAGATCACATTTTTAAAATAATTTGTTTTCAAAATAATTTTGTAAAATTCTTTTTCCAAAATCAAATTTTCAAAGTTCAAAAGTACTAGTTTCAAAATCATGGTTTAAAATACTTGAAAAGTTCATTTTTTCAAAGATTAAGTAAAAATGATAAAAAGTTTGTGATTTAAAACAAACAATTTTGAGTTGATTTTTAAAAAAAATTCACAATTTTAAACAAGTTGATTTTGAAGATTGATTTTTAAACTTTGATTTTCAAAATTAAGTTTAAAATTCAATTTGAAAAACTGAATTAGTTTTATTTCTCCCCCTGAACCTGACATTAAAATATTTTTGAAATTCGAAACTCCTAGACTATTAAGATAGAACATAATCAATCCATATCAGAAATAACACTAGATAGATCAAAAGTATTCTACAAGTAATGTAGATAACAGAAGTGTGTCATAACTAGAGCTACTGAGATGAGGAAGGGGGTGGTCCAGATCCCAAGGAGCGGAGTAGTGTCATCAGTTCAGTGTGTCGGGTCTGCCCGTCAGCTCGTAACTCGGAGACCTCTCGCCGCATGTCTCGCTGAAAGTCAGAGTTCTCCCGCTGGAGACTCGCCATAGCTCTCTCTAGTCCGATTATACGGTCGGCTAGAGTGTGAGGAGCATGACGTGGTGCTCGAACTGGGGGTGGTGGTGGAGTCGGAGCGACCTCCTCCGGAAACAGTGCAAGCATGAACTCATCCTGCTCGGCCTCCCCCTGGATCGGGCTGGTGCTGTGCCCCCCTCCGCCAAGACATAGTACCGTCGTCCTCATCTATGTGGATACCAGCTAGGGAGAAGTTCCTAGCTGCTATAACGTCAAACTCGGTTATATAGCGAATGTCTCCTCTAGTGACATCAATGTCCAAAGAGGACATATATGCTGTCAGAATGTGAGAGTAAGGCATGTGGACTCGTCTATTAGTCACGTATCCAGCAGAGTAGATAATGGTGGAGAAGATATGTAGGCTGATGTCAATATCTAACCTATGACTCAGGGCATAAAGTAAAAATGAGTGGAATGGGCGCATCACGGCGATGTCACGTGTGGTCAGTGGTAGAATGCAGAAGACTAAGACCCTATAAAGAGCGTAGTCCTGGACTCGAAGGTCTACTGACCTAAACTGGGTCACAGTGGGTACTCGCTCTCCCCCAAAAAAATACGAATAAATCATATCAAGAGTGATATGCGAGTAGGGATCTCCGAATGGTAGATCCCCGAGAGGATAGCACAGAAAGGGACAAGTGGATGGACGTAACTCTAAAAACTCCTAGATAATCGTAGGGGATAGCATGATATCAGTACCCGATGCCCTAGTAGTATAGGTAAAGTTGTCTACTTTCACTAAGTTGTTGTAAAATTTAGCACACAGACTTATGTTTACCAGACTAGTACAGTCAACAAGGTTCCGTAAGTTATAGTGGTTTATAACCTCCATAACGGGAGCACAAGAAACTAGAAAGAACGATCTATCTAGACATTTAGTCCTAATGGCCATATAAATGGTTGACTCAAACTTGATTCTAAGTTCATTTGTGGGAAACCTAGGGTCAGCACTAGCATTAGAGGGCCCAGCACCAGTATTTGTTCGTTTCCTACTGTATATAAAAGAGATATTCTAAGTGAAAATATCAAGACAAATTTAAAGAATTTTTAGACAAGGAAACAGGATTTACCGAGAATCCATCGTAAAATATAGAACTAACGACCTCGGTTGAGTCGCAGCAGCGTCTTCACCGCAAAAAAAAATTAATTTTAGAGCACTCTCGCACTAAGGTTCGGATAGAACCTTGGCAAAAGTGAAAGGTTTGTGGGGCAAGTGTTGGGGGTGCCTGTTGCCCCCTATTTATGGGGAGCTCCGGGCGCCCGGAGCCATTCTGGACGCCCGGGGTTGATTTTGGGCGGGGCGCTCGGATCTCTTCCGGGGCTCCGGGCGCCCGGGGTTGATTTTGGGCGGGGCGCTCGGATCCATTCCGGGCGCCTCGGAAGGGAATACCAGGGGCGCCCTCCCTAGATAATTTTAAAAAAATTATTTAATTTTTAAAATAATTTTTTAAAGTTAAATCTTAAAAATAGTTTATTAAGGTTAAATTTTAAAATAATTCTAAAAATAATTTTTAAAGTTAAATTATTTAAAATAAATTTTAAAGGTTAAATTTTTAAAATAATTTTTTAAAGTTAATTTAATTTTTAAAATAATTTTTTAAAGTTAATTTAATTTCTAAAATAATTTTTTTTAAAGTTAATTTAATATTTTTTTAAAATAATTTTTAAAGTTAATTTAATAATTTTTAAAATAAATTTTAAAGTTAATTTAATTTTTTAAATAAATTTTTTTTAAAGTTAATTTAATAATTTTTAAAATATTTTTTTAAAGTTAATTTTTAAAATAATTTTTTTAAAGTTGATTTAATTTTTAAAATAATTTTTAAAGTTAATTTAAAAAATAATTTTCTAAAGTTAATTTAATTTTTAAAATAATTTTTTTAAAGTTAATTTAATAATTTTTAAAATAATTTTTAAAGTTAAATTAATTTTTAAAATAATTTTTTCAAGTTAATTTAATTTTTTAAAAATAATTTTTTTTAAAGTTAATTTAATAATTTTTAAAATAATTTTTTAAATTAATTTTTAAAATAATTTTTTAAAGTTAATTTAATAATTTTTAAAATAATTTTTTAAAGTTAATTTAATAATTTTTAAAATAATTTTTAAAGTTAATTTAATTTTTTAAAATACTTTTTTTTTAAAGTTAATTTAATAATTTTTAAATTAATTTAATAATTTTTAAAATAATTTTTAAAGTTAATTTAATAATTTTTAAAATAATTTTTTAAAGTTAATTTTTAAAATAATTTTTTAAAGTTAATTTAGTTTTTTAAAATAATTTTTTTTAAGTTAATTTAATAATTTTTAAAATAATTTTTTAAAGTTAATTTAATAATTTTTAAAGTTAATTTAATTTTTTAAAATAATTTTTTTTTAAAGTTAATTTAATAATTTTTAAAATAATTTTTTAAAGTTAATTTAATAATTTTTAAAATAATTTTTAAAGTTAATTTAATTTTTTAAAATAATTTTTTTAAAGTTAATTTAATAATTTTTAAAATAGTTTTTAAAGTTAAGTTAATTTTTAAAATAATTTTTAAAGTTAATTTGAAAAATAATTTTCTAAAGTTAATTTAATTTTTAAAATAATTTTTTTAAAGTTAATTTAATTTTTGAATTTAAAAATAAATTAATCGTAATTCATTTTAGTTATTTAATTCGAAATTTGATTAATTCAAAATTTAACTTAACTAATTTAATTCAAAATTTAATTTAATTAACTTAATTCAAAATTTAATTTAATTAATCTAATTCGAAATTTAATTTTGATCTTTAGTCATCTCACCCGATCTAAGTTTTCAATCAGGGAATCCTATTATTTTGTGAGATGAATTAGATTTAATTATAGAGTTTGGTTTAACTTGTGTTAGATTGAGGTTTACCTTTGGTCTCAACACATAGGCATTTTTCGGATAAACTTCTAAGCTTGGTGAGTCACTTGGACGTCATTAGAAGTAACCAACCTTTCGAGGTTTTCCGAATAGTCCTATCCACGGAGCTTAGTACTAAACCTTGGTCTAACTAGTTAGGATCCATTTAAAGGTAGCTTCGGTCGGTTCCACTTGGCCAAATGCACCAAATTGAAGTCATATCTTTCTAGACATGCGATGCCCAAGCTTCCCCAACGTACTATCATCAAAAAACTTCATCAGTACCATGATTCAAGTTAAACTGGGTTCCTTTAACTAATCCTAATTACCCTGCCGGGTTAGTTTATTTGGGTTATCCTATCGGGTAAGTTAGTTTTGAAGGTGTCAGCTATTCTGGAGCTTCCCCCTGAATTATTGGCCTTTAATTTAAATTTTCGTTTTAGGTTTGTGTCTATTTCTTTTATAGTTATAATTAACTTGGTGATAATTTATATTTTGTTGAGTTTTAAAATGTTTAAATTTTGAATTTTTTGATTTAGGTTTGTATTTTGGTTTTTGATTTGGTTTATTCGAGTTTATATAATATATTTTTTCTTTAGGTATATAATATTGATTAAGTCCTACTTGCGTGGTCAAACACGCTTTCGGAACCCAAGCTTGATTAGTTGATTTGTATTGAGTTATTAATGATTTAAAAGTTTTATTTGAGTTCGATTTGTATCCGAGTCCGGTTTTATTATAACACGTCTTTTGATTATTCAGGATTAAGTCTAGATTTTTTGATCTTGTAGTGAATTTTTCTAGCATTTCTTTTAACTTATTAATTCCTGATTTTAATGATGAATTCTCCTCAAGTGTTAGATCTTGAGTTGGATTTGAATTTTTGATTTGTTCCTTGAGGTCTTGATTTTCCTCAAGGAGTGATTTGTTTTCATTTTCTATTTTAACCAATTTACTATTTAAGCAGGAAATAATTTTTTTAAAAAATTTGTTTAAATTGAAATATACCTCATCCGGGCCTTCGGAAACGAGTACGGACTCGTGGCTCAATTCGGGTTCGAACCCATCTTCCGATTCATCTCTCGATTCGTCTTCCGTTTCAGCTTCGCGGGTCATCAGCGCGAGGTGGCTCTGGTGCTTCTGCTCTTCTACCTCCGATTCGTCCGAGGAGGAGTCGTCCCACGTTGCTTTGAGGGCCTTCTTTTTGGTCAGCTTCGGTTTGTCGAGCTTCAGTCTTGGGCATTCGTTCTTGTAGTGCCCCTTTTTGTTGCATCCGAAGCAAGTCACGTTCTTTTGTTCCGTGGGAGAACTGATCTTTTGAAGGTCCTTCTTGCTGAAGCTCCTTTTTCTCCTGGTGAACATTTTTCTTACCAAGTTCACCAGGTATTCTTTGTCTTCGGAATCTTGATCAGAATCTTCTTCAGATTCAGACTTGCTCTTCTTTTCTTTAGAGGAGCCTGCAAATAAAGCAACACCTTTCTCGGCTCCAGCATTAGTTTGTTCATGCAGTTCTAACTCACAAAAAAGCTCGTCTAACTTTAATTTAGATAAATTTTTAGAAATTTTGTAGCCATCTACGATCGATGCCCACAAACTATTACGTGGAAAAGCATTTAGTGCGTACCTTATTAAGTCTCTATTTTCCATCTGGTGGCCTATCGCGTGGAGTCCGTTGAGGATGTCCTTGATCCTCGCGTGCAGTTGACTTGCCGTTTCCCCTTCCTGCATTTTTATATTAAATATTTTATTTAAAAGTAAGTCTCTTTTTGTTACCTTTGCGTCGCTCGTTCCTTCGTGCAGCTCGATCAGTTTGTCCTATAATTCTTTAACGTTCTGATGCGGTCTGACCCGGTTCAGCTCTTCTCGTGTTAGACCGCAGTGTAGCGTGTTGATTGCTTTGTTTTCCGTCGACGCCTTTTTCCTCATGTCCGGAGTCCACTGTTTCGGGTCTAGTGGATTTCCGGAGTTGTCGACTGGAGCTCGGTAGGCCTTTATGACGTTGAACCATTGATCGTAGTCCATCTTTAGGTACACCTCCATTATTTTCTTCCAGTACAAGAAGTCATCCCCGTTGAATAGGGGAGGACGTACTGTGCTTAAGCCTTCTAGTTGAGACATCCTGAACACAAGTAAACAACGACAAAAAAAATATCCCAAGACTTGGTCTTGGATTAGCATTGCGGGAAAAAATAATAGAAGTATCTAAATTGGTGTTGCACCAATTTAGATTTAATTGCAACGAAAAAAATTTCCAAAACAGGTACTAATACCAGATTGGAATTAAGCGTAAAACTGAAAATCGAAAAATAAAAGTTAATATTTCACCCCCTGTCTGATTGGTGGTTGCACCAAATCAGAGCGGTACCTACTCTGATACCACTTGTTGGATCGTGAGAATTCGATAGAGGGGGGGGTGAATATCGATTCGAAAAATAACAAGTATAAGCGCGGCGGAATTAAAAACAATACACAAATGAACACGGTATTTTTACTTCATTCGGAGCCTGTGACGACTCCTACTCGAAGGCCCGTACTCCGTGAGTACTTTCGTTGGGCAATTTACTAGCAATTCAAAATAATAATTACAAAGACAGTACAAGAGATGCTAATAAAAAGTAAAACAAAGCTATACCGACAGAAGGAAAACTACAAGGACAAGAGCGCGTTGTCGGAGCTTCGTTAGCGTCGTTGGAGCGCAGAGCAGCAGAACAAGCAATCTAAGAGTTCTGAATTGATGTTGAAGCTCTACCCCTGGGGCTTCTTTTATATCTGCTCCGGGCGCCCTGGTGCGACGTGGCAAGTCTAATTAGCGAACTCCACGTGGCGACGACTCGGCATGGATAATATTTGCTTCCGGGCGCCCGGATCCCTTCCGGGCGCCTGAACCTCCGGGTGCCCGAATCCCTTCCGGGCGCCCGGACCTTCTATTTCCAGAAACTCCTTCTCCTGCAAAATAGAGTTAGTCTGAGGCAAATATATATATCCTGTAAAACAGATTGTTAGCACAATTAAAGTTCAACAAAGTAATATGATTTAATAGAAAAGAGTATGACTTAGATTCCGTCTTTCCGAGACCGGAATCTAGTCACGATCTCGACTTAGATATCCGAAATGGATCTAAGCCGGATCGACGCCTAATGTTCCCTTCCCGGGAACGCGTCCTCGCAGTCACTCCCCTCCAGTGACTTACCTTACTTACCTGCCAGACGTCCGGTCAGCCCGTCGACCCGTCTGGACTTCGTGCCAGCTATCCGGTCAGCCCGTCGACCTAGCTGGACTTCGTGCCTAAGCGTCCGGTCAGCCTGTCGACCCGCTTGGACTTCGTGCCAGCTATCCGGTCAGCCCGTCGACCTAGCTGGGCTTCGTGCCAGACATCCGGTCAGCCCGTCGACCTGTCTGGACTTCTCCTGCACACTCGATCAAAGTGTTAGACAACAACAAACTAACTTAACCTGATTTGTCATTCATCAAAACCTGAGTTAGACCGTTAGTGTTACCCGCACCAACATCTTCAACCTTAATGGTACTCTCCTCATTTTCTTGAATCTGATTTGGTTCAAGTGCTGGAGGAGAGAGCTCTTCTTCAGCTTTCATCCCTTTTAGAGCAGTCACTTGAGGATCCCCCAAGGTCCGTTCGCTCCTAAGCTCAATCCAATTGCAATGCTCTATTGGATTAACACCAGGTTTTTCAGGAAATTACCCTAGTGCTCTTGAAGATGATGAGGCTAGTTGGGCAATTTAGTTATCTTGAATCTTTTGATGCTTTTCAGAATTATCTATTCTCTGAGTTAGCTTCAAAATGTTTTGCTTCATTTCAGTTTGATTGGAGATAATTTCCTCAAGCTTCTTCTCAATTTTAGAAAACTAATACCCTTGAGAAGATTGTTGTTGCTAAAAATTCTATTGCTCGGATTGGAAATTCAATTTGCCTCCCATGGATGGTCCTTGTTCTTGATTATTTCTATAAGAGAAATTAGGATGATTCTTCCACCTAGGGTTGTATGTGTTAGAATATGGATTGTTCTGCCTTTGATTAAAACTCATGATAGTGTCGCATTGCTCTAACTGATTTATTTGTGCAGAGATAGCTCCCAAAGAACATGAGTCTTAAGAATGATCAGAACTTCCACATGTTTCACAACAGCATACCGTGGCATTTACTGTATTAGTGCTAGTCCCTATATTTTCTAGTTTCTTTATAAGAGCATCCAGCTTTGCAGTCATTAGAGTGACTGCATCTACATCAAATTTTCTTGATGCCTTTGTTGGGTTTGAATAAAAATAGCCTCCACTTCTCTCTGTTGCCCATTGATGATGATTCTGTGCTACACTCTCAATGATTTCTTCAATTTCATCTAAACTTTTGTTCATAAGTGCCCTCCAGCGGCTAAATCTAGGGACACTTTAGTATGATAGTTAATGTCATTATAAAAAGTGTGCAACACCAATCATTTCTCTAAACCATGATGTAGGCATTGTCTGATCATATTATTGTATCTATCTCATGCTTCAAATAAAGATTCTGAATCGGATTGTCTGAAGCTTGCGATAAGATTTCTCATATGAGTTGTCTTGCTAGGAGGATAGAATTTATCTAAGAATTGTTACTCACATTGTCCCAAGTGGAAATGCTATTTGGGGGTAAGGAATTTAACCATTGTTTAGCTCTATCCCTTAAAGAAAACTCAAACAGTAATAGTCTAACTACTTCTGAAGGAACACCGTTCATTTTCATGGTACCGCAGATTTCATAGAAGACCTCCAAATGCTGATTAGGATCTTCATGCGGTCCACCTCCAAACTGATTTTACTGCACCATATTGATTATTGCAGGTTTGTTCTCAAAGTTATTTGCTTCAACAGAGGGTCTTGTAATGCTTGAGCGAAATCCTCTAGCATAAGGTGCTGCATAATCCTTAAGTGGTCTATTAGCCATTGTTGATTGTTCTTGTTCTTCTTGATGTCTTTGTAAGATTTCCCTTCTATGAAATGTTCTATCAATTTCAGGATCAAGAGGAAGTAATTCTCCTGCAAAGTTAGATCTTCGCATACAAGAACAGGATCAAAGAATTTGATACAAAGAAAAGAAAAGAATATACAAAGAAAAGAAAAGAATACAAGAATAGAAAGAATGTAGTTTACAAAAAGAATTAAAGAACAATATAATGAATGAATGAAAGAATGAATGCAATGAAAGAATGTAATGAAAGAATGCAAAACAGAACAAGAAAACTAGTTACAAGTCAGATGTAAGAAAAGAAAAGAAAAGAAAAGTTTAGTCTAACTCAAATGATAATCTCTAATGTTATAAGCGCAATCCCCGACAACGACGCCAAAAACTTGTTACAAACCGCAAGTGTACGGTTACATTGTCAGTAATAATAAAAGATATCGTATCCATAGGGACTGGTTATAATCACTAAAGATGTCTCAAAAGCGAATTAGCTAAACAAACGATTAAAAGATCATTTATAAATTATATGTAAGGGTTAAATGCATAAATTCAATTTTAATAAGGTTCTAGGAGTCTTGGTTTCTTTGTGATATTCATCAATGTAATGCAATGTACCAAACCTTGTCCTCAATTGTAATGTATTCGTAAGAAGTCACCGGTTATCTTCTGCAGAAAACACCAGTCAAGGACTCAAATCTAAACCTTAAGTAATCAAAGATTTATGATCCCTATGAAGTCCGTTAGCGGGGCAGCCCTGTCACGACGCCCCTCGGTCATACGACATAGAAACGCATCACTAATCAATTCACCTTAAGATATAGAATTAAGCATATCAATCTATCCTACTTCTTTGTATGTTCTTGCTTTATCCCTAAGGTGATTCCCTAAAAGGTCCGTTAGCGGGGCAGCCCTATCACGACGCCCCTCGGTCATACGATTTAGCAAATTCCTCGGCAAGATTCCATAATAAATACAAACAACCAATCAAGAATGGTAATTAGGCACAAAACATAACAATCCATACAAAATTGATCGATACAAAACATAACAATATCCTTGAATCAAGAAGATGGCAAATCCATGAGTCTTACATCAATTTATATCACAAATACTCCCTCCTTCCTAAAACAAAGGATCTACTCCATAGAGAATGAGGAAAGAATCGAAGACAGGAAGATCCAAGACATTCCGATCCAAATCAAGAAGAAGAATAGAAAGTAATGCTTATCTCAATACGACGAGTGATCTTCGGAACCAATCCTTCACTCTTGGAGTCAAATCTTGGACAGAAATCTCCTTCCGAACGCTGGAAATTCACCCAAGAACATATCTCCCCAAAGGGATAGCCTCCCCCTTTCAAAGAGGAAGAAGCTTTATATATAGAGAAGGACATTTGGGCATCACACGGCCCAGGACACGGTCGTGTGAGATCCACACGACCAGGGCGTTCCTCCTCTCAGCCAAGGTCACACGGTCGTGTGATCCTTACACGGTCGTGCCATGTTCCATTCCTGTTTGTTTGTACGGCTGTGTGAAACCACACAGCCTGGTCAATTCTTGTCTCTGGAAGGGTTGCACGGTCGTGTGGCACACACGGCCACGCCACTCTTCGGCTCTGGAAGGCTACATGGTCGTGTAATCATACACAACCAGGGCAATCTCTATCACTGGAAAGGCTACACGACCGTGTAACTATACACAGCCGTGCACTGGCTAGCTGAAGAAGGTGGCACGGTCGTGTACCCTTCACACGACCCAGGCATTCTCTCTTGCTACTGATGCAGCATGGCCTTGTCATGACCACACAGCTAGGGCCATTCTCCTTTGCAAGGTCGTGTGGCACTCATTGTCCAAGTCATTTTTCCTCCGTTTGGTTGTAGAATCAGCCACGGACATCAATTCTTCTCCAAATTCGACTCTTGAAAGCATAAAATGCACAAAAGCATATCTCCGAACAAAGAAAAGTATTTATGCTAAAAGCAAAGCAAGGGGCATGAAAGTGCATAGATAAAGCATGTATAAAACATAAGAATGTGCGTGAAAACATGCTAAACAAGTGTATAAAATCTATGTACATCACTATTGTAGATCAGATCTTAGAAGGCCCCCCATTAGAGTTTGTCGACCTATTTTCACAACGACTAATGTCGGTGAGTTTTCTCTGTTTCCCTTTCAGACTTTTGAGATAGTACTAACTTTTTCCGACTTTCCTTAGACTTGTGTCATAGGTCTGAGCATATCTCAGTATGTGGTGGATCTCCAGCGAGAGAACGAGCTCCTGAGGGCTCGTCTTTGGGAGCTAGAATTACCTAACCCCTAGCTACGTTTTCGATTCAGCCCCCTCTGATAGTTCAGCGCCACCTCTTCTTCAAGCTGCCGGGGGAAGGGCCCAAGTTGCCAAAGGCCTAGCTCAGGTGGAGGTAGGGAGGATACAGTCCCTGGAGGTTGCTCTAAAGACAAGTGAGTCCAAGCTTAAATCTGAAGGACTGCGACGTGTCCAGATTTTGGTCGATCTGGATGAGAAGGAAGCAGAAGTAGACACCCTTTCCTCGCGACTAAAGGACTTACAAGAGTCATATGCAACTCTTGAGAGGGGTCTGGCGGCCACAAAAACAGACCTAACCGCAAGCACCGATCGGGAAGGTGCCCTTCAGAAGCGGTGGGAAACCGTCCAAGCTAACCTCAAGGTTGTGCAAGCAGACCTTTCCAAGGTCATGGATGAAGCTACCACAACACGACAAGAATTGGCCTTAGTTTGAGTTGATGCAAATGAGGCCAAGGACGAACTAATCGAATATCAAACAGGAGAGGTCGCTCATCTGAAAGCTTACAAGGTCACCTACCTTGCTTCCCTAGAATTTGGGAAGAAGATAGGCACACTCATCGACTAGATGGTCTATTATGGTGGCGTGGGTACCCTACAACAACTTCACGAGCAGGGTCTACTCCGATCAGCCCCTTCTGACAACTTCTTGGATCGGACCCACCTTATCAAGAAGCTTCCTGATGAGGCCTTTCCTTCTTTTGAGGATTAAGATGTATTCCTCCTTTTATGATTTCCCTTGCATGGCTATGAAAATCTTGCGTTTGGACAAACAACCCTTGGAATGTACCACTTACCGACTGCCTTTTTCCCGGGTCCGTATTATTTTTCTTTTGATATGTTTGGGTAGTCTGTTAGGGGTTTATTCCCCTCGTAGGCATTTTAGACCTCAACATATATGTAGACACTAAAACTTTCGGCAAGACAGGCTTCTTTACCCGATCAGGCTTCTATCCCTACCGATGAATGTTTCGACTGGATGATCGATCTATCCCCCTGATCGGCCACTTTTCCCGACCGATCCTTTTTCTCGACCAATCCGCTCTCCTTGTTATAGGTCCTGACACTTACGAGTTTGTAGCGGGTCTGAGGGAGGGCTACTGTAGCCTTACCTATTCCCGAGACTGTAATAAATAATTAGTCCCCTCATATCCTCCGTCGTAACTTTTCTAACACATTCCCTTGGCTCATTGGATGGTCATCGCGACTCTTTGGCTAATAAATGATGTCAGCTACTGTAAACACCAACCATCGGATGGGCACTGATGACGAGGCCACCTAAGCCTCCTCGATGACGACTATAAATATTGTTACGATTCCGCAAGTGCACGAATTCGTCGTCAGTAATAAAGATTATCGATCCCATGAGGACTGGTTATAAGCACTAGCAATGGTTTACTTAGGATTAGCTAAACTATCGATGGTTGTAAGTTATCTAAAGAAAAGAGAATGGGAAGTAAAAAACGAGAACTAGTAAAGAGAAAGTAATTAACTTATTTTATGAAGAGTTCTAGGAGTTCAGTTTCATTGTGCTGGTATTGATGTATTACGTTATATCCTTTACTCATTGTCCATCAACATGCATTAACCGAAAGCTAAAGCAACTATCCTTAAGCACTAAATAGAGAAGATCCCTGTGAAATCATTTTACGGTTAACCCTTGTCACTAGAGCGCCTTGGTAGATCACAAGAAAGCAACTCTAATTTGTGTCATTAAGGATATAAATAAGGGCTTGGTTTCGTCTCTTACTTCCTTGCGGAGAAGTTGTCTCTCCTTTCGAGGAAATACCCTAGATATCCGTGAACAGGTTACCCCTGTCACTAGGGCCCCTCGGGTATATGATCTAAGATACTCTCTCTACGAGGTTAGCAATCCCTACACAATCAATTAATACAATATAAAATCTAGCAACAAGTCTCATGCATAGTAGTTGAAACAAAGCAAGCTAAATCATCCAATGTAACGCCTGAAAATTCTCAAAACTATTTTAGAAATATTCTATAATTTTTCTGGGATTTTAGAATATTTTTATGAAATTTTTAGAGTAGCGGAAGTGACAAAAATAAATAGGACCGTAAAATGGCCTACGCGGGAATTGAACCCGGGACCTATTGGGTCCTACGACTTATAGATAGCTTTAGTAACCGGATGAACCCAGCAGGGTCGTGCTGAAAGGAAAGGGAACCAATTTTATTTAAATTAGAGTTGGGGGAATTAATCCCTTAATATAAATAGGAATTAATAAGTGGGGAGATAGGATTTTAATCGGCAACTTCTCTTTTCCTCACCTTAGCCACTCCGCAACCCTCCCTTCTCCTCTCCTTCTCTCGGCGCCAACCACAAGAACAAGCAAGGGTTCTGTCCCAAGGGTTCTAAGGGTAAATTCCGGCGATGACTTCGACACGTGGACGCTCCCCTCCGCGAGAGGAACGCTTAGACGTGAGAAGATCGTCGAAAGGATCGTCTCCTCCGGAAATCTAACGATTAGAATCGTAAGAAAATCCGAACAGGAGGTAAGAAACCCCTCACCTGCAGTATAAGTAGCTTTTCGTAAGATAGAATGCTTTTAAATTAGCTATATGTAGATTTTTCGACGCATAGGGTGTATTTAACCCTCCTCGCAGATTTAGGGAGTTAGTTGAGCACCTCTAGATGGACCAGACACGTTTACTCCTTTCAGTTGGAGATTCTAGACGTCGTCGGATGCCTAGAGGTGGTCTCCCTAATAGAGGGGAGAGTTGGAGCACACTAAGTGTTCGATAAAATGCTTAGCTCAGTAAAATGCTACAGTAGACATTTTTAATAGCTCAGTAAATGCAACAGAAGCATTTAAAATAGCTTAGTTAGTCTTGCTACAGCATATATGGGACTGCGGTCCGATGGGTGGGCACCCATAGTCGCCTCTAGGTTCAGATAACCTAGTAAAAGCAAGATAAATTAGTTAGCTATGATCCAGTATTTTACTTTCAGTAGGGGCATTGTACGGGACTAGATGTCCTTGGACTAGGCTCCCATAGTCGATCCCTAGGTTTAGATAACCTAGTAAACCTTACCAAATTCGGGATTTGCAACCCCAGGTCTAGTTAAGGATGCGCGCATAGCATGTACAGTTGTCGGGCCCATTAGCAGCATGATTATGTATTTTAATCTATTATGATATTAGTTTTCCAAACTCACAATCAGTCATGTGATTATATTCTAAATCAGTTTTAGTTCAGCTTTAGTTTAACTTAGCTATGTTTTAGTTTAGTCCTTTCTTATTGATACTTCAGTTATTGCCATGACTAGTTTTGATTTCTATGTTTTGTAAGATAGTATGCCATACCTAGCATTCTCCATCAAGTTTTCAATCAGCATCTTTCAAAAGCATGAACTCATCGTATGCATATTTTAGTGAGGTAGATGGTTTCTTACTAAGCGAAAGCTTACAGATATTTTTCCTTATATTGCATATAAAGGTAAAGGAAAGATGGAATAGCGGAGGCTGAAGGGCAATGCGATGGAGATGTGTGTGGATGGAACTTGGAATAGAGATCTTAGGGAATTTCAGCAAGCTTGTTTTACGCATTAAAACCTTTTAGTATTTTGGTTATTTTGCACCTTAGTAAGTTAAATGTTATAAACTAGTTAATCATGCATTCTATCATGTTAGAACACTATTTTATGATGTTAGAATGTTTTGTATTTGGTTTAGAATGGTTATAAGTAACTTTGGCACGAACAAGTGCTGAAATCATACCTTTGACACGAAATCAGAAACTCGAATCGATCAGCTGATCGATTCGAGAGTTTCCAATCGATCGAAGGATCGACTGGGCAATTGGACTCGCGAACAGTAGGCCTCTGGATCGATCAGCCGATCGATCCAGCAAGTTCTGTCGCGAATAGAAGGCTCTGGGATCAATCATTGGATCGATTGGCCAGTCTGGATCGATCAGCCGATCGATCCAGAATATTGCCCCGAGCACAGTAGCGTGCTGGATCGATCGGTGGATCGATCCAACCCACGTCCCCGATACAGTAGCCCTCTGAATCGATCTCCGAATTGATTCGACCATTCCAATCGATCGGTGGATCGATTGGGAGGCCTGATATTAGCTAGAAACCCTTAGTTAAGTTCCTTGACCATAAGGGGAGGTAATAATGACATGAATAGCCTAGATTACACCCCTTAGCACATGTAGAATGGTGAAAAGATCATAGTTTAGCAAAGTTTTAATTAGTACAGCTTCCGCACCTAGATTTAGTAATGGTCAGGGAATAGTTAGCACAGCATAATGTGACGGTCCGGCCTTACAGCTTAGCTAATAGAAGGCGGGTCGTTACATCCAATGAATAAAGGCATAAATATGAATCTTACATCAAAACTAATCCACAACTACTCCCTAATCCTAGAATAAGGAATCTACTCCATAGATGTCAGAGAAAACCCCAAAGATATAATGTAATTAAGCATACAATCCTTAAACAAAAAGAGAGAAAGAGAAAGGATGCTTATCCAACGACAACGAGTGATCTTCGGATCCAATCCTTTGCTTCTGGAGTTGATGTGGTGATGAAGGATCGCTGGACGAAGGTCCTGGACGGCGTGGAATTGTACCAAGGTAATTCTCTCTTTAACGGCCCGCCCCCCCCCCCCCCCCCCCCCCCGAGGAGAAGGGTTAGAACCCTTTTTATAGGCTAGGACACGACATCGCAGCACGACCATGCAGATGTGGCACGACTGTGCCTTCTTTTGCCTTTGGTCGCGCTGCACAGTTGAACTCTATCAGTGGTACTTCTATGCAAATTTCCTTAATCTTCTTCAGGAATCGGTTGAACTCTTCATCCTTTTGGGATGTTATCAGTTTCTGAGGGAAAGGAATTATCTGACTTTGTGGGGGAATTTGAAGAGTTCCTTCAACTTTCTTGGTGATCTCCTCTCTATCCTTGTTCTGGATTTGATTGGGCATTAGGGGAGAGGGCTCTTCCTCTGAGTCAAGTCCTTTCTGAGTAGTTATTTGGGGGTCTCCCAAAGTTCGTCCGCTCCTCAGCTCGATGTGGTTGCAGTGTTCCACCGGATTTATATCGGGCTTTCTTGGAATGTTCCATGTGCTCTTGAAAAGGATTGGGCTATCTGGTTGTCTTGCATCTTTTGATGTTTTTCGGAATTTTTCAGTCTTTGAGTCAATTGCTTGATCTCATTCTTTATCTCTTTTTGCTCTGAGAGAGCTTCTTCGAGCATCTTTTCGATTTTGGACAATTGTGAAGGTTACTGTTGTTGATAAGTCTGTTGTCCAGATGAGTAGCCATATTGCCCAGGTTGATAGCCTTGTTTTCCTGATCCTTGGTCCTGATTATTCCGGTACAAAAAATTTGGGTGGTTCCTCCATCCAAGGTTGTATGTGTTGGAGTACGGATTGTTTTGCTTTTGGTTATAACTGACTATCGCATCGCATTGCTCAATTTGGTTTATCTGTACTTGTATTGGCCTAGGGGCAAGTATCTTGAGCGTGATCCATATTTCCGCAAGTTTCGCAAACACATACTATTGCATTGGTCATGTTGTTTCCCATGGTCTCAAGCTTCTTGGTCAGAGCGTCCAGCTTTACAGACATGAGTATGACTGCATATACGTCGAATTTTCCTGACGCCTTTATTGGATTCCCTGAGAAAGAACCACCAGATCTTTCGGTTGCCCACTGATTGTGGTTCTGTGCCACATTCTCTATGATCTCTTCAATTTCATCAAGGCTCTTGTTCATTAATGCTCCTCCTGCTGCAAAATCGAGGGATACCTTCGTGTGATAGTTGATTCCATTGTAGAATGTGTGTAGAACCTGTTGGAATCCTAAGGTTGTTTTGGTGTGATCAATAAGTTAAGTTAGGTTCTGTGTGTTTTTAACCTTGTGACTAAGTGTGCAGGAGCTTAGGAGCACAGGTAGTCAAGCGGAAGACGCAGCTAGCAAGAAGGACGGCACGCGGTGCATCTGAGGGACGAGGCGCAGGGGAAGAGTACATCGGCGGACGAGAAGGAAGCATGCGGTGGTTCCGAGGGACGAGAAGCCAGAGCGGAAGACTGCTCGGGGAGTAAGAGACGCAGCTAACAAGAAGGTCGGCACGGGATGCGACCAAGGGATGAAGACTGCAGATGAGTACGCTGGCGGACGAGAAGGAAGCATGCGACAATTTCGAGGGACGAGAAGCCGGAGCGGAAGCTTGCTCGAGAAGACCGGAAGTTGGGTTCGGGTGAGCCCTATTCTGGATGACAGAGATCACCCAAGCGAGCGGAAGACTCAGTCTGAGGCGAACGGAGCCGGAGTAGCAGACCCGGGCTGAAAAAAGTCAACGGGCTTGAATTTCCCAGCCGAGGCGCCTGGAACTGTCCGGGGCGCCCGTAACTGTCCGAGGCGCCCGGAACCCTTCCGGGCGCCCGGAGTTGACTTTTTGACCAGATCGCATCAATCACAATCTAAACATTGGGGGATAAAGTTTTATTCCCCCCAGGGCGCCCGAAACCCCTTCGGGGCTCCCCGACCAAGGCTATAAATATAGCCTTGGTCCAGAAGCTTTTCATCAACTCAGAAATTGTAATTCCAACACTTGTACGCTCAATCTCTAGATTAGCTTCTTTATTTTTGCGCTTTCATTGTTGTAAGAGGCTTCTCCTCCTGAAGGAGATATTCTAGTGCGTTCCACTCCTTGGATTAGAAACCTCCCCGGTTGTAACCATGTAAACATCTGGTGCCTCTTTCTTTTCTGTTTAAATTTATTTCTTTTTCCATTTTATGCAAGTGTTCTGTTGAAAGTTCGAGAAAGGGTTGTGTTTTTTTTTGTAGGCTATTCAACCCCCCTTCTAATCGGTCGCAACGATCCAACAGAACCAACTATCTCTAAAGGCCATGATGGGGGCACTATCTCAGCATACTTTTGAATCTGTCTCAGGCTTCAAATAATGATTCTGATTCTATCTGTTTGAAGCTTGCCATCAAATTCCTCATGTGGGCAGTTTTTCTTGGCGGGTAGAATTTGTCCAGAAATTTCTGCTCACACTGCTCCCAAGACGTTATGTTGTTTGCTGGAAGGGAATTTAGCCATTGCTAGGCTCTATTTTTCAAGGAAAATCCAAAAACAAGTAACCTTACTGATTTTGGAGGGACCCCGTTTACTTTCATAGTACCGCAAATCTCGTAGAAAAGCTCTAAGTGATGATTTGGGGCATTGTGCATTCCTTCTCCAAATTGATTTTGCTAAACCATGTGGATTACGACAGACTTGATTTCAAAATTGTTAGCTTCGATTGGCGGTCGAGTGGTGCTAGGTCGAATCCCTCGTGCATAAGGTGATGTGTAATCCGTTAATAGTTTGTCAGCCATTTCTGAAGATTCTTGTTCGGCATGAAATGTTTTTTGTAAGTTTCTTCTTCTTAAGAAAGTCCTATCGATCTCTGGATCGAACGGTAGAAGTTGTCCTGAAAGATTAACTCTTCGCATGCAAGAACAAGATATGGAATATTTTGAGTGTAAAATTAAGCAAAATAAAATAAAATGAAATAAAATCAAGAAAAGAGTAAAAAAATTATTATTATATTATTATTATTATTATTTTAGCGTTTTAATAAAAATACAGAAAATAAAGAAAAATAAAAATAAAATTATTTATCTCTGAAATGCAGAATATTAGAAAAAGGAGAGATAAAGAAAAAAAAAACAAAGTCT
The DNA here is from genome assembly GCF_018446385.1 of Zingiber officinale. Taxonomy (NCBI): domain Eukaryota; kingdom Viridiplantae; phylum Streptophyta; class Magnoliopsida; order Zingiberales; family Zingiberaceae; genus Zingiber; species Zingiber officinale. The sequence continues at coordinate 142,228,276 of NC_055997.1, forward strand.
AGTCTAATCCAATATGATTTTCGCTAATGTTATAGACGCAGCCCCCGACAACGACGCCAAAAACTTGTTATAATTTCGCAAGTGCACAGATTCGTCGTCGGTAATAAAGATTATCGATCCCATGAGGACTGGTTATAAGCACTGGCAATGGTTCACTTAGGATTAGCTAAACTATTGATAGTTATAAGTTATCTAAAGAAAAGAGATTGGGAAGCAGAAAGGAGAACTAGTAAAGAGAAAGTAATTAACTTGTTTTATGAAGAGTTCTAGAAGTTCGGTTTCATGGTGGTGGTATTGATGTATTACGTTCTATCCTTTACTCATTGTTCATCAACATGCATTCGCCGGAAGTTAAAGCAACTATCCTTAAGCACTAAATAGAGAAGATCCCTGTGAAATCCTTTTATGGTTAACCCTTATCACTAGAACGCCTTGGTACATCACAAGAAAGCAACTCTAATTGGTGTCATTAAGGATAGAAATAAGGGTTTGGTTTGGTCTCTTACTTCCTTGCAGAGAAGTTGCCTCTCCTTTCGAGGAAATACTCTAGATGTCCGTGAATGGGTTACCCCTGTCACTAGGGCCCCTCGGGTATACGATCTAAGATACTCTCTCTATGAGGTTAGCAATCCCTACACAATCAATTAATACGATATGGAAATCTAGCAACAAGTCTCATGCATAGTAGTTAAAACAAAGCAAGTGAAATCATCCAATGAATAAAGGCATAAATATGAGTCTTACATCAAAACCAATCCGCAACTACTCCCTAATCCTAGAACAAGGAATCTACTCCATAGACACCGGAGAAAAACCCAAAGACATAATGTAATTAAGCATACAATCCTCAAACAAGAAGAGAGAAAGAGAAAGGATGCTTATCCAATGACGACGAGTGATCTTCGGATCCAATCCTTTGCTTCTGGAGTTGATGTTGTGATGAAGGATCACTGGACGAAGGTCCTGGATGGCATGGAACGGTACCAAGGCAATTCTCCCTTTAACTGCTCGCTGTCCCCCCCCCCCCCCCCCAGGGAGAAGAGTTAGAACCCTTTTTATAGGCTAGATCACGGCGCTGCAACACGGCCATGCAGATGTGGCACGACTGTGCCTTCTTTTGCCTCTGGTCGTGCTGCACGGCCATGTGGATCTGGGGCACTGCACGACCGTGCATGGCTTGGCTGCTGGTCGTGGGGGGCACGACCTTGCAGATTTGCACGGTCGTGCGCTGATCCATCTCTGTTTGGTTGCACGGCCGTGCAAGAGTTGCACGGCCATGCACTATTCTTCCTCTGTTTGGCCACACGGTTGTGCAAGGTTGCACGGCCATGTTCTCTGCCTCGTTCTGATGAGTCGACAATCGTTGTTTTTGCTCCGAAAGTTATCCCTGTCGACACAAAACCAAACAAAGAGCAGATCTCCGAACAAAAGAGTATTTATGATGAGTATATGGTAAGAGAGATGATCGTGCAAAGAATATATATGAATAAAGCAAGTGAATGTGCATTAAAACATGCATAAACGATCATAATATTTATGCACATCAAATATCTTACTTCCTTTGCTTCACCGAACCCTTCGTCTCAAGAGCAAGCCTTCCTCCTGCTTCTGGCAGCCATTGTGCTCTACCCCCTGTGAGTTGTCCCTGCCTTTCCCCATGGACTCTCCTGCACCTACTTATTCTCTCAGAGTCTCGACCTTCATTGGCATGGATCTGGACGATCTTTGCTTTACCTACAAGGTTCCAATGGCTATGCACATCATCATACCTTCTGAGATCCACCGGGTCTCTTGACCACCTACAAGGTATATAACTTTCTTCAAGGAGCAGGTTGTTGCTGGCCTTCTCTTTCCCATACACACTTTCTTTTCCCAAGTGATCAGTTGATATTTTCGCATCCCTCTCTATCAACTTACCCTGAATTCCATGAGGCTCTTGTCCGGGTTCGTTCTCCTCTGTGAAGTTTGCGACATATCTTGGACTCCCCGCTTATTCCACTATTTATTTACTCCTCACCGTCATAGTGAAGGACTCTTTCGTCTTCAGGCCTGCCTCTGAACCATTTTTTTTTTGCTCCCCTTCCTTCTCCAGATTCTGAATGGAATGATAATTATTTCTTTCTAAGCTTTCCCCTAGTTGTGGAATGGCCTACCCAGCGATGCACAATTTTACCTCCAGCGCCCATTCTAGGAGACTTTCAGACAAACCCTGACTTCATAGATGCCTCAGCGCAATTGGGGTGCTGGCACTTAGACTTGCTTAGGCTACTGACAGAAGACATACTGTTTCTGTTCAGGCTGAGTCATACTCCCTCAGAGCTACCACGTTCTTTAGGTATGATTCAACCTACATCCACATACCTTTATTTCCATATTTTAACTTCGTCGATCTCCTCGCAACCGACAGCCTGGCCCAAGCATCCCTGGTCAGGCCACTTCCCATGAGTAATATGGAAATACAACGCTGAGGGCGCATATAGATAGGAGGGGTCTCTCACACCTAACTCCCCTCCCCTCAGGGGCCACTGCTTCAACCACTCCTCGGTCAGTCTCCCGAGCAACTCCACGTGCTCACTTCGCTTCTGAGCCTTCCGGGCCTATTCCTACTATGCCTTCCACTCGTTGACCTAGAACTCCGCCAGAGGGATCAGACTTGGATGACCAGCCGCTCTCGCGCCAACCCCGACACCAACCTAGGGGATCCTGCCTGGTTTTTGAAACCCAGACTGCTGCTTCGTCATCCTGACCTACCTCTACTTCTACTCCCATCCTACCATTTCCAGGAGACCCAGTGACGCCCTCTACGGCCAAGGTCGGAGCTGGACGAGGGAAGGCTCCTGCCATTAATAAAGAAGTCATTAAAGAGTCCTCTTCTATTCCAGTAACCCTTGCCTCAAATGCCCCTTTCCAATCTTTCTCCTTCCCCGCGATGCCTCATATACCAGGGTTGGGCGACCCTGCTGGGACTCAAGCTGGACCTTCGTTGTCTCGACCATCTACCTCTACGCATCCAGATCCCAACGGGACTGATGCCAAGCCATCAATTCATCTTCCCTCAGGCAAGACCACCGTTGGACCCTCGCACCCGCGGCAATTCCGCTATTGTTCTTTTAGAATCACGAAGCAGCCAGAGTGGAGCATGCGCGATCAATCGGATGCTCCAACTAGCCGCCTCACGTTGAGGGGTCAATTATCAACCTATTGGGAGGAACATCTTTGCCAGATGCACTCTCTTCCCGTACCCGCCCAACTAAGGTACCACGCCTCGTAAGGATACGATCCGCGACAAAAATAGAATTTTACATTTATCGATCCTATATTCCGCAGGGGAATGTACATGTAATCTAGATCGAAACAAAAGTATAAAATCCTAATAACTAATATAGCTCTTGTTGTATTTAATATTACAATCATGCACACACAATAAAATACCCTTGACATGTTTAAGGGTCCAATCACACACAACAACCATAAGCCATAATAGTTGGAGCCTGCAACCACAAAGTTAGCACATCCTACTATTATCCTGCCTAAATTATGTATGGCATGCGCATAATTAACTGAAAACCAAAATACACAGAGGCAAACCCTAGCTCTGATACCAATTGTTGGTTGGTCCTAGGAAGATCGTATCGGTTCCACTGTACAAAAATTTTGTACAAGTGTCAAACCTTTCCTAAACAACCTATTGTGTTATTCAGAAATTAAATTAGGAATCGCAAATGGAACTTAACATTATTGATTCCAAATTTAACTTATCTGTTCTTAATGGTTTAGATTTGGATCGTAAACAGAACTTAACACTATTGATCCAAATTAACCTATGTTACAAATTCAATTAAATATCTATTTCAGAAATTGGTTCCCAGGACAAACATGGCGAGGCACATGGCCTTTTTGGGTATGGGAGCATCCACCACTGTCTCATGAGGACTCTCCTCCCCTTTTTTATATTACTTGCCCATGGCAATAAGGAAAGATTTTTACAAAAAATTAAAATCTTCCTCTTGTTTTTCCTTTCCTCCTTTTTATTTCCTTTTTCCTTCTCTTAATTGATTGAATGCTTTTAATGGCTGGCCCCTTGCTTGGACACCAAGCAAGGGTGGCTGGCCACATCATCATGAAGAGAAAAAATTTATAAAATTTTATAAAAGAAGAAATCCTCTTATAAAATTTTACAAGCTCTCTTTCCTTTTGTGGATGTTAAAAAAGGAAAGTTTTAAAAAATAAAAACCAAGTTTTAAAATATAAAACTGTTAGTTAGAGCCCTAGAGTCAATCATATAATGATTGTTGTATGGACTTGATGTATCATATTCCTAAATGTTTATAAAAGCATTTCATTATGGTTATTATACTTACTTGTATTGGTGCCAAATAACTAAGTATAATATCGTCCTTGAGTAGAAGGTTCTTATCTAAATCAATCGATTGGTTGAATCGATAATGAGATGATATAAAGAACACTACTCTTAATCATTCCTAGTCAAATATTAACATTCAGGGACAATGTTAATGCGCTGAGACTAGCATGTAGGTCAACTCGATGACATGATCTCACAAGTCATAGATATAGAGATATCAAGTTGACACATGGGCATGCATTGAAGAATGTATACTGAATGACCCGCCATGAGAAAGTATCATGGATCGTTATATGAGTGTCATATACTTTCTCATGTGACTATTAGTATGACTATTAGTCCTTGGACCTGAAGTCACCATAGTTCCCTACATAAGGAGTTGCATACTTTGGCTTCGTCAAACGTCACCCGTAACTGGGTGGGCTATAAAGGTGATTACTGGGTATGTAACAAATTATGCGGAGGGATATAAGTGATGTAGATAGGATCTATCCCTCCCATATGACGGGAGTGACACCATGATTCTTGATAGAGTGAGACCACTAAGTGCATGGTCATGCCCAAGTGAGTCAATATGAGATATTGAGCTCATTTGATTAGAGTGAGTCTACTTGGAGTTCTAGATATAGATTGATTAAAGGATGACACGGTCTATGCCTCAATTGATCAATCTAGATGTCAAGGATAGAAGGACATTGTTATATATTGTGAGAGTCACAATTAGTAGTCACAAGGTGATGTTGGATCTCAACATTCTTGTAACTTGGGTAGTAATGATGTGTTGCTAGATACCGCTCATTACTTATGTTTCTAAATGGGTTTAGGAACATTGCCAATGTTACAAGAACCTATAGGGTCACACACAAAGGGTAATTAGATGGATATTAGGTTCATTTGATGAACCTAGAGGATTAGGTTCATGTGATGAACCAAATTGGATTAAGAGTAATCCAAATTAAACTAATTGAGTTGGACTCAATTTGATTCATGTGTCCAATGAGTATAATTTAGATTATGACTCATTGAGTCAATTTAATTCAATGAATAGAGATTCATTAAATCAAAACTAACTTGAATCAAAGGTTGGATTTGATCAACCATGGGAGATAAGAGGTCAAGTTTGACTTGACTTGAGAGGGAATATGAAGGGTCAAGTTTGACTTGACCATTTGCCACCTCATTTGTGACATGGCATGGGGTCAGCCAATGATGGTGTTCCACATCATCAAAGCTAGCTCAAGTGTGTGCCACCTCATGAGGAAAACCAAGAGCCATGACTCTTGGTCTTCCATGAGTGGTCGGCCACTTAAAGAGGAGAGGAGTTATAAGTGTGTGAATTTTTTTTTGGTGTGCTCATTCAAGTGATCTTCCTCCTCCTCTCTTCTTCCCTCTCCCTCTCATCCTTGCCATGACTTCTAAGGGTGCTAGCACACTCTTAGTTTGTTCTCTCCATCTCTTGTTCGTGTAGATACTTCTAGAGGTGTGTCCGCTTGAACACACTCGAGATCCGAAGAACCTTGGACGAGCGGGATTTGGGAAGGGCTTCGCTTCAAAGGTATATCCCTTGTCATGTAGATCTAAAGTAGATCTAGAGTAGAAAAACTAAGTACATGAAAATTTTTATCTTCGCACGGATCCAATGGCTAAGAACTTCGGGGTTTCCGCAACGCAAAAAGCGGTTTTTGCGGCTCGAAAGTTCTAACAGTGGTATCAGAGCCACATGCGAAGCATATACTTGTTTTTATTTTAATTTTTATGAAAAATTACAGATCTGTAAGTTTCTGTAAGTTTACGATTTTTATGGTTTTTATAAGTATTTTTCTCGTAGAGGCGAAGCAACGAGTGCTAGGACATTTGTAGGCTTCGACAACCGAGAAAATTTTTTCGAAACGGCAAGTTCTCGCCCAAATTATTTTGGGACAGCGGCTTAAGACGCTGTTATATCATAGTAGGACACTCGTGATACTCATTTCACGAGAAGGGGTGCTGCCCCTAACCCCGCAAGGGCCATTGTCCCGCGATCGCGCCCGAAAATCGCTAAACGGGAGCGCCGGGAAATTGTAACTCATAAAATTGTAAAAATAGTAGTAAAATTACAAAAATTTATGTAAAATACATAATTTAGAATTATGTATGATTTTGTGATGGTCATAGTGTTAGGATGTATACTAAAAGTCTAGCTTTTGGTATAAACCTTTATCTTGAAATAAGAATCACATTGGTCAAATGTCTACATTTATGATAAATGTAGTTGTTCAATTAATTTATATTGTAGATAACATGGTGTGTGGTGTCACACACAGAGGATCATGTTATCAGTACCTTATAAATTATAAACAGTAGCTCACGACCATGATGGGAAGGAACAAACCATTGGAAGGTCGTAGTGTAATTAGGTATTAATTTATCTTAACTATATAATTACACTAGTACACTTAGAGTGTATTGAGTAGGACCATTGGAGGTCGTTTCTTTTATACTAACTTTATAAAGGAACAAAGACCTCAGTTATTATGGAAGTGTGTGCTCTTAATCCTAATATAATAATAAGCACGTATATTTGATATTTATTTCTTTAATTTATCAATGGGTGAGATTTAGTTTGATAAATCAATAAGCCTGATAAGTTGGGAAATGATATCACTTATAGTGTGTGTTATTGATTATAGAAGGAAACTGTGTCCTAGTGATCTAGGTTGAGAATGTCCCCAAGAGGAGCTCATAAGGATTGTCATGTTAAACCCTGCAGGTGGACTTAGTCCGACATGATGATGAAGTTGAGTGGTACTACTCTTGGAGCTATATATTAATTAAGTGAGTTGTCAGTAACTTACTTAATTAGTGGACATTTGTTATCTTAAACACAGGGAGACTAACACACTCATAATAAGAAGGAGCCCAAAAATATAATTTGGGATTGGTGCGGTAGTTCAATAATAGTTCTCTAGTGGAATGAATTATTATTGATAAAATTGAGTTGTGTGTTCGGGGTGAACACGGGATACTTAATTTTATCTGGAGACCAAAACCAATTCCTCCTCTCGGTCTCTATCGTAGCCTCTTAGTTATAGAGTACTATACCCACCTATACCCACCTTCATACCCATGTTGTAGGAGCCGGCCAAGCTAGCTTGGGGACCAAGCTAGGGCCGGCCATGGCTTGGTTCATGGGTGAATTCATGTGGCCCTAGCTTGAACTCAAGCTTAGGTGGCCGGCCCTATTAAAATAAAAAGGAATTTTAATTTTAAAAATTTTTCTTATGTGGATAACATGATTTAAAAGAGAGTTTAAAATTTTAAATCTTTCCTTTTATAAGATTCTACAAAAGATTAAGAGAAGAGCTAAATCTCTTTCCTTATTTGTAGATTAAAAGGTTGATTTTAATTTTGGTAAAAACTTTCCTTTTAATCATGTTCATGATTTGAAGTTTAAAAATTCAAAATTCTCTTTGATTAGTTTCTACAAAAGATTAAGAAAAGATTTAATATCTTTCCTTATTTGTATATTGAAAGGAGATTTTAATTTTTAGAGATAACTTTCCTTTTTGGAAATTATCCACATGTTTAAAAGAAAGATTTTAATTTATAAAATTTCCTTTTTATTAACCAATCATGAAGGGATAAAAATTATTGGAGAAATTTTTATAAATTTCCGGAAACAAATTAGGAAGTTTTAATTCTTGTTTTAATTAAAACTTTCCTTGATTTGGGGATTGTAGGTGGCCGGCCATTGATATTAAAAAAAGAAAATTATTTTTAATTAAATAATTTTTTCTTTTTCATGGCAAAGGAATTAAGAAAGTTTTTATTAAAATTTCCTTATTTGCCAAGACCAAGGATTATAAAAGAGGGGGTAGAGGTGCCTTCATAAAAAAACGACTCTATTCTTTTTCTTCCTCTCTTTTCTTCCTAGGTGTGGCCGGCCCCTAGAGTTTCTCCTTCCCCTTCTCTCTTCTTCTTCTTGTGGCCGAGACTTCATCACCTCTTGGAGACATAGAAGTGGCCGGATCTATCTTGGAGAAAATGAGAGAAAGGAGGCTTGTTTCTTGCATCCCTTGGAGCTTGGTTGGTAGAAAAAGTTCTTCATCCTTTGGAAGTTTTTGCTTGGCCGAAACTTGAAGGAAGGAAGAAGAAGGTGCCTTGGTGGTTCTCATCTTGGAAGATCATTGCCCACACAATGTCCGAGGTTAGAAGAGGAATATGGTAGAAGATCAAGAGGTTATTGAAAGTTCACAAAGAAAGGTATAACTAGTAATTATTTTCCGCATCATACTAGTTTTATTTCTTTGTAAAAATACCAAATACAAGAGGCATGTGATTCTAGATTTCGAATTAGTTTTCGATGTTGTGTTCTTTTGTTTTCTTTTCGAACTTGTGCTTCGATTATTCTTTTTGGTTAACCTAGAGTCATTTAAGGAAATTAAATATTAACTTTCCTTAAAAGGCTTTGTCTAGGCGGTGGTGGTTGCTCCCATATCCAAGAAGGCCATGTGCCTCGCCATGCAGTCCTGGAAGCCAAATTTGGAAATTAATATTTAATTAACTTTGTGACCTAGGTGATTTGGATTGAACGTGTTAAGTTCCGCAGGAGATCTAAATCTAAACCTAAAAGAATATATAAGTTAAACTTGGGATCAAATGTGTTAAGTTCCGCAGGGGATCCAAGTTTAATTTAAAAGAACACATGGTAGCTAGGAAAAGGTTCAGACCTTTGTATAAATTTTTGTACAGTGGAACCGATAGGTTTTCCAAGTAGCAACCAACAATTGGTATTGTAACGACCCAACTCCTGGGTACTAATCTGTGAGCCGGATTGCTACATTAACTACTGAAACTATACTATGCGGAAAGCTGGGCTAATTAAAATTTTGCTAACTAATTACTGTACCCGTGCTAGGAAAGACAATCTATGCCTCTCGGATATTCTACTAACTGTAATCAGACATTTCAATCGACCCGTGGGTCGATTGGGCTATCGAAACGATCCAAGGATCATTCCAACTTACTACCGGCACGGAAGAAGGGTTCTGGAACGGTCGGCTGACCGATCCACAAAGCTCAACTTCTGTTCAGGGCTGGATCGTTCCATCGACCGATCCCCAAGCTATACTGCGACTCTGTACGCTGCTGGATCGGTCGGCAGACCGATCCAGGAGTGGCTGGATCGGCCGGCAGACCGATCCAGGTATGCCTGGATCGGTCGGCTGACCGATCCAGGAACCTGTAGAATCCTGGGTTCGCTACTGTCCCGTGCTGGATCGGTCGGCAGACCGATCCAGGAATGGCTGGATCGGTCGGCTGACCGACCCAGGCACCTGGAAATCTCTTCGAGGCTACTGTATCTCGCTGGATCGGTCGGCTGACCGATCCAGTGGAACAGCTCAGACTCTGATCGGTCTGGAGACCGATCAGTGTCTGATTTCACTCGAGAATTCTGATTTCAGCACTTTGGCGTGCCAAAATTCCACATAACACCTAACTAATGCATCATAAACTATTCTAACAACATGTAATAACATTCTAGCATGAAAGTACTAATGTTCTAAGCATGTTAAGCTAAACAAGACATAGTTACTCAGCTAGAACAATTAGTAACAAGTCTAAAAGTAAAACTAGACATATTAAGTGCTAAAACTGAAACAAAAGTGTTTAGATCCCAAGGATCTTTATTCCAGACCCCTTGCACACACACATCGTCGTAGCATCGCCCTCCAGCCTCCACTAGTCCACTTTCCTTTTACCTGTATCTGCAGTATAAGGAAAATAGTATCTGTAAGCTTAAAGCTTAGTAAGAAACCATCTACCTCACTAAATCATGCATACGATGCGAATATGATTTTAAATCATGTTATTTCAAAAACATACTGAATATGCAAACATGGCATGGCATGGTATCATACAAAGCATGGCATAACATAAGCCGAACATAGAGCTAACATGGAAAACTAAACTGAAGCATAATGCTAAGCTAAGCTGAACTAAAACAAATCTGCAATCAACTCAACTGATATAACTGTTTTGAGTTTTGAAAACTAGTACATAGTAAGTGAAAATAATAAACATACTGCTGATGGACTGTACTTGCTATGCAAGCATCCCTAACTAGACCCGGTTTGCAAGTCCCGAATTTAGTAGGGTTAACTAGGTTATCTAAACCTAGGGACGATCATGGGAGTCCAACCCAATGGATATCGAGGACAGTGCCACTGAAAATAAAATACCGATATCTATAGCTAACTGATATAACATGCTGTTTCTAGGTTATCTGAACCTAGAGCTAGGTTATCTGAACCTGGGGGAGCCCACCCATTGGATATCCGATCCATATAAGCTGTAATAAACGGAACTAAAACTAAAGTGCTGTTTTAAATGCTCCTAATGCATTTAACTGAGCTATTAAACATACTGAGGTGGTATTCTAGCTATACTAACATTTTACCGAACACTTGGGGTGCTCCAACTCTCTCCTCTAATAGGAGATCACCTCTAGGCACCCGACAACGTCTAGAATCTCCAACTAAAGGAGACCAACGCGTCCGGCCCATCTAGAGGTGCTCAACTAGATCCCTAATCCTCGAGGAGGGTTTAAACCCACCCTATGTGTCGGAAAAAAACTGCATATAGCCAAACTAATGCGAAAACCAAGCGGAGCTATTATACTGCAGGTGAGGGTTTCTTACCTCAATCGTAAGGTTTTCTTACGATTCTATCCGCTAGGTTTTCCGAAAACCGATCCTCTCGACGATCCGTTCACGTCTTCGCGTTCCTCGGAGATGAACCTTTTTCGTGTTGGAGTCCCCGGAAAGTGATCCGAGAGCCCTTGGGCTTGGCCCAGAGAGGAGGAGGAAGAGGGTGTTCGCTGAGGGTTTGAGAGGGAGAGTTGTGAGGTTTTTGTGAGGAAGGTCACGAACCAAAATAAACCAAACCCCACTTAAACCCTCTATTTATATTATGGTTAACTAAACCAACTCTAATATAAATTAAGTTGTCTCCTCTTTCAAAGACGCCTCCTGGGTTCATCGGTTTCTAACATTATCCAGAACCGTAGGTCTCGTTCAATTCCGCTAGGCCGCTTTTACGATTCTATTTATTTTGCTACTTCCGCTACTCGGAAAATTAGAAAATATCTAAAAATTCCAGAAAAATCATAGAATAATTCTAAAATAAATTCTGGAATTTTTCGGCTTTACAATCCCCATACCTTATAAAAGTTCGTCCCGAACTTAAAACACCGGTACTTGTCTCCACGCTTGTCTCTGCCTCCCAAGTCGCCCGCTGCAGTGATTTCCACTGACTTTAACTAATGGTACTTCCTTGTTCGTAATTTCTTTATCTTGCTTTGGTCTATTATCCGAATAGCCGATCGTCATTCCGAGATCATCACGACCTGTACTAACCGGGGCTCAATCACCGGTGGCGTCTGGATATGCTTCTTCACATGGAGACATGAAATCGTTGTGGACGACAGTTGACATCTCCGAGGTAGCTCTAGCTCATGCTACCTTGCCCACTCTCTTCGTGATAAGGTATGGTCCCATCTGGAGCTAGCTTGCCCTTCTTCCCCAAACGCATGACTCCCTTCATGGGAGCTACTCGAGGAAAGCTGATCCCAATCGAGAACTCTAGGGGTCTCCGTGTATCGCAGATAGCTCTTCGACGGCCTCACGGCTGCCTCTATCCTCCGCGAATCACTGTGGTCACTGTGGTAGTCGCTACTAGATCTGTCAAGTTCTAGTTCCTCTACATTCACCACTCTCATACCAGATGTTGGTGATCCGCACCTCGCCCATAGAGTGCCTCATAAGGTGCCATCGTGATAGTGGCCTGATAGCTGATGCAAATTCTGCTAGACTCGGATATTTGCACCAACTTCCTTGAAATCTAGGGCACAAGCTTCGGAGCATATCTTCGAGTACCGATTTACTCGCTCCGTCGACCATCCGTCTCGAGGATGGAAAGTCAGGCTGAATTTTAACTGGTGCCCATAGCTAATCAACACACTTCCGTAAGTGTGATGTAAATCATCTCCTCTCGAAATGATGGTTCGTGGGACTCATGTAGTCCGACGATCTCCTGGAGATACAACTGAGCTAGCTTCTCCATGGAGTAGGATATCTTGATAGCTAGGAAGTGGGTGATTTAGTCAACTCACAACTATTACCGATGGCATCAAAACCATTTGTGGTTCGGTAGCCCCACTATGAAGTCCATCGAGATATCCTCCACTTCCATTCGGAATCAGTATAGCCAGAACTCCTCCGTCGCGATGTTCTGCCTTGACCCTCCGACAGGTGAGGCAGATGCTAACATATCTGGCGATGTCTCGCTCATCCGGACCACCAAAAGTGTTTCTTCAGGTCTTGATACATTTTGGTGGACCTGGATGCATCGCATAGGGAGTCCTGTGAGCCTCATCTAAAATCTGTCTCCGTAGCTCCTCCCGATCTGGAACACAGTCTGTCGCCAAAATACAACACCCCGCCATCGGACACTCAATTCTCTGATTACGCTAGCCCTTGCTTGATTCTCTGAATCTCGGGTCCCGAGCTGACTGAATATCACCAAGCAAGGTAGACTCTAGGGTCATAGTAGAGAGCTGTCCCACGATGAGTTCGAGACCGAAATCCACGATCTCCTCCGTAGGGGCGGTGACATGGTGGCTAGAGACAATAAGGTAGCACTGATTTCTGCTAAGTGCATCCGCTACCTTATTGGCTTTCCCGGATGGTAGAGGATGTCTATATCGTAGTCCTTGACCAGCTCAAGCCATCTGCGTTGTCGCATATTCAGAAGTACTTGACTACGATGAAACTTATACACCGAGCTCCATATAAGTAATGTCTCCAAATTTTGAGAGAGAAGACTGCTGCAGCTCAAGGTCATGAGTAGGGTAATTCTTCTCATAATCCTTGAGTTGTCTGGAGGCATAGGCGATCACCTTGCGTTTTGCATCAGTATCGCTCCTAGTCCCAACTTAGAGGCATCACTATAGATGTCAAAGCTGCTGGTGTCGTCAGGCAGAGCCAAAATAGGAGCACTGGTCAATCTCCTTTTTAGCTCAAGTCTGTTCTCACGATCCTCTCATCCTGGAATTTCGCTCTTTACGGTAAGACCGCTGGGGAGGCTACCTGGAGAAATCCTCTACAAACTTCCCGTAATATCCTCGCTAATCCCGTAAAGCTCCCCGATTTCACCGGCATTCTTTGGGCCGCCTATTTATCATCGCTTCTATCTTGTGGGATCCACCATAACACCATCCTTTGAGATGATGTGACCTAGAAAGGACACTGATCTAGCCAAAATTCACATTTCGTGAACTTGGCGTAGGCTCGGTTCTCTCAAGTGTCTGCAATACTAGTTTCGTGTGCTCGTGATGTTCTTCTGAGTTCGAGTAGATAAGAATGTCATCGATAAACACAATAACAAACTTATCTAAATACTCCCTGAATACTCTGTTCATGAGATCCATGAATGTAGCTGGAGCATTGGTCACGCCAAAGGGCATGACCACGAACTCATAGTGTCCGTATCCGGTTCTGAATGCTGTCTTGGTATATCCCCTTCTTTAACCTTTACCTGATGATAACCTGATCTGAGATCTACCTTAGAGAACACTGATGCCCCTTCAGTTGATCGAATAGGTCATCTATTCCGAAGAGGATACTTTTTGATTGTGACGTTCGGTGATCTGTAGTCTATGCACAATCGCATGCTTCCATCCTTCTTCTTAACAACACAGGCGCTCCCATGGTGAGTGACTCAGGATGAACCCTTTGTCAAGAAGCTCTCAGTTGCTCAGAAGTTCCTTCGCTCTGTGAGCCATGCAGATGCAGGTGCCTGAAATTGGATTGTGGGATGAGCTCTATCTCAAATTCAATCTCCACATGCGGTGCTAAGCCCGGTAGCCTCGTGGAAGGCTATCGCTGGTAGTCGCAAACGACTCGAACCTCTGGCTGGTCCCTGGCCCACCTGTGTGGTCGCGACTACGTGTGCTAAGAATCCTGCATCCCGACTCCGAACTTGCCTTCATATTTGAGAGAAACCTCTTGGCCTTTCTCCTTGGTTCCCGACATTCGAATTGCGCTTCCGCTTCAGGTTGGAACGTGACTTTCTGTTTACGGCACTCGATAGAGGCACCATATTTGACCAAAAGTCCATTCCAAGATAACGTCATAGTCGGTCATTTCTAGCACTATCGATGCAAAAGAGCTCCTCGCTATAATGGCACCGCCGAGCCAAGCGTGGGACGCCATGATCTCTCCAAGGTAGCGCCGTCAACCGCGAGTATCTCGGGGTACCTCTAATTTTTGGAGAACATCACGGCTATATGAATGGGTTGCCCGATGTCAAATGAGCACTAATCGAAAATGCTAATCGACACTGTTGCCGAGGCATTTGCTACGTCCTCGTGAGTGAGTAGATCCTCGCATTAGCCTGGGGGGCTCTAATCTGCCCTGGCTGATATGTGGGCCTTCTAGAGCGGCTGACCGATATAACCGAGCCGGGGCCTACATCAATCTGCGGCCGAGGAAGACCGCCTTGTTCCGGAACCGCCATGTGCCCTTCTTGTCCACATTCAGCATCTCGCGCCCTTGCGACAAACCCACGGGTGGAATTTCCCCTAGTAGCACACTTTGGATAACCGGGTCGCTGCTAGATGGCCCTCCTCTTGGGTCACTCCCTGATTTGCGCTTGTTGCTGGAGTTGTGGCCTTGCTGTTTCTGAGTGTGAGCTTCCTTGGCCTTGGACTCGAGGAAACTTGCTTCGCTGTTTTTCGTAATGCTCACGTGGTTGCCACTAGCTCCTCCGTGTCTGCTCCATGAATGCCACCGCCACGTTCACTGCGATCTCGGCCTCGGCATCTTGAGCATCAACCGGACTCGTTCCTTCCGACTAACTCGGACATAGAGAGCCAACTGTTGAATTTCTTCACGGCTTCCTCCATTGAAAGGTTGCCCTGACGAAACTGAACTCGTCGTAGTGGCGGTTTGTAACCCGCATGTGAAAGAACTCCTCAAGAATTCCTCTCAAGTCCCCCATGACATCGATTCACGGCGCGTTCTCGATCCTTTCCACCACATGCGTGCATCTCCGTCAGCGAAGGAGGCACACTTCACCTTCTCGTGTTACGGCAATCCGAAGCTCCATCGTAAGCTTGAGCATCCCATGGTTCACTAGTGCGAGAAGTTCTTCTACCACTGGATTAGATAGGCTTCCTTCCTTGGCTCAGCTGCTGGTGCTGCTTTGGTGGAACCTCTAAGACTACCGGAGTTGTCAAATTCGGTTCGGGGTGACTGGGGTTCTGTTGATTAGCCTTTAAGGTGGCTATCTCCTGTCGCTCGACTAGCTCAGAATCGAGCCACTAATCTTGTAAAGGTCCGGAGGAGGCTTCCCGCCTTCTTTGGGGCCTCAGAGCTAGTGCCCTTCTAGCTGGGCGTCCTCGTGCCATTTC
This sequence comes from Zingiber officinale, assembly GCF_018446385.1. Classification (NCBI taxonomy): domain Eukaryota; kingdom Viridiplantae; phylum Streptophyta; class Magnoliopsida; order Zingiberales; family Zingiberaceae; genus Zingiber; species Zingiber officinale. The sequence goes on from NC_055997.1 coordinate 142,244,091, forward strand.
TAATGACATAGAGAACATATGTATAACTAATACTATCACAGTTATATAATTTCTGACATCATGTTTAAACTATCATGTACTAATCGGCAATAAGCATATAACATGGACTGTAACTATAAACAAGAACAATTAAGAGAGTAGAGGTATTCTTACTTGGAAGCTGTAGGCACGATGCTGATGTGTGTGTAGGAAGTAAGGAACACTGCTCTGATACCACTCTGTAAAGACCCAACTCCTGGGTACGAGCCGGATTGCTACATTAACTACTGAAACTATACTATGCGGAAAGCTGGGCTAATTAAAATTTTGCTAACTAATTACTGTACCCGTGCTAGGAAAGACAATCTATGCCTCTCGGATATTCTACTAACTGTAATCAGACATTTCAATCGACCCGTGGGTCGATTGGGCTATCGAAACGATCCAAGGATCATTCCAGCTTACTACCGGCACGGAAGAAGGGTTCTGGAACGGTCGGCTGACCGATCCACAAAGCTCAACTTCTGTTCAGGGCTGGATCGTTCCATCGACCGATCCCCAAGCTATACTGCGACTCTGTACGCTGCTGGATCGGTCGGCAGACCGATCCAGGTATGCCTGGATCGGTCGGCTGACCGATCCAGGAACCTGTAGAATCCTGGGTTCGCTACTGTCCCGTGCTGGATCGGTCGGCAGACCGATCCAGGAATGGCTGGATCGGTCGGCTGACCGATCCAGTGGAACAGCTCAGACTCTGATCGGTCTGGAGACCGATCAGTGTCTGATTTCACTCGAGAATTCTGATTTCAGCACTTTGGCGTGCCAAAATTCCACATAACACCTAACTAATGCATCATAAACTATTCTAACAACATGTAATAACATTCTAGCATGAAAGTACTAATGTTCTAAGCATGTTAAGCTAAACAAGACATAGTTACTCAGCTAGAACAATTAGTAACAAGTCTAAAAGTAAAACTAGACATATTAAGTGCTAAAACTGAACAAAAGTGTTTAGATCCCAAGGATCTTTATTCCAGTTGCACACACACACATCGTCATAGCATCGACCTCCAGCCTCCACTAGTCCACTTTCCTTTTACCTGTATCTGCAGTATAAGGAAAATAGTATCTGTAAGCTTAAAGCTTAGTAAGAAACCATCTACCTCACTAAATCATGCATACGATGCGAATATGATTTTAAATCATGTTATTTCAAAAACATACTGAATATGCAAACATGGCATGGCATGGTATCATACAAAGCATGGCATAACATAAGCTGAACATAGAGCTAACATGGAAAACTAAACTGAAGCATAATGCTGAGCTAAGCTGAACTAAAACAAATCTGCAATCAACTCAACTGATATAACTGTTTTGAGTTTTGAAAACTAGTACATAGTAAGTGAAAATAATAAACATGCTGTTGGGCCCGGCAACTGTACTTGCTGTGCGCGCATCCCTAACTAGACCCGGGTTTAGGTTATCTAAACCTAGGGACGACTGTGGGAGTCCAACCCAATGGATATCTGATCCGGTACAGTGCCACTGAAAATAAAATACTGATATCTATAGCTAACTGATATAACATGCTGTTTCTAGGTTATCTGAACCTAGAGCTAGGTTGTCTGAACCTAGAGGCGACTGTGGGAGCCCACCCATTGGATATCTGATCCATATAAGCTGTAATAAACGGAACTAAAACTAAAGTGCTGTTTTAAATGCTCCTAATGCATTTAACTGAGCTATTAAACATACTGAGGTGGTATTCTAGCTATACTAACATTTTACCGAACACTTGGGGTGCTCCAACTCTCTCCTCTAATAGGGAGATCACCTCTAGGCACCCGACAACGTCTAGAATCTCCAACTAAAGGAGACCAACGCGTCCGGCCCATCTAGAGGTGCTCAACTAGATCCCTAATCCTCGAGGAGGGTTTAAACCCACCCTATGTGTCGGAAAAAACTGCATATAGCCAAACTAATGCGTAGAAAACCAAACGGAGCTATTATACTGCAGGTGAGGGGTTTCTTACCTCAATCGTAAGGTTTTCTTACGATTCTATCCGCTAGGTTTTCCGGAAAACTGATCCTCTCGACGATCCGTTCACGTCTTCGCGTTCCTCTCGCTGAGATGAACCTTTTTCGTGTTGGAGTCCTCGCCGGAAAGTGATCCGAGAGCCCTTGGGGCTTGGCGCCGAGAGAGGAGGAGGAAGAGGGGTGTTCGGCGTTGAGGGTTTGGAGAGGGAGAGTTGCGTGAGGTTTTTGTGAGGAAGGGCTGCCGAACCAAAATAAACCAAACCCCACTTAAACCCTCTATTTATATTAAGTGGTTAACCCGAACCAACTCTAATATAAATTAAGTTGTCTCCCTTTCCTTTCAGCACGGCCCTGCTGGGTTCACTGGTTTCTAACATTATCCGTAAACCGTAGGTCTCGGGTTCAATTCCCGCTTAGGCCGTTTTACGATTCTATTTATTTTTGCTACTTCCGCTACTCGGAAAATTCCGGAAAAATATCTAAAAATTCCAGAAAAATCATAGAATAATTCTAAAATAAATTCGGGAATTTTTCGGGCTTTACAGGTATCAGAGCTAGGGTTTTGCCTTTGTGTATTTGGTATTAGTTTAATTATGCACATGTCATACATAATTTAGGCAGGATAATAGTAGGATGTGCTAACTTTGTGGATGCAGGATCCAACTATTATGGCTTATAGTTATTATGTGTGTGATTGGACCCTTGGACATGTCAAGGACATTTTATTGTGTGTGCATGATTGTATTATAAAATACAACAGGAGCTGTATTTAGTTTTATTAGGATTTTATTTTTTGATCTAGTTACATGTACATTCCTTTTATGGAATATAGGATCGATGGATATAAATTATTTTATGTTCGATCTAGTTTACATGTACATTCCTTCGAGGAATATAGGATCGAAAATATAAAATTCTATTTATGTCATGGATCGAATCTTGCAAGGCGTGGAACCTTTTGAGGACCAGAGGCACAGCGGAACAAGGAGCAAGATGGATGCGACAACTAGACCCGGTGGCGGTGGCCAAAGATGGCAGCAGCTAGGGTTGGTGACACACGGAGGACAGTAATAGATAAAAGCCATAATAGTTGAAAATTAGTTTTTCTATTTATTGCTTTTTATGCTGTGCTATGTGTGCTTGTTAGTATGCATGTTAAGTAGCTAGCATAGTCAAAATTCCTCACTTTAAATAACTAAGTGGGAAAGAGATTTATTTTTTAAATAAATTCCACGGTCTCCATTACTGGTTTATAAGTGATGCAACAAGCTTGCGCGTTGGCTCTGAGTGTCTTCCTCCATATCGGATGAGCTTGTTTGCGGATCTCTAGATTAAACTTCCATTTTGGATGACTATAGGAAGTTAATTAAGAGCGTGTGATCTTCCCCATCGGAAGAGGCACAATCTTATTAATGGACTTAGTGTCAAGTAATGGTATACACTTAGGAACATCTAATAGTATCCTCCCCATCGGAGTCACTGCTATTATTTGTGTGACCGAAGAAAATCAACTATTAATTTGTCAAATAAATAGGTTGACAAGATAATAAAATTAAAAACCCCTTTTACAAATGTTTGATTTTGTATACGTCCACACTATCGTGGCATACAAAATTCACGGTGTTTGAGGTAATTTTATTTGTCATAAAGATTTATTGACAAGATAATTAATGGGTAAACCCCTTCTCTTATAAATGTTTAATTTTGTATATGTCCACACTATCGTGGCATGCAAAATTTACGGTGTTTGAGGTGTTGGTGAATTTAAATAATTTTGTTTGAGGAATCAATGTTATTTTAAATTCAAAAGTTTTGACCAAATATTTGATCAAAGACAGATCAACTATCAATTTTATTTGTCATAAAGTAAAGTTGACGAGATAATAAAATTAATGGATAAAATCTCCTCTTTGATTTTGTATACGTCCACACTATCGTGGCATACAAAATTCATGGGGATTTTAAGGAGTTGATCTTGACCAAATATTTTTGTGACTCTTAGGATTTAAAATGTTTGTCAATCCCCTAGTTGTTATACTATAGAAAAGACTTAGTAGTCCCAATTGTAATGATTGGAAATAGGACTTGGACATTAAGGTAGACTGTCTTCTTAGAACTAAGAACAATATAAGTGTATTTAATTCATTAGTTGAAACATGTTTAGTGGTGTTATCTACCAGACCCTGGAGTGTAGATACAGATGTCATTAATCATGTCCGCAATTCATTGCAGGGTTCCAAGAAACCCGACAACTAAATGAAAATAAAAACACCGTCCACATGGGCACTGCTGTAAAAGTGGTAGTTGTTGCAGTGGGAGATGTTTATCCTTTGATAAGAATAAAACATGGATTTTTGAGTAATTGTCTTTACGTACCAAGTTTAGAAAGAACTAGTTTTCAGTTTCTAAACTATTCAAAGAACTTGATATTCTACCTCTTTTAATAACAAAGTTGTTATCAAGAAAAAGAGGGAAATTATCTGTTCTGGTACGTTGGTTGGCAATTTATAAATCCAATAACTCCCACGATGCAACAAATAGAAATTAGTAACACATCTTCTAACTTTAAGAGAAAGTAACCTTCGAAAATGAACCAATCATATTTTTGGCATCTAAGGCTAGGTTATATTAACTTGAGTAGGATTCAAAGGATAATAATCGATGAACTCTTGGGTTCATTGGTAGAGGAAAATTTTCCAACCTGCGAGTCTTACTTGTAAGGAAAAATAACCAAGAAGCTTTTAAGTCTAAGGGGTTTGGAGCCAAAGATATATAGGAATAGGTTCATTCTGATTTGTGAAGACCTTTGACTATCCAGGCAAGAGGTTGTTTCAAATATTTCGTCTATTTTATAGACAACTATTTGAGATACGGATACATTTACTTGATGTGCCGCAAGTCTAAGTGCTTTGATTAGTTCAAAGAGTACGAGGCTGATGTGGAGAAGCGTCAAAGAAAAAGTATCAAGACACTACGGTGAGATCGTAGTGGCAAGTACCTCTTGGGAGAATTTAGGAGTCACTTATCAGAAGTAGGGATTCAATCCCAACTAACTGCACCTGGTATATCCCAACAGAATGGTGTAGAAAAAGGAAGGTATAGGACTCTTATGGAAATAAGTAGATTAATGATGAGTTATTTAGAAAATTACCAAATTTATTTTAAGGATATACTCTGGAAACGGAAGTGAACATAGTACCTTCCAAAGTCAGAACTCTCTACTCATATAGAATTGCTGAATAGGCGTAAGCCTATTTTGAAGCATATTCGGATTCGGGTAGTCCAACACATATGCTGAAGAGAGACAATGATAAGTTGGACAGGAATTCACTTGTTTGTGGGTTATCCTAGAGAAATGAAAGTAGGTTTATAGTCTTAAAAATCAGAAGGTCATTGTTAGCATCAATGACCGATTTTTAGAAAAATGACTATGTAATAAACCACGTGCCCATAAGTAAATTTGTTATTAAGGAAATAATAAAGGACATGTCTAATCTAGTACCAACTGTACAAGATGAAATATCACAAGAAACTGCAACACGTATCATAAATGATACATAATTACAAACAGTACCTCATCGTAGTGGGAGGGTTGTCAAGCAACTTAAGAGATTCATATTTTGGGAGAGTCTTTGGACTTGATCCCAAATGAACATGAGTCTGATCCCGGACATATGATAAAGCACTCCAAGATAAAGATGTAGCATCTTGGCAAAGAGTAATAAATACAGAATTAGAATATATGTATTCTAATCCGGAAGCTTGTAGAACCACCAGATGGTGTAAAAGCCATTGGGTGTAAAAAGGTCTACAATAGGAAAAGAAGGATAGACAGGAAGGTGTGAACTTCCAAAGCAAGGCTTGTTGAAAAGGGAAACCTTTTACCGGCAGTCATGTTTTAGCCTATCCGGATTCTTTTATCTATTGCTGCTCATATGGACTATGAGATTTGGCAAATGGATGACAAGACAGTTTTCCATAATGGAAGTCTTGAAGGAAACATCCATATAAAGCAACCAGAGGGATTCATTGCAAAGGGCAAAAGAGCATTTTGTTTGTAAGCTCAATCAGTCTATGGACTGAAGCAAGCTTCAAGGTCTTGGAACATCTGGTTGTAATCCAGTCTTATGGATTTAGTTACCGGATAAATCTTGTGTATACAAGAAGTGTGATGGAAACGTGGTGGTATTTCTTGTACCATACGTAGATTACATTTTGGATAGTTGGAAACAATATCAAGGTGTTATCGGAAGTAAGGGTATGGCTGTCCAAGCAATTCGTTATAAAGGACTTAGGAGAATGAGCACATATTCTTGGAAACAAGGTTCGCAAGAAAAGAATGTTGTGCTTATCCCAAGCTTTGTATAACGAGCTCGTTTTAGCATGCAAAACTCCAAGAAAGGTTTTCTACCTTTTAAGCATGGAGTGTCTTTATCTAAAGAGATGTCTCCGATGACATCAAAGGAGATTGAGGACATGTAGGCAGTTTTTTATGCTTCGGTAGTTGTACAGCCTAATGTATGCTATGCACAAGATCATATATCTGTTTTGCCTAGTGCATAGTTAAGCAGATATCAAAGTAACCCTAGACAAGGACATTAGACTGCAGTAAAGCATATATTGAAGTACCTTAGAGGCACTTGAGATTATATGCTAGTTAATTTGGTCCCTGTGGGTTGCATGAATTTTGACTTCCAATCGGATAGGGACAATAGTAAGTTGACCTCGGGGTTTTGTGTTTACTTTAGGAGGTAAAGTCATAAGTATGGAAGAGTGATAAGCAAAGGTGCTTATTCGAACTCTACCATAAGAAGCTCAATAAGTGGCAGCCTCTGAGGCAGTCATAGAAGCTGTATGGCTCAGATGCTTCAAGATAGACTTAGATATAATTTCTGGTTTGTCCAAAGATTATTACAATTTATTGTAATAATAATGGTGCAGTAGCAAACTCGAAGAAACTATAAGTCTATAAGGCAAGTAAACATAATAGAGCGCAAGTACCACCCAAAACGAGAAATCGTATAAACGAGGAGAAGTTGTTGCTGCCTAGAGTGCATCAAGTAATGACCGATAGATCCTTTCACTAAGGTCCTTAAGGCAAGAGCTTTTGATGGACATATTGAAGGGTTACAGATTTGGCAGCTTAGTCTTTTAGTATAAGTGGGAAATTGTTAGGATGTATACTAAAAGCCTACCTTTTGGTATAAACATTTATCTAGAAATAAGAATCATATTGGTTAAATGTCTACATTTATGATAAATGCAGTTATTCAATTAATTTATATTGTAGATAACATGGTGTGTGGTGTCACACACAGAGGATCATGTTATCAGTACCTTATAAATTATAAACAGTAGCTCACGACCATGATGGAAAGGAATAAACCATTAGAAGGCCGTAGTGTAATTAGGTATTAGTTTATCTTAACTATATAATTACACTAGTACACTTAGAGTGTATTGAGTAGGGCCATTAGAAGTCGTTTCTTTTATACTGACTTTATAAAGAAACAAAGACCTAAGTTATTATGGAAGTGTGTGCTCTTAATCCTAATATAATAACAAGCACATATATTTGATATTTATTTCTTTAATTTATCAATGGGTGAGATTTAGTTCGATAAATCAATAAGTCCGATAAGTTGGGAAATGATATCACTTATAGTGTGTGTTGTTGATTATAGAAGGAAACTGTGTCCTAGTGATCTAGGTTGAGAATGTCCCCAAGAGGAGCTCATAAGGATTGTCATGTTAAACCCTGCAGGTGGACTTAGTCTGACATGACGATGAAGTTGAGTGGTACTACTCTTGGAGCTAGATATTAATTAAGTGAGTTGTCAGTAACTTACTTAATTAGTGAACATTTGTTATCTTAAACACAGGGAAACTAACACACTCATAATAAGATGTAACGCCCCAATTTTCCCTATTTCGAGTTCCAAATGTTCATAAAAATATTTGGAAATGCTTTTATAATATTCTAGAGATTTTTAGAAATTTTTAGAGTATTTTTACGCAATTTTTGGAAGTCGTTTAGTAAGTTTACAAAAAGAAAGAAGTTTTGACAAAAAACCGTTGAAGGTGAGACTCGAACCCATGACCTCAGGTCAGACCCGACCTAACTAGACGCGGCCAACCAACTGAGCTACGCTCGTTTGGTTAACCAGATATGTAGAGATAGATACTTATAGTGTAGTTATAATGGGAATCGGTTTTTTTTTAAAGGATCGAAAATTTTCCCCGAAACCCTAACTCCTTCTCTTCTCTCTTCACGCCGCGCGATTCATCTCTGCTCGGGCGAAACGAAGCCGTATTAGGGCTTTGTCTCCAGCGCCAGTGAAAGGCCCTTTCCGGCTGGTCTTCACCGTGTGTGATCACCTCGACGAGGGGAGCTCGGAAACGTGAAGAAGAGTCGAGATTTCAAGCTTCTCCCGAAGCCCTAGTTGCCTCCTTCGGTTGTAAGTCCAAGAATCGTCTGTAAGTACTACTCACCTGCGGTAGGAGTTGTTTTCGGTTTTGTTTCTCCTTGTTTTTGAATCTGTCGTGAGTTGCTTGTTTTGGTTTTGTTCCTTGTTTTCTGGAGCTTGTTGAAAACCCTAGAGTGGTTCCGAGATTTGGTTGCTCCTCTTTGTTTGTGAGCATGATGCTTAGATTGGGCGGCGTTGGTTTGATGTAGCTGCCGTGTACCTCAAATGGGCAGCAAGTTCAACTTGAAATTTTGCAAAAATAGGGATACGAACAGCTTCATTTGGAGCTTAGAACTGCCCCATGCCTTTTGCATTTCTGCGGGCATGAACCAAGCCATCTGGAGCTTACGGATTGGGTCTGTTTTTGGTAATTGCAGTAGATAGTTAGAAGGGAACAATACATTTAGCACTGTTGTTTGTTGTTCATTAAGTGCAAAATTCTTTAAGCATGACATATGTTTGATTTTAATAGGAATCTATTCCTTCTGGTAATTGCTTCAAGTATTGCTTCTGGTATGCATGACTTTAAGTCCATCATATTCCTAAAATGATTCATCTTATTGCTTCTGGTATGCATCAAGGCAAGATCAAATTAGTTTTCTTTTTGCTCTATTTTGTAGCATGATTAGTAAGGTTAGATTAGCTTTCTTTTGCTTTTATCACAGCATGTTTAGGAAATCTAAATAAGCTATCTTTTGCCCTATTTTACAGCATGTTTAGAAAGTCTAAGTTAGCTATCTTTTGCCCTATTTTACAGCATGTTTAGAAAGTCCAAGTTAGCTATCTTTTGCCCTATTTTACAGCATGTTTAGAAAGTCCAAGTTAGCTATCTCTTGCCCTATTTTACAGCATGTTTAGAAAGTCCAAGTTAGCTATCTTTTGCTCTATTTTATAGCATGTTCAGAAAGTCCAAGTTAGCTTTCTTTTGCTTTATTTTACAGCATGTTTAGAATTTCCAAATTAGCTCTCTTTTGCTCTATTTTATAAAATGATTAGCATGTTTGAATTAGCTTTCTTTTGCTCTATTTTATAGCATGATTAGTAAGTTCATATTTGCTTTCCTTGCTTTATTTTATATCATGCTTAGAGAGTTCAGGTTTGCTTTCCTTTGTGTTATTTTTATATGGCATGCTTGGTTAGTTGTAATGCTATACTTGTTAGATATATCTATAGGATTCTAATAGGCTCCAATAAAGGATTATAAGAAGCATGAGTAAAGAAAAAGACTAAAGTCTAGTTAAAAAAGAGATAACAAGTAAACTAAAGTAAGAGGCTAGTACCCGACTTCCAAGGTTGTCGTTAAACAAATCCAAGTGACCAATTCCAAGGTCTTGGCCCTGGTAAGACCAAGGTCTTTACCTCATAGGACTAGAGGCTCGCTACCTCAGTCACTATTAGAGAGCGCGCAAAACAAAGATGGTACTAAGCCTGGGCCCAAAGAAGAAAAGAAAAGAAAAGAAGAACAAGAAGAAGAAAGTGAAAGAGAAATTAAAAGATTAATTTCTAGTATAAGAAAAGTAAGAAGAACAAGAATAAGAAAGTGAAAGAGAAATTAAAAGATTAATTTCTAGTATAAGGATACAAGAAAATGAAACAAGTTTATGCTTAGAATCAATAAAAGTTTAGTTCTTTAATTCTAAGCCTATAGTAGTAGTTTCATTACTTTCCTGTCAGTTAGTGAGCATGTTTAGTATTCAGTTTTGTTGGTGCGGGTAGCACTAATGGTCTAACCTAGGTTTTGATGAATGACAAATAGGTTAAGTTAGTTTTGTTGTTATCTGACACTTTGATCGAGTGTGCAGGAGAAGTCCAGACAGGTGGCCGGATGTACGAAGCCCAGCTAGGTCGAGGCTGGCCGGATAGTGGCGAGAAGTCAAGCGGTCGGGTGGCCGAGGCAGCAGCGAGAAGTCCGGCTAGGTCGGTGGTGGATGGTGGCAAGAAGTCGACGGGTCGAAGGGTGGCCGGACGTCTGGCGTAAGTGAGGTAAGTCGGAGGGAGTGGCTGAGGACGCGTTCCGGGAAGGGAACATTAGGCGTCGATCCGGCTTAGATCCATTTCGGATGTCTAAGTCGAGATCGTGACTAGATTCCGGTCTCGGAAAGACGGAATCTAAGTCATACTATTTGTACTAATTCATACTATTATAAAATGTGCTAACAATCTGTTTTGCAGGATATATATTGCCTCGGACTAACTTTGTTTTGCAAGAAAAGGGAGTTTTCTGGAACAAGGTGGTCCGGGCACCCGGAGGGGATCCGGGCGCCCGGAAGCAAATTATATCCAGGCCAAGTCGTCGCCACGTGGAGCATCTCGGTTTGAGCAGCTACGTCACATTCTAGGCGCTCGGAAGGGATCCAGGCGCCCGGAGCAGGCAGGAGCTTCAGAATCATCTGTTTCACATTTGAGATTACTCGCTCTGCTGCTCTGCGCTCCAACGACGCTCACAAAGCTCCGACGACACGATCCCGCTGTTTTAAATTCCTTGTCTGTCGGTACAGCTTTGTTTTTTCTTTTCATTAGCATCTTTTTGTACTTAAATTGTAATTATCCGAATTGCTAGTGAATTGCCCAACGAAAGTACTCAAGGAGTACGGGCCTTCGAGTAGGAGTCGTCACAGGCTCCGAACGAAGTAAAAAAACCCTGTGTCTACTTTACTTTTCCGCTGCGCTTATACTCGATATTTTCGAATCGATATTCACCCCCCCCCTCTATCGAATCTAACGGTCCTAGAAGTGGTATCAGAGCCGGTACCGCTCTGATTTGGTGCAACCACCAATCAGACTGGGGGTGAAACCTTTTATTTTTTTTTTGGTCTTCATTTTTACACTTTATTCCAAACTGGTCTATTTTTTTAAATATTTTTTAATTAAATCTAAATTGGTGCAACACCAATCTAGATTTTTCTACTATTTTTTTCCGCACTACTAATCCAAGACCAAGTCTTGGGATATTTTTTTTTCGGTTATTTACTTGTGTACAGGATGTCCCAACAAGAAGGCTTGACCGATCGACCTCCACTCTTCAGGGACGATTTTCCGTCTTGGAAGAAGCGCATGGAGGTTTACCTCAAAGCAGACTTCGACCAGTGGATGAGCGTTACGAGACCCTATAAAATTCCAGTGGACACTTAGAATATACTGGATCACAACAGATTTGAAGAAAAAGGCGTCAACAAAGAATAAAGCAATCAACACTCTGCGGTGCGGATTAACAAGAGAAGAACTAAAAGCAGTCGGTCCACACAAAATAAAGCTGTGGGACAAATTGATCGAGCTGACGAGGAGCGGCGGCCAAGGTAACAAAGCGAGACACCTTCTAAATAAAATTTTAATATAAAAATGCGGGAAGGTGAAATGAGCCAACTCCACGAGGATCAAGGACATCCTCAGCGGGCTTCATGCGATAGGCTACCGGATGAAAATAGAGACTTAATAAGGTATGCATTAAATGCTTTTCCACGTAATAGTTTGTGGGCATCAATCGTAGATGCCTACAAAATCTCTAAAAATCTTTCTAAATTAAAATTAGACGAGCTCTTACGTGAATTAGAATTACATGAACAAACTAATCTTGAACCGAGAAAGGTATAGCCTTATTTGCGGGTTCCTCTAAAGAAAAAAAGAGCAAACCTGAGAAGAATCCAACCAAGACTCGAAGGCGAAGAACACCAGTGAACTTGGTAAGAAAAATGTTCACCGGAGAAAAGGAGCTTCAGCAAAAGGACCTTCAAAGATCGGTTCTCCCTCGAACAAAAGAACGTGACGTTAACAAAAAGGGACACTACAAGAACGAATGTCCAAGACTCAAGTTCGACAAACCGAAGCCAACCAAAAGAAGGCCCTCAAAGCAACGTGGGACGACTCCTCGGACGAATCGGAGGAAGAAGAGCAGAAACATCGAGCCACCTCGCACGGAAGATGAAGACGAGTCGGAAGATGAAGACGGGTCTAAACCTGAAACAAGCCACGAGTCCGTACTCGTTTCCGAAGGCCCGAATGAGGTAGATTTTAATTTAAACAAAAAAAATTTTAGAATTATTTCCTGTTTAAATAGTAAATTGATTAAACTAGAAAATGAAAATAAATCACTTCTTGAGGAAAATCAAAACCTCAAGGAACAAAAAGAAAATACAAATCTAACTCAAGATCTAACACTTGAGGAGGAGAATTTATCATTAAAAAATGAGATTAACAATTTAAAAGAAATGTTAGAAAAATTCACAACAAGATCAAAAAATCTAGACTTAATCCTAAATAATCAAAAAGCATGCTATAATAAAACCGGACTAGGATATAAGTCAAATCCAAATAAAACCTTCAAATCATTAATAACCCAATACAAATCAACCAGTCTAGCTTGGGTTCCGAAAGCGTGCTTAACCACGCAAATAGGACTTAATCAATATTATATACCTAAAGAAAAAATACATTATATAAAATCGAATAAACCAAACCAAAATCCAAAATACAAACCTAAATCAAAATTTAAACACTTTAAAAATCAACAAAATTATCATCAAGTTAACCATAACTATAAAAGGAATCGACACAAACCTAAAACGAAAATTTAAATTAAAAGGTCAATAATTCAGGGGGAGGCTCCAGAATAGCTGGCACCTCCAAAATTAACTAACCCGGCAGGGTAATTAGGATTAGTTAAAAAGAGACCAAGTTTAACTTGAATCATGGTACTGGTGAAGTTTTTGGATGATAGTACGTTAGGGAAGCTTGGGCATCGCATGTCTAGAAAGATATGGTTTCGATCTGGTGCATTTGGCCAAGTGGAACTGACCGAAGCTACCCTTAAATGAACCCTAACCAGTTAGACCAAGATTTAGTACTAAGCTCTGTGGATAGGACTATTTGGAAAACCTCGAAAGGTTGGTTACTTCTAATGACGTCCATGTGACTCACCAAGCTTAGAAGTTTATCCGAAGATTATCTATTTGTGGAGACCAAAGCTAAATCTGAATCTAACACAAGTTAAACCAAAACTCCATAATTAAAAATCCAATTTCATCTCACAAAATCATAGGATTTCCTGATTGATAATATAGATCGGGTGAGATGAATAAGGCTTCAAAATTTTAATTTTAAACGTAAAAATTATTTCAAAATTTTAATTTTAAACTTAAAAAATTAATTTCAAAATTTCAATTTTAAACTTAAAAAATTAATTTCAAAATTTTAATTTTAAACTTAAAAAATTAATTTCAAATTTTCAATTTTAAACTTAAAAAAAAATAATTTCAAAACTTTAATTTTAAACTTAAAAAAAAAATTAATTTCAAAATTTTAATTTTAAACTTAAAAATTAATTTCAAAATTTTAATTTTAAACTTAAAAATTAATTTCAAAACTTTAATTTTAAACTTAAAAAAAAAAAATTTCAAAACTTTAATTTTAAACTTAAAAAAAAAAGTAATTTCAAAATTTTAATTTTAAACTTAAAAATTAATTTCAAAATTCTAATTAAACTTAAAAATTAATTTCAAAATTCTAATTAAACTTTAAAAAAATTAATTTTAACCTTAAAAAATTAATTTCAAAATGTCAATTTTAAACTTAAAAATTATTTCAAAATTTTAATTTTAAAACTTAATCTCAAAAAAAAAAAAAAAAGGGTCAAACACCAGGGGCGGGCGCCCCTGGTATTCCCCTCCGGGGCGCCCGGAAATAGCAGGCGCCCCCAATCCTTGCCATACAAAAACTTCACTTTTGCCAAGGTTCACTCCGAACCTCAGTGCGAGAGTATTTTAAATCAAATTTTCTTGCGGTGAAGACGCTGTTGCGATTCAACCGAGGTCGTCAGATCTATATTTTGTCGATGGCTCCTCGGTAAATCTTCTTCCCCTATCTGAAAATTTATTAAAATTTGTCTTCTCATGTTTTCTTAGAATATTTTTTATTATTATACAGTAGGAAACGAACAAATACTGGTGCTGGACCCTCCAATGCTAGCACTGGCCCTAGGTTTCCCACAGATGAACTAAGGCTTAAGTTTGAGTCAACCATTTATAAGGCCATTAAGACTAAATGTATAGATAGATCTTTCTTTCTAAATTCGTGTGCCTCCATTATAGAGGTGATAAACCACTATAACTTAAGGAACCTAGTCGAATGTACCAGTCCAGTAAACATAAGTCTGTGTGCTGAATTTTGCAATAACCTAGTGAAAGTAGACGATCTCATCTATACCACTAGGGCAGCGGGTACTGATATCACGTTTTCCCCTTCGACTATCCGAGAGTTTTTAGAGTTACGTCCATTTGATTGTCCTTTCTTGTGTTATCCTCCCAGGGATCTACCATTCGGAGATCCCTACTCACATATTACTCTCGATACGATTTATTCATATTTTTTGGGGGGAGAACGAGATCCCACTGTGTTCGAGTCCAGGACTACGCTCTTTATAGGGTCTTAGTCTCTGCTTTTACCACTGACTACTCGGGACATCGCCGTGATGCGCCCATTCCATTCATTTTTACTCTATGCCCTGAGTCATAGGTTAGATATTGACATCAGCCTACATATCTTCTCCACCATTATCTACTCGGCTGGATATGTGACTGATAGACGAGTTCACATGCCGCACTGTCACATTCTGACAGCATATATGTCCTCGTTGCACATTGATGTCACTAGAGGAGACATTGCCTATATGACCGAGTTCGATGTTATAGCAGCTAGGAACTTCTCCCTAGATGGTATCCACGTAGATAGGGATGACGGGACTATGTCTTGGCGGAGGGGGGCACAGCACCAGCACGACCCAGGCGCACAGGGGGAGGCCGAGCAGGATGAGTTCATGCTTGTGTTGGTTGCTACTCGGAAAACCTAGAGATTCCACTATACAAAAATTTTGTACAAAGGTCTGAACCTTTTCCTAGCTACCATGTGTTCTTTTAAATTAAATTTTGGATCGCCTGCGGAACTTAACACTTTTGATCCAAAACTTAATCTATATGTTCTTTTAGGTTTAGACTTGGATCTCCTGCGGAACTTAACACGTTCGACCCAAATCACCTTAAGTTATTAATTCCATTAAACATTAATTTTCATAATTGGTTCCCAGTACTGACGTGGCGAGGCACATGGCCTTCTTGGATATGGGAGCAACCACCACCGACTAGACAAAACCTTTTATGGAAAACTAATATTTAATTTCCTAAAATAACTTTAGGTTAACCGAAAAGAACAATCAAATCACAAGGAAAAGAAAAACAAAAGAACACTATATCGAAAACAAATTTGAAACACTAGAATCGTAAGCCTCTTGTATTTGGTATTATTTCCAAAAATAACTAGTATGATGCGGAAAGAAAAAATACTAGTTATACCTTCTAGAAAGACCTCTTGATCTTCTACCGTATTCCTCTTCTAACCTCGGACGTTGTGTGGGCAACGATCTTCCGAGATGAGAACCACCAAGCACCTTCTTCTTCCTTCTAGGTTTCGGCCACCAAAATTCTCCAAGAGAAATAGAGGTCCGGCCACCACCACCAAGCTCCAAGGGATGCAAGAAACAAAACCACCTTTCTCTCCTTCTTCTCCTAGCTAGAACCAGCCACCATCAAGAGCTCCAAGAGAGGTTGCCGCCGGCCATAAGAAGAAGAGAAGGGCCGGCCACCAAGGAGGAAAAGAGAGGAGAAGAATAATAGAGTTGATCACCCATGAAGGCACCTCTACCCCCTCTTTTATAATCCTTGGTCTTGGCAAATAAGGAAATTTAATTAAAAACTTCCTTAATTCTTTTGCCATGAAAAAGAAAATTTTATTTAATTAAAAACAATTTTCCTATTCTCAATTTACATGGCCGGCCACCATCAAGCTATAAACAAGGAGAGTTTTAATTAATTAAAACTTCCTAATTTGTCTCCAGAAATTTATAAAAAATTTCTCCAATAAAATGGAAATTTTATAAATTAAAATTCTTCTTTTAAACATGTGGATAATTTCCAAAAGGAAAGTTATCTCTAAAAATTAAAATCTCTTTTCAATCTACAAATAAGGAAAGATATCAAATCTTTTCTTAATCTTTTGTAGAAACTAATAAAAGAGAATATTTAATTTTTAAACTTCTCTTTTAAATTATTATCATGGTTAAAAAGGAAAGTTTTTCTTAAAAATAAAATCTCCTTTCAATTTACAAATAAGGAAAGATTTCAAATCTTTTCTTAATCTTTTGTAGAAAGCTTTTAAAAGGAAAGATTTAATTTTTAAACTCTCTTTTAAAACTATGATATCCACATAAGAAATAATTTTAATAAAAATTCCTTTTTAATATGATGTGGCCGGCCACCTTAAGGCCAACCTTTAGGCTTGGCCGGCCCTAAGCTTGAGCTTCAAGCTTAGCTTGGCTGGGCCCTATTGGTTGGGTAAGAAGGTGGGTATGTGGTGGGTATAAATCTCTATATACAAGAGGCTACGATAGGGACCGAGAGGAGGAATTGGTTTTGGTCTCCCGATAAAATTAAGCATCCGTGTTCGCCCGAACACACAAATTTTATCAATGATAATTCATTCCACTAGAGAACTATCATTGAACTACCGCACCAATCCCAAATTACATTTTTGGGCTCCTTCTTATTATGAGTGTGTTAGTCTCCCTGTGTTTAAGATAACAAATGTCCACTAATTAAGTAAGTTACTGACAACTTACTTAATTAATATCTAGTTCCAAGAGTAGTACCACTCAACTTCATCGTCATGTCGGACTAAGTCCACCTGCAGGGTTTAACATGACAATCCTTATGAGCTCCTCTTGGGGGCATTCTCAACCTAGTATCTCTAGGACACAGTTTCCTTCTATAATCAACAACACAAACTATAAGTGATACCATTTCCCAACTTATCGGGTTTATTGATTCATCGAACTAAATCTCACCCATTGATAAATTAAAGAAATAAATATCAAATATATGTGCTTGTTATTATATCAGGATTAAGAGCACACACTTCCATAATAACCGAGGTCTTTGTTTCTTTATAAAATCAGTATAAAAGAAACGACCTCAAATGGTCCTACTCAATACACTCTAAGTGTACTAGTGTAATTATACAGTCAAGATAAACTGATATCTAATTACACTCGACCTTCTAATGGTTTGTTCCTTTCCATTTTGGTCGTGAGCTACTGTTTATAATTTATAAGGTACTGATAACATGATCCTCTGTGTGTGACACCACATACCATGTGATCCTGTCCGAACCGCTGAATCGACGGACGCTGGGCCCGTGGCGCTCTCCCCTATCTTCGGCCAGCTGCATCGACCTCCGACGAACCTGCACAGAAGTCGGGCCGGGGAGGGGTCCCCGGCGACGACCCTCCGACGCTCAAGTCAGGCAAGCAGACAGTAGATATGAGGCTCCAACATGCCAGAGAGCGTACCTCCGGCGAAGGGTGAGGACCCTTATATAGGGCTGTGAAGAGGCATGTGCACTCATACCGAGGTGCACACGTGTTATGTGTCATACCTTAGTATGGGCTTGTCAGATGGGCTTGCCTGACCCCTTACTGCTACAGTCTGAGCACGTCATTGATGGGACAGTGAGTCCATGCCTTAAGATCCTGCGTATCACCTGCTGTCAGAGGATGTTTCTGTCCTTGTCTCCATGCCTAGCGTCCGACCGGTCGGCGGTTTCCTCACGTCCGACCGGTCGGAGCTTCCTGATCCACTCGGGAGCTTCCTGGTCGCGTGCTCGGGACTGTTCGCAGTGTTTCATTCTTTCGGCCGAGCGGGCCATCCGCTCGGCTCTACTATACTGTTCATCATAAGCGTCGGAACCCCGACTCCCCGCCGGGGTGTATCGCTTCCGCTCGGAAGATTCAGCCGGTTATCATAATCAGCTCGGCCAAGCTTCTGGTTGGCCTTTTACCTTTCGACCTCCACGTGGTGTTGACTCTGCTGAATGGGGTCCCCCATTCTTACCGCCGGATCACTTGCCTCCCCTTCAAGTCTAGTCGAAGGAGGCGATTAAGTCCGACTGACTGGACTGTATGTCCGAGCGGGTGATCGTCGTCTCTCGATATTTAACGTCGGTGCTCGACGGCGCGGTTATTTATAGCCGGTTGGCGCGGCTCTCGATGTTTAACGACGGAGCTCGTCGGTCTTCCGCTCGGAGGGTTTATAGACGCCGGCTCGTCTCTTGATTTTTAACGACGGTGCTCGTCGGCGCGGATATTTATAGCCGGTCGGCGCGGCTCTCGATCTTTAACGACGGTGCTCGTCGGTATCCTCGGAGGGTTTATAGAGGCCGGCTCGTCTCTTGATTTTTAACGGCGGTGCTCGTCGGCGCGGATATTTATAGCCGGTCCGCGCCTCGATTTTTTATTGCCGTTATTCGCTCGGAGGGTTTATAGACGCCAGCTCGTCTCTTGATTTTTAACGACGGTGCTCGTCGGCGCGGATATTTATAGCCGGTCGGCGTGGCTCTCGATGTTTAACGACGGTGCTCGTCGGTATTCCCTCGGAGGGTTTATAGGCGGCTCGTCTCTTGATTTTTACGGCGGTGCTCGTCGGCGCGGATATTTATAGCGGTGGCGGCTCTCGATCTTTGCGGTGCTCGTCGGTATTTCGGAGGTTTTATAGGCCGGCTCGTCTCTTGATTTTTAACGGCGGTGCTCGTCGGCGCGGATATTTATAGCGGTCGGTAGCGGCTCTCGATCTTTAACGACGGTGCTCGTCGGTATTCCGCTCGGAGGGTTTATAGGCCGGCTCGTCTCTTGATTTTTAACGACGGTGGTCGGCGCGGATATTTATAGCCGGTCGGTAGCGGCTCTCGATCTTTAACGGTGGTGCCGTTATTCGCTCGGAGGGTTTATAGGCAGCGGCTCGTCTCTTGATTTTTAACGACGGTGCTCGTCGGCGCGGATATTTATAGCGGTCGGTCGCGGCTCTCGATCTTCGCAGCGGTGCTCGTCGATCTTCGCTCGAGGATTTATCGGCTCGTCTCGATGTTTAACGTCGGTGCTCGACCGCGGTTATAGCCGGTCGGCGCGGCTCTCGATGTTTAACGACGGTGCTCGTCGGTATTCCGCTCGTTTATAGACGCGGCTCGTCTCTTGATTTTTAACGGCGGTGCTCGGCGCGGATATTTATAGCCGGTCGGCGCGGCTCGATCTTTGACGGTGCTCGTCGGTATTCGCTCGGAGGGTTTATAGGCCGGCTCGTCTCTTGATTTTAACGGCGGTGCTCGTCGTCGCGGATATTTATAGCGGTCGGCGCGGCTCTCGATCTTTAACGGCGGTGCTCGTCGGTATTCCGCTCGGAGGGTTTATAGGCGGCTCGTCTCTTGATTTTTAACGGCGGTGCTCGTCGGTCGCGGATATTTATAGCGGTCGGCGCGGCTCTATCTTAACGACGGTGCTCGTCGGTATTCCGCTCGGAGGGTTTATAGAGCCGGCTCGTCTCTTGATTTTTAACGGCGGTGCTCGTCGGTCGCGGATATTTATAGCCGGTCGGTGCGGCTCTCTTTAACGACGGTGCTCGTCGGTATTCCGCTCGGAGGGTTTATAGGCCGGCTCGTCTCTCGATGTTTAACGTCGGTGCTCGACGGCGGTTATTTATAGCCGGTCGGCGCGGCTCTCGATGTTTAACGACGGTGCTCGTCGATCTTCCGCTCGGGTATTTATAGACGCCGGCTCGTCTCTCGATGTTTAACGTCGGTGCTCGACGGCGCGGTTATTTATAGCCGGTCGGCGCGGCTCTCGATGTTTAACGACGGTGCTCGTCGATCTTCCGCTCGGGTATTTATAGACGCCGGCTCGTCCCCCGATGTTTAACGTCGGTTGGACGGCGCGGTTATTTATAGCCGGTCGGCGCGGCTCTCGATGTTTAACGACGGTGCTCGTCGATCTTCCGCTCGGGTATTTATAGACGCCGGCTCGTCTCTCGATGTTTAACGTCGGTGCTCGACGGCGCGGTTATTTATAGCCGGTCGGCGCGGCTCTCGATGTTTAACGACGGTGCTCGTCGGCCGTTAAGGCTAATTTTAACGCTTCCGTTCGGCGCAGCTTAAAATATACAGCATTAGCGCCATATTACACCACTTTGCTTCCCGCACGTGGCCTTCGATTTGGAGCATTTTGCTCGAATAATTTTACCTCCGCCCGATCGGCTCGGGGGCCTTCGTTCCTCGAGCGCTTTGCTCGGATAATTTACCTCCGGCTGAACGGTACGGGGCCTTCGATTTGGAGCATTTTGCTCGAATAATTTTACCTCTGCCCGATCGGCTCGGGGGCCTTCGTTCCTCGAGCGCTTTGCTCGGATAATTTACCTCCGGCTGAACGGTACGGGGCCTTCGATCATCGAGCTCGGGGTTCGGTTAATATACTCCCGGCCGAGCGGCACGGGGTCTTCCCATCGAGCTCGGGGCTCGGTTTCTATGCCCCGGCCGAGCGGCACGGGTCTTCCCATCGAGCTCGGGGCTCGGTTTCTATACCCCGGCCGAGCGGCACGGGTTTCCCATCGAGCTTGGGGCTCGGTTAATATGCTCCCGGCCGAGCGGCACGGGTTTCCCATCGAGCTTGGGGCTCGGTTAACATGCTCCCAGCCGAGCGGCACGGGAGTTTTTACTTAAACTACCAATCTATGAGCAACAGGTAATTGAAAGAACTGACCTATCGATCGGCACGAGTAGGACCCAATTTCTCAACTCCCGAATACCCGTGGAGTGAGGAGTATACGTTATACTTGTCGAAACTTATTGGCCAGTCGCCTCGCCTGATGAAGACCCCTTTGTCAGACCAATATCGGGGCAGGAGTTACTCTCACTTGAGTGCTGGTCGGACCCTTATTTTGCCCCCATTTTTAATGTTTCTCCGGTCGGTCCTCCTGGGTCACTCGGATATCTGCTCAGCTTGAGCCTTTTGTCTCTGTTGCTCCACGAGCTTAGCTGCTCTTGCCTCCATTAGAGCGTCGAGTTTCTCCTGGGGGAGCATCACGGTGTGAGGTCATCCAGCCTCGTCCATCTATTCCGCTCGGACGGGCGCGTTCCCCAGGCGCAATTGATCTGTCCGAACAGATCGACGGACTGGGCCGTCGCTCTCCCTATCTTGACCGGATCGACCTCAAGCGAACCACTGCGAAGTCGGGCCGGGGAGGGGTCCCCGGCGACGACCCTCCGACGCTCAAGTCAGGCAAGCAGACAGTAGATATGAGGCTCCAACATGCCAGAGAGCGTACCTCCGGCGAAGGGTGAGGACCCTTATATAGGGCTGTGAAGAGGCATGTGCACTCATACCGAGGTGCACACGTGTTATGTGTCATACCTTAGTATGGGCTTGTCAGATGGGCTTGCCTGACCCCTTACTGCTACAGTCTGAGCACGTCATTGATGGGACAGTGAGTCCATGCCTTAAGATCCTGCGTATCACCTGCTGTCAGAGGATGTTTCTGTCCTTGTCTCCATGCCTAGCGTCCGACCGGTCGGCGGTTTCCTCACGTCCGACCGGTCGGAGCTTCCTGATCCGCTCGGGAGCTTCCTGGTCGCGTGCTCGGGACTGTTCGCAGTGTTTCATTCTTTCGGCCGAGCGGGCCATCCGCTCGGCTCTACTATACTGTTCATCATAAGCGTCGGAACCCCGACTCCCCGCCGGGGTGTATCGCTTCCGCTCGGAAGATTCAGCCGGTTATCATAATCAGCTCGGCCAAGCTTCTGGTTGGCCTTTTACCTTTCGACCTCCACGTGGTGTTGACTCTGCTGAATGGGGTCCCCCATTCTTACCGCCGGATCACCATGTTATCTACAATATAAATTAATTGAACAACTACATTTATCACAAATGTAGACATTTGACCAATGTGATTCTTATTTCTAGATAAATGTTTATACCAAAAGGTAGGCTTTTAGTATACACTCTAACAATCTCCCACTTATACTAAAAGACTAAGCTGCTATATCTGCTGCCATACATCTGATTCCTAACCCTTCAACATGTCCATCAAAAGCTCTTGCCTTAAGGACCTCGGTGGAAGGATCTATAGGTCATCACCTGATGCAATCTAGGCAGCAACAACTTCTCCTCGTTTATACGATTTCTCGTATTGGGTGGTACTTGCGCTCTTTTGTGTTTACTTGCCTTTATAGACTTATGGTTTCTTCGAGTTTGCTACTGCACCAATATTATTACAATAAATTGTAATAATCTTTGGACAAACCAAAAATCATATCTAAGTCTATCTTGAGATTATTGAGTCATTCAGCTTTTATAGCTACCTCAGAGGCTTGCCATATACTAAGCTTCTATGGTGGAGTCTAGAAAAACACCTATGCTTATCACTCTTCCATAGTTATGACTTTACCTCCTAAAGTAAACACAAAACCCCGAGGTTGACTTATTATTGTCCCTATCCGATTGGAAGTCAAAATCCATGCAACCCACAAGGACCAAATTAACTGTCTTGTAAGCTAGGTAAATCTAGTACTTCTGGCAAATGATCTATCCTAAGCATTGGCTTTATCTAATACTCAAACATGATATCTCTAACTTATGCAATAACAATTTGATTGTTGTGTTCCATTAAGATTAAAATTGATAGATAAAAATTGTTTATATTTCCTTTATGATGTCTATTAATAGTATTTTTAGATAAAGTTACTCCATCCTGAAAAGGTAAGAAACTTTTCTTGGAGTTTTGTATGCTTTAAAACGAACAAGGATTTTTCCGATGTATGAAGCTTGGGATAAGTAAAATATTCTTTTCTTGCGATCCTTATTACTTTGATCTCAAGAATATATACATTCTCCCAAGTCCTTTATATCGAATTGTTTGGACAACCATACCCTTACTTCTGACAACATTTTGATATTGTTTCCAACTACCAAAAATGTTATCTAAGTATAGTACAAAATTACCACCATGTTTCCATCACATCTTTTGTATACACAAGACTTATCAGGTTACTAAATCCATAGATCTGGATTACTTTGATAAACCGGATATTCCAAGACCTTGAAGCTTTGCCTCAGTCCATAGACTGATTGAGCTTACACCTTTGCAATGAACCCTTCGGTTGCTTTATATGGATGTTTTCTTCAAGACTTCCATTAAGGAATCTTGTCTTGACATCCACTTGCCAAATAGATAAAGAATCCGGATAGACTTAAGCATGACTACCGGTGAAAAGTTTCCTTTTTCATCAAGCCTTGCTTTGAAAGTTACTACCTTCTGTCTATCCCTCTTTTCCTATTATAGACCTTTTACACCCACGGCTTTTACACCATTTGGTGATTCTACAAGCTTCAGTTTTATTAGAATACATATATTCTAATTCTTTTATTCATTACTCTTTGCCAAGATCTTGCATCTTTATCTTGGAGTGCTTCATCATATGACCGGAGATCGGGTTCATGTCCTCGGGATCGAGTCAAAAACTCTCCCAAAACATAAATCTTTTAGGTTGCCTAACAACCCTCCCACTATGATGAGGCACTTTCTGCAATTGTATATCATTTGTGATCGTGTTGCGGTTTCTTGTGATATTTCATCTTATAGTTGGTACTAGATTAGACATGTCCTTTATTATTTCCTTAAGAACAAATTTACTTATGGGCATGAGGTTTATTACATAGTCCTTTTCTAAAAATCGGTTATTGATGCTAACAATAACCTTCGATTTAAGACTATAAACCTACTTTCATTTCTCTAGGATAACCCACAAACAAGTGAATTCTGTCCAACTTATCATTGTCTCTCTTGAGATATGTGCTGGACTACCCGAATATGCTTCAAAATAGACACCAATTCTATATGAGTAGAGAGTTCGACTTTGGAAGGTACTATGTTCACTTCCGCTTCAGAGTATATCCTTAAAATGAATTTGGTAATTTTCTAAATAACTCATCATCAATCTACTTATTTCCATGAGTCCTATACCTTCCTTTTTCTACACCATTCCATTGGGATATACCTAGGTGTAGTTAGTTGGGATTGAATCCTACTTCTGATAAGTGACTTCTAAATTCTCCCAAGAGGTACTTTCCACTACGATCTCACCGTAGTGTCTTTACCTTGACATTTCTCCACATCAGCCTCATACTCTTTGAACTAATCAAAGCACTTAGACTTGTGGCACATCAAGTAAATGTATCCGTATATCAAATAGTTGTCTATAAAATA
The DNA here is from genome assembly GCF_018446385.1 of Zingiber officinale. Taxonomy (NCBI): domain Eukaryota; kingdom Viridiplantae; phylum Streptophyta; class Magnoliopsida; order Zingiberales; family Zingiberaceae; genus Zingiber; species Zingiber officinale. The sequence goes on from NC_055997.1 coordinate 142,268,704, forward strand.
GACGAAATATTTGAAACAACCTCTTGCTTGGATAGTCATAGGATCACACAAATCAGAATGAACCGATTTCAACATATCTTTGACTCCATACCCCTTGGACTTAAAAGCTTCTTGGTTATTTTCCTTCCAAGTAAGACTCGCAGGTTGGAAAGATTTCCACTACTAATGAACCCAAAAGTTCATCAGCTACCAATGAATCCTACTTAAGTTAATATAACCTAGCCTTAGATGTCAAAGATATAATTGGTTCATTTTCGAATGTTGCTTTCTCTTAAGTTAGAAGATGTGTTATTAATTTCCATTTGTTGCATCATGGGAGTTATTGGATTATAAATTGTCAACCAACATACCAGAATAGATAACTTGCCTATTTTTCTTAATAACAACTTAGTTATCAAAATAGACACAATATCTATTCTATAATAGTTTAAACGAAATCGGGTTCTTTCTAAACTTAGTATGTAAAGACAATTCCTAATAATCAAATTTTATTCCTATTAGAGAACCTCTCCATATCAGTTACAGTAGTGCCCATGTGGACGGTGTTTTTATTTTCATTTAGTTGTCGGGTTTCTGGAACCCTGCAATGAATTGCATCTGTCATATCTACACACCAGGTACCGGTAGATAACTCCACTAAACATGTATCAACTAATGAATAAAATACATCTATATTGTTCTTAGTTCTAAGAGGACAGTCTACCTTAATGTCAAATTCTATTTCCAATCAATTATAATTGGGACCACTAAGTCTATCCTAAAGTATATCAGCTAGGGATTGACCATCTTCCTAAGAATCACAAAAATATTTGGTTATGACCAACTCCTTAAAATCCCCATGAATTTTGTATGCCACGTTAGTGTGGACGTATACAAATTCAAAGAGGAAATTTTATCATTTAATTTTATTATCTCGTCAACTTATGACGAATAAAATTAATAGTTGGTCTGTCTTTAATCAAATATTTGGTCAAGACTCTAACTTTAAAATAATATTGATTCTTCTAACAATACTATTTAAATTTACCAACACCTCAAAACACAGTGAATTTTGCATGCCACGTTAGTGTGGACGTATACAAAATCAACATTTGTAAGAGGAGGGTTTTACCCATTAACTATCTTGTCAACGTAACTTTATGACAAATAAAATTATCTCAACACCGTTAATTTTGTATGCCACGTTAGTGTGGACGTATACAAAATCAATCATTTGTAAGAGGGGTTTTAACCCTTTAATTTTATTATCTTGTCAACCTAGTTTTATGACAAATTAATAGTTGGTTTCCTATTTGGTCACACAAATAATAACAGTGACTCCGATGGGGAGGATACTATTAGATGTGTCTAAGTGTATACCATTACTTTGACACTAAGTCCATTAAATAAGATTATGCCCTTCCGTTGGGGAAGATCACACGCTCTTAATTAACTTCCTATAGTCATCCAAAAAGGAAGTCTGATCTAGTGATCCGCAAATATGGAGGAAGGCACTCGAGCCAACGCGCAAGTTGCATCACTTACAAACCAAGAATGGAGACCATGGGATTTACTTAAAATCTCTCCCACTTAGTTATTTATTAATGAGGAATTTTAACTATGCTATCCTACTAAACTTGTAAACTAACATACACACAACAATATAAAAGCAATAAATAGAAAATTTAATTTTCAACTATTATGGCTTTTATCTCAGTTGTCCTCAGTGTGTTGTCATCCCAAGCTGCTGGCCACTGCCACCTGGTCTAGCTGTCGCATCCATCTTGCTCCTTGTTCATTGCGCCTCTGGTCCTTAGAAGGTTCCACGCTTTGCAAGATTCGATCCATGACATAAATAGAATTTTACAATTTTGATCCTATATTCCATAAAAGGAATGTACATGTATCTAGATCAAAATAAAATCCTAATAAAACTAAATACAGCTCCTGCTGTATTTTAATACAATCATGCACACATATAAATGCCCTTGACATGTCCAAGGGTCCAATCACACACATAAAACTATAAGCCATAATAGTTGGATCCTGCATCCACAAAGTTAGCACATCCTACTATTATCCTGCCTAAATTATGTATGACATGTGCATAATTAAACTAATACCAAATACACAGAGCCCTAGCTCTGATACCAATTGTTGGTTGCTACTCGGAAAACCTAGAGATTCCACTGTACAAAAATTTTGTACAAAGGTCTGAACCTTTTCCTAGCTACCATGTGTTCTTTTAAATTAAATTTTGGATCGCCTGCGGAACTTAACACTTTTGATCCAAAACTTAATCTATATGTTCTTTTAGGTTTAGACTTGGATCTCCTGCGAAACTTAACACGTTTGACCTAAATCACTTTAAGTTATTAATTCCATTAAACATTAATTTCCATAATTGGTTCCCAGTACTGACATGGCGAGGCACATGGCCTTCTTGGATATGGGAGCAACCACCACCGACTAGACAAAACCTTTTATGGAAAGCTAATATTTAATTTCCTAAAATAACTTTAGGTTAACCGAAAAGAACAATCAAATCACAAGGAAAAGAAAAACAAAAGAACACTATATCGAAAACAAATTCGAAACACTAGAATCGTAAGCCTCTTGTATTTGGTATTATTTCCAAAAATAACTAGTATGATGCGGAAAGAAAAAATACTAGTTATACCTTCTAGAAAGACCTCTTGATCTTCTACCGTATTCCTCTTCTAACCTCGGACGTTGTGTGGGCAACGATCTTCCGAGATGAGAACCACCAAGCACCTTCTTCTTCCTTCTAGGTTTCGGCCACCAAAATTCTCCAAGAGAAATAGAGGTCCGGCCACCACCACCAAGCTCCAAGGGATGCAAGAAACAAAACCACCTTTCTCTCCTTCTTCTCCTAGCTAGAACCGGCCACCATCAAGAGCTCCAAGAGAGGTTGCCGCCGGCCATAAGAAGAAGAGAAGATAGGGCCGGCCACCAAGGAGGAAAAGAGAGGAGAAGAATAATAGAGTTGATCACCCATGAAGGCACCTCTACCCCCTCTTTTATAATCCTTGGTCTTGGCAAATAAGGAAATTTAATTAAAAACTTCCTTAATTCTTTTGCCATGAAAAAGAAAAATTTATTTAATTAAAACAATTTTCCTATTCTCAATTTACATGGCCGCCACCATCAAGCTATAAACAAAGAGAGTTTTAATTAATTAAAACTTCTAATTTGTCTCAGAAATTTATAAAAATTTCTCCAATAATTTTCCTTCATGGTGGTTAATAAAAGGAAATTTTATAAATTAAAATTCTTCTTTTAAACATGTGGATAATTTCAAAAGGAAAGTTATCTCTAAAATTAAAATCTCTTTTCAATCTACAAATAAGGAAAGATATCAAATCTTTTCTTAATCTTTGTAGAAACTAATAAAAGAGAATATTTAATTTTAAACTCTCTTTAAATTATTATCATGGTTTAAAAGGAAAGTTTTCTTAAAAATAAAATCTCCTTTCAATCTACAAATAAGGAAAGATTTCAAATCTTTTCTTAATCTTTTGTAGAAAGCTTTTAAAGGAAAGATTTAATTTTAAACTCTCTTTTAAAACTATGATATCCACATAAGAAATAATTTTAATAAAAATCCTTTTTAATATGATGTGGCCGGCCACCTAAGCTTGGGCTCCAAGCTATTGGCTAGGCCGGCCCTAAGCTTGAGCTTCAAGCTTAGCTTGGCCGGCCCCATTGGATGGGTAAGAAGGTGGGTATGCGGTGGGTATAAATCTCTATATACTAGAGCCTACGATAGGGACCGAGATGAGGAATTGGTTTTGGTCTCCCGATGAAATTAAGCATCCCGTGTTCGCCCCGAACACACAACTTAATTTCATCAATAATAATTCATTCCACTAAAGAACTATTATTGAACTACCGCACCGATCCCAAATTACATTTTGGGCTCCTTCTTATTATGAGTGTGTTAGTCTCCCTGTGTTTAAGATAACAAATGTCCACTAATTAAGTAAGTTACTGACAACTCACTTAATTAATATCTAGCTCCAAGAGTAGTACCACTCAACTTCATCGTCATGTCGGACTAAGTCCACCTGCAGGGTTTAACATGACAATCCTTTTGAGCTCCTCTTGGGGACATTCTCAACCTAGTATCTCTAGGACACAGTTTCCTTCTATAATCAACAACACACACTATAAGTGATACCATTTCCCAACTTATCGGGCTTATTGATTCATCGAACTAAATCTCACCCATTGATAAATTAAAGAAATAAATATCAAATATATGTGCTTGTTATTATATCGGGATTAAAGCACACACTTCCATAATAAGGGTCTTTGTTTCTTTATAAAATCGTATAAAAGAAATGACCTCAAATGGTCTACTCAATACACTCTAAGTGTACTAGTGTAATTATCTAATCAATAAACCGATACCTAATTGCACTACGACCTTCCAATGGTTTTTCATTTTTGCCGTTGTTATTTATAATTAGGCGATAACATGATCCTCTGTGTGTGACACCACACACCATGTTATCTACAATATAAATTAATTGAACAACTACATTTATCACAAATGTAGACATTTGACCAATGTGATTCTTATTTCTAGATAAATGTTTATACCAAAAGCTAGGCTTTTAGTATACACTCTTACAGCTTGCACTATTTCCGAAGGAGGCTGTTCCACCTCCACCACCAGCTCGAGCACCACGTCACGCTCCCCGCACTCTAGCCGACCGTATGACCGGACTAGAGAGAGCTATGGCGAGTCTCCAGCAGGAGAACTCTGGTTTTCATCGTGACATACGGCGAGAGGTTGCCGAGTTACGAGCTGCCAGGGAGACCCGACACATTGAGCTGATGGCGCTTCTCCGATCCTTGGGATCTGGACCACCCCCTTCATCATCTCAGTAGCTCTAGTTATGACTCACTTCTGTAGCTACACTACCTGTAAAATATTTTGGATCTATCTAGTGATATTTCAGACTTGCATTGATTATTTTCAATCTTGGTAGACTAGGATTTTTCAAAAATATTTTCAAAAATGGTCTTATCAAATTATAAGTTAAACTTGTTTGTTTTCAAAACTTTCCATTTTTAGATTTAAAAAAAAAAAGTTTTGGCCTTAGACTAGTTTGAATTCTTAGAAAGCATGTACCCATAGGACTAGTTTTTGAGCATCTCACCAACACCTTAGGCTTACCTTGCTTGTGTTTGACAAACATAGAAAGGGGTGAGATGCATAGGCCAACTATCTGGACTTAAGATGCTTATTTCAGTGCATCAGCATAAGTCTGGACGTTAAATACAAATCAGACAGTAATCAGATTAAGATCATCATTCAAGTCAAACACTGACTGCTTATAATCACCTTAATCTGACTAACCAAGTGAAAGCTACTATCTTCTGATAGTTAGTTAGTACCTAATTGGTTAGACAGCTGTTTAATGTTAAGTATCAAGTTCAGGGGGAGAAATTATTTAAAATTTTGTGTGTTTGAAAAATGCTTTTGTACATATATTTTAAAACTAACTTATTTTTAAAACACCAGTTTACAAAAAGTTAAATTTAACTAAGTGTTTGAAAAACTTGGAAGTTTAATCCCACCTAATTTTTTAAACCTGATTTTAAAAGTTGAATATTGCAAATTTAAACTTATTCAGTTTTGTAACATATGCTTGAAAATTAAACTTTCCAAACTTAGCTTTTATCAAATTAGCCTTACAATAAAATTATTTTGGCAAAATATTTTACGTCTTGAAAAATTAATCTTACTTGTTTAATTTTTGCTTTGTTTTGAAAAATCGAAGTTGAAAATTTACCTTTTTGAAAAGTAATTGTTACTTAAACTTGAAAAGTAAATTTGAAAAACCTGATTTGAAAAATTTTACACGCTTGAAAAGTTAAACTTGATTAACTTTAAATTTATACTTTTCAAAATTCAACTTGTCTCCCCCAAGTCAACTTGACTATTTTTGAATTAAAAATTGTACTTTTATTTTTGAATTTTGAACCAAACTTAGATATTTTTCAAAATTAGCTGTTTTTTTAATTTGATTACTTTTTACAGCAACTCTACACTATGATTGTTTACCCTTGCTTATTTTTTTTTATGAATGCCAAAGGGGGAGCGTTAGGTGGTTAAGTTAGCTAAACCAAATTGAAAACACTAAAACTAACTTTAAAACCGATGTACCTATTTTATTTATTTTCTTTGCGTCCTTTCACTAACTTAACCAGGTTGTCATTCCATCAAAAAGGAGGAGATTGTTGGTGTGGGTAGCACTAATGGTCTAACCTAGGTTTTGATGAATGACAAATAGGTTAAGTTAGTTTTGTTGTTATCTGACACTTTGATCGAGTGTGCAGGAGAAGTCAAGCCAGAACTATGAGCTGATGAAGGTTGACTAATACATTGATCAAAGATGCTCTGTAGAGAGTCAACACGTGTTGCTCAGATGAGTCACTGGAGGGGAGTGACTGCGAGGACGGGTTCCCGGGAAGGGAACATTAGGCGTCGATCCGGCTTAGATCCATTTCGGATGTCTAAGTCGAGATCGTGACTAGATTCCGGTCTCGGAAAGACGGAATCTAAGTCATACTATTTGTGCTAATTCATACTATTATAAAATGTGCTAACAATCTATTTTGCAGGATATATATTACCTCGGACTAACTTTGTTTTGAAATGGGAGTTTTCGGAACAAGGTGGTCGGGCGCGAGGATCAGGCGCCGGTCAGGCGGTCGGGCGCGGGAAGGATCCGGGCAGAAAAAATTATATCGGGCAGTCGTCACCACATGGTTTGAGCAGCTACGTCACATTCCAGGCGCTCGGAAGGAATCCAGGCGCCCGGAGCAACATATAAAAGAAGCCCCAAGCAGGAGCTTCAGAATCATCTGTTTCACATCTGAGAACTCTGAGATTACTCGCTCTGCTGCTCTGCGCTCCAACGACGCTCACAAAGCTCCGACGACACGATCCCGCTCTTTTAAATTCCTTATCTGTCGGTACAGCTTTGTTTTTTCTTTTCATTAGCATCTTTTTGTACTTAAATTGTAATTATCCGAATTGCTAGTGAATTGCCCAACGAAAGTACTCAAGGAGTACGGGCCTTCGAGTAGGAGTCGTCACAGGCTCCGAACGAAGTAAAAAAACCCTGTGTCTACTTTACTTTTCCGCTGCGCTTATACTCGATATTTTCGAATCGATATTCACCCCCCCCCCCCTCTATCGAATCTAACGGTCCTACAAGTTTTATTTCTGTATACCATGAGTACATGCAGCTTTGCTTTAGCATTTCAATTTCAGTATTATTGCATTACTTTTATGCACTTCGAGTTTTTGTGAGATAGATTAGTACTTACTAAGCGTTTTCGCTTATAGTTTTGTTTTCTTTCCTCCTACTGCAGATAAAGGAAAAGCTAAGATATGAGAGGGAGGCGACAGGATGGTGGTGGTGATGAAGGTGTGTGATGTCTGGACTGTGGAGAGATCCAGAATTAGCTGACAAAACTGTTAAGACTTTCTGTTTAATTCTTTTAGATTTCCTTAAGTGTTATTTTGAGTTGAGACTGTATTTAAGTTTATTCCGCACTTGTAAGTAGTTCACTTGTATTATTGGTGGAGTGATGTAGTTGGTTGCTTTGCTAGAGTAGTTTCTTTCTTTTACTGTTGATTTATTATACTGCGTGGTTGATTGATATGTGTTCCAGCCGCTTGTGGCTGAGTATATATTGCATGTATTGTTGAATATGGTCACCGGTACAGGGGAGACTCTGCCAAAATTTTTCGATAGGGTTTCCATGTGATTTTTAATCATACCGGTTAAGTAGAGTTAGTAGTTAAGTAACTATCATCCTTAGAGAGTAGTAGTAGTAAGAAGGGTGGTTGTTACAGTTGGTATCAGAGCAGTGTTCCATTCTCCAGCATCACACACACATCAGCATCATCCTCGCCGTCTCCAAGTAAGAAAGTATTTAAATCCTTTCGTTATTCTGCTTTCCTTATTATTAACTGCAGTATAGAGTACTTGTTTTTTTAAGTACTAAAGTAAGATAGAAGATTTAGTTTCCCTTTTCTTTATTCATATTTATGTATGATTAGAAGGGTTAGAGAGAGGATACCAAGTCTTTTTCTCTGCATAATTAGATGTCAAGAAGAGGGCGTCCCCGTATCGTTCATACTGAGGACCAAGTTCAGGAGAACGAAGAGCCCAGAACCCCTGGGCCTATTCTCCCTAAAGTTGTTGCTCAACTTCAGAGACAAGTAGCGAGCAGCAGCAAGTGATTGCCAATCTAATGGCCAATCAGAAGCTAGCTCCTCCCACTCCCCCAACCATTAATGTGCAGACCCCAGTGGTGACTAAAGTCCCATCAGTTACCCTGGAAGTCGCCACAACATCTAGAAGACAAGAAGCATACCTCATCCAGTGGCTGAAGCTGAAACCAGAAAGCTTCTCAGGCACGACTGAGCCCTGGGATACCCAGGCTTGGTTCAAGACACTTGAGAGCACAATGGAGCTTCTTGACTGACCAGAGGTCGAGAAAGGTAAGTGTGCCTCTTTCTACCTATCTGGAGGTGCTCGTATGTAGTGGGAGCGAGTTAAGAGTAAGAGAGCAGCCAACCAGATGAGCTGGGTTGACTTCGAGATAGAGTTTTACGAAAAATTCTTCCGTCAACGGATCACCAATAAACATTATGAGGAGTTTATAGAATTTAGACCAGGTGACCTACCGGTAGAAGAGGCGATCAAAAGATTTAACAGGCTAGCTCACCTTTGCCTATAGTTAGTAAGTACAGTGAAAGAACGAGTTAGACTGATGCTCCTAACGCTGAGACCTAACACCTAATGTGAGTAGTGAAACTCACCGACCATAGATTGGTGAAGAGCTGGTCAGCAGGGCATTAGTGAGCACTATCTGAACAGCAACAATGCACAACAAATGCAACACAAGCCAGTCAAGATAGAAGACAAGACAGTGGGGAAATAGAGAATCCAGTCAAGTAAGTGCAGAAGGACAGAAAGAAAGTAAGAAAGAAGATGTTCGGGTAGTCTGTGAGTATCCAAAGGTATTTCCAGCAGATCTACCTGGACTACCTCCCAACAGAGAAGTGGAATTTGAGATTGAATTGGTTCCTGGAACCGGTCCAATTTCAAAAGCTCCGTATCGCATGTCTCCAGCAGAGCTGAAGGAGTTACAAGAACAACTACAGGAGTTACTTGACAAAGGCTTCATTCGCCCCAGTCACTCACCTTGGGGAGCTCCTGTGTTGTTTGTCAAGAAGAAAGATGGATCAATGCGAATGTGCATAGACTACAGAGCTTTGAATCAAGTGGCAATCAAGAACAAGTACCCCCTTCCCAGGATCGATGACTTATTTGATCAGTTAAGAGGAGCAACAGTGTTCTCAAAGATAGACTTGCGCTCTGGGTACCATCAGCTGAAGGTGAAAGAAAGAGATATACCCAGAACGACGTTCAGGACCAGATATGAGCACTACGAGTTTGTAGTCATGCCTTTTGGAGTGACTAATGCACCTGCGGCCTTCATAGACTTAATGAACAGAGTGTTCAGAGAATATCTTGACAAATTTGTCATTGTATTCATCGACGACATTACGGTCTATTCAAGGACCCAAGAGGAGCATGACACGCGCACTTAAGGATGGTATCACAGACTGCAACAAAAGCGACTTTATGCTAAATTCTCAAAGTGCGAGTTCGGTTAAATCGGTGGCGTTTTAGGTCACATTATTTCTAAAGAAGGTATTCAAGTCCAGCCAAAGTGGAAGCGGTCAACAATGGAGTAGACCCAAGAACGTCGGAGAGATCGAAGCTTCCTAGCTGGGTACTACAGGAAGTTCGTGGAGGACTTTTCCAGGATAGCCTCTCCACTAACAGCCCTCACCAGAAAGAACAAGAGATTCGAATGGTCAGATAAATGTGAGCGGAGTTTCCAAGAGCTGAAGAAGAGATTGATCAGTGCTCTCATTCTGACTGTTCCACAGAGTGACAAGAGTTTCGACATCTACAGTGATGCTTCCAAGATGGGCTTAGGAGCTGTACTCATGCAAGAAGGAAAAGTCATAGCTTATGCGTCCAGACAACTCAAAAGAGTATGAGAAGAACTACCCTACTCATGATCTTGAGCTGGCAGCTGTGGTTTTTGCACTTAAAACCCTGGCGACATTATTTGTATGGAGTTCAGTGTAGAATCTTCACAAATCATCAGAGTCTTAAGTACTTTTTCACTCAGAAGGACTTAAACATGAGACAGCGCAGGTGGCTGGAGTTGGTCATGTTGGTTGCTACTCGGAAAACCTATAGATTCCATTGTACAAAAATTTTGTACAAAGGTCTGAACCTTTTTCCTAGCTACCATGTGTTCTTTTAAATTAAATTTTGGATCGCCTGCGGAACTTAACACGTTTGATCCAAAACTTAATCTATTTGTTCTTTTAGGTTTTGACTTGGATCTCCTGCGGAACTTAACACGTTCGACCCAAGTCACCTTAAGTTATTAATTCCATTAAATATTAATTTCCATAATCGGTTCCCAGTACTGACGTGGCGAGGCACATGGCCTTCTTGGATATGGGAGCAACCACCACCGACTAGACAAAACCTTTATAGAAAGCTAATATTTAATTTCCTAAAATAACTTTAGGTTAACCAAAGAGAACAATCAAATCACAAGGAAAAGAAAAAAACAAAAGAACACAATATCGAAAAACATATTCGAAATTCTAGAACGTAAGCCTCTTGTATTTGGTATTATTTTCATAAATAACTAGCATGATGCGGAAAGAAAAATTACTAGTTATACCTTGTAGAAAAAACCTCTTGATCTTCTACCGTATTCCTCTTCTAACCTCGAACGTTGTGTGGGCAACGATCTTCCGAGATGAGAAACCACCAACCACCTTCTTCTCCTCCAAGCAAGGTTCGGCCACAAAGGAAAAACTTCACCAAGGAGGAAAACCAAAATACTAACCAAGCTCCAAGAGATGCTAGCTTTCTCTCCTTCTTCTTCTTCTTCTCCGAGTAGTATCCGGCCACCACAAGAGCTCCAATGGAAGAGAAGGGTTCGGCCACCACAAGAGGAAGAGAGGGAGAGGATGGCCGGCCACACCAAGGAACAAAAGAGGGAGAGGAATAATAGATGTTGTCTCTCATGAAGGCACCCTCACCCCTTCTTTTATATTCCTAGGCCTAGGCAAATTAGGAAATTTAATTACAATAAAATTTCCTTAATTTTCCTTGACATGAATTAATTGAGAAAAATAAAATAAAATTTCCCAATCAACTTGTGATGGCCGGCCACAATCAAAAGAGCAAATTAGGAGAGTTTCAATCAACAAATTAACTTCTAATTTGTTTCGAAATTTTAAAAATAAAATTTCTCTTTAAAATCTCTTCATGGTTAATAAAGGAAATTTCTATAATTTTAATTTTATTATCATGTGAATAATTTTAAAGAAAATAAAATATCTCACCAATCTAAAATAAGGAAGAGATCTAATCTCTTTCTTTAATCTTTTAGATCTTTTATAAGAGAGATATTTTAATTTAAATTCTCTTTAATAAATTATTTCTTCCACATAATAAAAATTAAAATTAAAATTCCTTTTTAATTTAATTTGGCCCCACTAGCTTGGGTTCTAGCTAGGGCCGACGCTCCAAGTTTAGCTTGGTCGGCCCCTATTGAGTGGGAATAGAAGGTGGGTATAGGTGGGTATAGAACACTACAAATAAGAGGCTACGATAGGGACCTAGAGGAGGAATTGGTTTTGGTCTCCGATAAAATTAAGCATCCGTGTTCGCCAACACACAACTTAATTTTATCAATGATAATTCATTCCACTAGAGAACTATCATTGAACTACACAAATCCCAATTACATTTTGGGCTCCTTCTTATTATGAGTGTGTTAGTCTCCACGTGTTTAAGATATCGAATGTCCACTAATTAAGTGAGTTCTTGACAACTCATTTAATTAATATCTTAGTCAAGAGTAGTACCACTCAACCTTATCGTCCGACTAACCTGCGGGGTTTAACATGACAATCCTTATGAGCTCCTCTTGGGGACATTCTCAACCTAGTATCTCTAGGACACAGCTTCCTTCTATAATCAACAACACACACTATAAGTGATACCATTTCCCAACTTATCAGGCTTATTGATTCATCGAACTAAATCTCACCCATTGATAAATTAAAGAAATAAATATCAAATATATGTGCTTGTTATTATATTAGGATTAAGAGCACACTTCCATAATAAGGTCTTTGTTTCTTTATAAAATCAGTATAAAAGACGACCTCAAATGGTCCTACTCAATACACTCTAAGTGTACTAGTGTAATTATACAATCAAGATAAACTACCTAATTACACTACGACCTTCTAATGGTTTGTTCCTTTCCATTTTGGTCGTGAGCTCACTTATAATTTATAAGATACTGATAACATTATCTTCTGCGTATGACACCACACGCTATGTTATCTACAATATAAATTAATTGAACAACTACAAACAAATGTAGACATTTGACGAATGTGATTCTTTATTCATAATGAATGTTTATAAAGCTTAGGCTTTCAGTATCCAATCAAAGTCAAAGATTACATTGTGAAATTCTCTACCACCCGGCAAAGCTATAAAGTGGCGGATGCACTCAATGAGAAAATCTAGTGCATCACGATGTCTTTTATCATTAGCCCTGCTGAAGGGTTGTCGATTTTGGACTTGAACTTATTGAAGGACAACTCTCGTTGACCTTAGAGTCTACATTGCTTGAGGATACAAAGGAAGCAAAGTGAAGACCCGGACATCCGGAAGATCAGCAAGGGATCAGAAGAAGACAAAGCGAGTTTGAGTGAGACAGGATTCTTTATCGGAGAGTCGCGTTTGTGATGATGAAGGAAGAAGATCTTAAGAAGCTCACACACCATACTCCATGCATCCCGGTTCTTCCAAGATGTACCAAGATGTGAAACAGAGGTTCGGTGGTCAAGACACAAAAGAGACGTTGCTAAATATGTCGATGCGCTTGCGTGACACGGAGGGTCAAAGCGAACACGGAGACTAGGAGGAGTTCTTGACCTCTTCCAATACCGGAATGGAAATGGGAAGATATATCCATGGACTTCATAACAGGTCTTCCAAGAACCACCGATGGATATGATGCGATATGGGTAATAGTAGACCGATTGACCAAGTCCGCTCACTTCCAGCCATCAGGTGTCCCTCTATAGAGCGGTTGGCCCGGTATATGCTAAAGAGGTAGTCGGACTTCATGGGTTCCTAAATCTATCATTTCGATGAGATGGGCGCCACTCACACTTTTGGGGTGCGTTCGAATGCACTAGGCACCAAACTCAAGTTCAAGTGACTTTCCATCCACGGTGATGGGCATGACGGAGCGAGTGAATCGATTTTAGAAGATATACTCGAGCTTGTCTTGCTGGATTTGAGGAAGTTGGTGTAAGTATTTGTGCTTAGCTGAACAATAGCTATCAGGCCACCATCAAGATGGCACCTTATGAGGCATGTATGGCAGATCACCCAGATCACCCACACAGGAGAGAGAAAAGAAATGGAAGTGGTATTGGGCAAGTACAAGATCACTCGGCGATCAGAAACATCAGGGTGGAGCCAGGCTTACAAAGAAGAGTTTCCTGTATAATTCAATAGGAGATTCTGTTTTCCTCAAGGTCGCTCCTATGAAGGGAGTGATGAGATTTGGCAAGAAGAGCAAATTAAGTCCTCGCTATGTAGGACCTTACCTGATCATAGAGAGGATTGGGAAAGTAGCTTCAGGCTGGACTTACCACAAGACATGTCGCGATACACAATGTATTTCATGTCTCCATGCTAAAGAAGTGTCTCCATGACCCGAGCCAAGTGATTCACCTCGGTCAGTGCAGATCTAAGAGAATCTTAGTTATGAGAGCAGACCTAGGACAGAGCAGGCAAGAGATTGAGAAACAAAGTACCACTAGTGAAGGTCGTCTGGCAGAACCAGAACATGGGAATGCGGAGGACAGTATGAGACAGAAGTATCCAGAGCTATTCTAAGTTCGAGGACGAACTTTTTATAAGGTATGGGGGATTGTAACGACCCAATTTTCCCTATTTCGAGTTCCAAATGTCCATAAAAATATTTGGAAATGCTTTTATAATATTCTAGAGATTTTTAAAAATTTTTAGAGTATTTTTACGTAATTTTTGGAGGTCGTTTAGTATGTTTACAAAAACAAAGAAGTTTTGACAAAAAACCGTTGAAGGTGAGACTCGAACCCATGACCTCGGGTCGGACCCGACCTAACTAGACGCGGCCAACTAACTGAGCTACGCTCGTTTTGTTAACCAGATATGTAGAGATAGATACTTATTGTAAAATACGGCAACAAAATAATAATTAAAAAAATAGGGTTATTTGGCAAATAATCTTATTGGAAATTTTTAGAATTTTTAGAAATTTTTCTGGAATTAATCAGAGCTCGTACGACATATTTAATGGGGATGCATTACTGGGCTTAAGGAAAGCCTGTTTGGAATACTATTTATTAGGGAGTTGATTATTCCAATTAACCTAAGGTTTATATTAGCTACCCTAAGTTTATTACCGTGCCCTAAGTTCACCCTCGCCTTCTCCGCCGACCTCTTCTTTCCCCGATCTCGCCGAAGCTCCTCCTCTCTTTCCCTCTTGCGATTTTTCCCTCGGTAGATCACCGACCACCGCTCCTCTCTCGATCTCGTTCGCCACCACCGTGCCCTAGCCGCCCCTCGCGGTCGCTGCCCTCGCGCGACCGTCAAGCGTGTCGTCGCCGCGACCTCGCAACCTCCCGAGCCGCACGCCGCCGACGATCTCTCCCTTGTAGGTATGGATTAGTGTTTATTTTGGTAAGCTAGCATAAGGGTTCGGGTGTTGCTGGAGGAGTCTTGATCTGTTGAGCTTTTGATTTTTTCCGTGATGTTGATGTTTCGAGTTTTAAGGGCGTCACTTGTTTGTTTAAATTCTTGACTGAGATGTGTATTGAGTTGTTATGAAGATCTAGATTCGGTTTGGGTTTTTCCGTGATATTCTCGATTCGATTGAGGTTCGTGTGCTGGAAAATGGTTATGGAATGAAGCTTTGTCGAATTGTTGATGTTGTGAGGTTTCTTGCAGAACACTTGGTTGCTCGAATGCCTGGCTGAGAAATTAATTGAAGGAATGATTTGTGTTTTGGGTTTTCTGTCAAGTTTCGGATTTGGACTAGTTCTGTGATTGACTTAGAGGTCGATTTGTTCTCCTTCATGGGTTCTGTTTGGTATTAGTTTGAGTGTTTCTGATCTATTATGGGAAATTGGATTATGTGTGGAAGTAAGTTCGGTGAAGTAATGGGATTTAATCTTTTTGTGTCCCCTATCTTGGCATAGCTTTGAAACTGCTGCAGGATAGAGGAGTTGGATATTGTTGAAATGCCAGGTTTAGTTAATCACCTATTGGTTAATGCAAATGTTCTATTTAGTGTTTTGGAAAGTTGATCTAAATTGTTTTCAGTGTTTTGTGTGGTAGATCTAAATTACCTTTCTCATAAGTTCATAGCTCGGTATTCATTTATGGTATGGCGTGGTATGGAATGAATAGGAGGTGTTTTACCATGTGGCAAATAGGAAGTTTTTCTTTAATTATTAGTTAGATAAGCATGACAAGCATCCCTTTTCCTAATTAGTTGGGATGTAGGTTAGCTAGTTGTGACATATGAAATTAGCTAAATTGTACATCACGTGATTTGCAGGACGTTGATTGAAGACGGTTGACACGATCTGCATATAAAGGCGGGTACTTTTTACTTTGATTCTCTAGTTCTTCGAACTTAGTGCATGAGCTATTTTGGATAAGAATTGCTTTACCTTGACTCCACTCATAATTTTTCCTATGCTTGATACTTCCACTCAAAACCTTTGAGTTACTCGTTTTTATATCCATCTGATCTGATGTCATTCAGTCTCTTGATACTAGATACCATGTTTGTATGCTTTGTTATTTATTTATATATTATGTTGAGCATGCTATAAATACATTTTTATATATATATATGATGATTGCTAGGTTGATCATGGCCGCATCCTCGACCACTCGAGAGAGTGGTAGCTGGAGTTGATGCTTGTCTGTCGTGCCACACTCGGCCATTCGTGTGAGTGGTAGGCAGCGGGGACCCCATCGCAGATGTAGCTAGTTAGCTACTGCAATCGTCCTCGGCCCTCGTGTGAGTGGTAGTGGAGTGGTGTCTGATGCCTCTCGACCATCTGAGGTCGTAGTGCGGAGGTGGGCGACCATCCGTCATCGTTGTTATTATATTTACTTGGGCTGCTGTTGTTTATATATGTTGTTATTGCTTACTTTTACACTGTTATTGCTTGTATATACCTTGCTTGTTGTCTGTAGTTATGAGTAATCTTGTAGTGATTAGTACGATTCGGTCTTCTTATCCTAGCCTAGGATATGGTTTGGTACGAGTGCTTATTTGGTCCTCTTGTAGTATCTGCTATTTCTGTATGACTGTATACTCTTGGCTCACTTTACAGGTATATGTTATGTTCATTACTATCTCTTTCCTTACATGAGTTCAATACTCACCACCATGAAATGGTTTTCTTCGCAGTAATGTGAGTAGATAGTCGTGGATGCTTGGAGAGTCTGCCAATCCCACGACACACTCGAGGATAGTTTCTTTTTGGTTTTGGTTGCTTACGCTATTTATGTTTTGGTTTTGTAACTTGGTATTGTATGCTGATATGGATTTTGGAGTCCCGTCGGTGGTTGCAGTAATTTAGTTAGTGACTTTGTCGGTCATACATTTGTTTTCTTTTTGTGATTTCCATTGCGTTTACATCCATAGTGTAGGCTGAGTATTTATCGTTCTGTCTTCCGCTGTGTGTGTTTATTTTGTTCCAGCCGTTTAGGCTGATGTTATAGATATTGGTTATGTGTTATTTCATTTTGTCCAGGTAGGCTGAGTATATTAAACTGCGTGTTACGTTGTTTATATTTTTCCAGCCGAGTGTGGCTGATGTATATTTTATTTGTAGTAATGTTTCATATTGTCCGTCGTATAGGGGAGGTGCTGCCGAAATTTCTTCGGACAGGGACTCCTCTGGGGCGTGACAATTTAGTGGTATCAGAGCCCAGGTTTTCCGATGCCTATTTTTGGTGTTTTGGGATTTACGATGTCGTTTTTCGTATTGTGGATTTTCGGGTTAATCTGATACCAATTTAGTGGTATCAGAGCGGGTTTATGATGTCTGTTGTTTTTCGTGTTTTGTATTTTCGAGTTAATCTGATACCAATTTAGTGGTATCAGAGCCGGTTTCGTGATCTGGATTTTCGATGTTGGGTTGTGTGTTTTTGGAATTTCGATCTTGTTCGTTCTATGATTTTCGGGTTTACGATTGTTTTGTTTTTCCTTTGTAAGTTGATCCCACGATGGGACTCTCGAGTTGTGGGACCAGGCAGCGGCAAATATCTCCGAGCTATAGGATGTAAGTGATCTATTGCTAAAACATTTTCCTTACATACTTATTATTAACAGGAATGGCACGGAAAGGGTCGACTGCTATGAATCACCGTGGACAAGGTCGACCACGAAAACAACCCACGGTATCGATGGGTCCCGAACCTGCTGGCCAAGAGACGGAGGTTACAGGAAACCCGAATGAGGTTGATTCAGGTAGCAGTGATCGGAATCCTCCCACCTCTACTAGGGAGCATGAGTTACGGACGTCGGGAGCACCACCTTCTATACCTGCTCCAGACACTACTGGTTGGGTGATGGATAGAGCCCGAATACCCTTGTTGGCGAAGTCTGTGAAGGATCGAACTACGCTGTTCCATGGGGGTGCTGACCCTTGGGCGGCTCGTAGTTGGTTGAAGAACTTGGAGGGTACATTTTGGTACATGAAGTGTACAGATGAAGAGAAGGTGGAGTTGGCTGCATATCATCTTCGGGATCAAGCCGTCACTTGGTGGGACATGCAGAAGTCGATCTTTGGGGAACAACGTATCACGTGGCAGATGTACCGGGAGGCATTTGAGAGACAGTATTTTCCGGTTACATTTTGTCTAGCCCGTCGTCAGGAGTTTCTGAACCTCAAGCAAGGTGACCGTTCTGTGATGGAGTATAATGCAGAATTCAGTAGACTGGCCGAGTTTCGTCCTCATCTGGTGGCTCAGGATTATGATCGGATGCATCAGTTTACTCAAGGACTTGCGGCATACATACGACTCAAGATGTCCGGATTTCCCGGTAATTCTTATCGAGAGGTTTTAGATCGGGCGTTATTCATTGAGATGACTCAGCAACAGGTGAATCTGGAAAAAGGTAATAATAAACAAGTGACGCAGAAGAAGGAGAAAAGAGGATAGAGCTCACAGGTTACTTCAGGAGGGTCCTCTCCACCTCGGAAGACAAGGCGAACCTCGGATGGGGGTTCTCGTTCCTCTCAGCAGGCCGGAAGAACAACTCGGAGGATCACGTGTTTTCGGTGTGGCTCCAAATCATACAGGAATGATTGCCGTTGGATCACGCTATATGCTTATTGTAAGCTTCTGGGCACGAGTCGGGTGCCCTCAAGGCTCGATTAGGGCACTAAAGATACCACTCGGAGGCGATCCACCCGACCACGGCAGTGAAAGGACCTCAAGGACTCGAGCGCTCATATCGGCATGATGCGGGACCCGGGAAAAGTATACCATATCGAGTTAGGAGTATCGGTGATGCAACGACCACGCGACTCGGCATGGCGTCCCTTATCAGGCGTATCCGATCACAAAGAAGACCACTTCCAAGGCACCTAAACATAAACTAAATCTATGCATCCCAAGACTACGATGACATCCTCTTTCACGTCGCTACTTTAAGGATGCCACCATCGAGTGAGGTGGGACGAGGTTATCGGGAGGAGGCACAGTGAGTGAGGGATTGGACTTCCGAGGTATTAGCCACTTTAAACATTTTGTGTAGATCTATTGATAGATACTGGTAGTTCTCATTCGTTCATCTCTCGGGTATCTTTGGATAAGATTAGGGGTCCCCTACACGCTAGACACAGGAGTTAACAGTATCTGTACCATCTAAAAGGGTACTTATTAGTAGTCAAGAGGTCAAAGAATGTTCTTTGGACTTAGTTGGTCAGACACTGGTGATGGATCTATAGGTGTGGGAAAAGGTGGGGTTTGACCTCATACTAAGCTTAGAGTGGATGACTATAAAACATGTCATTTGTGGTTTAACGTGGTTAGGTAGTAAATTTGGGGACCAAAGTTTTATTAGTGGGGGAGAATGTAAAATACGGCAACAAAATAATAATTAAAAAATAGGGTTATTTGGCAAATAATCTTATTGGAAATTTTTGGAATTTTTAGAAATTTTTCTGGAATTAATCAGAGCTCGTACGACATATTTAATGGGGATGCATTACTGGGCTTAAGGAAAGCCTGTTTGGAATACTATTTATTAGGGAGTTGATTATTCCAATTAACCTAAGGTTTATATTAGCTACCCTAAGTTTATTACCGTGCCCTAAGTTCACCCTCGCCTTCTCCGCCGACCTCTTCTTTCCCCGATCTCGCCGAAGCTCCTCCTCTCTTTCCCTCTTGCGATTTTTCCCTCGGTAGATCACCGACCACCGCTCCTCTCTCGATCTCGTTCGCCACCACCGTGCCCTAGCCGCCCCTCGCGGTCGCTGCCCTCGCGCGACCGTCAAGCGTGTCGTCGCCGCGACCTCGAAACCTCCCGAGCCGCACGCCGCCGACGATCTCTCCCTTGTAGGTATGGATTAGTGTTTATTTTGGTAAGCTAGCATAAGGGTTCGGGTGTTGCTGGAGGAGTCTTGATCTGTTGAGCTTTTGATTTTTTCCGTGATGTTGATGTTTCGAGTTTTAAGGGCGTCACTTGTTTGTTTAAATTCTTGACTGAGATGTGTATTGAGTTGTTATGAAGATCTAGATTCGGTTTGGGTTTTTCCGTGATATTCTCGATTCGATTGAGGTTCGTGTGCTGGAAAATGGTTATGGAATGAAGCTTTGTCGAATTGTTGATGCTGTGAGGTTTCTTGCAGAACACTTGGTTGCTCGAATGCCTGGCTGAGAAATTAATTGAAGGAATGATTTGTGTTTTGGGTTTTCTGTCAAGTTTCGGATTTGGACTAGTTCTGTGATTGACTTAGAGGTCGATTTGTTCTCCCTCATGGGTTCTGTTTGGTATTAGTTTGAGTGTTTCTGATCTATTATGGGAAATTGGATTATGTGTGGAAGTAAGTTCGGTGAAGTAATGGGATTTAATCTTTTTGTGTCCCCTATCTTGGCATAGCTTTGAAACTGCTGCAGGATAGAGGAGTTGGATATTGTTGAAATGCCAGGTTTAGTTAATCACCTATTGGTTAATGTAAATGTTCTATTTAGTGTTTTGGAAAGTTGATCTAAATTGTTTTCAGTGTTTTGTGTGGTAGATCTAAATTACCTTTCTCATAAGTTCATAGCTCGGTATTCATTTATGGTATGGCGTGGTATGGAATGAATAGGAGGTGTTTTACCATGTGGCAAATAGGAAGTTTTTCTTTAATTATTAGTTAGATAAGCATGACAAGCATCCCTTTTCCTAATTAGTTGGGATGTAGGTTAGCTAGTTGTGACATATGAAATTAGCTAAATTGTACATCACGTGATTTGCAGGACGTTGATTGAAGACGGTTGACACGATCTGCATATAAAGGCGGGTACTTTTTACTTTGATTCTCTAGTTCTTCGAACTTAGTGCATGAGCTATTTTGGATAAGAATTGCTTTACCTTGACTCCACTCATAATTTTTCCAATGCTTGATACTTCCACTCAAAACCTTTGAGTTACTCATTTTTATATCCATACAGTCTCTTGATGTTGTCCATGATCAGTAGCAGATACTAGATACCATGTTTGTATGCTTTGACTGTTATTTATTTATATATTATGTTGAGCATGCTGGCTTCATGTAGCATATCTGTTTCCGCTTATATATATATATGATGACTGTTGCACTGCTCGCATCATGTCATTGCATGCATGCCGCATCCTCGGCCACTCGAGAGAGTGGTAGCTGGAGTTGATGCCGCTTGTGCGTTCGTGTGGTGGTGGGAGTACGAGCAGCAGGGACCCCATCGCAGATGTAGCTAGTTAGCTACTATGCAACTGTCCCCTCGGCCACTCGTGTGAGTGGTAGCTGGAGTGGTGTACAGTCTGTCACTGACCCGGCCTCTCGACCATACAGGGGTCATGGTGCAGAGAGGTGGGCGGGAGTGACCATCCGTGCATACGTTGTTATTATATTTACTTGGGCTGCTGTTGTTTATATATGCTGTTATTGCTTACTTACTGCTGTCGTTTACATACGCTGTTATTGCTTGTATATACCTTGCTTGTTGTCTCTGTAGTTATGAGTAGTACTGTAGCAGATTAGTACCAGTTCGGTCTTACTATCCCTAGCCTAGGATATGGTTTCAGGTATGAGTGCTTATTTTGGTCCTCTTGTAGTATCTGCTATTTCTGTATGAGACTGTATACTCTTGGCTCACTTTCTAGGTATATGTTATGTTCATGCACTATCTCTTTCCTTACCCGCTGAGTTCCAATACTCACCACCCCGCAAAATGGTTTTCTTTCGCCAGGTAGGAGAGTCCCAGCTGCCAGTCCCACGACACACTCGAGGATAGTTTCTTTTTTTCTGGTTTTGGTTGCTTACGCTATTTATGTTTTGGTTTTGTAACTTGGTATTGTATGCTTCGATATGGATTTTGGAGTCCCGTCGGGTGGTTGCAGGTAATTTAGTTAGTGACTTTGTCGGTCATACATTTGTTTTCTTTTTGTGATTTCCGCTGCGTTTACATCCAGCCGTGTAGGCTGAGTATTTATCGTTCTGTCTTCCGCTATGTGTGTTTCTATTTTGTTCCAGCCGTTTAGGCTGATGTTATAGATGGTGGTTATGTGTTATTTCATTTTGTCCAGCCGGGTAGGCTGAGTATATTAAACTGCGTGTTCTGTTGTTTATATTTTTTCCAGCCGAGTGTGGCTGATGTATATTTTATTTGTAGTAATGTTTCATATTGTCCGTCGTATAGGGGAGGTGCTGCCGAAATTTCTTCGGACAGGGACTCCTCTGGGGCGTGACAATTTAGTGGTATCAGAGCCCAGGTTTTCCGATGCCTATTTTTGGTGTTTTGGGATTTACGATGTCGTTTTTCGTATTGTGGATTTTCGGGTTAATCTGATACCAATTTAGTGGTATCAGAGCGGGTTTATGATGTCTGTTGTTTTTCGTGTTTTGTATTTTCGAGTTAATCTGATACCAATTTAGTGGTATCAGAGCCGGTTTCGTGATCTGGATTTTCGATGTTGGGTTGTGTGTTTTTGGAATTTCGATCTTGTTCGTTCTATGATTTTCGGTTTTACGATTGTTTTGTTTTTCCTTTGTAAGTTGATCCTACGATGGGACTCTCGAGTTGTGGGACCAGGCAGCGGCAGATATCTCCGAGCTATAGGATGTAAGTGATCTATTGCTAAAACATTTTCCTTACATACTTATTATTAACAGGAATGGCACGGAAAGGGTCGACTGCTATGAATCACCGTGGACAAGGTCGACCACGAAAACAACCCACGGTATCGATGGGTCCCAAACCTGCTGGCCAAGAGACGGAGGTTACAGGAAACCCGAATGAGGTTGATTCAGGTAGCAGTGATCGGAATCCTCCCACCTCTACTAGGGAGCATGAGTTACGGACGCCGGGAGCACCACCTTCTATACCTGCTCCAGACACTACTGGTTGGGTGATGGATAGAGCCCGAATACCCTTGTTGGCGAAGTCTGTGAAGGATCGAACTACGCTGTTCCATGGGGGTGCTGACCCTTGGGCGGCTCGTAGTTGGTTGAAGAACTTGGAGGGTACATTTTGGTACATGAAGTGTACAGATGAAGAGAAGGTGGAGTTGGCTGCATATCATCTTCGGGATCAAGCCGTCACTTGGTGGGACATGCAGAAGTCGATCTTTGGGGAACAACGTATCACGTGGCAGATGTACCGGGAGGCATTTGAGAGACAGTATTTTCCGGTTACATTTTGTCTAGCCCGTCGTCAGGAGTTTCTGAACCTCAAGCAAGGTGACCGTTCTGTGATGGAGTATAATGCAGAATTCAGTAGACTGGCTGAGTTCTGTCCTCATCTGGTGGCTCAGGATTATGATCGGATGCATCAGTTTACTCAAGGACTTGCGGCATACATACGACTCAAGATGTCCGGATTTCCCGGTAATTCTTATCGAGAGGTTTTAGATCGGGCGTTATTCATTGAGATGACTCAGCAACAGGTGAATCTGGAAAAAGGTAATAATAAACAAGTGACGCAGAAGAAGGAGAAAAGAGGATAGAGCTCACAGGTTACTTCAGGAGGGTCCTCTCCACCTCAGAAGACAAGGCGAACCTCGGATGGGGGTTCTCGTTCCTCTCAACGAGACCGGAAGAACAACTTCGGAGGGATCACGTGTTTTCAGTGTGGCTCCAAAAGTCATACCAGGAATAATTGCCCGTTGGATCATGCTATATGCTTCTATTGTAAGCTTCCAGGGCACGAGAGTCGGAATTGCCCTCTGAAGGCTCAATTAGAGACGAAAAGGACTCAGAACGCTTCATATCAGCCGCAACTGCCGGGACCCCAGGGAAAAGTATACCATATCCAGAGTCAGGAGTATCCAGTGATGCCAACGACCACGCAGTACTCAACCGCGGCGTCCCCTTATTAGACGTATCCGATACAGCAAGACCCTGCACTTCCATCTCAGCCTTATTCGGCATTCCAGCCACAGACTCAGCCTCAGTACCTGCAGCAGCAGCAGGGTGACGCTCCTCCGATTCCACGTCAGCCTACTTTAAGGATGCCACCATCGAGTGCAGAGGTGGGACGAGGTTATGCCGTCACACGGGAGGAGGCACAGCGGGCTGAGGGATTGGACTTCCGAGGTATTAGCCACTTTAAACATTTTGTGTAGATCTATTGATAGATACTGGTAGTTCTCATTCGTTCATCTCTCGGGTATCTTTGGATAAGATTAGGGGTCCCCTACACGCTAGACACAGGAGTTAACAGTATCTGTACCATCTAAAAGGGTACTTATTAGTAGTCAAGAGGTCAAAGAATGTTCTTTGGACTTAGTTGGTCAGACACTGGTGATGGATCTATAGGTGTGGGAGGTGGGCGGTGCAGAGAGGTGGGCGGGAGTGACCATCCGTGCATACGCTGTTATTATATTTGCTTGGGCTGCTGTTGTTTATATATGCTGTTATTGCTTACTTACTGCTGTCGTTTACATACGCTGTTATTGCTTGTATATACCTTGCTTGTTGTCTCTGTAGTTATGAGTAGTACTGTAGCAGATTAGTACCAGTTCTGTCTTACTATCCCTAGCCTAGGATATGGTTTCGGGTATGAGTGCTTATTTTGGTCCTCTTGTAGTATCTGCTATTTCTGTATGAGACTGTATACTCTTGGCTCACTTTCTAGGTATATGTTATGTTCATGCACTATCTCTTTCCTTACCCGCTGAGTTCCAATACTCACCACCCCGCAAAATGGTTTTCTTTCGCCAGGTAACAGGTAGATGAGTCATGGATGCTTGGAGAGTCCCAGCTGCCAGTCCCACGACACACTCGAGGATAGTTTCTTTTTTTCTGGTTTTGGTTGCTTACGCTATTTATGTTTTGGTTTTGTAACTTGGTATTGTATGCTTCGATATGGATTTTGGAGTCCCGTCGGGTGGTTGCAAGTAATTTAGTTAGTGACTTTGTCGGTCATACATTTGTTTTCTTTTTGTGATTTCCGCTGCGTTTACATCCAGCCGTGTAGGCTGAGTATTTATCGTTCTGTCTTCCGCTGTGTGTGTTTCTATTTTGTTCCAGCCGTTTAGGCTGATGTTATAGATGGTGGTTATGTGTTATTTCATTTTGTCCAGCCGGGTAGGCTGAGTATATTAAACTGCGTGTTCTGTTGTTTATATTTTTTCCAGCCGAGTGTGGCTGATGTATATTTTATATGTAGTAATGTTTCATATTGTCCGCCGTATAGGGGAGGTGCTGCCGAAATTTCTTCGGACAGGGACTCCTCTGGGGCGTGATACTTATAGTGTAGTTATAATGGGAATCGGTTTTTTTTAAAAGGATCAAAAATTTTCCCCGAAACCCTAACTCCTTCTCTTCTCTCTTCATGCCGCGTGATTCATCTCTGCTCGGGCAAAACGAAGCCGTATTAGGGATTTGTCTCCGGCGCCAGCGAAAGGCCCTTTCCGGCTGGTCTTCACTGTGTGTGATCACCTCGACGAGGGGAGCTCGGAAACGTGAAGAAGAGTCGAGATTTCAAGCTTCTCCCGAAGCCCTAGTTGCCTCCTTCGGTTGTAAGTCCAAGAATCGTCTGTAAGTACTACTCACCTGCGGTAGGAGTTGTTTTCGGTTTTGTTTCTCCTTGTTTTTGAATCTGCCGTGAGTTGCTTGTTTTGGTTTTGTTCCTTGTTTTCTGGAGATTGTTGAAAACCCTAGAGTGGTTCCGAGATTTGGTTGCTCCTCTTTGTTTGTGAGCATGATGCTTAGATTGGGCGGCGTTGGTTTGATGTAGCTGCCGTGTACCTCAAATGGGCAGCAAGTTCAACTTGAAATTTTGCAAAAATAGGGATACGAACAGCTTCATTTGGAGCTTAGAACTGCCCCATGCCTTTTGCATTTCTGCGGGCATGAACCAAGCCATCTGGAGCTTACGGATTGGGTCTGTTTTTGGTAATTGCAGTAGATAGTTAGAAGGGAGCAATACATTTAGCACTGTTGTTTGTTGTTCATTAAGTGCAGAATTCTTTAAGCATGACATATGTTTGATTTTAATAGGAATCTATTCCTTCTGGTAATTGCTTCAAGTATTGCTTCTGGTATGCATGACTTTAAGTCCATCATATTCCTAAACATGATTCATCTTATTGCTTCTGGTATGCATCAAGGCAAGATCAAATTAGTTTTCTTTTTGCTCTATTTTGTAGCATGATTAGTAAGGTTAGATTAGCTTTCTTTTGCTTTTATCACAACATGTTTAGGAAATCTAAATAAGCTATCTTTTTCCCTATTTTATAGCATGTTTAGAAAGTCCAAGTTAGCTATCTTTTGCCCTATTTTACAGCATGTTTAGAAAGTCCAAGTTAGCTATCTTTTGCCCTATTTTACAGCATGTTTAGAAAGTCCAAGTTAGCTATCTCTTGCCCTATTTTACAGCATGTTTAGAAAGTCCAAGTTAGCTATCTTTTGCTCTATTTTACAGCATGTTCAGAAAGTCCAAGTTAGCTTTCTTTTGCTCTATTTTACAGCATGTTTAGAAAGTCCAAATTAGCTCTCTTTTGCTCTATTTTATAGCATGATTAGCAAGTTTGAATTAGCTTTCTTTTGCTCTATTTTATAGCATGATTAGTAAGTTCAGATTTGCTTTCCTTGCTTTATTTTATATCATGCTTAGAGAGTTCAGGTTTGCTTTCCTTTGTGTTATTTTTATATAGCATGCTTGGTTAGTTGAAATGCTATACTTGTTAGATATATCTATAGGATTCTAATAGGCTCCAATAAAGGATTATAAGAAGCATGAGTAAAGAAAAAGACTAAAGTCTAGTTAAAAAGAGATAACAAGTAAACTAAAGTAAGAGGCTAGTACTTCCGAGGTTGTCGTTAAACAAATCCAGGTGATCGGTGGTTCTGGTAAGACCAAGGTCTTTACCTCATAGGACTAGAGGCTCGCTACCTCGGTCACTATTAGAGAGCGCGCAAAGATGGTACTAAGCCTGGGCCCAAAGAAGAAAAGAAAAGAAGAACAAGAAGAAGAAAGTGAAAGAGAAATTAAAAGATTAATTTCTAGTATAAGAAAAGTAAGAAGAACAAGAATAAGAAAGTGAAAGAGAAATTAAAAGATTAATTTCTAGTATAAGGATACAAGAAAATGAAACAAGTTTATGCTTAGAATCAATAAAAGTTTAGTTCTTTAATTCAAAGTCTACAGTAGTAGTTTCATTACTTTCCTGTCAGTTAGTGAGCATGTTTAGTATTCAGTTTTATTTCTGTATACCATGAGTACATGCAGCTTTGCTTTAGCATTTCAGTTTCAGTATTATTGTATTACTTTTATGCACTTCGAGTTTTTGTGAGATAGATTAGTACTTACTAAGCGCTTTTGCTTATAGTTTTTTTTTTCTTTCCTCCTACTGTAGATAAAGGAAAAGCTAAGATATGAGAGGGAGGCGACAGGATGGTGGTGGTGATGAAGGTGTGTGATGTCTGGACTGTGGAGAGATCCAGAATTAGCTGACAAAACTGTTAAGACTTTCTGTTTAATTCTTTTAGATTTCCTTAAGTGTTATTTTGAGTTGAGACTGTATTTAAGTTTATTCCGTACTTGTAAGTAGTTCACTTGTATTATTGGTGGAGTGATGTAGTTGGTTGCTTTGCTAGAGTAGTTTCTCTCTTTTACTGTTGATTTATTATACTGCGTGGTTGATTGATATGTGTTCCAGCCGCTTATGGCTGAGTATATATTGCATGTATTGTTGAATATGGTCACCGGTACAGGGGAGACTCTGCCGAAATTTTTCGGTAGGGTTTCCATATGATTTTTAATCATACCGGTTAAGTAGAGTTAGTAGTTAAGTAACTGTCATCCTTAGAGAGTAGTAGTAGTAAGAAGGGTGGTCGTTACATAAGAAGGAGCCCAAAAATGTAATTTGGGATTGGTGCGGTAGTTCAATAATAATTCTTTAGTGAAATGAATTATTATTGATAAAATTAAGTTGTGTGTTCGGGGCGAACACGGGATGCTTAATTTCATCGGGAGACCAAAACCAATTCCTCCTCTCGGTCCCTATCGTAGCCTCTTAATTATAGAGTACTATACCCACCTTCTTACCCATCCTATAGGGGTCGGCCAAGCTAGCTTGGAGACCAAGCTAGGGTCGGCCATGGCTTGGTTCATGGGTGAATTCATGTGGTCGGCTCTAGCTTGAACTCAAGCTTAGGTGGCCGGCCCTATTAAAATAAAAAGGAATTTTAATTTTAAAAATTTTTCTTATGTGGATAACATGATTTAAAAGAGAGTTTAAAAATTTAAATCTTTCCTTTTATAAGATTCTACAAAAGATTAAGAGAAGAGCTAAATCTCTTTCCTTATTTGTAGATTAAAAGGTTGATTTTAATTTTGGTAAAAACTTTCCTTTTAATCATGTTCATGATTTAAAAGGAAGTTTAAAAATTAAAAATTCTCTTTTATTAGTTTCTACAAAAGATTAAAAAAAGATTTAATATCTTTCCTTATTTGTAGATTGAAAGGAGATTTTAATTTTTAGAGATAACTTTCCTTTTTGGAAATTATCCACATGTTTAAAAGAAAGATTTTAATTTATAAAACTTTCTTTTTATTAACCAATCATGAAGGGATAAAAATTATTGGAGAAATGTTTATAAATTTCCGGAAACAAATTAGGAAGTTTTAATTCTTGTTTTAATTAAAACTTTCCTTGATTTGGGGATTGTAGGTGGCCGGCCATTGATATTAAGAAAAGAAAATTATTTTTAATTAAATAATTTTTTCTTTTTCATGGCAAAGGAATTAAGAAAGTTTTTATTAAAATTTCCTTATTTGTCATGACCAAGGATTATAAAAGAGGGGGTAGAGGTGCCTTTATAAAAAAACGACTCTATTCTTTTTCTTCCTCTCTTTTCTTCCTAGGTGTGGCCGGCCCCTAGAGTTTCTCCTTCCCCTTCTCTCTTCTTCTTCTTGTGTCCGAGACTTCATCACCTCTTGGAGATATAGAAGTGGCCGGATCTAGGTTGGAGAAAAGGAGAGAAAGGAGGCTTGTTTCTTGCATCCCTTGGAGCTTGGTTGATGGAAAAAGTTCTTCATCCTTTGGAAGTTTTTGCTTGGCCGAAACTTGAAGGAAGGAAGAAGAAGGTGTCTTGGTGGTTCTCATCTTGGAAGATCATTGCCCACACAATGTCCGAGGTTAGAAGAGGAATACGGTAGAAGATCAAGAGGTCATTGAAAGTTCACAAAGAAAGGTATAACTAGTAATTATTTTCCGCATCATACTAGTTTTATTTCTTTGTAAAAATACCAAATACAAGAGGCATGTGATTCTAGATTTCGAATTAGTTTTCGATGTTGTGTTCTTTTGTTTTCTTTTCAAACTTGTGCTTCGATTATTCTTTTTGGTTAACCTAGAGTCATTTAAGGAAATTAAATATTAACTTTCCTTAAAAGGCTTTGTCTAGGTGGTGGTGGTTGCTCCCAAATCCAAGAAGGTCATGTGCCTCGCCATGCAGTCCTGGAAGCCAAATTTGGAAATTAATATTTAATTAACTTTGTGACCTAGGTGATTTGGATTGAACGTGTTAAGTTTCGCAGGAGATCCAAATCTAAACCTAAAAGAATATATAAGTTAAACTTGGGATCAAATGTGTTAAGTTCCGCAGGTGATCCAAATTTAATTTAAAAGAACACATGGCAGCTAGGAAAAGGTTCAGACCTTTGTATAAATTTTTGTACAGTGGAACCGATAGGTTTTCCGAGTAGCAACCAACACATGGCCCAAAAATCCAATTTGATTGGACAAAGTGTGTTGTAATTCATAATATGGCCTGCGTGCCATTTTTGTGTGTTGTGCGTGTTGTATTTGTTATATGCGACCTGCGCGTCGTACCTCTCTTTTTATATTCCTATTGTAAAATAGTTTTAGACTCGAATGTAACTCGAGTTTTATATTTGTAATATACAAAAAATGGAGCGGTGGAAGGTCCACTCGAGAAAGAACGATGAGGAGGGTGCGAGCAACACATAGCGGTCAAAGGGAGGAGCTTGAAGAAGCTGTTGACCCTAGGTTGATCGTCCGATCTTCTCATTGGCTTGAGAAGATTATAGTAGGGCCATGACCTAATCTAAATTTAATTATTCATTGCTTGTGTGTATGTGATGCATGCTAGTGTAGGATAATTAGTGTCTTGATGCGTATATGATACACATTAACGATTAGATTAGATCTTAATCAAAACAACTCGAAATGCCTACCAAGTTCTGATACCCATCACTACCTCGATCATTTGTTGCTGTTGAATCTGCCAAAGCAGAGCAACGCATATTATCTTAGTAGGTGCGGAGGGACAATCTTGGTCCCGCATATCAAAGCTTGGGTGAGTATAAACTTAATTAGATTGAGTATAACTAGTTAACTCAATTGGATTAGGTATAACTATAGGCATTTTTCAATGGTTGGAAGATAGGACAAAATCACATTTATATTAAATTTTAGGCGATTTAGCCAAAGCTAACTCAAGTTTTAATATAAGTGAGGATCTTAATCTATAAACAAGAGTTGCATAGAGATGTAATTGGTAATTAGTTATCTACCGATCATACTAAGTCTTGGGTGATTTAGCCAAAGCTAACTCAAGACGTAGTATGATGTGGATCTTATCCCACAAGAATTATAGCTAGTTGGAAGAATCTAGTAAGTGTGTTTTGACTACATCCATGAATTGATTCTACAAAAGGTTCTATAATTCAGTGGGAGCATCATTTAGTTAAAGGCCTAATTAAATGCTAATTAGAATATGATATTTATTTTTTGCATTATTTCTGTTGTAGATTGTCATGTCGACAAACATGAACACCTTCTCCCTGCGTTCTGTCCTTGACAAGGATAAGCTCAATGGAGCTAATTTCCTAAACTGGTACAAGAATCTGAGAATTGTTCTCACTCAAGAGAGAAAACTGTACATCCTGGAGCAGCCCATTCCGGACGCACCTCCTGCCACTGTCATGTGAGCTAACCGAGATGCTTACAAGAAGCATCAAGATGACGCAT
The DNA here is from genome assembly GCF_018446385.1 of Zingiber officinale. NCBI lineage: Eukaryota > Viridiplantae > Streptophyta > Magnoliopsida > Zingiberales > Zingiberaceae > Zingiber > Zingiber officinale. The sequence continues at coordinate 142,299,634 of NC_055997.1, forward strand.
TAGATGTGTCATGTCTCATGCTCGCAACTATGAACTCTGAGCTTCAGAAGCAACATGAGTTGATGTCAGCTTATGATATGGTTGAACATCTTCGTCAACTATATCAAGGACAAGAAAGGCACGAGAGATTCGAGATCTCCAAGGCACTGTTTCAGTGCAAGATGCAAGATGGGACTCCCGTAGGACCATATGTGCTCAAGATGATTGGGTACATAGAGAACCTACAGAGGTTGGGATTCCCACTTGGCCAAGAGCTAGCCACAGACTTGATCTTGCAATCCTTGCCAGAGAGCTACAGTCAATTTGTCATGAATTACAATATGAACGAAATTGACAAGCCACTGCCCGAGCTGCTAAGCATGTTGAGAACTGCTGAGCTAAACCTTAAGAAGGTAAAACCCAACTCCATTTTGATGGTGCAAAAGCATTAAGGCAAGGGCAAGCCTAAAGGTAAGGGAAAGTCCCAAGCCAAGGGCAAAGGAAAGGCACTGAAACCTAAAGGAGGGGTTGCCAAGGATGCTACTTGCTTCCACTGCGGTTAGACTGGGCACTAGAAGAGGAACTGTAAAGTATATCTGGAAGATCTTAAGAAGAAGAGAAGTGAGACTTCTACTTTAGGTATATATGTTATAGAAGTCAATCTATCTATTTCTGCATCCTGGGTATTGGATACCGAATGTGCTTCTCACATTTGTACTAATGTGCAAGCGCTGAGAAATAACAGGGCATTGACGAAGGGCGAGGTGGACCTACGAGTAGGCAATGGAGCACGGGTTGCTGCTGTTGCTGTAGGAACTTACTATCTATCTCTACCCTCTGGGCTTGTACTAGAATTAGAGGAATGTTGTTATGTGCCTGCTCTTACTAAGAACATTATTTCAGTTTCTTGTTTAGACAAGAAAGGTTTTTCGTTTATAATAAAGAACAAATGTTGTTCCATCTATTTAAACGATATGTTCTATTGTACTGCACCTCTGATGAACAAACTCTATATTCTATACTTAGAGAACCTCATCTATAATATAAGTACCAAAAGGTTCAAGTCAAATGAAATGAACCAAACCTATCTCTGGCATTGTCGTTTAGGTCATATAAATGACAAACGTTTATCCCAGCTCTATAAAGATGGTTTGCTGAACTCATTTGATTTTGAATCATATGAGACATGCGAGTCATGCCTACTGGGCAAGATGACCAAGACTCCCTTTAGTGGACACAGCGAAAGAGCGACTAACTTATTAGGACTTATACATAGTGATGTATATGGCTCTTTCAATGTCGTTGCCAGAGGTGGTTATAGGTACTTCATTACATTTACTGATGACTTCAGTAGATATGGTTATGTGTATTTGATGATACATAAGTCTGAATCCTTTGAAAAGTTCAAAGCATTCAAGAATGAAGTACAAAATCAGCTTGGCAAAAGTATTAAGATACTTCGATCAGATCAAGGTGGTGAATACCTTAGCGATGAGTTTCGTGACTATCTAGCTAAGTGTGGGATTCTATCCCAACTCACTCCTCCTGGAACACCACAGTGGAATGGTGTATCTGAAAGGAGAAATCATACCCTATTAGATATGGTGCAATCTATGATGAGTCACACAGATCTTCCTATATCTCTTTGGGGCTATGCTCTAGACACAGCAGCCTTCATACTTAACCGTGTTCCATCTAAGGCTATGATAAATACACCATATAGGATATGGACTGGGAGAGATGCCCAGGTGTCTTTTATGAGGATTTGGGGTTGTGAGGCTTACGTTCGACGTCAAGTCTCGGACAAACTGAGACCCAAATCCGATAAGTGCTATTTTATTAGATATCCCAAGGAAACGAAGGGATATTACTTCTACATTCCCAGTCAACACAAAGTAGTTGTGGCAAAGACTGGGGTATTTCTAGAAAGGGACTTTGTTTCTAGAAAAACTAGTAGGAGTACGTTCAATCTTGAAGAAGTTCAGGATATGGACCATAGCACTAAAGCCTTGATAGAAGTTGAACTAGAACCACAAAGTGTTGTGGATGATGAGATTGTTCCACAAGGAGTTGAGGAACAACAATCAGTTCAAGTAGACCTACCTCTTCGCAGGTCTGATAGGGTACATCGTCAGCCTGAGAGATACTCATTTCTCTTGTCTGACCATGATGACGTTATTCTTATTGAGAATGAGCCTACCTCCTATCAGGAAGCTGTGATGAGCCCAGATTCTGAGAAATGACTAGAGGTCATGAGATCCGAAATGGAATCCATGTACACCAACCAAGTATGGACTTTGGTTGATCCACCTGAAGGGGTCAAACCCATTGGGTGTAAGTGGGTCTTTAAAAGAAAGACTGACATGGATGGACTTATATATAAGGGGCGTCTGGTAGCTAAAGGTTTCAAGCAAATTCATGGTATTGACTATGATGAAACTTTTTCTCCAGTAGCGATGTTTAAGTCCATTCGGATCATGCTTGCTATTGCAGTATATCACGATTATGAGATCTGGTAGATGGATGTCAAAATCGCGTTTCTGAATGGAAACTTGCTCGAGGATGTGTACATGACACAACCTGAGGGTTTTGTAGATCCACAGCATATTGGCAGAGTATGCAAGCTGCATAAGTCTATTTATGGACTAAAGCAAGCTTCTCGGAGCTGGAATCTTCGATTCGATGATGCAATCAAACAGTTTGGTTTCATCAAGAATGAAGATGAACCCTGTGTCTACAAGAATATTGTAGGGAACACAGTTGTCTTCCTTGTGTTGTATGTGGATGACATACTACTCATTTGGAATGACATTCCTTTACTGCAGTCTGTAAAGACTTGGCTAGGGAATTGTTTCTCAATGAAGGACTTAGGTGAAGCAGCCCATATTCTAGGCATAAAGATCTATAGAGATAGATCTAAGAGATTTCTTGGCCTAAGTTAGAATACATATATTGACAAGGTATTACTACGGTTTGCCATGCAGAATTCCAAGAAAGGATTTCTGCCGATGTCACATGGTATGAGTCTTTCGAAGACTCAAAGTCCCTCTTCTAGAGAGGAGAGAGACCGCATGGATAAGATCCCTTATGCCTCAGCTATAGGATCTATCATGTACGTCATGCTATGTACTCGTCCTGATGTTTCGTATGCTTTGAGCATGACGAGCAGATACCAGTCAGATCTAGGTGAGCGTTACTGGATAGCGGTCAAGAATATTCTTAAGTACTTCAGAAGGACTAAAGAATATTTCTTAATATTTAGAGGCGATGGCGAGCTAGCTGTAAACGGTTACAGTGATGTCAGCTTCCAAACTGATCAGAATGATTATAGATCACAGTCTGGGTTCGTGTTTTGCTTGAATGGGGGTGTTGTGAGCTGGAAGAGTTTGAAGCAGGATACAGTTGCTGATTCTACAACAGATGCCGAGCATATTGCTGCATCAGAAGCAGCAAAGGAGGCAGTTTAGATCCGCAAGTTCATTACTGAGCTTGGGGTGGTTCCTAGCATAGCTGATCCTATAGAGCTCTATTGTGACAACAATGGAGCAATTACGCAGGCTAAGGAACCTCGCTCACACTAGCGGACTTAACACATACTACTGTGCTTCCATCTCATTCGAGAGATTATCGAAAAAGGAGATGTGAAGATTTGCAAAGTACCCACAGAGGCTAACATCGTTGATCCCTTGACCAAGGCTTTGGCACAGAGAAAGCATGATGGTCACACTAGGTCATTGGGCCTTAGAGCCTACACTGATTGGCACTAGTGCTAGTGGGAGATTGTTAGTTAGAGCCCTAGAGCCAATCATATGATGATTGTTGTATGGACTTGATGTATCATATTCCTATATGTTTATAAAAGTATTTCATTATGGTTATTATACTTACTTGTATTGGTGCCAAATAACTAAGTATAATATCGTCCTTGATTAGAAGGTTCTTATCTATATCAATCGATTGGTTGAATCGATAGTGAGATGATATAGAGAACACTACTCTTAATCATTCCTAGTCAAGTATTAACATTCAGGGACAATGTTAATCCGTTGAGACTAGCATGTAGGTCAACTCGATGACTTGATCTCACAAGTCATAGATATAGAGATATCAAGTTGACACATGGGTATGCATTGAAGAATATATACTGAATGACCCGCCATGAGAAAGTATCATGGATCATTATATGAGTGTCATATACTTTCTCATGTGACTATTAGTATGACTATTAGTTCTTGGACCTGAAGTCACCATAGTTCCCTACATAAGAAGTTGCATACTTTGGCTTCTTCAAACGTCATCCGTAAGTGGGTGGGCTATAAAGGCGATTACTGGGTATGTAACAAATTATGCGGAGGGATGTGAGTGATGTAGATGGGATCTATCCCTCCCATATGACGGGAGTGACATCATGATTCTTGATAGAGTGAGACCACTAAGTGCATGGTTGTAACGATCCAATTTTTCCCATTTCAAGTTCTAAAGGGCCATAAAAATATTTGGAAATGCCTTTAAAATATTCTAGAGATTTTTAGGAATTTTTAGAGTATTTTTACGTAATTTTTGGAGGTCGTTTAGTATTTTTACAAAACCAAAGAAGTTTAAGCAAAAAGTGTTGGAGAAGAGGTTTGAACCCGCGACCTCGGGTCGGACCAAACCAAGCCAAACCGGCTTGACCAGCTGGGATAAGAGATTTATGTTAATCTCAAAGAGAGTTAAATAAGGTTATAGTATAGTTGAGTTATATCCGATTACTTATAAAAGGAAATAAGTTTTGGGATTTTACAAAACCTAACTTCTTCTCTCTAAATTCTCCTCCGCCTTCTCTCGCGCGACAGCGGCGGCTCGGGCGAAAAACACATCGAGGCGACGGCGCTAGGGTTCCTCTTCAGCGCCGACGAAGGCTTCTTCCGGTCGGCCTTCACCCGTGCATGATCACCGCGACGAAGGGAACTTGGGAACACCAAGAAGCTGCCGAGATTGAAACTTCACCGAAACCCTAGACCTCCTCCTTTGGTTGTAAGTCCAAGAAGGCATGTAAGTACTACTCACCTGCGGTAGGAGTCGCTCCGAGCTTCGATTTTCTTCCTTGCTCCGAATTTAGGGTTTCCGTTTCCTTTTGTTGCGGATTTTGCTGTGCCGAGTGGATTTATAAGCTAGGGTTTTTCTTCCTTGCTTTGTTGAGATTCCTTGTTCCAAATTATGCCATGAGATTCCTTGTTTCCAAATTTCTGTTGTGAGTTCGGTAGGTTTGTGAAGGTTGCTGCCATAATCTGAATTTATCAGATTGGGTGTGGACAGGTTTCAGTTGGGAATTTCGTGTAGCACTTTGATTTAAATAGCTTGCGTAGCATGAAGTATGGTTATTCTTGCTATTAGGCAATATACATGAGATGGTATAGATTTCCTTTTTAGCATGTAGTGTCGGATTGTGCTGTTAAATTGGCACGAACAGCTCGGTTTTGAGTTGTTGTACAGTTAGTGATTTGGAAGTGCAGTTTCAAAATTCGGTTGTTTGGTTTTTAGATAGCTGTGAGTTATGCCTCCTCCATCATTTAGCCATGACCATTAGTGTTTAATGCTTGAAACATTGATGTTTTGTGCTTCTGTGCTTGCTGCCGTGGGCTTTGAAGGAAGGAGAAGAAGGGACAGGTTGTGGTCACTGGGATGGATAGTCATGGGTAGCATTTTTGGTCTCTTTTGCTTGTTACCAGGGTGCTGAATAGTGGCAGGAGTAGCCTATATAAGTAGAAGAAGTATTGCAGATTTGGTTTAACTTATGCGGTTTGCATTATCTCGGATTAATGGGGCTGGTAGTTAGTGTTCTTTTGCTCTATTATACAGCATGATTAGGATCACTAAAGGTAGCATCCTTTGTCTATTTTACAGCATGCTTAAGAAACCCTAAAGTAGTATTCTTTGTCTATGTTTTATAACATGATTAGAATCCCTAAAGTAGCATTTTTGCCCTAGATTTCAGATCAGCTTTAGACTCTTCTTCTTGCTGGGTTACTAAGTAGGAGTGGTATTCTTTTGATATGCAGCCCTAAACTTGTTTATTTCCAGCAACCGGGCATGAAAACTTCTTTTCACAGCAATAGAGTTTTATTCCAATGAGCAGATTGCTAATTTTTCTATTAGTAAAACTTGAGTAGTATTGTTTAGTTTTTCCCTTTGCTATTGAACATGCATGATCGGACTTCATGTACTATTTCTTTGCTATAGATTTAAGCATGAGCAGTAGTTGAATGTGTTTAACTTTCACAGCTTGATCTTCACAGTATGCTTAACTTGATTCCATTGCGTGCCTAGTAGTTAGATCTATTTTTACAGCATGTTTAGAAAGCCTAAAATCACCTTCCTTTGCTCTATTATATGGCATGATTAGTAAGTTCAAAGTCACTCTCCTTGATTTGGTTTTATAACATGCTAGAGGGTTCAAACTGATTTCCCTAGTGTATTTGTATATAGCATGCTTAGTTAATTGTAATCTTATACCTGTTAAATACATTTACAGGACTCTAATAAACTCTAATAAAAGAGTATGAGAAGTATGAGTCAAGAAAAAGACTAAAGTCTAGTTAAAAAGAGATAACAAGTAAGTAAAGCAAGAGGCTAGTACCCGACATCCAAGAGCTTGTCGTTAAACAAATCCAGGTGACCATTTCCGAGGTCTTGGCCCTGGTAGACCGAGGTCTGCTCTTTTAGGATTGGTGGCTCGCAACCCCAACCTATTAGGGAACGCGCATGAGTTGGTACTAGGCCTGGGCCCAAGAAAAGAAAACCTAAGAAAAGAAAAGTTAAGTAAGAAGGAAGAAAGAAAGAAGAAGAAAGTAAAAGATAGAAATTAAAAGATTAATTTCTAACACAAGGATACAAGAAATGAAATAAGTTCCAAGCTTAGAATAAATAAGAATGGTTAGTTTTCTTTGATTCTAAGTTTACATTGTTAGTTTCTTTTTATCCTGCTTGATACTGAGTATGATTTGTATTCTGTTCATTTTCTGCATACCATGAGCACATGCAGATAGCTTTATTATTTCATTTTCAGCACTTATGCATTTTGTTTATGCATTTCGAGTTTTGTGAGATAGATTAGTACTTACTAAGCGTTTTTGCTTATAAATCTTTTCTTTTTCCTCCTACTGCAGATAAAGGAAAAGCTAAGATATGAAGGGAGACTACAGGATGGTGGTGGTGATGAAGGTGTGTGATGTTTGGACTGTGGAGAGATCCAGGATTAGCTGACAAACCTGTTAAGACCTTCTATTTAATTCTTTTAGATTGCCTTAAGTGTTATTTTGAGTTGAGATTGTATTTAAGTTATTCCGCACTTGTATGTAGTTCACTTGTATTATTCGTGGAGTGATGTAGTTGGTTGCTTACTAGAGTAGTTTCTTTCTTTTACTGTTGATTTATTACTGTGTGGTTATGAATAAAATGTGTTCCAGCCGCCTGTGGCTGCGTATATATTGTTTGTATTATGGATTTGGTCACCGGTACAGGGGAGACTCTGCCGAAATTTTTCGGTAGGGTTTCCATGTGATTTTTAATCATACCGGTTAAGTAGAGTTAGTAGTTAAGTAACGGTCATCCTTAAAGAGTAGTAGTAGTAAGAAGGGTGGTTGTTACAATGGTCATGCCCAAGTGAGTCAATATGAGATATTGAGCTCATTTGATTAGAGTGAGTCTACTTAGAGTTCAAAATATAGATTGATTAGAGGATGACACGGTCTATGCCTCAATTGATCAATCTAGATGTCAAGGATAGAAGGACATTGTTATATATTGTGAGAGTCACAATTAGTAGTCACAAGGTGATGTTGAATCTCAACATTCTTGTAACTTGGGTAGTAATGATGTGTTGCTAGATACCGCTCATTACTTATGTTTCTAAATGGGTTTAGGAGCATTTCCAACGTTACAAGAACCTATAGGGTCACACACAAAGGGCAATTAGATGGAGATTAGGTTCATTTGATGAACCTAGAGGATTAGATTCATGTGATGAACCAAATTGGATTAAAAGTAATCCAAATTAAACTAATTGAGTTGGACTCAATTTGATTCATGTGTCCAATGAGTCTAATTTAGATTATGATTCATTGAGTCAATTTAATTCAATGAATAGAGATTCATTAAATCAAAATTAACTTGAATCAAAGGTTGAATTTGATCAACCATGGGAGATAAGAGGTCAAGTTTGACTTGACTTGAGAGGGAAGATGAAGGGTCAAGTTTGACTTGACCATTTGCCACCTCATTTGTGACATGGCATGGGGCCGGCCAATGATGGTGTTCCACATTATCAAAGCTAGCTCAAGTGTGTGCCACCTCATGAGGAAAACCAAGAGCCATGACTCTTGGTCTTCCATGAGTGGCCGACCACTTAAAGAGGAGAGGAGTTACAAGTGTGTGAATTTTTTTTTGGTGTGCTCATTCAAGTGATCTTCCTCCTCCTCTCTTCTTCCCTCTCCCTCTCATCCTTGCCGTGACTTCTAAGGGTGCTAGCACATTCTTAGTTTATTCTCTCCATCTCTTGTTCGTGTGGATACTTCTAGAGGTGTGTCTGCTTGAACACACTCGAGATCCGAAGAACCTTGGACGAGCTGGATTTGAGAAGGGCTTCGCTTCAAAGGTATATCCCTTGTCATGTAGATCTAAAGTAGATCTAGAGTAGAAAAACTAAGAACATGAAAATTTTTATCTTCGCACGGATCCAATAGCTAAGAACTTCGGGGTTTCCGCAACACAAAAAGCGATTTTTGTGGCTCGAAAGTTCTAACAAAAACTTCTCTTCTAAAATTTTCTTTTTAACATGGTTACAAAAATAGAAAGTTCAAATTTAAAACTCCCTTCCTTTTTTTTAACAACCATGAGTATGGTTAAAAAAGGAAAGTTTTAAAATTTTTAAACCATGTGGCCTAATTCAAATAAGGAAAGTTTTGTAAATTAAAAATTCTTCTTTTAAACTTGTAGTTTATCTACAAAGAGAAGATTTTAAAAGTTCAAAACACCCCTTCTTATTTGAATTATAGTGGTTGGCCCCTTCTTGCTTGGGCACCAAGCAAAGGGCCGACCCCCTTTGAGGAGATAGTGGTCGGCCCTTGGCTTGGTCACCAAGCCTTGGGTCGGCCCCCTCTTGGACACCAAGATGGTTTTTAATTAGTGGACTTAAGGCTTTAATGCTTTAATGAGGCTACGACAGGGACCTAGAGGAGAAATTGGTTTTGGCCTTCCGACGAGCTTGAGTATCCCGTGTTCGCCCCGAACACACAACTCAAGTTCATCAATAATGACTCATTCCACTAGAGAGTTATTATTCCACTACCGCACCAATCCCAAATTACATTATGAGCTCCTTCTTACCATGAGTGTGTTAGTCTCCCTGTGTTTAAGATGTCGAATGTCCACTAATTTAAATGAGCTATTGACAACTCACTTTAATTAATTTCTTAATCCAAGAGTAGTACCGCTCAACCTCATTGTCATGTCGGACTAAGTCCACCTGCAGGGTTTAACAAGACAATCTTTATAAGCTCCTCTTGGGGACATTATCAACCTAGATTACTAGGACACAGTTTTCTTCTATAATCAATAACACACACTATAAGTAATATTATTTCCCAACTTATCGGGCCTATTGATTTATCGAACTAAATCTCACCCTTTGATAAGTTAAAGAAATAAATACTAAATATATGTGCTCGTTATTATATTAGGATTAAGAGCACACACTTCCATAATAACTAAGGTCTTGTTCTTTTATTAAGTTAGTATAAAAGAACTTGTCTTAAATGGTCCTACTCAATACACTTAGAGTGTACTTGTGTAATTTATTAGTCAAGATAAACTAATACCTAATTACACTACGACTACTCCAATGGTTTGTTCATTTCCATCTTAGTCGTAAGCTACTGTTTATAATTTATAAAGAACCGATAACATAATCTTCTGTGCGTGACACCACACACCATGTTATCTATAATATAAATTAATTGAACAACTACAAATGTAGACATTTTTTACCAATATGATTCTTTATTTCAAAATTAATGTTTACAAAAGCTAGGCTTTTAGTATACACACTAACAATCTCCCACTTATACTAAAAGACTAAGCTGCCATATCTGCTGTCATACATCTGATTCCCATCCCCTCCATATGCCGATCAAAAGCTTTCGCCGGAAGGGCCTTAGCGAAAGAATTTGCCAGGTTATCTGCTGATGTAATCTTGGTGACGACAACTTCTCCTCGCTTGACGATGTCTCGTATCAGGTGGTACTTGCGCTCTATATGTTTACTCACCTTATGGGCTCGTGGTTCCTTCGAGTTTGCAACTACACCGCTATTATCACAATAAATTGTGATGATTTTGGGCAAACCAGGAATCACATCTAAGTCCATTAGAAAGTTCCTAAGCCATACATCTTCTTTTGCTGCCTCAGAAGCTGCCACATACTCAGCTTCCATGGTTGAGTCAGAAACACACTTCTGCTTAACACTCCTCCATGCAATGGCTCCACCTCCTAAAGAAAACATATAGCTTGATGTAGACTTACTATTGTCCCTATCTGATTGGAAGTCTGAATCCGTGTAACCCACAATGAGCATATCATCTGCTTGGTAAACTAGCATATAATCTCTAGTCCTTCTCAGGTACTTCAATATATGCTTTATAGCAGTCCAATTTCCTTATCCTGGATTACTTTGATATCTGCTAACCATGCCCACGGCAAAGCAGATATCCGGTCTCGTACACAGCATAGCATACATTAGGCTTCTGACAGTCGAAACATAAGGAACTGTCTTCTATCTCCTTTAATGTCTTTGGAGATATCTCTTTAGATAGAGCTACTCTATGCCTAAAAGGTAGAAAACCTTTCTTGGAGTTTTGCATGCTAAAATGAGCAAGAATTGTATCTATATATGAGGCTTAAGATAGGCACAACATCTTTTTCTTGCGATCCTTTATGACTTTGATCCCTAGAATGTGTGCACATTCTCCTAAGTCCTTCATATCAAATTTCTTGGATATCCATACCCTTACGTCTGACAATACTTTGACATTGTTGCCAATTAACAAAATATCATCTATGTATAGTACAAGAAATACCACCACGTTTCCGTTACATTTCTTGTATACACAAGACTCATCCGGACACTGAATAAATCCATACAACTTGATTACTTCATTAAACCGAATGTTCCAAGATCTTAAAGCTTGTTTCAGTCCATAAATGGACCGATTGAGCTTGCACACTAGATGCTCTTTGCCTTTTTCAATGAACCCCTCTAGTTGCTTCATATGGATGTTTTCTTCAAGACTTCCGTTAAGGAAAGTTGTCTTGACATCCATTTGCCAAATCTCATAATCCATATGAGCAGCAATAGATAAGAGTATCCAGATAGACTTTAGCATAGCTACCGGCGAAAAAGTCTCCTCATAATCGATTCCCTCTTTCTGAGTATACCCTTTCGCAACAAGCCTTACCTTGAAGGTTTCTACTTTCCCGTCTGTCCCTCTTTTCCTTTTGTAGATCCACTTGCATCCAACGACTTTTACACCATCAGGTGGTTCTACAAGCTTCCAGACCTTATTAGAATACATAGACTCTATTTTAGAATTCATCGTCTTTTGCCAAGATGTTGCATCTTTATCTTGGAGTGTTTCGTCATATGTCCGGGGATCAGGTTCATGTTTTCCCGGGATCAAGTCCGAAGACTCTCCCAAAAACATGAATCTCTCAGGTTGCCTAACAACCCTCCCACTAAGACGAGACACTGTCTGTAACTGTGTATCATTTGTAACACGTGTTGCAGTTTCTTGTTGTACTTCATCTTGTACTGTTGGTACTGAAATAGACGTGTCCTCTCTCATTTCTTCTAGAACAATTTTACTTCTTGGCTTGTGGTCCATTATATAGTCTTTTTCTAAAAACTGGGTATTGGTGCTAACAATGACCTTCTGGTCTTTAGGACTATAAAATAAACCACCTTTCGTTCCTCTAGGATAACCCACAAACACGTGAACTTCTGTACGAGATTCTAACTTATCAGCATTTGCTTTCAGCAGATGTGTCAGACTACCCCAAATTCGAATATGCCTTAGACTGGGCTTTCGCCCATTTCACAATTCTGTGGGAGTAAAGGGTATTGATTTAGAAGGTACTAAGTTCAGAATGTGCACTGCTATTTCCAGAGAGTATCCTCAAAACGAATTTGGTAATTCTGAATAACTCATCATCGATCTAACCATTTCCATAAGAGTCATATTCCTTCGTTCTGCCATACCATTCTATTGGGGTGTACCAGGTGCGGACAACTGGGATTGAATCCCTACCTCTGATAAGTAATTCCTAAACTCTCCTAAGAGGTATTCGCCACCACGATCAGACCGTAGTGTTTTGATACTTTTACCAAGACGTTTCTCCACATCAGCTTTGTATTCATTGAACTTATCAAAGCACTCAGACTTGCGGCGCATCAAGTAAATGTATCTGTATCTCGAATAATCGTCAATAAAAGATACAAAGTATTCGAAACCACCTCTTTCCTGGATAGACATAAGACCATACAAATCAGAATGAACCAGTTCTAACACATCTTTGGCTCTATACCCCTTGGCCTTAAAAGGTCTCTTAGTCATTTTACCTTCCAAGCAAGATTCACAAGTTGAAAAATTTTCCAACGCTAATGAACCCAAGAGTCCATCGGCTATAAGCCTTTGAATCCTACTTAAGTTAATATGACCAAGCCTTAGATGCCAAAGATATGTTTGGTTCATCTTCGAACGTTCTTTTCTCTTATTGGAATTAGAAGATGTGTTATTAATTTCCATTTGTTGCTTTGTGGAAGAAATTGGATTTAAAGTATATAAATTGTCAACCAATGCACCAGAACAGATAATAACCCTATTTATCTTTATAACCACATTGTCATTAAAAGAAACAGAATATCCATCCAAATACAGTTTAGAAACTGAAATTAAATTCTTTCTAAAACTGGGTATATAAAGACAATTTCTTAAAACCAAACTTCTATTTCTTTCAAAAGATAAGTGGGCGTCTCCCACTGTAACAGTCACCACCTTAGTAGCATTGCCCATGTAGACGGTTATCTCTCCTTCAAATAGTCATCGGATTTCCTGGAACCCCTGCAAAGAGTTGCAGACATGATCAGTGGCTCCCGTATCTACACACCAAGTGTTGGTAGATAATACCGCTAAACATGTTTCAACTATTAGAGAATGAGATATACCTTTATTGTTCTCTTTCCTATGAGGACAGCCCGCCTTCCAATGTCCAGTCTACTTGCAGATGAAGCACTTGCCCTTCGACTTCTTCATTCCAGCTTTTGGTCCTGTACCTAGAGGTTTATTCACCTTCTTTACTGAGCCAGCTTGTTTCTTCTTCTTCTTGTCTTTTGACTTAGAAGTAGAATCATTTTTAGCATAATGAATCTGAGAATTTTGACGAAATAGCCCTTCAGCTGCCTGAAGTTCTGTCAGTAGTTCCTCCAATGAATACATCCTTTTATTCATATTATAGTTCAGGCGAAAATGCTCAAAACTTCTGGGCAGCGTTTGGAGGATAATATCGACCTAGATTTCCCCATCGATTTCACCTCCTAGAATTTGTATTTCGTTCAAATAAGTCATCATCTTTAGGATATGATCCCTTACGGGAGTCCCCTCTGTCATGGTGGCTGACATTAACTTTCTCATAGCTTCTTGCCTAGCGGCCCGATCTTGGTGACCAAAGAGATCCTTGAGATTGTTCATTATATCATAAGCTGTTGGTAAATTCTGATGCTGATGTTGCAGCACATTTGACATTGAAGCCAAAATGTAACACCGCGCCATCTCATATTCCTTTACCCATTTCCTATGATTCTCAATCTCCTCTTGGGTAGATTCACCATTAGGCACATTAGGGCACTCCTCTGACAGTACAAACTTATAGTCTTCAACAGTCAGGACAATATCCAGGTTTCTTTTCCAATCAATATAGTTGGGACCAGTAAGTCTATTCTCTTTCAGTATAATGGCCAGTGGGTTGAAAGTCATCCTAAGAATCACAAAATAAACGTTGGTCAAGGCTCTAAATTTAGAATAATATTGATTCCTCAAACAATACTATTTAAATTAACCAACACCTCAAATCACCGTGAATTTTACGTGGCACGATAGTGTGGACGTATACAAAATCAAACATTTTTAAGAGGAGGTTTACCCATTAATTTTATTCTTGTCATCCTAACTTCATGACAAATAAAATTAATAATTGGTTTTCCTTCGGTCACACAAATAATAGCAGTGACTCCGATGGGGAGGATACTATTAAGTATGCCTAAGTGTACACCATTACTTGATACTTAGTCCATTAAATAAGATTGTGCCCCTTCCAATGGGGAAGATCACACGCTCCTAATTAATTTCCTATAATCATCCAAAATGGAAGTTTGATCTAGTGATCCGCAAACAAACTCATCCGATATAGAGGAAGGCACTAAGAGCCAACGCGCAAGTTGTTAGAGTATATACTGAAAGCCTAAGCTTTTGTAGACATTTATTTTGAATAAAGAATCACATTTGGTCAAATTATCTACATTTGTTTGTAGTTGTTCAATTAATTTATATTGTAGATAACATAGTATGTGGTGTCACATACAGAAGATAATGTTATCAGAATCTTATAAATTATAAACAGTAGCTCACGACCAAGATGGAAAGGAACAAACCATTGGAAGGTCATAGTGTAATTAGGTATTAGTTTATCTTAACTATATAATTATACTAGTACACTTAGAGTGTATTGAGTAGGACCATAAGAGGTCGTTTCTTTTATACTGACTTTATAAAGGAACAAAGACCTCAATTATTATGGAAGTGTGTGCTCTTAATCCTAATATAATAACAAGCACATATATTTGATATTTATTTCTTTAATTTATCAATGGGTGAGATTTAGTTTGATAAATCAATAAGTCTGATAAGTTGGGAAATGATATCACTTATAGTGTGTGTTGTTGATTATAGAAGAAAATTGTGTCCTAGTGATCTAGGTTGATAATGTCCCCAAGAGAAGCTCATAAGGATTGTCATGTTAAACCCTGCAGGTGGACTTAGTCCTACATGACGATAAGGTTGAGTGGTACTACTCTTGGACTAAGATATTAATTAAATGAGTTGTCAGTAACTCACTTAATTAGTGGACATTCGACATCTTAAACACAGGGAGACTAACACACTCATAATAAGAAGGAGCCCAAAAATGTAATTTGGGATTGGTGCGGTAGTTCAATAATAGTTCTCTAGTGGAATGAATTATTATTGATAAAATTGAGTTGTGTGTTCGGGGCGAACACGGGATACTTAATTTTATCGGGAGACCAAAACCAATTCCTCCTCTCGGTCTCTATCGTAGCCTCTTAGTTATAGAGTACTATACCCACCTATACCCACCTTCATACCCATGTTGTAGGAGTCGGCCAAGCTAGCTTGGGGACCAAGATAGGGTCGGCCAAGCCTTGGTCCATGGGTGGTCGGCCCTAGCATGAACCCAAGCTTAGGTGGCCCGCCCTAATAAAATAGAAAATTATTTTAATTTTAAATTTTTCTTATGTGGAAGATATAATTTAAAAGAGAGATTAAAAAAAATTAAAATATCTCTTTTATAAGTTTCTACAAAAGATTAAGAAAAGAGATTAAATCTCTTTCCTTATTTGTAGATTAAAAGGATGTTTTATTTTTATTCTTTGTAAATTATCCACATGTTGAAAAATTAAAATTATAGAAATTTCTTTTTATCAACCATGAAGGGATTTTAAAGGGAAATTTTATTTTTTAAAAATTTTCGAAAACAAATAAGGAATTTTAATTGGTTAATTGAAAATTGCCTTATTTGCTCTTTCATGATGTGGTCGGCCATGACATGGGTTATTAGGAAATTTTATTTAATTTTTCTTAACTAATTCATGTCAAGGAAAGTTAAGGAAATTTTATTGTAATTAAATTTCCTTATTTGCCAAAGCTAAGGATTATAAAAGAGGGGGTTTGGGTGCCTTCAAGGTGAACAACCTCTATTCTATTTCTTCCTCTTTTCTTCCTTGGTGTGGCCGGCCTCTCCCTTTTCTCTTCTCTCCATCTTTGTGGCCGGACCTCCTCTTCCTCTTGGAGATCAAGTGGTGGCCGGATCTTAGCTTGGAGAAGAAGGAGAGAAAGCTTGCATCCCTTGGATCTTGGTTGGTGGAAAAGGTTCTTCATCCTTTGGAGGTTTTATGCTTGGCCGAAACTTGAAGGAAGGAGAAGAAGGTGCTAGGTGGTTCTCGTCTCGGAAGATCGTTGCCCACACAATGTCCGAGATTAGAAGAGGAATACGGTAGAAGATCAAGAGGTCATTATTCACAAAGAAAGGTATAACTAATAATTGTTTTCCGCATCATGTTAGTTTTGTTTCTTTGTAAAAATACCAAATACAAGAGGCATGCGATTCTAGTTTTTCGAATTAGTTTTCGAAGTTGTGTTCTTTTGTTTTTTCTTTTCCTTGTGATTTGATTTTTCTTAGTGGTTAACCTAAGGTTACTATGGGAAGGTTAAATATTTAATTTCCTTAAAAGGCTTTGTCTAGTCGGTGGTGGTTGCTCCCATATCCAAGAAGGTCATGTGCCTCGCCATGCAGTACTGGAAGCCGATTTTGGAAATAGATATTTAATTGTCTTCATGACCTAGGTGATTTGGATCGAACGTGTTAAGTTCCGCAGGAGATCCAAGTCTAAACCTAAAAGAACAAATAAATTAAACTTAGGATCAAACGTGTTAAGTTTCGCAGGCGATCCAAGTTTAATTTAAAAGAACACATGGTAGCTAGGAAAAGGTTCAGACATTTGTACAAAATTTTTGTACAATGGAACCGTTAGGTTTTCCGAGTAGCAACCAACAATTGGTATCAGATCTAGGATTTTGCCTTTGTGTATTTGGTATTAGTTTAATTATGCACATGTCATACATAATTTAGGCAGGATAATAGTAGGATGTGCTAACTTTGTGGATGTAGGATCCAACTATTATGGCTTATAGTTATTATGTGTGTGATTGGACCATTGGACATGTCAAGGGCATTTTATGTGTGTGCATGATTGTATTATAAAATACAACAGGAGCTGTATTTAGTTTTATTAGGATTTTATTTTTGATCTAGATACATGTGCATTCCTTCGAGGAATATAGGATCGAAAAATATAAAATTCTATTTATGTCGCGGATCGAATCTTGCAAGGCGTGGAACCTTTTGAGGACCAAGGCGCAGCGGAACAAGGAGCAAGATGGATGCGACAATTAGACCCGGTGGAGGTGGCCAAAAATGGCAGCAGCCAGGGATGGCAACACACGGAGGACAACAATAGATAAAAGCCATAATAGTTAAAAATTAGTTTTTCTATTTATTGTTTTTATGCTGTGCTGTGTGTGCTTGTTAGTATGCATGTTAAGTAGGCTAGCATAGTCAAAATTCCTCACTTTAAATAACTAAGTGGGAGAGGAATTTTAAATAAATTCCACGGTCTCCATTACTGGTTTGTAAGTGATGCAAACAAACTTGCGCGTTGGCTCTGAGTGCCTTCCTCCATATCGGATGAGTTTGTTTGTGGATCACTAGAACAAACTTCCATTTTGGATGACTATAGGAAATTAATTAAGAGCGTGTGATCTTCCCCATCGGAAGGGGCACAATCTTATTAATGGACTTAGTGTCAAGTAATGGTATACACTTAGGCACGTCTAATAGTATCTGTTGGTTGCTACTCGGAAAACCTAGAGGTTCCACTGTACAAAAATTTTGTACAAAGGTCTGAACCTTTTCCTAGCTACCATGTGTTCTTTTAAATTAAATTTTGGATCGCCTGCGAAACTTAACACGTTTGATCCAAAACTTAATCTATTTGTTCTTTTAGGTTTTGACTTGGATCTCCCGCAGAACTTAACACGTTCGACCCAAATCACCTTAAGTTATTAATTCCATTAAATATTAATTTCCATAATTGGTTCCCAGTACTGACGTGGCGAGGCACATGGCCTTCTTGGATACGGGAGCAACCACCACCGACTAGACAAAACCTTTTATGGAAAGCTAATATTTAATTTCCTAAAATAACTTTAGGTTAACCGAAAGGAACAATCAAATCACAAGGAAAAGAAAAACAAAAGAATACTATATCGAAAACAAATTCGAAACACTAGAATCGTATGCCTCTTGTATTTAGTATTATTTCCAAAAATAACTAGTATGATGGGGAAAGAAAAATTACTAGTTATACCTTTTAGAAAGACCTCTTGATCTTCTACCGTATTCCTCTTCTAACCTCGGACGTTGTATGGGCAACGATCTTCCGAGATGAGAACCACCTAGGTACCTTCTTCCTTCTTCCTTCAAGTTTCGGCCAAGCACAAGAACTTCCAAAGGATGAAGAATTTTCCACCAACCAAGCTCCAAGGGATGCATGCTTTCTCTCCTTCTTCTCCTTCCTTGATCCGGCCACATCCTCCAAGCTCCAAGAGATGATAGATTTCGGCCACAACAAGAGGAGAGAAGAGAAAGGGAAGGGTCGGCCACCACACCAAGGAAAAGAGGGAGGAAAAGAATAATAGGGTCGTTAGCCATGAAGGCACCTCTACCCCTTCTTTTATAATCCTTGATCTTGGCAAATAAGGAAAATTTAATAAAAACTTCCTTAATTCTTTTGCCATTGAAAAGGAAAAATTATTTAATTAAAAACAATTTTTCTTTTCAATTTTGCAATGGCCGGCCACACCATAAAATCTCCAAGCAAATAAAATTTTAAACACCAATTAAAACTTCCTTATTTGCTTCCGGAAATTTTTAAAAATTTCTCAATAATTTTTATCCCTTCATGATTAGTTTATAAAAAGGAAATTTAATAAATTAAAATCTTTCTTTTAAACATGTGGATAAAAAGAAAGTTATCTCTATAAATTAAAATCTCTTTTAATCTACAAATAAGGAAAGATATCAAATCTTTTCTTAATCTTTTGTAGAAACTTATAAAAGAGAATATTTAATTTTAAACTCTCTTTTAAATCATGAACATGATTAAAAAGGAAAGTCTTGTTAAAATTTAAAATCCTCTTTTAATCAACAAATAAGGAAAGATTTCAAATTTTAAACTCTCTTTTAAACATGTAGATGATTTACAAATAAGGAAAGTTTTTACCAAAAATTAAAACCATCCTTTTAAACTACAAATAAGGAAAGAGATTAATCTCTTCTCTTAATCTTTTGTAGAAAGTTATAAAGGAAATTTTTAATTTTAAACTCTCTTTAAAATCATGATATCACATAAGAAATAATTTTAATAAAAATCCTTTTAATATTCTAGTGGCGGCCACCTAAGCTTGGGACCCAAGCTTTGGCCGCCACCTAAATGGCTTATCCACTTGGTCTTGGCGGCCTAGCTTGGGTTCCAAGCTAGCTTGGCCGGCCCCGTTAGATGGGTAAGAAGGTGGGTATGCGGTGGGTATAAATCTCTATATACTAGAGGCTACGATAGGGACCGAGAGGAGGAATTGGTTTTGGTCTCCTGATAAAATTAAGCATCCCGTGTTCGCCCCAAACACACAACTTAATTTTATCAATAATAATTCATTCCACTAAAGAACTATTATTGAACTACCGCACCAATCCCAAATTACATTTTGGGCTCCTTCTTATTATGAGTGTGTTAGTCTCCCTGTGTTTAAGATAACAAATGTCCACTAATTAAGTAAGTTACTGACAACTCACTTAATTAATATCTAGCTCCAAGAGTAGTACCACTCAACTTCATCGTCATGTCGGACTAAGTCCACCTGCAGGGTTTAACATAACAATCCTTATGAGCTCCTCTTGGGGACATTCTCAACCTAGATTACTAGGACACAGTTTCCTTCTATAATCAACAACACACACTATAAGTGATATCATTTCCCAACTTATCGAGCTTATTGATTCATCGAACTAAATCTCACCCTTTGATAAATTAAAGAAATAAATATCAAATATATGTGCTTGTTATTATATTAGGATTAAGAGCACACACTTCCATAATAACTGAGGTCTTTGTTCCTTTATAAAGTCAGTATAAAAGAAACGACCTCTAATGGTCCTACTCAATACACTCTTAGTGTACTAGTGTAATTATATAGTTAAGATAAACTAACACCTAATTACACTACGACCTTCTAATGGTTTGTTCCTTTCCATCATGGTCGTGAGCTACTGTTTATAATTTATAAGGTACTGATAACATGATCTTCTGTGTGTGACACCACACACCATGTTATCTACAATATAAATTAATTGAACAACTACATTTATCACAAATGTAGACATTTGACCAATGTGATTTTTATTTCTAGATAAATGTTTTATATCAAAAGCTAGGCTTTTAGTATACATTCTAACAGTATCCTCCCCATCGGAGTCACTGCTATTATTCGTATGACCAAAGGAAACCAACTATTAATTTTATTTGTCAAAAAGTTAGGTTGACAAGATAATAAAATTAATGGGTTAAACCCTCCTTTTACAAATGTTGAATTTGTATACGTCCACACTATCGTGGCATACAAAATTCACGGTGTTTTGAGGTGTTGGTTAATTTAAAATAGTATTGTTTGAAGAATCAATATTATTCTAAATTTAGAGTTCTGACCAAAAGTTATTTGTGATTCTTAGGATGACTTTCAACCCACTGGCCATCATACTAAAAGAGAATAGACTTACTGATCCTAACTACATAGATTGGAAAAAGAACCTGGACATTGTTCTTACTGCTGAAAGCTATAAGTTTGTACTGACTGAGCCTTGCCCTGATGCACCCAATGGTGAATCTACCCAAGAGGAGATTGAGTATCATAAGAAATGGGTAAAAGCGGATGAGATGGCGCGGTATTACATTTTGGCTTCAATGTCAAATGTATTGCAACATCAGCATCAAGATTTACCAACAGCTTATGATATTATGAACAATCTCAAGGAACTCTTTGGTCACCAGGATCAGGCCTCTAGGCAAGAAGCCATGAGAAAGATAATGACGGCCACCATGCAAGAGGGTTCTCCTGTGAGGGATCATATCCTAAAGATGATGGCTTATCTAAATGAAATACAAATCCTTGGAGAAGAAATTGATGGGGAAACCCAGATCGATATGATCCTCCAAACGCTACTTAGAAGTTTTGAGCAATTCCGCCTGAATTATAATATGAATAAAAGGGTATATTCATTGGCGGAACTACTGACAGAACTTCAGGCAGCAGAAGGTTTGTTTCGTCACAATTCTCAGATTCACTATACTGAAAATGGTTCTACTTCTAAACCGAAAGGAAAGAAGAAAAAGAAACAAGTTAGCTCAGCAAAGAAGGTGAATAAATCTTAAAGTACAGGACCTAAAGCTGGAGTGAAGAAGCCGAAGGGCAAATGCTTCATCTGCAAGCAGTCAGGGCATTGGAAGGCGGACTGTCCTCGTAGGAATCAAAATAATAAAGGTATATCTCATGCTCTAGTTGTTGAAACATGTTTAGCGGTGTTATCTACCAGCACTTGGTGTGTAGATACGGGAGCCACTGATCATGTCTGCAATTCTTTGCAGGGGTTTCAGGAAACCCGACGACTATATGAAGGAGAGATAATCGTCTACATGGGCAATGCTACTAAGGTGGCGGTTGTTGCAGTGGAAGACGTCTACTTATTTTTTGATAGGAATAGAAAATTGGTTTTAAGAAATTGTCTTTATGTACCCAGTTTTAGAAAGAATTAAATTTCAGTTTCTAAACTGTATTTGGATGGATATTCTGTTTCCTTTAATAACAATGTAGTTATAAAGAGAAATAAAGTGATTATCTGTTCTGGTGCATTAGTTGGCAATTTATGTACTTTAAATCCAATTTCTCCCACAAAGCAAAATATGAAAATTTATAACACATCTTCTAACACTAATAAGAGAAAATAACCTTCAGAAATGAACCAAGCGTATCTTTGGCATCTAAGGCTTGGTCATATTAACTTAAGTAGGATTCAAAGGCTTATAGCTGATGGACTCTTGGGTTCATTAGAGTTGGAAAATTTTCCAACTTGTGAATCTTGCTTGGAAGGTAAAATGACCAAAAGGCCTTTTAAGGCCAAGGGGTATAGAGCCAAAGAAGCTTTAGAATTGGTACATTCTGATTTGTGTGGTCCTATGTCTATCCAGGCGAGAGGTGGTTTTGAATATTTTGTCTCTTTCATAGATGATTATTCAAGATACGGATACATTTACCTAATGCGGCGCAAGTCCGAGTGCTTTGATAAGTTCAAAGAGTACAAGGCTGATGTGGAGAAACGACTAGGTAAAAGTATCAAGACACTACGGTCTGATCGTGGTGGCGAATACCTCTTAGGAGAGTTGAGAAATTACTTATCAGAGGTTGGGATTCAATCCCAATTGTCTGCACCTGGTACACCCCAACAGAATGGTGTGGCAGAACGAAGGAATAGGACTCTTATGGAGATGGTTAGATAGATGATGAGTTATTCAGAATTACCAAATTCGTTTTGAGGATACGCTCTGGAAACAGCAGCGCACATTCTGAACTTAGTACCTTCTAAATCAGTATCTTCTACTCCCACAGAATTGTGGAATGGACGAAAGCCTAGTCTAAGACATATTCGGATTTGGGGTAGTCCAGCACATGTGCTGAAACCAGATGCTGATAAGTTAGAATCTCGTACAGAAGTTCGCGTGTTTGTGGGTTATCCCAGAGGAACGAAAGGTGGTTTATTTTATAGTCCTAAAGACCAGAAGGTCATTGTTAGCACCAATGCCCAGTTTTTAGAAGAAGACTATATAATGGATCACAAGCCCAGTAGCAAAATTGTTTTAAAAGAACTTAGAGAGGACACGTCTACTTTAGTACCAATAGTACAAGATGAAGTGCCACAAGAGACTGCAACACGTGTCACACATGATACACAACCACAGACGGCGCCTCGTCGTAGTGGGAGAGTTGTGAGGGAACCTGAGAGATTCATGTTTTTGGGAGAGTCTTCGGACTTGATCGCGGGTAAACATGAACCTGATCCCCGAACATATGACGAAGCACTCCAAGATATAGATGCAGTATCTTGGCAAAAGGTAATGAATTCTGAAATAGAGTCTATGTACTCTAATAAGGTCTGGGAGCTTGTAGAACCACCTGATGGTGTAAAATGTAACGACCCAATTTTCCTCATAAGGAGTTCTAAAAGTTCTTAAAAATATTTAGAAATATTTTAGAAATATTCTAGAGATTTTTATAAATTTTTAGAGTATTTTTATGTAATTTTTGAAGGTCGTTTGGTATTTTTACTAAACGAAGGAAGTTTCCACAAAAAAATGTCTAAGCCGAGAATTGAACCCACGACCTTTGACTCGGTCAAAACCAGGCTAACCAGATAGGCAAACAGATTTTTCTATTTAGAAAAGGTAGCGAATTTACTTAAGATAGTTAACAAAATATTATAAAAGGGATAAGTTGATATTGGATTTGTTTGTTTAGAAAAGGTCGCGAATTTATTTAAGGAGTTAACAGAAATATTAAGTTATAAAAAGGGAGAACTTAGGGATTATTTTCCAAAACCTAAACCTCTCCTCTCCTTTTCTCTCCCGACGGCACGGCGTCTCCTATTTGGGCGAAGAAAAAAGGGGGGGATCTAGGGTTCCTCTCCGGCGGCCGGCCAAGGGAGATTTCTGGGAGATCTTCACATGGTTGTGATCCTCTCGTCAAGGGGAAATAGTGAGCACGAAGAAGGGGTCGAAGCTTGCAATTTCCGCAACCCCTAGAAGTTTTCTTTCCGGTTGTAAGCCCAAGAACGCAAAGGTAAGTGCTTCTCACCTGCAGTAGTAGTTTCAGACATTTGTTCTTCTTGAATTCGAAGCATGAGGAGCGTTATAAGTGCAGATTTTTAATTAAGCTTATAGTGCAGATTTTAATTAAGCCTATAGTGCAGATTTTAATTAAGCTTATAAGTGCAGATTTTAATTAAGCCTACAGTGCAGATTTTAATTAAGCCTATAGGTGCAGATTTTGATGTAAACTTATAGTGCATATTTTAATTAAGCTTATAGTACAGATTTTAATCAAGCATATAGTGCAGATTTTAATTAAGTCTATAGTGCAGATTTTAATTAAGCTTATAGTGCAGATTTTAATTAAGTCTATGGTGCAGATTTTAATTAAGCTTATAGTGCAGATTTTTATTTAAGCTTATAGGGCAGATTTTAAGTAAACCTATAGTGCAGATTTTAATTAAGCTTATAGTGCAAATTTTTATGTAAGCTTTTAGTGCAAATTTTAATTAAGCTTATAGTGCAGATTTTATTAAGTATTAGTGCAGATTTCTGTTGAGCATTAGTATGCAGAATGTTTATTAGCATAGTATGCAGAATTTTAATTAGTATAGTATGCAGATTTATTTTTGTTAAACTGCAGTTTTGGAACTTTTCAAGCACAGCAGTTTCAGTTATTATAGCATTCAATTTAGTTTGTTTGAGTATTCGATTTCAGTTTGTTTAAGCATTCTAGGTTGTTTAAGCATTTACATTTCAGTTTTGTAAGAACCAATCTTTTATTAGAAGTATTAACAAGTATAAGAAAGATAAAGAAAAGAAAGAGAAAGGCCAAGGCCTTAAGTAGATCCCAAAGTCAAGACTTTAGGGATTTTGGCACACAAGGTGCTTATTAAAATGCCAAGGCATTTAAAGAAGAAGTAATTAAGATAATAAGATATTTTACTTTCAAGAGGCTAGTACCCGACTTCCAAGGTTGTCGTTAAACAAATCCAGATGTCCAATTCCGAGGTCTTGGCCCTGGTAGACCGAGGTCTGCTCTTTTAGGATTGGTGGCTCGCTACCCCAACCTATTAGGGAACGCGCATAAGATGGTACTATGCCTGGGCCCAAGAAGAAAGTTGATTATTATTTTGAAGTATTATAAGTATAAGTTTTTGAACAAGTAAAGTAAGTTTTACATCAGTATAAAAGTATTAAAGAAGAAGTTTTTAAACAAGTGAAATAAAAGAATAAGTTTAGAACAAATGAAATAAGTTTCATTTTGTTTTAAAAACAGCAAGTTGAGTTTTCTTTTATGCTAGCATGTTATTTAGATTAGCTTACTGTTCTTTGCTATTAGAAGAGCATGAGTAGCTTTACATGTTTAGCATTTCAGTATGTTTGTTTCTTTTACTAGTAGATGAGCATGAGTAGTTTTCCTTTTGAGCATTCAGTTTTAGTTTTCAGTATATGTACATGCATATCGAGATTTTGTGAGTTAGATAGTGCTTACTAAGCAATTTTGCTTATAGATGCATTTCCTCTTACTGCAGATAAAGGAAAGAAAAAGTTATAGAAAAGGAAGGCGACAAGGAGGTGCGGATGGATGTGTGATGCCTGGACTATAGAAGCCTTGGGATCTAGCATAAGAATTTATTAACAAAGAGTTGAGTAGAATGTATTAGATGAGTCATTTAGTCTTCCGCTGCTAGTTAATTGTATGTTTTGAGTTCTCCGAGAGTTTTAGGAATTACTATTAACATGTGTGCAATGTTAGTTAAGTAAAGTTAGTAGTCCAGTAGCGCTCCGCCCTCACAGTCCAGTAGTGAGAAGGGTGGGGTGTTACATAAAAGCCGTTGGATGTAAGTGGATTTACAAAAGGAAAAGAGGGATAGACGGGAAGGTAGAAACCTTCAAAGCAAGGCTTGTTGCGAAAGGGTACACTCAGAAAGAGAGAATCGATTATGAGGAGACCTTTTCACCGGTAGTCATGCTTAAGTCTATCCGGATACTCTTATCCATTGCCGCTCATATGGATTATGAGATTTGGCAAATGGATGTCAAGACAGCTTTCCTTAATGGAAGTCTTGAAGAAAACATCCATAAGAAGCAACTAGAAGGGTTCATTGAAAAAGGCAAAGAGTATCTAGTGTGCAAGCTCAATCGGTCCATTTATGGACTGAAGCAAGCTTCAAGGTCTTGGAACATCCAGTTTAATGAAGTAATCCAGTCATATGGATTTATTCAGTGTCCGGATGAGTCTTGTGTATACAAGAAGTATGACG
This sequence comes from Zingiber officinale, assembly GCF_018446385.1. NCBI lineage: Eukaryota > Viridiplantae > Streptophyta > Magnoliopsida > Zingiberales > Zingiberaceae > Zingiber > Zingiber officinale. The sequence continues at coordinate 142,325,736 of NC_055997.1, forward strand.
GAAACGTGGTGGTATTTCTTGTACTATACGTAGATGATATTTTGTTAATTGGCAACAATGTCAAGGTATTATCGGACGTAAGGGTATGGTTGTCCAAACAATTTGATATGAAGGACTTAGGAGATTGTGCACACATTCTTGGAATCAAAGTTATAAGGGATCGCAAGAAAAGAATGTTGTGTCTGTCCCAAGCTTCATATATAGATACAATCCTTACTCATTTTAGCATGCAGAATTCCAAGAAAGGTTTCTTACCTTTTAGGCATGGAGTAGCTCTATCTAAAGAGATGTCTCCGAAGACATCAAAGGAGATAGAGGACATGAAAACAGTTCCTTATGCTTCGGCTGTAGGAAGTCTTATGTATGCAATGCTGTGTACGAGACCTGATATCTGTTTTGCCGTGGGCATGGTTAGCAGATATCAGAGTAACCCTGGACAAGGATATTGGACTGTAGTAAAGCATATATTAAAGTACCTAAGAAGGACTAGAGATTATATGCTAGTTTACCAAGCAGACGATTTGCTCCTTGTGGGTTACACGGATTCAGATTTCCAATCGGATAGGGACAACAGTAAGTCTACGTCAGGCTATGTGTTTACTTTAGGAGGTGGAGTCATTGCATGAAGGAGTGTTAAGTAGAAATGTGTTTCGGACTCAACCATGGAAGCTGAGTATGTGGCAGCCTCTGAGGCAGCTAAAGAAGCAATATGGCTCAGGAACTTTCTAATGGACTTAGATGTGATTCCTGGTTTGCCCAAAATCATCACAATTTATTGTGATAATAGCGGTGCAGTTGCAAACTCGAAGGAACCACAAGCTCATAAGGCAAGTAAACAGCCAAGATTGCATCAGCAGATAACCTGGCAGATCCTTTCACTAAAACCCTTCCAGCAAAAGCTTTCGATCGGCATGTGGAGGGGATAGGAATCAGATGTATGGCAGCAGATATGGCAGCTTAGTCATTAGTATAAGTGGGAGATTGTTAGAGTGTATACTGAAAGCCTAAGCTTTTGTAGACATTTATTTTGAATAAAGAATCACATTTGGTCAAATTATCTATATTTGTTTATAGTTGTTCAATTAATTTATATTGTAGATAACATAGTATGTGGTGTCACATACAGAAGATAATGTTATCAAAACCTTATAAATTATAAACAGTAGCTCACGACCAAGATGGAAAGGAACAAACCATTGGAAGGTCGTAGTGTAATTAGGTATTAGTTTATCTTAACTATATAATTACACTAGTACACTTAGAGTGTATTGAGTAGGATCATAAGAGGTCGTTTCTTTTATACTGACTTTATAAAGGAACAAAGACCTCAATTATTATGGAAGTGTGTGCTCTTAATCCTAATATAATAACAAGCACATATATTTGATATTTATTTCTTTAATTTATCAATGGGTGAGATTTAGTTTGATAAATCAATAAGCCTGATAAGTTGAGAAATTATATCACTTATAGTGTGTGTTGTTAATTATAGAAGGAAACTGTGTCCTAGTGATCTAGGTTGATAATGTCCCCAAGAGAAACTCATAAGGATTGTCATGTTAAACCCTGCAGGTGGACTTAGTCCGACATGACGATAAGGTTGAGTGGTACTACTCTTGGACTAAGATATTAATTAAATGAGTTGTCAGTAACTCACTTAATTAGTGGACATTCGACATCTTAAACATAGGGAGACTAACACACTCATAATAAGAAGGAGCCCAAAAATGTAATTTGGGATTGGTGCGGTAGTTCAATAATAGTTCTCTAGTGGAATGAATTATTATTGATAAAATTGAGTTGTGTGTTCGGGGCGAACACGAGATGCTTAATTTTATCGGGAGACCAAAATCAATTCTCCTCTCGGTCCCTATCGTAGCCTCTTAGTTATAGAGTACTATACCCACCTATACCCACCTTCATACCCATGTTATAGGAGCCGACCAAGCTAGCTTGGGGACCAAGCTAGGGCCGGCCAAGCCTTGGTCCATGGGTGGCCGGCCCTAGCTTGAACCCAAGCTTAGGTAGCCGGCCCTAATAAAATAGAAAAGAATTTTAAATTTAAATTTTTCTTATGTGGAAGATATAATTTAAAAGAGAGATTAAAAAAATTAAAATATCCCTTTTATAAGTTTCTACAAAAGATTAAGAAAAGAGATTAAATCTCTTTCCTTATTTGTAGATTAAAAGGATGTTTTATTTTTCTTCTTTGTAAATTATCCACATGTTGAAAAATTAAAATTATAGAAATTTCTTTTTATCAACCATGAAGGGATTTTAAAAGGAAATTTTATTTTTTTAAAATTTCTGGAAACAAATAAGGAATTTTAATTGGTTGATTGAAAATTGCCTTATTTGCTCTTCCATGATGTGGCCGGCCATGACATGGGTTATTAGGAAATTTTATTTAATTTTTATTAATTAATTCATGTCAAAGAAAGTTAAGGAAATTTTATTATAATTAAATTTCCTTATTTGCCAAAGCTAAGGATTATAAAAGAGGGGGTTTGGGTGCTTTCAAGGTGAACAACCTCTATTCTATTTCTCCCTCTTTTCTTTCTTGGTGTGGCCGGCCTCTCCCTTTTCTCTTCTCTCCATCTTTGTGGTCGAACCTCCTCTTCCTCTTGGAGATCAAGTGGTGGCCGGATCTTAGCTTGGAGAAGAAAGAGAGAAAGCTTGCATCCCTTGGAGCTTGGTTGGTGGAAAAGGTTCTTCATCCTTAGGAGGTTTTGTGCTTGGCCGAAACTTGAAGGAAGGAGAAGAAGGTGCTAGGTGGTTCTTGTCTCGGAAGATCGTTGCCCACACAACGTCCGAGATTAGAAAAGGAATGCGGTAGAAGATCAAGAGGTCATCATTCATAAAGAAAGGTATAACTAATAATTGTTTTCCGCATCATGTTAGTTTTGTTTCTTTGTAAAAATACCAAATACAAGAGGCATGCGATTCTAGTTTTTCGAATTAGTTTTCGAAGTTGTGTTCTTTTGTTTTTTATTTTCCTTGTGATTTGATTGTTCTTAGTGGTTAACCTAGGGTTACTATGGGAAGGTTAAATATTTAATTTCCTTAAAAGGCTTTGTCTAGTCGGTGGTGGTTGCTCCCATATCCAAGAAGGCCATGTGCCTCACCATGCAGTACTGGAAGCCGATTTTGGAAATAGATATTTAATTGTCTTCGTGACCTAGGTGATTTGGATCGAACGTGTTAAGTTCCGCAGGAGATCCAAGTCTAAACCTAAAAGAACAAATAAATTAAACTTAGGATCAAACGTGTTAAGTTCCGCAGGCAATCCAAGTTTAATTTAAAAGAACACATGGTAGCTAGGAAAAGGTTCAGACCTTTGTGCAAAATTTTTGTACAGTGGAACCGTTAGGTTTTCCGAGTAGCAACCAACACAAGTTTGTTTGCATCACTTACAAACCAGTAATGGAGACCATGGAATTTATTTAAAAATTCCTCTCCCACTTAGTTATTTAAGGTGAGGAATTTAAACTATGCGAGCACACATCATAGCAAATAAAGCAATAAATATGGAAAAATATTTTTCCAACTATTATGCCATTTTCTATCACTGTCCTCCGTGTGTTGTCAACCCTAACTGCTGCCATCTTTAGCCACCGCAATCGGATCCTGTCGCCGCATCCATCTTGCTTCCTTTTCCGCTGCATCTATGGTGCTCCAATAGTACCACGCCTCGTAAGAATACGATCCGCGACAAAAATAGAATTTTACATTTATCGATCCTATATTCCGCAAGGGAATGTACATGTAATCTAGATCGAAACAAAAGTGTAAAATCCTAATAACTAATACAGCTCCTGCTGTATTTAATATTACAATCATGCACATACAATAAAATTCCCTTGACATGTCCAAGGGTCCAATCACACACAACAACCATAAGCCATAATAGTTGGAGTCTGCAACCACAAAGTTTGCACATCCTACTATTATCCTGCCTAAATTATGTATGACATGTGCATAATTAACTGAAAACCAAAACACACAGAGGCAAACCCTAGCTCTGATACCAATTGTTGATTGGTCCTAGGAAGATCGTACCAGTTCCACTGTACAAAAATTTTGTGCAAGTGTCGAACCTTTCCTAAACAACCTATTGTATTCTTTAGAAATTAAATTAGGAATCGCAAACGGAACTTAACATTATTGATTCCAAATTTTAACTTATCTATTCTTAATGGTTTAGATTTGGATCGCAAACAGAACTTAATACTATTGATCCAAATCAACCTATGTTACAAATTCAATTAAATATCTATTTCGGAAATCAGTTTCCAGGACAAACATGGTGAGACACATGGCCTTCTTAGGTATGGGAGCATCCACCACTGCCTCGACAAAACCTCTTAACGAAATTAAATATTTAATTTCCTAAAATAACATTAGGTTTAACCAAAAAGAACAATCAAATCACAAATTCAAAAAACAAAAAAAAACAAACTCGAATCATAAATTCGAAACTCTAGAATCATATGCCTCTTGTGTTTGGAATTCGTACAAAGAAGAACTAGTCTAATGCGGAAAATAACTACTAGTTATACCTCTTCTTTGTATGCTAATAACCTAGAGATCTTCTACCGTATTCCTCACCTTCTCTTGGACGTCGTGTGGGCGACGATCCTCCAAGATGAACACCACCCAAAAGCTTCTTCCTCCTTCTCTTAAAATCCGGCCACCACCACCACAAAGAAATAAGAGAGCAAGGGGAAAAGAGAAGGGGAGAGGGTCGGCCAAAAGAGGGAGCACAAGCAAGAGAATAAGAATTGATGTCTTATGAGGCCTCTCCTCCCCTTCTTTTATATTACTTGCCCAAGGCAAATACGGAAAGATTTTTACAAAAAATTAAAATCTTCCTCTTGTTTTTCCTTTCCTCCTTTTTATTTCCTTTTTCCTCCTCTTAATTGATTGAATGCTTTTAATGGTCATCCCCTTGCTTGGACACCAAGCAAGGGTGGTCGGCCACATCATCATGAAGAGAAAAAAAATATAAAATTTTATAAAAAAAGAAATCCTCTTATAAAATTTTACAATTCTCTTTCCTTTTGTGGATGTTAAAAAAGGAAAGTTTTAAAAAAATTAAAACCAAGTTTTAAAATTTAAAACTTCTCTTCTAAAATTTCCTGTTTTAACATGGTTACAAAAATAGAAAGTTTCAAATTTAAAACTCCCTTCCTTTTTTTTAACAACCATGAGGATGGTTAAAAAAGGAAAGTTTTAAAACTTTTAAACTTTCTTTTAAACCATGTGGCCTAATTCAAATAAGGAAAGTTTTGTAAATTTAAAATCCTTCTTTTAAACTAGTAGTTTATCTATAAAGAGAAGATTTTAAAAGTTCAAAACACTCATTCTTATTTGAATTATAGTGGTTAGCCCCTTCTTGCTTAGGCACCAAGCAAAGGGTTGGCCCCCTTTGAGGAGATAGTGGTCGGCCCTTGGCTTGGTCACCAAGCCTTGGGTCGGCCCCCTCTTGGACACCAAGATGGTTTTCAATGAGTGGACTTGAGGATTTAATGAGGCTACGACAGGGACCTTGAGGAGAAATTGATTTTGGCCTTCCGACGAGCTTGAGTATCCCGTGTTCGCCCCGAACACACAACTCAAGTTCATCAATAATGACTCATTCCACTAGAGAGTTATTATTGCACTACCGCACCAATCCCAAATTATATTATGAGCTCCTTCTTACCATGAGTGTGTTAGTCTCCCTGTGTTTAAGATGTCGAATGTCCACTAATTTAAATGAGCTACTGACAACTCACTTTAATTAATTTCTTAATCCAAGAGTAGTACCACTCAACCTCATTGTCGTGTTGGACTAAGTCCACCTGCAGGGTTTAACATGACAATCTTTATGAGCTCCTCTTGGGGGCATTATCAACCTAGATTACTAGGACACAGTTTCCTTCTATAATCAACAACACACACTATAAGTAATATTATTTCCCAACTTATCGGGCCTATTGATTTATTGAACTAAATCTCACCCTTTGATAAGTTAAAGAAATAAATACTAAATATATGTGCTTGTTATTATATTAGGATTAAAAGCACACACTTCCATAATAACTAAGGTCTTGTTCTTTTATTAAGTCAGTATAAAAGAACTTGCCTTAAATGGTCCTACTCAATATACTTAGAGTGTACTAGTGTAATTTATTAGTCAAGATAAATTAATATCTAATTACACTATAACTACTCCAATGGTTTGTTCCTTTCCATCTCAGTCGTGAGCTACTGTTTATAATTTATAAAGAATAGATAACATAATCTTCTGTGTGTGACACCACACACTATGTTATCTACAATATAAATTAATTGAACAACTACAAATGTAGACATTTTTTACCAATGTGATTCTTTATTTCAAAATTAATGTTTACAAAAGCTAGGCTTTTAGTATACACACTAACACCTCACACCCACGGCAATTCCGCTATCGCTCTTTTAGAATCACGAAGCAGCCAGAGAGGAGCATGCACGATCAATCAGATGCTCCAACTAGTTGCCTCACGTTGAGGGGTCAATTATCAACCTATTGGGAGGAACATCTTTGCCAGATGCACTCTCTTCCCGTACCCACCCAGCTAGATCGGCTTTCCGAAGGATTTGTTATGGTAGGATCTTTCTACCTTTTATTGCCTTCTTTTTCCTTTATTCTAACTATTCGTTTTCCTGCCCAGGCTTTTGCCGAGTCCATGGTGCTGAGTCAGACACTCTTCCTCCTTTATCAGCAAAATAAAGTCTTGTAGGATACGGTGGTCGACCTGGAATCTCAACTGTCTGATCCAGCCTCTGTCGGGTACCAACTAAGGGCGGAAGTGTAAACCTTGAAGAAAATGAACGCTGCTCATCAACAAATTCTCCAGGAGGCCCAGATGGAGACTGACCGCCTCCAAGATGAAAAGAGCAAGATTGAAGCTCTCCTGCAAACATCTAAGGTGAAATGTCGAGAAGCTCAGTCTAATCTCACTGAAGTCATTGCTGCTCTGGAGACTTATAAGGCAGGGGAGGCTAAGCGGTTGCAAGCTCACTGATAAGAATATTTACACTCTCTAGAGTTTTGTGTACAGGTGGGGGATCGCTTCATTACGTCAGTGGCTTATGGAGCAGTAGGAACACTTAAACAACTCCACGAGGGAGGATACCTGTCTTCTGCTCCTCCCGAGAATTTTCTGGAATATCGCAGGATCCTCCGTGAGATGTCCGACGATATGTTTTCTGAGTTCAAGTAACCCTTCTTGATGGACCTCATCCTCTTATTGTACTATATTAACATTTACTATCCATTGTTGCTATTGCTTAGACTTTATACTTCATAAATCTCAACTTAATGGAGTCGGGGCTGCTGAATCCGAGCTAGAGGCCTGGTCGACTCTTATGAGTATTCTAGACCAATTTGCCCTGGTTGGGCATCTAATGCCCGGTTAGTCAGGTCTTCCCAATCTTAATACTTACAAAAAAGGGGTAAATTGTTTAAGTACGATAGCATTGTAGGTAATTAGTGTTCCAAGGACGGTCCAACCGCCTACCCTGGGCATCCTGCAAGTAATAGGCGCCCGACGCTAACCTTTTAATAATTTTGTATGACTCATCCCACTGGGGTGCTAACTTAGTTACCTCTCCTACAGGCTTGACTCTCTTCCACACTAGGTCCCCTTCTCCGAAGAACCGAGGTATCACCCTTCTATCGTAGTTTTGGTGCATCCTTTGCCGATATGCGGTTAGGCGGGCAGCTGTTCATTCATGAATTTCACTGATTAAATCCACCTCTGAGAGGTGTCGCTCGGTATTTTCCCATCATATAGCATTCTTTTAACTAAAGGAACCTCGACCTCGATGGGCACTACCACCTCACTTCCATAAACTAGATGAAATGGGGTGAGTCCTGTGCTTTCCCTGGGGGTCGTACGGTAGGCCCAGAGGATGCTAGATAGCTCTTCCACACAATTACCCCCAACATGATCCAACTTGACCTTCAATCCTCGAACAATCTCTCTGTTAATAACTTCGGTCTACCTATTACTTTGAGGATAAGCCACGGAAGTGAAAACCTGAGTTATGCCGAATCCTTGACACCAAACTTGGATCTTGCAACCTTGGAACTGTCTCCCATTATCTGAAACCAACTTGTGAGGTATCCCGAATCAAAAGAAGATGCTCTTCCACAGGAATTGAATAACGACTCCCTCAGTAATTCTAGCTAGAGCTTCTGCCTCCACACACTTGGAGAAGTAATCCACTGCTATAAGTAAGAAACGCTTCTAACCTGGTGCCATGGGAAAAGGTCCGACAATATCTATGCCCCATTGATCGAAGGGGCATGAGACTATTGAGATTTTCAGCATGTCGGTCGGTTGATGGGTCAGATTCTGATGCTTTTGACAGGATAAGCAAGTGCTCATCAATCTTTGTGCATCCTTCTGCAAAGTAGGCTAGAAATACCCAGCCAGTAATACTTTCCGAGCTAGCATCCTTCCTCCTACATGGCTTCCACAACACCCCTGATATATCTCTTGTAAAGCATATCCTGCCTTCTCCGTTCCTAGGTATTTGAGTAGTGGTCTAGAGAATGTCCGCTTGTACAACTGGTCTCCGATCAGGGTATACATATGAGCCTTTTTCTTGATCAGCCTAGCTTCTTTCGGGTGAGCAGGCAGGACACCTTGTTGAAGATAAATGATCATCGGGGACCTCCAGTCAATTGGCTCCTCAATATTGTTCTGTAAATCTATTTAAGCTATTAGGAAGGTTTGGCTATCAACCTGTCCAGCACCTAAGTGGTCAGAGAGCTAGCCATTTTATCCAATTCATCTGCCCTTTGGTTATCCGCCCTGGGAATCTTAGTCACTGTGACCTCTCTAAACTCCTCTTTCATCTTCTCATATGCCTCTCGATATACCTGCAGCTTGTCACTATTGACCTCAAAGTTACCTACTACTTGCTGAGCTACAAGCTAAGAGTCAGAGTAAACAACTACCCGAGCAGCTCTCGCATGTCGATCTGCTTGCAGCCCCGCCAATAGTACCTCATACTCGGTCTCATTATTGGTAGCTCTGAAATTTAACCTGACCGCCAGCGACAAGATATCTTCCTGAGGGGAGATCAGGAGGACCCCTACTACACTTCCCTGTTGGGTAGATGACTTGTCCACATAGATCTTCCAAGTTTCTTCTAAGTTCAGCTGATGAACCTCCGTCAGAAAATATGCTAGAGCTTGCGCCTTAATCGCAGTGCGAGGTTGGTATTGTATGTCATACTCCCCCAACTCCATGGCCCATTTGATTAGGTGACCTGCTACTTCTACATTAGTGAGGGCTTTACCCATAGTGTCGTTGATCAAGACTGTAACGGGATGTGCCAGGAAATAGAGCCTCGAGCGTCGAGCCATGAATACCAATCCGTAGACTAACTTTTCCAGGGTCGTGTATCGGGACTCGACCCCTTTTAATAAACAACTAAAGAAGTACACTGGTCGTTATACATCGTCTTGCTCCTTCACCAGCACTGCCCCCACAGCCACAGGGGTGGCTAACAAATACACCCAAAGTGGCTCTCCCGCCGTATGCTTGAATAGAGACGGTAAAGTCTCCAGGTGCTTCTTTAATTCTTCGAAGGCCCGATTGCATTTCTCGTCCCACTGGAACTTGGCAGCCTTCCTAAGTACTTTGAAGAAGGGTACGGCTTTATCCGTAAACCGAGATATGAACCGAGATAATACTGTTATTCGGCCCACCAGCTTCTGAGCTTCCTTCAAATTCTAAGGCACCTTCATATCTTGTAGAGCTCGGATCTTCTCTGGATTCGCTTCGATCCCTCGCTCAATGATAAGGTATCCCGAATTTTCCTCCTCGAGCTCCAAACAAGCATTTTAGGGGATTCAACTTCAGCTCATACTATCTCAGAGTGTCACAGGTTTCTTCTATGTCGGTGATCAAATTTATAGTCAAAGTGGATTTGATGAGTATATCATCTACATAAACCTCCTCATTACGCTCAATCTTCTCCCAAAAAATCTTGTCCATCATACTTTGATAAGTAGCTCCGGCATTCCTTAATCCGAAAGGCATAACGGTATAACAGAAAGTACCATCTACCGTGATGAAGCTGACCTTCTCCTGATCTTCTGGCACCAAGGGGATCTGGTGGTATCCTTGATAAGGATCAAGCATGCAAATTCTTTCATAGCCCGAGGTTGAGACTACCATCTGATCGATCATAGGCAGCGGGTAGTAATCCTTAGGGCTAGCACGGTTAAAGTCTCAGAAGTCAATGCAGACTCTTCACTTGTTATTGGGTTTAGCTACGAGGACCACATTAGAGAGCCAGAACGGGAATTGTGCCTCTCTAATATGATCTGCTTTCCTGAGCTGATCTACCTCAGCTCGGATGATCTCATTTTGCTCGGTCGAGAAATTCCTCTTCTTCTGCTTGACCGGTTGAGAATCAGGCAAAAGGTGCAATCTGTGCTCAGCCACCTCGGATATGACCCCCAGTAGCTCCTCAGGGGACCAAGCGAAAACATCCCTATTACGAGTCAAGCATTGAACCAGGGTCGTTTTAACTTCGATAGGTAAATCGCTAGATATGTGGGTGACACTCTCCGGGCGTTCGGGATATAGTTGTACCTCTTCCCACGATATGGGTTCCTCGGCGATAGGTAGAGGCTCCTCCTGAATGACGTGGATCCCGCCATCTTGAGTTCGCTGAGCCTTGTGAGCCTCCACCTTCACCATATCAATGTAGCATCTATGATATGAGAGACCAACTGCTCACCTCTAACTTCCCTAACTTGGTCCTCCTCAGGGAATTTGATTTTCTGATGAAAGATAGAGACCGCCGCTTGGAACTCATGTAATGCCGGTCTCCCCAAGATGACGTTGTATGAGGATGATGAATCCACCACTATGAAGGTGCTCCTACTCGTCCTACCAAGGATTTGCTACCCAAAGATATGGCTAGCTTGATTTGGCCCATGGGTCGTACCTCGTTGCCTGTTGATACGGTGCATGATGATGGGGTCTGATAAAGATGTGGCAGTGAGAAGTCAAGGGTACGTGGTAGTCAAACGTTAAGGGTATATGACAATCAGAAGTCAAGGAGACATAGCGGCCAACAGGTCGGGAACGATATCAGCAACCTGATTCCCAACCGGATTCCAACAGATCAGGAATCCAGACCTGAAACACTTGGGTATACAATCAGATGACACCTGACCAGGATTTGACAGGTTGGGCCCTCACACCCTAGCGGTACGTAAACTCGATGCTCCCCAATAAGTTAAAGCTCTCGGTTAGCCAACTCCTGGCCAGCGCCGGGACTATCTCTCGACAACCTCGGCCTTCCAAGGTCTAGACTAGGTATTATACCCGGCTGGTCATCCAGGGCTACCCTATTCCTTCCCGGTTGGGACAGAAAGCGCTACAGGATAACAAGGTTAGAGAATTATAATCGTCTGTCAGAGAATAACTGCCAAGTGTTAGGGAATATTCCAACGGTCGGCAGTCGCTTGTGAATGGAACCCTCCTTTAGACCATCAGAGGATGCCACGTGTCCTCCCTCATCCGACAAGGTCTGACATCCGACATTCTCTGACATCGGTCAGGCTCCAAAAGGTACGCAATGTCATATAAAAAGGGAGGTCCTCTCCCTCATGAAGGTATGCTCTCTCACACATTCGCACTTGTCTTCTACTTTTCTTCTGCTTCGTACACTGCTTTTCTGGGGAAAAAGTATCTGACTTGAGCGTCGGAGGGCTTACTTTGAGGACTTTTTCCCTGGTTTCTGACCTCTAACGCCTGCATACTTGTCTGAGTGTGCGCAGAGTTCAGGTACTACCGACGTAGCAATCATCATCCATCAGCACCATGCAGGAGTCCATTTTTGGAAGCACGTACGAAAAAGGCATCTGAGTCGCCCCTTCATCAATGTCCGCAACAGCTCACCCGTCCCTCATCTGACTCAGATTCTGAACAAGATCAATTTGGCACCATCTGAGGGAAACTGCTTCACCTATTCCAGAACGTGAAGATGGAGGATACTGGATGAATCAATGTGACCATGACGGCAGGAGAGTACGAGCTGTTCAAGGAAGCGAAGAGAAGAGCGGCTTCTGAAAAATAGACCACTACCTCGCGACCATACAAAATGCCCGCTATTTCCAAAGACCTGACCCACATTTCAAATACAGGGTTAAAGAGGAAGCAGCCTGAGGAATTCCCCCCCCCCCCCCCCCGGACTTTCTACCGGAAAGAACTCGAAACAAGACTCACAACTCTAACACATAGATTTACTTGGTATCCACCTCAAGAAGAGGTGACTAATCCAAGGATTCACATACGGCGCACTCTCCACTAAGAAAAACATTCATTCTTGATAACTACAGAAGGCAAAGAAGCCTTGTACAACCTCTCAATACAAGAAGAAAGAAATACAAGCTAATACAATAACAAATCATACAAGATTTACAATAAGAATACCCTAGATTACTTCTCATTCTTGTTTATAACGCCTCTTGACCTTGGAAATGCAGTAGCACCTGACTCCATGATACTTCAAGAACTGGCGGTGATAACCTGTGACAATCGTGAGAGAAGACCGTGGAGAGATTGTTGAGTCGTTGCGAGGAGAACGGCTTTAAACTCGACACTTCCTTCACAACGGTCACATTCCAATCGATTGACCAATAGATTAGGGAGGCTTGAATCGATCAGTTGATCAATTCAGAGCGCCTCTGTGCTCTGCTGGAAACTGCCTGAATCGATCGACCAATCGATTCAGGCTTCCTCACGTCTGCGCGAGAAAACCAGCCCCAATGGATTAATCAATCGATTGGCAGCACCCAATCAATTGGTTGATCAATTGGGGAAGCTTCTGTCCTCGCAATTCAGGCGCTTAATCGATTTGCTAATCGATTGGACTGCTGTTTATCGCAGCACTCTCCCAATCGATCGACTGATCGATTGGGTTTCGATTCAATAGATCAGTTGATCGATTGACCACCTTTGACTCGCTTGACTCAATCTCAAAGGTCCCCAATTCTAACATCCGGTCAACCGTGACTTGTTGGAACTCCTCATGCCTAGCATTCTATCAACCTTGACTTATCAAGACTTCTTCACCAAGTGTCTGGTCAATCCTTTAACCCACTTGAACTTTTCTCCTCGTGCTAAGTGTCTGGTCAACCTTGGCCCACTTGGATTTACCGTCCCGTGCCAAGTGTCCGGTCCTCCATGACCCACTTGGACTTCCTTCCACCAAATGTCCGGTCACCCTAGGCCCATCTGGATTTCCTTGTGCCAAGTATCCGGTCACTCCTTTAACCTACTTGGACTTCCCAACATCAGGTGTCCTGTCAACCGTGACCTATCTGGATTTCCACGTGTCTGGCTTCACTCACTAGGTCTTTGCATCTGCCTAGCTTCACTCACTAAGACTTTCCATCTGCCTGCCTTCACTCACCAAGACTTTCCATCTGCCTGGCTTCACTCACCAGAACTTTCACCTAGCTTCACTCACTAGGATTTTCCCACTGTCCGGCTTCACTCACCTGGACTTTCACCTGTCTAGCTTCACTCACTAGGTCTTTCACCTGGTTTCTCTCACTAAGATTTCCCAACTGCCTAGCTTCACTCATTAGGTCTTTCACCTGCCTAACTTCCGGTTAGGACTTTCCCAGTCAAGTATCTGATCAACCTTGACCTACTTGACTCTTCTTTACATCTAACTGGTCAAACCTTGACCAGAGGGGAATTGATCTCCCTAATCGGGCGATTGCATCTAAATCTCCATATATTGTCAAACATCGAAATCCAAATATCGAGACTCAAACTTGAGCCAACTCAAGCTTAGTCATCCTGGTCAACCTTGACCTAGGGGATATTGCACCAACAAGAAGCACGTATTCAAGTATTGTATTGAATCTCGAACCCCAAGCCTTCTTTTATAGCTTCACTGGTTGAAGTAATCATTCGCTGACGTGGCAGATCCCAAGCTCCCCGACCCAGTCTGGACGCCTCCAGCTAGTCACCTCAATCCGCTTCGCAACGACTAAGTGATAAGCCATTTATCCACTCACGAGCGCTAAATCGTTGCTAACGTGGACCCGAAAGTGATTCTGAGCAACAGCTCTGTGATGAGGTGCCTATTCGACACCAAGGTGGTCTGAGTGCCTATTCGGCACTAAGGTGGTCCGGGCGCCCGGAGTCCGAGCGCCTGGACAAGGTCAACTCAGAGTTGACTCTGTCTGGCTTTGTCTTCGATCGCTTGGGTTATTCGCTGGCCATTCAGAGTTGAGTTCACCCGAACTCAACTTCGGCCTTTCTCCTCGAGTAGTATTCCGCTTCGGTTTCTCGTCCCTCGAAAGCACTGTATGTGCCCTCCTAGTTCGCCTATGTACTCTTCCGCAATACCTTGTCCCTCGGATGTACCGAGCCCGTCGACTCGCTTCTCGTGTCATACTTCTCGCTAGCTGCGTCTTCCGCTCGACTTCTTGTGTTCCTAAGTTCTTGCATACTTAGACACAAAGATCAAATACAACATGACCAACTTAAGCTCGTTAATCACGTCAAAACTTATCCGGGGTACTTATAATCTTTACTTTTTTGATGTACATCCCCCCAAATTAAGTTAAGGTTAAATAAACATAGAATTTATTTGAAACATAAATTATCATGAATAATACAATTAAGTAACAACTAAAATATTGGTAATAAGTCATAAATTTAACCATCCAATATCTCCTCCTTGATGATATAAAAAATAGAGGCTGATTTTTGAAAAAAAAAAAATGGGAAAAAAATTCTTGGATTGATTAAACAATATCCAAATTCAAGAAAATTTTCAAGAATTATTTTTGAACATCTAAATTTCTAATAATTAAAGACTAGATTCATTAAAAATTATTTTTCTATTTTGAAAAATATTGAAAAAAATTTTAATGGTCAAATACAAATAGAGAGGTCAAAATAAAAATTTTCTAGGACAAATAAATATTTATTTTGATGAGTACGAATTATTTAATCAGAAATAATAAATTTTTTAAATTTAAATACTTAAAAATAGAATTTTATATCTAAAAATTATGATAATTTTTTTAATATAGAATATTTCATACTTATCTATTGAAAAATTAAAATTTTCAAAGATAATGTCTAGATAATTTTTAATTATAAGAACATTATTTTTGATAAATAATTTAAAATAAATCAAATAAAAATCAAAAATATTTAAAAAATTTCTTTTAATAGTGAACATAATATTTTCTATCTTAGAAAAATAAACTTTTATAAAAATAACTCACGAACCTACTAATAACATTTTTAATTTTTAAAATATGATTTTCTTTAAGAAATTTATAAATAATTATTTAATTGACAAAAAATCTAAAAGTATTTTACTAATAAATAACAAATATATCATTTTTTTAAAAACAATAAAATCTAATTAATTAAGGAATACGAAATAGTTTATTTGATAAATTTAACTATAAGACAATTTTAAGCATATTAAGATATATAATAACTATTTAACCTAAGCATGATTTAAAAATCCAATATATATTTCTATCTACTAGATTAATTAGAAATTTTCTTAGAATATATTTTATTATTACTTTTCTAATTTACCCTTATGATATTTAAAATATCAATTTCTTCTTGATAGTTCCTATAATTTTGAACATGTGTACATAAATGATCCTTTTCTCGTTTTTTCTATTTGATCCTTTAATTTTTTTTATTTTCAACTTTTAATTTGTCGAAATCTTATAATCAACATGATTTTACTAAGATAATTCTTAATTCTAAATTTTTCTTTTTTAACTTTTCATTTTCTGTTTCTAATTTACAAGAACTTTTAGAAAACATTTTAACAAATTTATATAAGTTATCAAGAGGTAGAGAATATACCTCACTTACCGAGTTGGTTTCATTGGCAGACACTCTCCTTTCATCGCTGCTTTCTTCTGAATTGTCTCCCCCTTCGTCGATGTTCATCTCTGATGAAGTCTCATCATTTTCTTGGTGACTTGCCATAAGTGCAAGTTCGGCATAGGCTTTAATCTCTTATTCGGATGACGATAATTCATTCCACGTCGCCTTTAGGTTCTTGTCCTTCGTTCATGTTGGTCTTTTGTTCTTGTCCTTCTCCTTCAGTTTTGAACAGTTGCCCTTGATGTGCCCTTCTTCATCACGGTTGTAGCATTTAATCTTCCTTTTGCTTCTAAGATGCTTCTTGGCCTGTAATTTGTTAAAACTATTAGACTTAAAAAATTTTGAAAATTTTTTTACCATGAAAGTCGGCTCATCTTCGTCGAGTAAAGAATTTGACTTCGGTCCGTCCTTTTTGTTGGCTTTTAATACCAAGTTCTGACTTGGCTCTAGACTTGTGTAATTCTAATGTGGAGAATAAATATTCTAAAGTACTTACCTCTAGATCCTTTGAGATATAGTAGACATCTACTATTGAAGTCCGCTCTGGAGTTCTAGGGAAAACATTAAGTGCATAATGAACTGAGTCTTGATTTGTTACCAATTCGCTAAGATTGGAAAGTTTGGTGATTAGCTCCTTAATCTTCGCGTGTAGTTGAGTCACCGTCTCTCCTTTTTCCATTCAAAGGTTTGTCAACTAACTTCGAAGGATGTCCTGTCTTGCTAGCTTTGCTTTTGATGTGCCTACGTGAAGCTCTGAGAACTTCTCCCAGAGCTCTTTGACCGAGGTATAACTTCTGATGCTATTGACTTCTTGAGACGGTAACACACTTAGCAGGTGGTATTCTGCTCTGCTATTGGCTACGAAGTCGTTTTGTTCCTTCTTCTTATTTTTGTTGATCCTTGAGCACTACAAAACTGTATTTGACTATTAAAAGAATTTCGAAATCGATTTTAAGAAATACTTCTATTCAGTGTTTCTAGTGTGCAAACTCCCTCTCGAACTTTGACGGGTAGATGCTTGATTCGGCCATTGTCTCCTTACTTTAGCAGGTGATTAGTCCTTTTAGAGTGATCCAGGCACTGATACCACTTGTAGGTCTTGTGTGACTAACAAAAGGGGGTAAATTGCGTTGGTTTACAATCAGAAGATTGTTAGTCCAACACTTTGAAAGCTCCACTAAATATATATCTTTCTAGCGGAGTAGCCTCTTACAACAATTAAGTACATAAAAGACTAGGAAAGTAGTAAACAGACTTTAGAAGCTCGTATTCAAGTGTTGTATTGAATCTCGAGCCCCAAGCCTCCTTTTATAGCTTCACTGGTCAAAGTAATTGTTTGCTGACGTGGTGGATCCTGGGCTCCCAAACCCGGTCCAGGTGCCCCCTGCTGGTCGCCTCAATCTGCTTCACAACGGTTAAGTGATAATCCATTTATCCATTTTCGGGCTCCCAAATCGTTGTTGACATGGACTTGAAAGTGATCCACAGCAATGGCTCTATGACGAGGTGTCTGCCTGGACTTGGTCTAGGCGCTTGGACAAGGTCATCTCAGAGTTGAATTTGTCTGATTTCATCTTCAATCGCTTGGGTGATTCGCTAGCCATCTAGAGTTGAGTTCACCCGAATCCAACTCTGGCCTTCTCTCCTCGAGTAGTCTTCTGCTCCGACCTCTCTTCCCTTAGAAGCGTCGTGTGCATCCTTCTTGTCCACTGGTGTACTATTCTACAGCACCTCATCTCTCGGATGCACCGAGCCCATTAACTCGTATCCCGTGTCATCATTCTTACTAGTTGTGTCTTCCGCTCGACTTCTTGTGTTCCTAAGTTTTTGCATACTTAGACACAAAGATCAAATCCAACATAACCTAACTTAACCGGGTTGATTACATCAAGATTTACCCGAGGTACTTACATAAAGTGTTGTTTTATTTCCATTCACCAAGAGGTAATCCAAATCAAGAAAAAAAACAAGCAACGCAAGGTTCTCATTGTAAACCCTAAAGGTCATTTTCAATTGTATTTGGTGTTTGTGTTCTTATTTTGTTGTTGTATTCTCGTGTTTGAGTTTGTATGAGACTTCTTCTCCTTTAGCAGGAGATTTTTATATTGCATCTATGGGATTGAGTGGACCTTTGGATTAGTCACCTCAAGGAGTTGGATACCAAGTAAAACGAATGTGTTAGCATTGCTTCTAGTTTTCCGCTGAAAATCAAGTTTAAAGAAGTGATTGAAGCTATTTACTCCCCTCCCTCTAGCTCTCTACATGTACTAACACAGTTGTGTTAGGGTTGGTTGGTGCTAGAGGGGGGGGTGAATAGTTTGTCATGTTCGTTGTCTTGCTTCGTGATGATGATATGCAACGGAAAAGCACACTCACAACGCTAACACTAAGATTTACTTGGTATCCACCTCAAGAAGAGGTGACTAGTCCAAGGATCCACACATAACGCTCACTCCACTATCACAAACACTCCTTCTCGGTGACTACCGGAGGTGGAGAAACCTCGTACAAAAACTCGCACAAGTATACAACTCGAAACAAGAAGTAAATACAAGATAATACAAATGAAAAACCTTCTTGCTTGCACCCTTGTAGCTTATAGATGTCTCTGGACCCTTTAGAAAGTGCAACAACACTTCTCTTCCAAGCTTTCAGTCCAGCGGTGAGTAGTGGTGAAGGATCATGTAAGCGCTGCTGAGAAGAAAGCTCGCAATGGGCTTTATACTGTGTGCTCCTAGGGCTCCCAATCGATTAGGCTTACTCCCAATCGATTGCCACGTCAGATCGTAGCAATCTCAGCCATCCAAAACTTGTATCCAGCGCAACAGTCGTTTCCCAGTTGATCGATTGATCGATTGGGGAAGCTAAATCGATCGATTGATCGATTCAGCTTTCTTTTATGCTTCTCGCGAATGCACGAGAAAACTGGCCCCAATCGATCGGCTGATCGATTGGCGGTGCCCAATCGATCGGCTGATCGATTGGGGGTCATTCTATTTGTGCGATAAACACCCCCAATCGATTGACCCGATCAATTGGGATGTTGTTTATCACAGCATTCTCCCAATCGATCGGTTGATCGATTGGGATTCAATCCAATTGATCGGCTGATCGATTGACCACCCTTGACTTGCTCAAACCAAGCTCAAGGGTCCCCAAATCCAACATCCGATCAATCGTGACCTGTTGAAACTCCTTCATGCCTAGCATCCGGTCAACCTTGATCTTCTGGAACTTTTTCACCAAGTGTCTGGTCAATCCTTTGACTCACTTGGACTTTTCTCCTCGTGCCAAGTGTTCGATCAACCTTGACCCACTTGGACTTACCGTCTTGTGCCAAGTGTCTGGTCTTCCATGACCCACTTGGACTTCCTTTCGCCAAATATCCGATCATCCTTGACCCATCTGGATTTTCTTGTGCCAAGTATCCAGTCAATCCTTTAACCTATTTGGACTTTTCAATACCAGGTGTCAGGTCAATCTTGACCTACCTGGATTTCCACGTGCCTGGCTTCACTCGCCAAGTCTTACCATCTGCCTAGCTTCACTCACTAGGACTTTCCATCTACCTGGCTTCACTCACCAGGACTTTCACCTAGCTTCACTCACTAGGATTTTTCCACTGCCCGGCTTCACTCACCGGGACTTTCACCTGCCTAGCTTCACTTACTAGGTCTTTCACTTGGCTTCACTCACCAGGATTTCCCAACTGCCTAGCTTCACTCACCAGGACTTTCACCTGACTTCACTCACCAGAATTTCTAACTACCTGGCTTCACTCATCAGGACTTCCAACTGCCTAGTTTCATTCACCAGAACTTTCCCTTGCCTAACCTCCAGTTAGGACTTTCCCAGTCAAGTATCCGGTCAACCCTTTGACCTACTTGACTCTTCTTCACATCTAACTAGTTAGTCCTTGACTAGAGGGGAATTGTATCAATAATCTGCCCAATCGAATGATTGCATCTGCAATTTCCATGTATTGTCAAATATCGAAACCCAAATATCAAAACTCAAGCTTGAGCCAACTCAAGCTTAGTCAACCTGGTCAACCTGACCCAAGGGATATTACACCAATAAGTTGATGGATAAAAATCCATCAGTTAACTGATATTGAGTTTAGAAGTATAGATCTCTAAATGAGCTCCATTTTACATTAAAAATAGTCTTGTTTTGATATCTGAGTCAAAAATTATGACATACGAAAGTTTGCTCTATCGAAATTTCCTTATTGTCTAGCATCCGATCAACATTACCTGCCAGAACTTCATATCTCATCGCTAAGTGTTCGGTCATCTATGACCCACTTAAACTTTCTGTGTCGTGCTAAATGTCCGGTCCTCCGTGACCCACTTGGATTTTACGTCTCATGCTAAGTGTCTGATTTTCCATGACCCACTTGGACTTCCCTCTTGTCGACTCCCCATTTGACTTTTGATCATCAAATGTTTGGTCAACCTTGACTCACTTAGATTTTTCCTCTTGCCAACTTTCCATTTGGACTTTCTTATTGGACTTTGGTATTCGGTCAATCTTAATCTACTTGACTTCTTTACCATCAGTATCTGGTCAACCTTTATTGGTGCGGGAAGCATCCGACGATCGAACTCAAGTTTTGATAATGGCAAAGAGATTCAAAGTTAGGACTCCTTGTTATTTAACGTGCTTAAATGAGGTTTCAGGAAAGTCCTAACTGCGGTTAGGCAGGTGAAAATCCTAAGGGGTGGTAACTTTAGGTCCTAGGGGGTGGTAACCCTAGGTGAAGGAAAAATCCTAAGGGGGGGTAACCTTAGGTTCTAGGGGGTGGTAACTCTAGGTGGAGAAAAACCCTAAGGGGCGATAACCTTAGGTCCTAGGGGGTGGTAACCCTAGGTGGAGGAAAATCCTAAGGGAGGGTAACCTTAGGTCCTAGGGCGTGGTAACCCTAGGTGGAGAAAAACCCTAGAGGGCGGCAACCATAGGTCCTAGGGGGTGGTAACCCTAGGTGAAAAGTCAAGTCGGTCTAGAGGATCGCACTGGCAACAGGTAACTCTCCTGAGTGGAGTAGGTGAGGACGCGTTCCCCACAGAGGGAATAGTAGGCGTCTGGTCAACCTAGGGTTTCCGGTTGAAAATCCGAAGTCAGACCCGGATAGTCCGATGACTGTCGATTATATTATTTATCATATTACTGTGCTAACTTTGTTTTGCAGGGTTTGTGTTTGGGACTAACACATTTTGCAGGAACAAAGAAGCACATTTAATCTCGGATGAATAGTATCTGAGGCGCCTCCATGGGGCTTGGAGGCGCCTCGGGTGCAAAGCCAGAGCCAGCTGCGAAGAGGAGCTGGAGGCGCCTCAAGAGGAGATGGAGGCGCCTTGGATCGCCGGTTGAAGGTGCCTTGGAGGGTGTTGGAGGCGCCTTCAAGTGGATGAGGTGCGACCTAGCTCGATCTGATCCACGCGGCTGACTCGGCTTGTTGAAGGTGCCTTGAACACCCTTTATAAGGGAGTCTCGACCAGCAGCTCAATACAACACAAAAAAAGCTATCCTTTGACTGTTGGCTGCTCAAGAGACGACCCTGAAGTGTTGTAGCTATGCCCCGACAACCAGGAGCTGCGATTCTACTATTCTTTGTTGTCGGTATCATTATTTCTAAGTACTCTTAGTTGTAATCTCAAATTGTACTGAATTTACGATACTATAGTTGTTGTCCATCGAAAATGATCAACGATCGCGGGCCTTGGAGTAGGAGCCGCCACAGGCTCCAAACCAAGTAACTCATTGTGTCTCTCTGTGTGATTATTTTATTTCCGCTGCATCATTACTCGAGTTTTACGAATCTGAAACGCGTGAAAGTCACGAGTGATATTCACCCCCCCCCCCCCTCACTCTAGTGCTTCTCGATCCAACAACCTTGACCTCCTTGATATATTACTAACATATTGACCAAATATTAAAATTAAAACTCGAATCAGCCTGAGCTTGGTCAACCTTGATTTGAGGTAGATTACATCAACATGCTCAAATAGGTCTTATGATTAATTTTCAGTAGATGTAAAATATTTAGTTGGATATCTGTCCTAATACAAAGGGCTATTATGATTGGACAAAACATTTTCTATGATTTACTTACATATATCTTATTGTGGGACTTAGACCACTTGAAATAAGCGACTCATTGCTCCAAAAGTATTTCCCGATGAAACTATGTCACACACAAGTCGCCAACATCTGGAATTAATCCAGATCAGTTGGGACTTGTTCCTGGAGAGCTGCCGATGCATTCTTTAAACTCCATGAAATGCGAAATTGAACACTAAGCACAGCATATATAGCTAGCAAAGTGAGCTTCCAACAAATACAAGAAACACATTGTTAAACATAAATCATAAATTACAAACGCATATACATGATTTTTTAAAAATAATATTTCTTTAATCTTTTTCCTATTTTTTAAAAAATTCTAAGTCCTTTTCTATTTTATTATTATTTATATTATTTTATTCAAAAAAGACCAAGCATTGGACTTTAATGTCACGGGTCATGTATGCTCATGCTAATCGGATACAAATTTGCCCAACCCAGTCGATCTATTTTACCTCTAATTCTTATATAATTATTTTTGTGAATAACTTTTTCATATATAATTCTATTGCTATAATTTAGTTTGCTTCGATCTTTCAAAATGTTTAAACAAACTAATTTGATTCAATGTCTCAAAATGTTTAATAATCTAACTGAGCTTAACTGAAAATTTAGATTTTGACTTTTTTATATAGATATGCATATGAATAAATTAATTTTTTTTTGATAAAATCACAGAAACTCACATTTGCACACGTGCACCTAGGATAAAATCATTTTAACAAAGTCAAGAGAAATCATAATTCCATTTTATCTTATTAGTGATCGGAATCGAACTGTGAGTAATTAGATAATAATTTGAATATTTTATCATGGTATCATATTCTCGTGGATAATATAAATTTATTGTAAAAAAATGATAACCCCAGTTAATATTATTGACTATCTCTGGGTGACCGGTTCGGTCCTACGAAAGTTTCCCATCAACCATCAGGGTAAATCGAGAAACGCGCGCAGCGGACAACCCAATAGTCAAATATCCTTTGATTGTGATATCGATTTGGAGGGAAAATTCTTATAATTACGTTATAGTTGGGATAGAACTACGGATGTCTAGATGACAACTTCGATATCCTACAGCGGCACTATAGTTCCGGGGACAAAAATAATAATCTCAGTTAGCTTCATTGAGGATCTCTGGGGTGACCGATCTAACCCCACGGAAATTTCCCACATGTCATCAGGGTAAATTGGGAAGCACACATGAAGGTCAGCCCAGAAGTCCAATATCTTTTAATTGCATGTCTCATTTGGAGAAAAAAATTCTATAAATATATTGTAATTAGAGTTCAAATTGTAAATATCTAGATGACCATATAAATTTATTGTACCAACTATTAGTAGTTGATAGAATGTTTTAAAAAATTTTAAATGGTTGCTAAACTATTTTTGTGGGCATTTAATGATCAAAATAGGATAAGAATTTCTCGGTATCAAAAAATAAATTGGATTCCCTTTTATTTTCGCCCAAATAGAAGGATTTTACACCATTTCAACCCATCCATTTCCATTTCTACTTTCCTTTGTTTTTCAATCGTCTAAATCAAGACTAATTGTTCAATATCCATGAGACAATTTTATGTACATGAAACAATTTTATGTAAGGATTGAAAACAGTTTGTACTTGCTATTTATTTGATTGCATGCCAACGTAAAACAGATAAATCATGGATAAAAATAAAAGAAAAGGTAATGTATGATTTTTTTTTCCTTCTATTACCTTTATTTCCCTGTTGTTTTTGTAATGCCTCTCCTATGGAAAAGAATCAATCGAATCCGTGGAGGCAAGGAGCCATCATTAATATTTTCAATTTATTTTCTCCCTATATATAAACATATAGAAATCATCCCTTCTTCCTATTCCTTCGCAGCAAACTCAAGATCAGAGCCATGACCGCTCAAAAGGCTTATTGCCTCATAGTGCTAATCGTCTCAGCTATTTTTACGATTTCCACAAGTAATCTAGCTCTCTTAGCTTGTTTATTTCATTGTAACTTTACTAAATGTGGATGAGTAAGGGCAATGGACTTTCAAAAGTAGGGGAGTGAAATGGTAATAGTGAAACTAGAAGGAGAAGTTTGGAAAGTAGATAACATACGAGGAGTAAAATGAATGATATGTTTTCTTTGCAACAGGAGTGGAAGCCATCGGCGTTTGCTATGGGACGCTCGGCGACAACTTGCCGCCGCCGGCTGAGGTCGTGGCCATGTTCAAATCCAACGGAATCGACAGCATGAGGATCTACAATCCCAACCACGATATACTGGGGGCCCTGGCAGGCTCCGGCATCGCCCTGACCATCGGGCCCTTGAACCAGGACATCCAATCGATGGCCGCCGACTATGTGGCGGCGCAAGCATGGGTGGCCGCCCACATCCAACCCTACGTCAACACCGTCAACTTCCGCTACATCAACGTCGGCAACGAGATCATCCCCGACCCGTTGGCTCAGTTCATCCTCCCCGCCATGAACAACGTCCAGAAAGCGCTCTTCTTCAGCAACATCAACCACATCAAAGTCACCACCTCGGTGGCGGCCAACGTGATGGGGCCTTCCTTCCCGCCCTCCAATGGCCATTTCCACGACCAGGCGGCAGCGATCCTCAACCCCATCGTGCAGTTCCTCGTCGCCCACGGGTCGCCGCTCCTCATCAACATCTACCCTTACTATGCCTACACGAGCCAGCCGGATCATCTCCCGCTGTCCTACGCCTTGTTCAACTCCACCGGAGTGGTGGAGCGCGACGGGAAGTTAGGTTACCAGAATTTGTTCGACGCGATGGTGGATACGTTCGTGGCGGCTTTGGAGAAAGCCGGCGGAGGGAACGTGGGCCTGGTGGTCTCCGAGATCGGTTGGCCGTCGAACGGCGCCTTCGGGGCGAACGCCGACAGCGCCCGCGTCTTTAACCAGAATTTGATCGACCATGTGTCCAAAGGGACGCCGAGGAGGCCTGGGGTTCCGATCGAGACCTACTTGTTCGGAATGTTCAATGAAAACCAAAAAGGTCCGGCGGAGATAGAGAAGTTCTTCGGTCTGTTCTACCCGGATAAGACGCCTGTGTATCCTATAAGGTTCGTCTGATCGATCAGGTGGAATTCCATACGACCTTTCAATTTTCTCTTCTTCTTTTACTTAAGATCGATCCATCGTGTTTTATTTGAATAAATATTATCTTGAATAATGAATTGTTATAAGATTGGATCTTCGAATGGCTTGAATGATAAAATCCAATGGTGTGTGTGTATATATATATATATATATATATATATATATATATAAAAGGCTTGAATAATAAAATCCAACGGTGTGTATATATATATATATATATATATATATATTATCATGTCTTAAATTTGAAGAATATTAAAACAATATCCTATCTTATTTTTAAATTAAAAATAATTTCATTTTAGCACTCTTATAGCCTTTAGCTAAAACGTAGAGTACAATTATTTTTACTTACTCAAAATTATTACACTTATTTTTACTTACCCAAAATTATTACACTTGTTAGCTTGCGCAGCGAAATACAAATAAAACAAATAAGTTAAGCACTAAAGGAAATACAAAAACTAATAAAGAAAAGGCAAACCAATACATGTCGATGTAACGTGGTTTGGAGATAACTTGCTCCTACTCCACGACCGTCCGTAAGGTGAACGATCTCTATCCGTTGGTAGATTACTCCCTGGAAACTCCGGCTAGTTCAAACCTCCTTGTGGGTGGAGAAACTTCACCACAAATTCATCAAGATCTCTTGGACACAAGGGAAACCTTGAGCACTAGTAGACTATTAATTAGACTTTAACCAAGTCCAATTTCGTCAGCCTTAACAAAGCTTCTAAGCCTTGGTTATATAGGTCACAGGTTGGAAAACTTCGCCTGCCAGTCGACTGCCAAAATCATCAGTCGATTGCCCTATGTGGAGATTCAATCGTTACATCCCAACGGCTCTATACCAGTCGAATGATAAAAATACCAGTAGATTGCTCCACATTGGCTGAGCGAACAAAAATATTCTGTTCACTCCCAGTCGACTACACCAGTCGATTGATGAAACCACCAGTCGACTGGTACCCGAGTACACTTCACTCAACACTCGGACCCTCACCCTTACAACTCACTTGACGCTTCTTTGCAGCCTTGACTAGTCGACTGCCTTATGTGGAAATTCGATCGTTACATCCCAACGGCTCTATACCAGTCGACTGGTAAAAGTACCAGTAGATTGCTCCACACTGGCTGAGCGAACAGAAACATTCTGTTCGCTCCCAGTCAACTGTCAAGTCAACTACACCAGTCGACTGTCCAGTCGACTACACCAGTCGACTGTCCAGTCGACTACACCAGTCGACTGGCCAATCGACTACACCAGTCGACTGATGAAACCACCAGTCGACTGGTACCCGAGTACACTTCACTCAACACTCGGACCCTCAACCTTACGACTCACTTGACGCTTCTTTGCAGCCTTGACCTCTTGCCTTCAAGCTTACTCTCTTTAGCTCTCGTTCCTCGAATGCATTCAAGTTCACGGCTCGTCCCCAATATCATCTTTCGCGTATGCCTCAAAGTCGCTTTCCTTGACCCTTGTCCTCACTGCCTTGTCCACGATCCCTCGGATGCTTCATTCTTCACCGGACCTGAAGTCATCAACCTGAATCAAATGTGTATCCTATAAACTTGCACAACTCAAATACACCTATCAAATACAAAGATAAATCTAACTTAATCTCTTTGTCTAAATATCAAAATACATGATCGCACGGATCATTGAAATTGCTTCAACAGAAATTGCTATAATATGTTGGCAAAGTCTTTTGATCAAATCCTAACTTTAGCAAGTAATTTTGATTAAATTTAATTATATTATAATACTTTTAAATAAAATCAGCTCTGACTAAAATTGGTAGAGTGTGTAGAAGTTTTATTTAAAATTATAGAAAACGTAAAAATATTTTTAGAATGAAAAATAGAAAATATTTTGAGTGTCTTTTTAATAAAAATTACTCATTTCTTTTAATAATATATATATATATATATAAAGGAATGTTCCTGGCCATAATCTTGCCATCTCCTTCATTCCTTGCTTCACTGCCACTCACTCCAGTACAAATTCCACCAACAGACCGCACTATGCTAAGGATTTGTTCTGTTTAAGTTGATGGCGCACTGGTCCCTGCCGCAAGTTCGCCTCGATGTTGCGCTTCGCTCGCGGCCTCTGCTCCCGCCTCCGCCGCCGCGGTCGCGCCCTCGCCACCGCGGCCCCCTCCGCACCGAACGACGGCCGACTCGGCGAAGGCATCGCGCATCGCACCGTCTTCGTGAACGGCATCAACATGCACGTTTCGGAAAAGGGCGACGGGCCGGTTGTCCTCCTCCTCCACGGCTTCCCGGAGCTATGGTACACCTGGCGTCACCAGATGCACCGCCTCGCCGCGCTAGGGTATCGCGCCGTCGCGCCCGACCTCCGCGGGTTCGGCGACTCCGAGGTCCCGGCCGACCCCAGGGATTACTCCATTTTCCATATTGTCGGCGATCTGATTGAGCTTATTAATAGCCTCGGCCAAGATCAGGTTGTTCCGCTGATTTTTTTGTTCTCTTGCTCTCCTCCCAAAGCCCCGATTCTTGCTGTTGGCCTGACATTGTGTTTTTGGTGAGTGCACATCAGGTGTTTGTTGTGGGCCATGACTGGGGTTCAATGGTCGCGTGGAATCTGAGTATGTTCCGGCCGGACAAGGTGAGGGCGATGGTGAATCTGAGCCAAGCCTTCACCCCTCGGAATCCAACAAGGAAGTCACTTGAGTACCTGCGGTCTGCATTCGGAGATGATTACTACATCTGCAGGTTCCAGGTATCAATTTGTCGCTTCAATATCGATAAGTTCTTGTTCATGCCCTTCTATTTAATATTGCCAAGTTATTGTTCACGCTCATCCATTCGAGCTTCAATGTTGCCAAGTCATTATTCGTCCTCTCAATTCGTTCGCTTTTTTGGAATTGCCAACTCACTGTATCTACCTTTTTTTTTTTTTAATAATTCACAAATCATGCACCTGCCAAGTTACCTTTTTTTTTTCCTTTCTAATTCTCTCGACGATTGAAATTTTATTATTTTTGACAGATAAGAAGGATATGTCATTTGATTCGTGATGTGTGATCTAATTAAAGAATAGTTTTGGATTGAAATGAATCGTCTTGAAGACACAGGTTGTGTGGCTCAAAAACACTTGATAATATTTTTGGACTTCAAAACCAAAAATAAAAGTTAGATTTGGACTCCCCACACTCTTAGAGCACATATCGGATCTTAGATGATCAATCGAGTTGTGACAGGCCATCAAAGTGTTCTGGCTCAAGACATCTTGATGTCTTCCACATCCTCTGAATGTAAGTTGAAACTATATTTGCACTCTCCACATCCCTAGGAGCACATTTCAAATCTTAGAGCATCCACAATGTTGAGCTTCCATTGTGATGGAGCTCCTTTAAATAAGGGAAAAAGATTAAAATTATTGATAGTGAAGAGATATAAAATATATTATGTATATATATAATGTAAAATATAAATAAAGAGTGAAACCATAAAGAAGTTGTTGGGAGGGTTTTGTGGGGAGAGAGAAAGTAAGGTCTTTTATTTTTGATGGGACATTGTGGGGTCCATAAAAAAAATCCTACAATAATTTACAGGATGTTCTTAATTGACCAATATTTTCAAGTCATTAAATAGTTTTCGCTCAAAACTTCAAATACTAGTTTTGGGTCAAAACTATTTGATAACCTCTACAACTCCAAATCATAAACTTAAGTTAGATTAAACTACACACTCTTAGGAACATTTATTAAATTTTAGATGTCCAATATGAATTATTTTGGTTTATCAAGGTATTTTAACATAAAACACTTTGATATGCTAAAATAGCTTAAATCACATACTAAGATTATAATCAAACTCCCCACACTCTCAAGAACACATGACTTAAAGCACTTTAATGGACTAAAACGACCTTATATTATTATATATGTCCCTAAGAGTGGGAAAATATTGTTTTAGTTTTGGTTTTGAAGTTTAGGAAGGCATCAAGGTGTTGTTATTAGCCAAAATAGCCTGATAGTCCAAAGCAATACATTTTAAGTGAATAATTTTACGGACAGATTTAAGCTCTGTTGTGAATTCAATCTCTTGTATTTAAATGATGCCTTTAGTTGTTAAAAAAAATTAAAGTTTTGGCGTTCAAGAAAAAATATAAAGATAAAGAACATAACTTTGGCGAATCTAGGGGTATTTAAGATACATAAAAAATATATATATATATGGTGAGCCTTCTGGGAATATGCTTGATTTTGGAATCCCCCACCTCGCACTCTAAGTGGTCAAGGGATCATGTTTTTTGTATTTTACTTAATTTAAACGATAACCTTGAACTACTCTCTTCTTTGGCAAGGCTAGATAGATAGAATTTGATAATAATCTTACTGGAAAATTGCCAGTCTATTTCCTCTTTGCATTTTTCCTGTTCCTTTTCCAAAAGCATTTTCTGTATCAAAACTGCATAAAGTTCAGAAATAAACATAAATGCCTTTTAATATATTTAATTGTAACTACAATGTAGGAACCTGGAAAAATAGAAGCAGAATTCGCTAGCTATGGCACTGCATGGGTTCTCAAGAAATTTTTGACATATCGTAATCCAGGTCCTTTCTACATTAACAAAGATCAAGGATGGAGTTTACCTTCTGAAATCCCTTTGCCTTCTTGGCTTTCTGAATTTGACATTGACTACTATTCTAACAAATACGAGAAGACTGGTTTCACAGGAGGTTTGAACTATTATCGAGCTCTTGACTTGTAAGTTATTCATAATTTCTGCTCTATACTGTAAATGCATCCATCCTCCTCGGGAATCCATCAAATATAAGTTCAATGAATGATCAGAAACTATATAGGTGTTTGACCATATATCAAAAACTGCTGCAGTTATTTTTTGAAACATTTTAGAGCTAAATACTGATGGAATTAAGATTAGGAACTGGAACCTTACTGCACCATGGACTAACGCGCGCATAAATGTACCTGTAAAGTTCATCGTCGGTGATCTAGACTTGACCTATCACGCACCTGGTGCCCAAGATTTCATACACAAGGGCGGTTTGAAGAATTTTGTACCATCACTCAAGGAAGTAGTTGTCATGGAAGGAGTAGGTCACTTCATCAACGAGGAGAAACCTGATGAAATCAGTGAGCACATTTCAGATTTCATCAAGAATTTCTGATATTCAGCTTTGATATCTGCATTTGATTATAAGTTGTGGTGGGGTCTCATGATTTATGCTCTAATGCAGCTTAAGATGCCCTGAATGATGTATTTGTGTCTATTAATAAACTCGAGGTAGGTCAACCTCTTGTTACTAAAACATGAGTGTTTGAACTGATACACCTTAGTGAATAAATACTACATGATTGGAGTGTTCGCTAATGTGAATTTTGTATTAGTTTCTTAATGATTTTCTGTATGTGCAGAATTAAAGATCTGAGATAGGTGATGATACGTGTCTTTTGCAGCAAAAGATGATAATCTTCATCCCAAATGCCTTTTAGAACTACCTCATAAGAAGGAAGATAAATCACGGAAGACTTCGCCTAGTAAAGTTGTTGGATCAAGTCGCACGTGAGAGGAGGGGGGTTGAATCATGTGGTTTTGAAAACTTGTCTTTTCTTTTTAAAACTAAATGCAAAGTACACAGCGGAGAAAGGAAGTCAGAAAGCGAAGTAAAAGAACAAGCGAACAACAACGCAAACACAATCAGTTTACTTGATTCGGAGCCTACGACAACTCCTACTCCAAGATCCAGATCTCGTGGACCTATCGATGGGTAATCCACTAAAATACATTTTCCAGTACCTCTGGAAAAGGGAATCGAGTACATAGAAAGACGGAACAAGTGCAATACCTTGCACTTGTCCTTTTGCAAGTAGTAAAGTGCACAAATTACAAATTTGTTACCCAACACCTTCAAAGATTGTTAATTTAGGCTCGGTGTCGGTCGGCTCTTTGGCAGTAGTCGGGCACAACAGCATCGTAGCAGAGTCATAGCAGAAAGCCAGAACAGTTGGATCCTCAAATGGGCACGTAGAAGTTTGTATGGATGTTGTCATTGAAGCTTAGGTTGAAAAGCTTTTATAAAGGTTGTGGAAGGCGCCTCCAAAGGCCTTGAAGGTGTCTCTAACCTAACAAGTTTGATCCTAAACAAGCTAGCCCTTATCCGCGACGAGGTCTGATTTTTATCCTATGGAAGGCGCCTTCCATGAACTAAAGGCACCTTCTATGAACAGTGTCAAGGCGCCTTCCACTGCTTGAAGGCGTCTTCCATCCACTAGAAGGCACCTCGGGAATTGTTTACCCGAGGCTTTTGGTGCTCTGCTTGCCCTGCAAAACGTGTTAGTCCAATAAACCAAATAATAACCTGCAAGACAAGTGTTAGAACAATAATACTGAGTAATAATTGGACATTGTCTCCCCGAGATCAGGATCTATTCAAGGTCTCAGTTTAGGGATCCGAAATAAACCTAAACTGAACCGACGCCTATTGTCTCTCAATCAGGACACGTCCTCACCGAGTCACTCTCCTCCAGTGACTTACCTTTACTTACCTGTCAAACATCTGGTCCTTCAGACCTGTTTGGACTTTCTCTGGCCTTGCTTAGTATCTGATCAAGATGATCTACTAAGATTTGCCTGCAACACTGAGTTAGCACCATAGATATAAAATGGTAAAGACAAAATAGTGTTAGCATTATTAATAATTCGCTAGTCCGATCGACTGCACGCGGTCGACCAGAAATCAACTGATCACATATTACCTAAGGTTACCTTTCCCTACGGATGCCAGCTTCACTCACTAGGACTTCTATTATCTGGCTTCACTCACCGGGACTTCCACCACCTAGCTTCACTCACTAGAGCTCAGCTTCACTTGTCAGGACTTCCACTACCTAGCTTCACTCACTAGGGTCCGACTTCACTCACCAGGATTTCCACTACTTAGCTTCACTTACTAGGGTTCGACTTCACTCACCACAACTTCCACTATCTAACTTCACTCACTAGGGTCTGACTTTACTCACCAGAACTTTCTCTTACCTAACCTCCAATTAGAACTTACCCTTGTTAGTCATCTAATCCTGACTAGACTTTTCTCTTCCAAACATCAAGTTCTGTTTAGATCAACCCTTGATCAAACTGACCAAAGTAAGGTACATTGTCAAACATCAAAACCTTAGAGATCGATTGTCCAACAAATTAAAAGTAACCCTTTATATAGGGGTCAAGTGACCCACGATGAATTTTGCATGCGCTGTGAACTTAGCTCATGAGCTATTACAGCAACATCACATATAAATACCAATTATGTTAACCCCTGGCGTTGATGATACATGTCTTTGGAACTCTTGGAGAGGAATCTTCATCAACTGCAAGTCTATATAATAATCAAATTTATTTTATTTGCTTGACCTGTTGTTGGATCAGAACAATTGGCTCTTGTGCGCCTGACCGACTTGTTTGGTCAGGTCAAATTAATTGATTTGTGCGGCCTAATTAGACATATTAGATTTTCTAGCATGTTCAACTTCTCTAATTTGATTAGGCCGATTGAGTTGATTGGTTCGCCTAATCTGATTGATTCTTCTGTGCTCTTGTTTGGCCTAATCAACTTGATCTCTGATCAAACTAATTAGCTTGTTCAGCCTAACTAAACCTATCAGATTACCTAGCTTGCCTAATTTGTCTAGTTTGACAAGGCCTACTAAGCTAACTAGCATGCTAAACCGATTGACTTAACTCGATTAGACTTGGAGATAGGGTTATAAATGAACCGGATATTTGTGAACAAGCCGGGTGTTCAGTTTGGTAAGAGTTTATTTATGTCTATTCGATACACAAAAGATCAATTAAATAAACAAACTTAAATAATTTGTTAAACTAAACAAATAAGTCTGAACATATGCGTTTAGCTAATTAATATTCGTAAATAATGTTCGTGACAACATTCATCAACAACATTTGTGAATAACGTTCGTAAACTATGTTTATGAATAATATTCGTGAATGTTTATGAATAAAACTCTTATCAACATATTAAATAGATAAAATAAAATAAAATGAACAAACATGTTTGTATTATCAAGTTCAATAATCAACCAAATAAATTTAAAATATAAAAATTTTAAACAATCTTAAATTGCAAGCGATAACATCTAAACGAATTGACTCTCGAACCAAACTTAAGTTCATAAAAAATAAATCAAGCTAAACTTAAATAATCATTTCAATAGTTTGGTTCATAGGCTCGACTTGTCTTGGTTTAATTACCTTGCCAAATAAATTTGAATACTAGAAAGCTGGGCTCGGCTTGATTTATTTACCGTGCTACTGGTAGATTTCTGAGACTTTGCTTGGCCAAACAAACCAATTTGGTCACTTGGCTGAATTGGTTCAGCCAATTTTGTTGACTTGTCTACATTGATTGACTCAACCAATATGCTAGACCTGTCTGGCTGCGCAGGGCAACTCGAACTCGCGGCTATGCGAGGCAACCGTTGAGAGAGATATGGCAAGGGAGAAGCTGAAGGAAAATCGTTCAGTTGGATAAATTGCTTCCGACAGAAAATAAAGAATAAGCAATTCATCAATTTTCACACAAAAAAAATATATTATAAAACTTTCCACGCAGAAAAAATAAGTAGAGAATATTTTCCCCAAAACAAACAAATTAAGCCTAATTTAGGTCAGGTTTGAAAATTTAGCCCATAAGGAAAACAATAGTTTTAGCATACAGACCTTTCGTGACCGAGTCATGCAGTTTATCAGAAGGCTAGTTGAAGAAGCGTTTGTTTAATTATCGTAGTTCATCCGGAATTGGCGACTAACAGATCTGCCAAACTTTAGGTCTGATTTCGGTGAATTTTTTATGGAAATGCATGCGATGACAAAACATAATTAATGCTTTTTTCTCACGTTACTTTCATTGCATGTCTGGTTGGGATTGCCCCCACTTGTTTGGGATTCTTCCTTCCTTCCTTCCTTCCTTCCTTCCTGATGCGACTAAATTGGACATTTGGAATTCGAACTTCTGCTGCAGCTGCAGGTTTCTTACATGCTCAGGCTGCAGAAACAATACCAAATAATTGAGACTTTTCTTTCTTACTTTCTTTCTTGTGACAGCACAAGATGCTTCTTACTGGACATGTGGCTTTAATCGAATCTGTGGCTTGCTCCTGAGTTGCTTGTTTGATTTTTTGGCCGTTTAGTCCACACTTTGTTATCCACTGTTTACTTGTAAGGATGTATATATATAAATATAAAATAGTCTGGCTGGAAAGCCGCCAGGTCGGCCAGCATTCTCTGTCCCTTTCAATCTGGCGAAGAGCCATCACGCATTGCTGCTGACTTCATCTCATCCTCTTCCTGCAGCTCAACGACGACCAGCTTGTTGTTGTTTTGCCTTGGAATCCACATCTGCGCTAGCCATCAGCTCCATCATCGTCCCCACTGCTCAACCTTCCCATTCCACTCAAGAAAGCCTGTCTCGAGCTAGAGTTAGTCGCATTACTTAAATTAAGTTACAACCAATTTTACGATTTAGAAATGAAGTAATTGTGCCCCGCGATTATTCCGTAGGTTAGTTTTAACATAAAATTTTAGAGAATCAAGATGTTTGAAATTGTCAAACATAGAGAGGTGGTCTCTGAATTTAACGAAATAAAGTTGATTTAAAATAAAAGATAATATCCTAACTGTGGGTGTAATTCATCTTTAGGATTTCGATATTTGACAATATATTTAAGTTTAGTCAATTTGAACCAGAGTTGATCTAAACAGAACTTAATATTTGAAGGAGACTAGATAACTAGCAAAGGTAAGTCATAACCAAAGGATAGGCAAAGTAAAAATCCTGGTGAGTGAAGTCGGACCCTAGTAAATGAAGTTAGGTAATGAAAGTTCTAATGAGTGAAGTCAGACTCTAATGAGTGAATCTAGGTGATGGAAATCCTTGTAAGTGAAGTCGGGCCCTAATAAGTGAAACTAGGTAGTGGAAGTCCTGATAAGTGAAGTCGGACCCTAATGAGTAAAGCTAGGTAGTGAAAGTCCTGGTGAATGAAGTCGGGCCCTAGTGAGTGAAGATAGGTAGTGAAAGTCTTGGTGAGTGAAGTGGGGACCTAGTGAGTGAAGGTATGTGGTGGAAGTCCTGGTGAGTGAAGTCAGACAATGAAAGTCCTAGTGAGTGAAGCTGGGCAGCCATAAAGGAGGTAACCTTTGGTTATATGTGACCGACTGGTTTCCGATCGACCGCAAGCAGTCGACTGGACCAACAAATCTTGAAATCTATTAACACTGTATTACTTTACTGTTTATTTATTGTGTTAACTCAGTGTTGTAGGGAAGTCCAGCTAGGTCAACGAACTGATCGGATAGCTGGCATGAAGTCCAAACAGGTCGACGGGCTGACCGGATGTCTGACAAGATGGTAAGTTAAGGTAGGTCACTGGAGGAGATGACTTGGTGAGGACGTGTTCCCTATTTGAGGGAACAGTATGCGTCAATCCAACTTAGATCCATTTTAGAAATCTAAGTTGAGATCTTGATTAGATTCTGATCTCGAGGAGACAGAATCTAATTACTACTCTACTTGTTATTGTGCTAACTTTCTTTTGCAGGGGAGTATACCTTTTATTTGTCTCGGACTAACCTTTTCTTGCAGGAAAATAGTTTGCTAGAAAAGGAGGTCCGGGCGCTCGGAGTGGTTCGAGCGCTCGGAACTGGTCCGGGCGCCTAGAATGGTCGAAGCTTATCTTGTCGCTAGCTTGGAGCGTGCTGATTGGTTGGCTGACGTCACGGTCCAAGCGCTCGGAAGGGATCTAGGCACACTGCCTATATAAGCAGCATTCCACCAGGAGCATAGAACATAAGTTTCTTTTGCGATTACTTTTTTGCGCGTTGTTCCAAAGATGCTCCTGCGACTCCACGACGTGACTCCGACAGCCAAGTGATGATGCTCCGATGATCAAGCAACACAACTCCGGCGACAGAGTGATGCGACTCCAACAACTAAAGCATAGTCTTCCAGATCTCTGAGAAGAAGTTGGTATATTTGTTTACTTCTG
This sequence comes from Zingiber officinale, assembly GCF_018446385.1. Lineage (NCBI taxonomy): Eukaryota > Viridiplantae > Streptophyta > Magnoliopsida > Zingiberales > Zingiberaceae > Zingiber > Zingiber officinale. The sequence continues at coordinate 142,361,973 of NC_055997.1, forward strand.
CACTTAAATTATACATTCATTGTATTACTCTTGTAAAAGATTTGCGAACTATTAGTGAATTGTCCACCGAAAGCACTCTCACGTGCGGACCTTGGAGTAGGAGTCAACGAAAATTTTGAACCAAGTAAAACTTAGTTTGTTAGCATTGTTTTCATTGTTATCTTTCTGCTGTGTACTTTATTTTAGTATCGATTCTCCCACCTCTCCTCTAATATTCTTTACGATCCAACACTAACATCAATTAAATAATTATTTAAATAGTCTCAAAATCGTAATGATACAAATGATAAAAAATAACTCTAAATCGATGATAAAAAAATATTTGAAACATTTAAAAAGGGTTTAAATAATATTTCTTTTACCTAAACTGGGACGTTATGAGATATATTAAAGGTCTCATGGTTCAATTTGAATAAAAAATTATCATCTCTCAAAATCGAGGTTATCCTGTATCAATTACTTAGAGGAACAAACAAAATAATTAAGATTTGAATATCAATAAAAATAAATATTCTAGAGGTCGATCTCTACCTCTGAACAATGGACAGTAAATTAAGAAAAAAAAAAAGACCGTCTACCATCTAGACTAATTGAGTGTAATTCGAACATCTGAATTATAAAAAAAAATTGAAACAAGAATGCTCTCCACAGGTGTGATATAGTAATAAAATCATTAAAGGAGTTCTCCGCGAGTCTACTTCCAAGAGAAAAAACATGCTATTAAGAACACCTAAATTATTTTTAAAAAATAATAATAATTAAGCAAGAGTAAGGCAAGCAATTGATTCATGATTTGTGCATCCTGGACTTTGACAAGGGTTGATTTCTCCACACTGTTGAGTGGGGTATAGACGATCTACATCACTGTGCTCACTTGAAAGGAAAACAAGCAAATGAAGAAATGAAGAAGAAGAAGATTATTGAGAGGAAAGTGATGCATGAGCCGCCCTACCAAACCTTTGAATGATTCGAGTTTGGTGAGAGAATTTAATTCAGCTGTCACTTTTGGCTATTTTCTCCATCACCTTAATTCATGACCCCAACCAACTCCTTTGGCAGATTATTTTAAGCTGAATATTGCCTTCCCTAGCTACAAGCAACCCTATTAAATAATGCATTTTTGACCTAATACATTTGTCTTTTATCTCTTCAGAAATAAAAAATATATATATATAGGGAAGAAAAAGAAGAGAAGATTCAAAACACTCTTCATTAATCATATTTAAGTTGACATTTCTTTCCTACCATGTGAGTTCCAGACATTGATAGGGTTATAGCTAGTTTTATTCCACAAGTGAGATCCTTAAAATACTTCTCCGCTTGACAATGGAATACTTTCGTTGTCACCTCATTTGTTTTTTTTAATCCTCTTAAACTTAGTGAGTCAAATATATAGGACTAAAGGTATATTTAAAATTGTGAAATTCTCAAAAACACATTTAACTTTTAAAATGTTTAAGTACACATTTATTTTTCATTTTACTTTTTCTATCCATCATTATACCATTGCATTACAAAAATTGATATTACTGTAGTATCAGTACCACTATGATATTACATAAATCATAAAATCAACATCTTTACGTTCTTATATTTTGAAAATCAACATCATTCTAATTTTGAATATAGAGGAGTGAGTGTGATTCTATTTTTTTTTTTCGGAAAACCAACAAAGGATTCATTTAGTTCAATTCGGATTATTTAAATTATTCAGTTCAGGTTATTCAGATTTTATAATTTTTTAAATTCAACCAAAAATCAAATCGAATTAATTATAAACTAAATCGAATTACCTGAAACTAATTGGAGTTATTTGGTTCCGGTATCAATTAATCCAATTTCCTTTTCATTTCAAATTTTCAATCTTCCTCAAATAAATAAACTCTAAATAATTTAGATTTACAAATAAATAGCTCTAAATTTTATAAAATAGTTTCATTCAATAATATAAGAAAAAAATTTGCACATTCTAGAGATTCCAAAGACTATACTTAAAAAAAAATAAAAATATATATTAATTTCTTATTCGGTTTTAGAGCAGATAATTCGGATGAGTTAAATCCAAAATTAAATCATTAACTCAATTAACATCTTGGGTTAGTTCATTCAACCGATCCGAATTTCATTTAACGAAATCAAATAACTTGAATATTATTTGGATCAAGCAGATTAATGAATTGACTTGAATAATGAACACCTCTAAACACAATGATTTAAATTTTAAAAATCAACACCAACATACTTTGGAACAAATAAAATTTGGTCCGCTGTTGACGGGAGAAGTAAATAAAAAACAAGTGTGCTTTTTAAAAATTTTAAAATTAAAGTTAAATACCTCTTTGGTGAATTCTACAATTTTAGGTGGATCTGTTGGATAATTGTTGAATTTATATTGTATGAGCATCATTTCAACTCATAAAATTGATGAGTAATTAACCTTTGCTGATGGCATAGCATTATTGAGTTAATATAATTGTGCCATCACTCTACTAATCATTTTTAAAAACAAATCTCGTCACATGAAACTCAATTAATATCATGCAAAGTGTAGGTTGTTGGTAATAAAGACATATGGGATCGTGCCTAGTATCCTCTGTCTATTATTAACAATATTCTCCACGTTGAAGCTGCCAACAATTATTACGTTCTTAAATTCTTTTATTATTTGTCCGTAGGATTTAGGTGTCTGGGCTTCATCTTAGTAATTTTAAAGGCAGACGATCTCCCTAATTTATTTAGAGGATAAATTTAAAGTATAACTTATGTATATTTTGAAATTGATTTTTAAAATATTAAAAAAAAGATTTTATTTTAAAAAAAATAGAATTTTATTTATTTATTTATTTTATTGTTGTATGCTCTTAAATACTTCTGTCTTAAATAAATACATAATTAAATGTTGTTTGAAAAAAATATGTAATTTAACAATTGTCGATATTGATTTTGTCAATAAGTTTTGAAAATTTCCACACATTGACAATGAACCGGTATGAGATTTTTTGGATTGTAGAAATGTGAAGACATGAATTTGCCTAACTCGATTGAGAAAGGTTTGACTTGATTAACCAACCGGTTTAAATTGTCAAGATAGTTCAAAGTTTTAAAATTATGAAAATATTAAGTATTTTAATAATTCGTGACATGTTGGATCGATCGTATCATAAATGGCTCGTATCAAGGTTTGACTAAGTGATTAGGTCCGTGCCGTCATGACAAATAGGTGGAGAGCCATTAGAGAGTTTAGACGACTTTTGTGAAGAACTAATTAAATAATTTATTATTGGCAATGGATAGAAGATAATTATATAATTTATATTATAGTAATCATATTATAGGAAATATAGAATCAATATGTGAAATAATTAAAAAATATATACTTTTTTTAAGGACAATTAAACTCTCTAAAAATATAACACATAAAAAATTACCAAAATTTTAAATTTAATCATATTGTTAACAACTTGCAATTTAAATTTTAAGGACAAATTGATTTTTTTAATAATAATAATAATAATAATAATAGTAATAATGAACGTTTTCTACGGTCAATTTTGATCGCCTCAATCACCACCGTCAATTAGCTGTGACGCACACCCTCGCGTTTCTAAGTCATTTCCATGGAGCGGTGCATCGCGTGAGACAGGAGCCATGTATCGGAAGGAAACTGGAAATTACTAAATTACCCCTCCGTCTTCCTCTACATAAACCCATCCCTTCCCCTGCTTCTCCCTCGTCCTTGGCTGCGTCTCCCCTTCGCCATCCTCCTCCTCTTCGTAGATCGCGTTTCCATGGCCTCGGAGCTTGTCTACCGCGGCCACGATGCGCAGCCGCTGGACGACGGCGATCGCTACACCCCCAAGCCGGAGAAGCGCCTCGTATGGCTTTCCCGCACGGTTCGTTACTTCCTACGCGAGCAGCGCCCCCTTTTCGTTCTGTTGGGTATGGCCCTCGCCGCACTCTTCTTTGCCTTCTTCCCCCGCGGCCCCCCCTCCGGCGCTCTCCACTTGGCGACTGCCGATCCGAAAGGATGGAGACCAACGGAGCCCCGACATCTGGCGTCGTATGGTGGGCACAGCTACCACCGGTTCGCGATGGATACTGCGGGGAGGGGGTTCGTTGGGGGGAAAGTTCCGCTGGGGCTGAAGCGGAAGGGGTTGCGCATCGTGGTGACCGGCGGGGCGGGGTTCGTCGGGAGCCACCTTGTGGACCAGTTGATCGCGCGGGGGGACAGCGTGATCGTGGTGGACAACTTCTTCACGGGGAGGAAGGAGAACATTATGCACCATTTTGGGAACCCCAACTTCGAACTCATCCGCCATGATGTCGTCGAGCCGATCCTCCTCGAGGTGGACCAAATCTACCACCTCGCCTGCCCCGCATCTCCCGTGCACTACAAGTTCAACCCCGTCAAGACGATCATATCCTTTTGTTTTTTTCTCGCCTCTGATCACTTTTTCTGACTAGTCCATTGATTAGGTTATCTTTCAATTCTTACGATTTTGATCTTTTGTCTTCTTTGAAAAAAAAAAAGTGAATCTTAAATCTCGTTCCGAACTAGTTTTCAATCGAATTGCTTGTATTCAAACCTTCCTTAGTTTTCCATCACTGTTTTTTCGTCGTCAGTTCTGACAAGTGGATTTTTGAATTTTTCTAACTTCTCATGGATGAACTATTGTTTCTAGGTTTTCACGAGCAAAATAAATTCTTCTTAGGTTTCATTTGTTCCCAGGTTGCTTGGATGATACTTCTTCGGCATTTATTAAATTTTGCCGGATTTTTAGCTGTCAAATGCGTTCCTTGACCTTTTTATTCTTTCACAAGACAAACGTGGTAGGGACCTTGAACATGCTTGGTCTGGCCAAAAGAGTAGGTGCTAGGTTCCTCCTCACCAGCACCAGCGAGGTCTACGGGGACCCCTTGCAGCACCCTCAAGTAGAGACCTACTGGGGCAATGTGAATCCCATCGGTATGCTTTGCCCTCTCCTTTAACATATCAAAACTGCTCAAAACATTTTGGAATTCTGCTATACAAACTGTTGAAAAAAAAAAACATTTTGCTGGTTGGGTTTGAAATTGCAATCAGGTACTTAGTTTAAGTCATCGAGCAATATAGATATTATATGTGTTCTTCGCAGGTGTTAGAAGCTGCTATGATGAGGGCAAGCGAACCGCTGAGACATTGACCATGGACTACCACCGTGGTGCTCAAGTCGAGGTCTCCAAGCTCTACTTGATCTACTCAAGCACCATGTTACATAGCATACTCAGGATTCAACTATTTTTTCTTTGTTTGTTTTGATAAATCTCGTGTCTCTTCTGCAGGTGAGAATTGCTCGGATCTTTAACACCTACGGCCCTAGGATGTGCATAGATGATGGTCGAGTCGTCAGCAACTTTGTGGCTCAGGTTTGCTACTTAAATTCTGTTGAGGTATTCGTCCACTGAACGATATCAACGGTTTATTGATGGAAGCTTGGTGCGTTGATTTAGGCCCTGAGGAAGGAGCCATTGACTGTTTATGGCGATGGGAAGCAAACTAGGAGTTTCCAATACGTATCTGATTTGGTAGGCCATCAACTTCACCCTGTTCTTGAAATGTCTTACCTTTGTCAATTTGCTATACGACTTCTTGCAAGGCCAACTCATGTCCAGATAGTACTTTGCTTAATGGATTTTCCTTACTACTTGTATAACGTGGAAATTTCACATTTTGAATTTAATTATATTATCACTAAGATGAGTTGCTCTTTCAATAGTGCCCTAGATTGAAGACTAGGTCAAGGGCTCAACCACTCTAATATGTTCAATTAATTGAAAACCGTGCTAAAAATAACTGGAGAAACTCAAAGTCAGGACCACAAGTTAGTCGACTAGGTTTGAACTATTCTTTAGTCTTCTCAACTTTATAGAAATCTTTGAATGACTCTAGGGTTCCAAGACAACTTTATCAGCCCCTACGTTGGCATTTCTCCTTTGTCAGAGAACCAAGAAGGGGAAAAAAGAACTATCTTCTTTTAAATTACAGCCAGTTTAGCTTTCAAATTTAGCAATTCTGCATACTTGTGTTAGATCAAATTTCGGAATTGCTTTTTGATTCATTGTCTTGATCTTTACTAAACAAAGTTAAAATTGTGTAACATCGAACAGGTGGAGGGTCTGATGAGGTTGATGGAAGGAGAGCACATCGGTCCCTTCAACTTGGGCAACCCCGGCGAATTCACCATGCTTGAGCTGGCAAATGTCGTGCAGGAAACCATTGATTCCAATGCAAAGATTGAATTCCACCCCAACACAGAGGATGACCCCCACAAGCGCAAGCCAGATATCACCCGTGCCAAGGAAATGCTCGGGTGGGAGCCCAAGATCTCCCTCCGACAGGGTCTCCCTCTCATGGTCACTGACTTCCAAAAACGCATCTTTGGCGACCAATCGGTTACTGCTGCCACCAGTGGCACCGGCACCGGCACCAGTGTTGGATCCACTTAAGTTGGCATTGCTCGTGTTAGCTATTGATTATCAATATTTGATCAATCTGTTTCGTCCAAGAGAAAGATCACAGGAACCTCAATTTGGAGTTAAAAATGAGCACATTGAACAGTGAGATCTCCTTCATATTAAGTATTCGTTTATTTGTAGCATTATAACTGCTGCTGAAGGGATGCAGTAGCTGCATTGAAGTGGGATAGTAGTGTAATTTTGTTCTCTCTTGTCATAGTTTCTCAATTATTTTGGATCATAAAGTTCAGAACAATCGGTTTCAATGAATTTACAGTTTGTAAACTTCTAATGTCTGTTTAAAAGATACAATAAGATAATACATAGATCGTTCTTTCATTGTGTAAAATTTGGTTTGTCAAAAATCAGGAGAAGACACTTTTCTTCCATCTCCCAAAATATCAAGTATTTCTTCTTTGTCGTCTGACACCCCTTCTGCCTATGAGCCCCAACGGTCGGCTATGAGCTTGCCGTTTGCTCGTTTGCCTAACGATCGATCGCAAGTTAAACCGCCGACGACGAGAGAGTTCGGTTAAAGCATTTTTCAGCAAGACGCATGAATACCAAATAATGCACGACTATCATCAAGATTCAACAATTATATTACATAAATAAAAAGGAAATGAAAGTTGAAGAACAGATACAGTTTAAGATTCAACAATTATATTACATAAATAAAAAGGAAATGACAGTTGAAGAACAGATACAGTTTAAAATTTATTGGTGCGAGAAGCATCCGACGATCGAACTCGTGTTTTGATAATGACAAAGGATTCAAAGTTAAGGTGTTTTGTAATCTAACAAGTCTGCTTGAGTATTTCAGGAAAGTCCTAACTGCGGTTAGGCAAAGGGAAAACCCTAGGGGTGGTAACCCTAGGTCATAGGAGGTGGTAACCCTATGCGGGAAGTCTTGGTGGGTTGAGTGCTTCAGGCAAAAGTCCTAGAGGGTGGTAACCCTAGGTGGAAAGTCCTGGTGTCGCGAACCAGGTGAAAGACTGGACCAGCCGAGAAGCGGAAGTCCAACAGAAAGTCCGGGAGCATCAAGCACCGAGTAAAAGTCCAGTCGATCTGGAGGATCGCACTAGCATCAGGAAATCTCTCCTGAGGGGAGTAGATGAGGACGCGTTCCCCGCTAAGGGAACAGTAGGCGTCGGGTCGACATACGATTTTCGGTCGGAAATCCGAAGTCAGACCCGGACAGTCTGGAAACTGTCATTATCATATCTATTATATTTTATGTGCTAACTTTATGCTGCAGGGTATATTTGGGATTAACGTATCTTGCAGGGACCAAAGTGCAAAGATTAACCTCAGATGAACAGTGTCCAAGGGGCTTCCATGGAGCTTGGAGGCGCCTCGGGTGCAAGGCTGAAAGCTGGCTACGAAATGGAGCTGGAGGCGCCTTCATAGGGATTGAAGGCGCCTCGGACCATTGATTGAAGGCGCCTTGGAACTTTAATGAAGGCGCCTTCAGGTTGGGATAAGCAGTAGTCGGCGGAGGTTATCACAGCGCAGGAACATGGTTAAGTTTTGGGGCTCAAGGCGCCTTGACTAGCATTGGAGGCGCCTTGAACGTCCAATAAAAGGACATCTCGACCAGCAGCTTGAATCATCTTCTTCCAAGCAATCCTCCTGCGACTAGCTGCTAACGACACGATCCCGAAGTGCTGCGACAACCACCCGACGACCCGGAGCTCCGAATCTTCATTTCTTAATTGTCGTCGGTATAATTAATTCTTGTCAATTATTGTACTTCAGCTTGTAATTATTCTGAACTTATAGTTGTTGCCCACGAAAAGCGATCAAGAATCGCGGGCCTTCGAGTAGGAGTCGTCATAGGCTCCGAATGAAGTAAACGACCGTGTTCTTGTGTGTTTGCCTTTTCTTTATTCCGCTGCAAGTTTCAACTCCGATAGTGTTTAATCGAACGTTTTACGATTCCGATAATCGAACGAAATAGCCGTGAGCGCTATTCCCCCCCCCCCCTCTAGCGCTTCTCGATCCAACAATTGGTATCAAGGCGGGGTCGCGTTGATCTGGTGCAACCACCAATCATGCATTTTTTTCGTGGTTATTTTCTATTTTTTCGGAGTCAATTAGAATTAGCTAATTAGCTACATTCTAATTATTTTATGAATCGGTTTTACTCGAAGCTGGTGCAACACCACTCGAGTTCATTATTTCTTCCCGCACTACTAATACAAGACCTAGTCTTGGCACATTTCTTTTGTTTTTGTTTTACATAAACTGTCGATATTACAAATGACCCAACAAGAAGGGTTCAGCACCGTTCGCCCCCCACTTTTCTCCGGAGAAGACTTCGGATATTAGAAGGGGCGAATGGAAACCTTCCTGAAGACACAATTCGATACGTGGATGATAATCAAGACCGGACTACAACTCCCATCCGACGAAGACGGCAAGGCGACACCCTGCGAAAAATGGGAATCTACCACAATCAAGAAGGTGGAAGCTGATGCCAAAGCGACCTGCATCCTCCAGTGTGGGCTGACCAAGGAGGAGCTCAACAAAGCTGGTCCATTCTCAACGACAAAGGAGCTATGGGAGAAATTAATCGAATTCCACGAGGGCACCTCGGAAACCAAGATAAGTAAGCGTGACTTATTATTTAATAAACTGTACAATCTAAAAATGTAGGAAGGAGAGACGGCGAGTTCGCTCCACGCACGGATTCAAGACATCCTCAACTCTCTTCATGCGATCGGGCAGAAAGTCGAGAATCGGGATGTCATAAGGTACGCTCTAAACTCATTTCCGAGGAGTACATTGTGGGCATCAATGGTAGATGCCTACAAAGTCTCCAAGGACTTGTCTTGTTTAAAATTAGATGAGTTATTTTCTGAGTTTGAACTTCACGAGCAGACTAATACACAGCCAACTGAGAAGGGGGTTGCTTTGGTTGCAGGAACCAGTCGAACACGGGAACCGAGATTACGGCGAAAAACTGAACCAGAATCAGAAGACGAACCCGACTCAGAAGATGAAGAAGACGAATTGACCAGCGAACTCGTGAACCTCGTGAAGAAGCTCTACAAGAAGAAGAAGGGCTTCAACAAGAAAGACCTGAAGAAGGCAGTACAATCCAAGGAGGTCCAACCGAGTTCTAAAGTAAAATTTGAAGTAATCTGCTACGGATACAACCAAAAGGGGCACATCAAAGCCAACTGCCCCAACCAAAAGGAAGCAAAAAAGCAAAGAAGGAAGAAGGCCCTGAAGGCGACGTGGGATGAATCTTCTTCGGAGGACGACGACGACGAATTCGATCAGACAAGTTTACTCGCGTTGATGGCCCGGGACCAGATCGACGAATCCAAGAGCGAGAGCGAGTCAGAGGCCGAGTCCGAGCGAAGCCACGGATCCGCATCCGTTTCCGAAGGGCCAGACTCCACTGTAAGTATTCCTAGACTTAATAATTTAGTCAATTATTTATTACGCAAGTTAGCTAAGTCAAACCTTAAGATTAAGTCACTTCTAAAGGAAGTAGTTGTCCTTAAAGAAGTGACTAACTCCAAATCCTTACCTGATCAAGTTCAGACCGGAAATTCAACACAAGTTCAAAAACTTGAGGAAAAAAATTCTAGTTTGAAAAATCAGGTCAAGGATTTAGAAAATACCTTAGAACGGTTTTCTTTAGGATCCAAGAATCTCGACCTAATTCTTGGGTCACAAAGAGCCGTCTACAATAAAACTGGGCTAGGATATAAAACCAAAAAGAAATATAAATCTTATTTATCTTTAATAATCAAACCAAATAGTAAATCAGTCCGAGCATGGGTCCCCGAGTCCAAATTGGTCAATCAAATTGGACTTGGTCAATACTGGATCCCGAAGGATCAAATACACTACCTCGATAGACCATATCAAGGCTATGATCCAGGGGGAGCAAAAAGAAAAACAATCTTAATAAAACAAAATTCAAAAATTCAAAATTCAAAATTCAAAATCAAATTTAAATTCGAAATTAAATTATAAATTCAAAATTCAAAATCAAATTTAAAATTCGAAATTAAATTATAAATTCAAAATTCAAAATCAAATTAAAAAATCAAAATTAAATTATAAATTTAAAATTCAAAATCAAGTTAAAAATTTGAAATTAAATTATAAATTCAAAATTCAAAATCAAATTAGAAATTCGAACTTAAATTAAAAATTCAATTAAAAATTCAAAATAATTCGAATTCAAATCAAATAAAATATAGATGGAGGATCCAGAATAGCTGGCACCCCCAACTAAACTACCCGACTGGGTAACCGAACTTAATCTACCCAAAATGGGTAAAACAAGAGTAGACTACTCGGCAGGGTAATTAAGGTTAGATTAAAACGGGCTAGGTTTAACTTGACCCACAGTACTGGTGAAGTTTTTGGATGATAGTATGTTAGGGAAGCTTGGGCATCGCATGTCTAGGAAGATATGGCTTCGACCTGGAGCATTTGGCCAAGTGAAACTGACCGAAGCTACCCTTAAATGGATCCTAACTAGTTAGACCAAGGTTTAGTATTAAGTTCAATGAGTAGGACTATTTGGAAAACCTCGAAGGCATGGTTACTTTAATGAGTACCTTGTGACTCACCATAGCCCAGAAGTTTATCCAAAGAATGCTTACTTGTTAAACCCAAAGCTAAACCTAAATCTTACATAAAGTTAAACAAAACCCTTAAATTGAACCTCAATTCATCTCACAAAAATTATAGGATTACCTGATTGAAAATTTAGATCGGGTGAGATGACTAAGGAATTTAAAATTCAAATTCAAAATTAGACTCATAACTATAATTAATTCAAATTCTATAATCAATTAATTTTTAAAACTTAATTTCAAAATCTTTTCAAAACTTAATTTCAAAATTAGTTTAAAACTTAATTTCAAAATCTTTTTAAAAATTAATTTCAAAATTATTTTAAAACTTAATTTCAAAATTATTTTAAAACTTAATTTCAAAATTATTTTTTTAAAAAAAATTAATTTCAAAATTATTTTAAAACTTAATTTCAAAATTATTTTAAAAATTAATTTCAAAATTATTTTAAAAATTAATTTCAAAATTATTTTAAAACTTAATTTCAAAATTATTTTAAAACTTAATTTCAAAATTATTTTAAAAATTAATTTCAAAATTATTTTAAAACTTAATTTCAAAATTATTTTAATTCTTAATTTCAAACTTCTTTTAAAAATCTGTTCAAAATATTACAAAATCATTTTAAATCGTTTAAAACTTATTTAAAATCAATTTCAAAATTAATTAACTTATTTTCAAAATTAATTTAATTAAAATTATTTTCACAAATTAACTTAAAATTATTTTTGTCAAAATTTAATTAACTTAAAATTATTTTTGTCAAAATTTAATTAACCTAAAATATGTGTTAACTTAAAACTAACTCATATTATAATTTTTTTTTGCGCCCTCAACAGCGGCGGGAAATTTCCCGCCGCCTATCTAAGGCGCCTTAAGGAACCTTTAAGGCGCCTCCAAAGGTGCCTTAAGGAACCTTTAAGGCGCCTCCAAAGGCGCCTTAAAGAGCCCTCAAGGCGCCTTCACTCATCCCTTTTGTCACGAACAGAAGTTCTTCCTTCTGTTTGTGCTCTGCCGAAACACAACTCCGTCCGATTCTTTCCAACCAAGGCGCCTTCAACCCATCTCTCCCTCCTTTAATCCTAGCTATGCCTCTGAGGTATAATCTAACTCTTCTCAATCATCTATTACCTAAAATTCTTGCTAGTTTTGCTATTTTGCTTGTATAATGTCAACAATAGGAAACGTCGTATTGTAGATCCTACGCCGGCTAGGGCCCCTTCCACGGACCCTAGATTCCCCTCGGAACAGCATAGGATAAATTTCGCTAGGTTTACCTTTGAGTCTATTAAAGCTGTTGCCCTCTAGGCAACCAGCAAGTAGCTAAAGGTTAGACAGTTGATAAAGGATACTCAGTTTTCTGGTTAAGCATGTTTGATCTTTAGGGCTCTGATACCTCGTAAAGTAAAACTGGATAATTTGAAATCTATTGAACTTGACTCATGCTTGGACTTAAGGATCAACTGACTTTTAATAAATAACCTAAACCAAATTTTTAGCTACTCCACTCCATCCTTGTCCTAAAATTTAATAAGTATTGTTTAAAATTAAGCTAAGCTTTTTAACCTAAGCTATAGTTTTCAAAATCCAATACTTGCAAAGAGCTTAGCTAAGTTCCAACTTCTATCTACGTAGCTATTTTCAAAACTTTAAAACTTAGCCCACTTTGAAATCTAACTTTGTAAATTCTTGCTTTCCTAAGTAAAGAATAGTTTTGCAAAATTTAACTTATTGATTTCAAAAATTTCTACTAAGTAAAAAAGCAACCTCAAAAATGTTTTCTCAAAAATCATTTGGCTCCAAATATTTCACTAACAAATTTTCAAAATCTAAACAAGTACTTCTCTACGTATAGTTTTACTAGCTTTTTCAACTTAGTTAAAGACTGTCAAAATGTTCCACCTTCTAGTGGTTTTATAATTTTAACTAAGTTTCCAAAGGGCTAACATCATCCTTTAAAATCAACCCTTAGATCTTTATTTCACTTAGCTAAAAGGTAAGAAAAGAAAATTATAAAATGTTAAGTGTTATCAAAGTCTTGTTATCCCTCTTTAAAAATTGAATGACTATTTTGATTATTTTTTGATATATGACAAAGGGGGAGAGTAGCAAATTGCAAATTCAAATACTCAAATAATTATCAAATTCAAATTAAAAAATGAGAGTAGCAAATTCAAATTTAAAATAACGAAGGGGGAGTAACAGTTAAGGGGGAGCCTAAACTTGATGTTATACTTTAAATTCATGGAGTTTACTTTAGCAAAATATTCATTGATGCTAAGCTTGCCTTAAATGTTTTCATTTGCATCTATTCTTTAATTGATATCTGTTTACTTAACTTTGAATTTGAGTTGTCATAATCAAAAAGGAGAGATTGTTGGTACGGGAAGCATCTGACGATCGAACTCGTGTTTTGATAATGGCAAAGGATTCAAAGTTAAGGTGTTTTGTGATCTAACAAGTCTGCTTGAGTATTTCAAGAAAGTCCTAGCTGCGGTTAGGCAAAGGGAAAACCCTAGGGGGTAGTAACCCTAGGTCATAGGAGGTGATAACCCTATGCGGGAAGTCTTGGTGGGTTGAGTGCTTCAGGCAAAAGTCCTAGGGGGTGGTAACCCTAGGTGGAAAGTCCTGGTGTCGCGAACCAGGTGAAAGACTGGACCAGCCGAGAAGCGGAAGTCCAGCAAAAAGTCCGGGAGCATCAAGCACCGAGCAAAAGTCCAGTCGATCTGGAGGATCGCACTGGCATCAGGTAATCTCTCCTGAGGGGAGTAGGTGAGGACACGTTCCCCGCTAAGGGAACAGTAGGCGTCGGGTCGACCTACGATTTCCGGTCGAAAATCCGAAGTCAGATCCGGATAGTCCGAAAACTGTCATTATCATATCTATTATGTTTTATGTGTTAACTTTGTGTTGCAGGGTATATTTGGGATTAACGTATCTTGCAGGGACCAAAGTGCAAAAATTAACCTCGGATGAACAGTGTCTGAGGCGCCTCCATGGAGCTTGGAGGCGCCTCAGGTGCAAGGCTGAAAGCTGGCTACGAAATGGAGCTGGAGGCGCCTTCATAGGGATTGAAGGCACCTCGGACCATTGATTGAAGGCGCCTCGGACCATTGATTGAAGGCGCCTTGGAGCTTTGATGAAGGCGCCTTCAGGTTGGGATAAGCAGTAGTCAGCGGAGGTTATCACAGCGCAGGAACAGGGATAAGTTTTGGGGTTCAAGGCGCCTTGACTGGCATTGGAGGCGCCTTAAACGTCCAATAAAAGGGCATCTCGACCAGCAGCTTGAATCATCTTCTTCCAAGCAATCCTCCTGCGACTAGCTGCTAACGACACAATCCCGAAGTGCTGCGACAACCACCCGACGACCCGGAGCTCCGAATCTTCATTTCTTAATTGCCGTCGGTATAATTAATTCTTGTCAATTATTGTACTTTAGCTTGTAATTATTCCGAACTTATAGTTGTTGCCCACGGAAAGCGATCAAGGATCGCGGGCCTTCGAGTAGGAGTCGTCATAGGCTCCGAACGAAGTAAACGACCGTGTTCTTGTGTGTTTGCCTTTTCTTTATTCCGCTGCAAGTTTCAACTCCGATAGTGTTTAATCGAACGTTTTACGATTCCGATAATCGAACGAAATAACCGCGAGCGCTATTCACCCCCCCCCCCGCTCTAGCGCTTCTCGATCCAACAAAATTAAGGTAGTGTTTGATTTTCTCAATCGGAATGAGAATGAGTATCATAATATAGTATTGTGGAATAAGAATGGAAATGAGTATAGTATAGTATTGTGGAATGAGAATGAGTATGAGCTTAAGTATCATTTTTAAAAATAATATTTGGTTAGTTGAATATTTTCAATCAGAATAAATCTAAATTTCCTTTTTTATCTTAGAGGAAAATAAGAGAAAAAATTAGATGAAAGAAAAAGTTAAACGTGAGAGAAACATATGATGAGAAAATCATAAAAGAGAAAGTATGATGAGAGAAAAAAAATATGATGTGAAAAATGAAAAGAGAGAAAGTGTGATGAGAAAAAAATGAGGAGAGAGAGCGTGATAGGAGAGATTGTGAAGAGAAAAAAAGTATAATAAGAGAGAAAGTGTGCTTAGAGAAAAAAAGTTATGGAAAAAAATGAAGAAAGAGAAAGTGTGAGAGATTGAGGAGAGAAAGTACGATGAGAAAATGTAATAAAAGAGAAAGTGTGATGGAAAAAAATAAAGAGAGGACAAATGTGATAAGAGAAAATGAAGAGAGAGAGTATGATGGAAGAGAATGAAGAGAGAGAAAGTATAATGAGATAAAATGTAGAGAGAGAGCATGATAAGATAGATTAAGGAAAGAGAAAATATGATGAAAAATGAGGAGAAAATGATGAAAGAGAGTATGTGATGAAAAAATGAGGAGAGAGAGAGCGTGATAGGAGAGATTGAAAAGAGAAAAAAAATACAATAAGAGAGAAAGTGTGCTTAGAGAAAAAAAGTTATGGGAAAAAAATGAAAAGAGAGAAAGTGTGATGACAAAAAATGAGAGATTGAGGAGAGAAAGTATGATGAGAAAATGTAATAAAAGAGAAAGTGTGATGGAAAAAAATAAATAGAGGACAAATGTGATAAGAGAAAATGAAGAGAGAGAGTGGAAGAGAATGAAGAGAGAGAAAGTATAATGAGATAAAATGTAGAGAGAGTATCATAAGATAGATTGAGGAGAGAGAAAACATAATGAAAAATGAAGAGAAAATGATGAAAGAGAGTATGTGATGAGGAAAAATACAGAGAGAAAATGATAAAAATGTGTGATGAGAGAGGATAAAAGAGAAAGTGTGATGAAAGAGAACAAGGAAAGAGAGTGAAATGAAAGAAAAATTGAACAAATATACTAAGAATATTTTCGTCTAAAATTTGATTCTCATTCTCATTCCATCAAAATTCAAGGGAGAAGATGAATGTCATTTATATCCAAAATTTTAAATTCCATTTTAAAATCTTAATTATATTTTCATCAATCAAATATAAAATTTAAGAATAAATTTATTTTTTTTCTCAAACTTCTATATCAGTCGTCAATCAACCAACTATAAAATTTTGATTCTATTCCTATCCATCAAATCGAACATTACTTTATTTATCTGAAATAATAAAAAATTAGTTTAAAAAATTTACTTATTAAAACTCTAGGAAGTAAGGGAAAGATCAAAAATTGATGAGCCTCCCGTCTGGGTGGCAGCGTATCTGGTCACTGTGACTCCGTTTTCGGTTACGATTACCTCCTCTGCTTGTTTGTGTCTCGACTGGTTTCTTCCTCTGGAAACTGGACTGGCATCGGCGCGTCAGTCGTCGGCGGAGGACCATATCCAATAGCAGAGACCGACAAGTGGCGGTAAATAACGGCGTCAACGTGAGGTGGCGTGTGGGTGATGAGAACATGTGGCGTGGTCGAGAGGCATCTGGATCGCACCTCTCTTGCAAGCAAAGCGACGAAGCCTGGTGATTCGCCCGACCAAGGCAACCCTTCCACTGGATCTTTTTCTCCCGGCTTCCTTTTTCGCGTCTCGATCTCCATACTTGTTTGTCTCTTTCATTCCCAATTCCTTCGGACAACGGGAATTAAAGGGCTGTGATGAAGCTTGGCGGAACCGGAAACTACAAGCAATGGAGATGTTTTGAGTCGATTGGTGGTTTTGTGGTACTTTTTTTTTCTGATTGTTTGTTTTGGGTGGATGAATTTTGGTTTTGGAGCAGTTTTTGTAACGAAAAAGATCATCTTGCAGAGGAACTGCGATGGGGAAATGGGAGGATCGTAGATTTTTCCCGCTAACGAGCTTGCAGATCGGGTAAGTTAGAACAAGTTCCGTCTGTTTTTTTTTTTTTTTCAAATTTCTGTTGTGCTATCCCGGCGTTTTCGTTTCCGTGTGTCCGTGTGTTTGAGAGTGGGTTTTTGTTGCGATCTCTTCGCATTCCATTTGATTTATGTGACCGTTCTCCATTATGAAATCGCGAGAAAAGAAATCAATAGTTTTTACATCTGCAACAAGGAGGCCCCTTCTGAAATTGAATTCATCTTATATTCTTTCTTCTGACGTCTAGTAGAAGATATAGTGTGAAAGACATTGCTACAAATAGGAGGCATGTTTCAGCTTTATTTTGGCTGTTCAATTGGCCGTAATATTCAACTTTAGTTGGTCAGATACTTGGCTAAATCTTGCTCTGGTGTCACAGTTTGGGCAGCTTTCTTTTGGTTGAAAAGAGAGTTTGGTAGTTCTTTTAACAAGGAAAAATCTTGAAAATTAATCAGTGATGTTACTCATCATTCTGAAAGGAATAAGCATACGACTTTGTTTTGAAACATGACAATAAGAAATCAAGAGAATTCCTAAACCAAAAGCAAATATCATAATTATGGGAAAATACAATACCTAAAAGGTTACTTTTTGACAATAAGAAATAGAGAGAATCCCTATACTAAAGGCAATCTCGTAATTATGCGAAAATCCAATAACTAATGCATAACTTCAACTAAGTAACTAACAACTTCTAAAAGCAACGACCAATTACAATCCCTTTCTTTAATCATGGAATTTGGGCTGATCCTCCAAGGGGTTTTCTGTCGATCTTAAAATAGTCAACTTAGGCTGGTGAATATACTTCTAGCATTCCCAATTGGTTGATGGTGATAAAAATCCATCATTTCGATGCTGTAGTTGCACATCAACCTCTTGAGTGTTGTAGGCATATAAGTAAGATATATCAGTCCTTTATTCTCCTCACTTATAAAGCCTATTTTTTTGTCACAGTTTTGTCTGTACAGCTAATTGTTTTTGTTGGTTGGCTGTTGCTTCTATGCTTCTGGTGTTCTTCCAATGCGATCTTAGGATTAAGCTTAATTGTGGATGACATTGCAGCATATGTTTATCTATAGTTTCGTTATGTTAAGCTGCTCTTCATCATCACTATTCTGTATCTGTGATCTTTGTTTTATAGGAAATGAAGGCTGAGTGGCTGATGATATATGTGTATCTGTTACCTTTGTGTTGATGTTTTTTATTCAATTTTCTTGTGTCTAAGAGAAATGATTTAACATATCCACGTCAATGCAAGAAAACCAACTACACTGTCGCCGACTAATTTTTTTTAGTGATGCACTATACTGATGAGCTTTTAGTTTTGCATCTGTCTATTAATTCCCATTTACTTTTGCTTAGAGTGTGGATCTGAATTCTAAATTCCAGCTAGCATTATGACAGTTTTGCCACCTATTTCTGCCTACTGTGCATCTAACTTCTGTTATAGAAGTTGTCTTATCAAACAAACTCTGTCTCTGGGTTTCTTTTGCAGGGATCTTCAGTCCTATCTATCTCATTTGACTCTTTTTTTGGCTATAAGAAGTGAGAAATTCTATATCCTTGTCGATAATCGTCCATGGGTGATCCACCAGGACTCACGAGCTACTCACTTGTGGCAGTTAATGGTTACCAAGGTAAAGGTGAAAAGAGTTCAAATTCATACTGTATAAGGATGAGAGTACCCCTTGTATTTTCTGGTTACATTTTACAATGTTCAGTCTAGGCTATCTCCTTTTGCAAACACAAGATCTGCTAGAGTCACAGGAAGTGATATGGGGAAGATTTTAAGATTTACCAAAAGCTCTAGGTCTGTTTCCTTCAGAAGAAACAGATTACGTAATTGGTTCTCCTTGATTGATGCTGCTCGCAATTATAAGAAAAATTTGCACCATGTCAAGAAGCTGAAAGACTCTTTCCTTTTGAGTAATGATTTGCATTGTCCATTGTATGGATGCATTGTTTTTGAAGTAGAATGGAAGTATGTGCGTGGCATCAACTACATCAATGAACTGCAGGTATCTTCTTATGTCTCAGTTTCATTTGTAGGATTATATAGTGTTCAATTGTTTTTTCTATCTGTTCTAATTTAGATTTTCCCCAATTGTTTGACTGCTTATGTAGACTGATACATCCTTAGCATTGGAAGTTAAATTGATGAAAAGGTGGGAATTTGATAGTATTGAACAGGCTTCTAGCTGCATTTATCTATGGTTTACAGGTATATGCGATGAGTGCTATCTCCTGCAAGATTATCTAGAAAGTATCTCCAGCAAAGGTAAAACACACTTGAGCTTTCATGCACATCCAAGAAATTCCTTTTTCTGGATAACACATTGTCATCTTTTGCAGATGTGTTTTACGATGCTCAGGAAGATATTTCATCCTCTTGTGAGGCCAGTGAAAAGTTGTTCACTGCTGTTGAGTCTCACGAGGAAAAACATTGTTGCATGCATTCCAACTCTTCGTGTTCTCCTAGAAGAATGGAAGATTTAGATTTACCTTTCACACCACCTGCTTCTGGCCCTTACAAACGAAGAAAGATAATAAAATCAAGCATGTTCATTGATGTGGATGGACTTTCTGAGGAAGCATACAGTGAAGTTGTTAGATCCCCATCAAATTCAGTATCCTCACCTTCTTTGAGTGGTAGTGAAAGTGATGATGGGTGTTTGGTTTATGAGGCTACCACATACAAGGATGTACTCCTTTTATTCAGATTTGACGATCATGATCTCCCATTTAAGCTCAAGGAAATAATTATGTCTGACCTGAGGCTACTTACATTATTGGAGTATGGACTTCCTTCTTGGGTCATTTTTCTTCAATCCTACCCAGTCTTTTGTCAAATATATCGTCCATGGATGTGCCCTTTAGCCAGGGCTTTTTACATTTTGATATCTATAATCACTGTGCTCATAGGATTCTATGACCTTTATAAGAATGTTCCTATACTGAAGGCAACTGCTGCAAGCTTATTTGGTCCCTTCTTTAACTGGATAGAATCATGGGAAATGGTTTCAAGAATCAGATACCTGGGAACTATGCTTTTTCTTCATAACTTTGAGAAAGCTTTGATGTGGTTCCTAATGGTTGCACGTGCTACAAAGCCATTGTTTTCAGTGTTGACGAAGCCAATTGCTGGTCCTATCATGGAACTTTTTGAATTGATTTGTCCTATATGGAATGCATGCTTTTCTACTTTGGAGAGCCTCATCTGGGTTATTTGGAATGCGCTATCATCTTCATGCAACGTGGTTTCAAGTATATTGGAAATTATCATTTGGCCTTTCTGGTTTGCCTTTTCAACTTTATGGAGTGTAGGTGGGATATCAGCTAGTTGTAGCTTTTTTCTATGTTTGTCTTGTGGTGCGCTCATCTTTCCTCAATGTCTCACCTTTTTACTTCTACTATCTTTTTGTAATCACAGTGGCATATGTAATATACCCAGTTGTTTGGCTGCTTTTGGAGATAGTCAGTGCTCCTGTTCGTTTGATTGCTTCATTGATTAGTTTCCTTGGAATGTTCTTCATCAATGTCTATTATCTACTGCAAGGAACCTGGTCAGCTATTGGGGCTTTGTTTCAGATTGCATCTCCATCTGAAGCAACAGCAGTTGCCTATGAAGTTACGATTTGGCGGTCACTTTGGAATGATTTATTTTCCAAGGTAATGTTGTTCAGTGATACACAAGTGAGCATCCTTTTGATTCCTAAGTTATGTTTTTGTTCTTCTCAGGTATTCCGTGCAATTCGAAGCATTTTTTATGGTTTTGTTGCATTTTTCACAGCGTGCAATAGGCATAGGTTAAGGTATGTTATCTATTACGCTATTTTTTTATTAAATAAATCAAATGGCAGAAAATAGCTCAATTGATTCAGATATATGGTTCTTTTTTTGTCATTCAACACCGTGCTTTCTAATTGTTTAAATTTGTCTAGCAATATCCTTAAATGTGGTTTAGATGGATTATCTTTGTATCATCTCACAATTAAATGATTCTCTCATTTTAAGTTGTCTATAATAACTAGCTGTGAGTCAAACTATTCTGAGTCCTTAACATGGATCTAATTGAGTCCTAATGCAGAAATTTTAACAATGTAGCTCCTATATTATTATTCTTATACAGTTGATGCCTTTGAGTTAATTATATCTTGTCCCTTAACAATTTACAGAATTATAACAGTGTAAATTAACTTAGGTAAATATACCCACTCACTCAATTGTTAAGGTCCTTCCTGACAGCGTAAGGTTTGGGAGCAAATCCCACCTTCAGTATGATGTGCCATTAACATGATGTGGCCCATTTGCTTTCAATCAATATCACCAGTCTAAACTTGACTGTTTGGTTTACTCAGGCTCATTGAATGTATAACTTCTTCTCCTCAAAATCTCTAATTTTGTTCATCTACAAAATTGAAGATCAATTTCCATTCAGACCTGGTCACTTTCTGTAGCAAAACAATTAAATCTTGCGCTCAAATTGGACTTGCAGTCAATATTCATAGTGTATCCAAAAAAACACTACTAAATTCTAATATATTGCTATTTTTTGGCACATACTAGTTATTAATGAGCTTATTTAAAACTGCATGAGTCTATGCACAATCCTAGAATTATTTAAGAGCTAATGTATAGAGTTTTCGCTAATGAGTCAGTGTACAAGTTACATCAAATCTGTCGCTCTCAGAAAGCTTCATTGTTTGTTCACGAAGGCAGAATGAGGCTGTTGACAAACTAGTTTTGTTTGTAAATTCCCAGATTTTTTTTATTAAACCCAATTTGAAGATTGAGTTTGGCTTGTAATGTACTGAGTTGAGCTGGAATGAGCTTATCCCAGAGAAGAAAGCTCTGAGCTATTCATAAGAAACTCTCAAGGATTTTAAATTGTTGCAGTGTGTATTCAGTATCACATATCTCATGTCTTGTTCCACTATTAGCTGGATTATTGTGTAACAGACATGGAAAGAATTTTCTATTAGGATCTTTCTTGGAAAGGATTTTTCACACTTTTTTTAATTTAAATGAATGCTAGTTCTTGTAGTCTCTATTCTTACTATGTGGTACCTTGGCATTAGGAATGACGAGTGATTGCTTGGCTTAATTTAGTATTATATAAAAATAATAACTAAATTCCAAGTTCTATATTTTCTTTGTATGAGATATTATTCTTACTATGTTGTTGTATTCTTCTGCGCTAATCCTGAAGGGGATATTGATTTTTAGGGATCTGGGATCTATTATTTAATAAGGGATATCGATGGAGACATCATCAATCAGAAAAAACAAATGAATGCTTGAAAAAAAAGAGGCTTCTAAAGATTTATCTGATCATTTAGTCCTCCAAGGGTTAAAAAGAAATTATAGTATTGTGGTACCATCTATCATACTTCATGGATTATTGTTGGGTTGTTAGAAACAACATTTAGAAAAGCTAATGTCTCTAGTTGAAATAAAAACGGTAAGATGAATGTGTGGAGTTACTAAACACGATACAATAAAAATATTTATATTCAAAAACAATTAGCTGTATTAAATGAGAAGATGAGAGAAATAAATTCTGGACATGTTCAAAGACAATGTAGTTTTAAAAAATCTTTAATTAACTTGAATATTACCTTGGATATTGATTTGTATACAGGTCAAGAGAGGAATAAGATTTATGTCATCAACCATAAATAATTAGGAAGACATGACATGACGATGATGATGGTTACACAGTTTGATGATTGATGATATAATGCTAATATGAAAAACATAACTACTTGACCTTGTTGAAGTATAATATGGAGGCATCATTCATCCTTGGAACAATTTTATTTTCTTGGTGACCAATATTTTTTTCCATATAACAAATATTAATATTTGTATCTGGGAAAGAAAATTATCAGAAAGATTATTCTCTTTTTAGTGTTATCTATAATTCTGTCTACCTTTAAAATTTTCCTTCAGAGATTGCTTCCATTTCCAAGTTTGTAGCTATTGTTTTGCTCTTATAGATTACAACATTATTATTATTATTATTATTATTATTATTTTTATTTCATCTTTCTATTTTATAGCATCTACAATCACATCTTGGTGCTTCTCCGTCGCTTCTCTCATGTCATCCACCCTTGGAGACTTTCCAAGTCTGACCATGGAAGGCAGAAAGAAAGAAATCAAAGCCCTGTAAGTTTCTTGAAATACCTTTCTCATAAATTCGTGGATGATCAAGATTACTCAAGGGAGAAGGGAGCACACTTTAATAGCATGTTGAGTGAAAAGTAGGATTTCTCAAGAAATCCTAAGATAGCCTTCTCTACCTTTATATATATTATTGATGAATAGGAAATATTACACACTTGACCCTTAGACATTTATTCATAATTCCCTGACAGTGTTCATCCAACTGATAATATTAATCTACTGATACATGTTCATCCAACTGATATTGAAATCAGACGTTGAGGTGCAATTGTATGTGCTCCTCTCCAAGCATCAATCATATGGGTTGAGCTTCCAGATTCACAATAGAATGCAAATCTGCTCTAGCAACCAACGAATGGCTTCTTGTTTTTTTAGTTTCACTGGAGCATCTAATTATTTTACCAGTAAAACTAGGTTGCGAGAGTTCAAATTTTTCCTCACAAATGTCCTTCCTGTCCTACTTTAGGAGTTGAAAAGTTCCTTTTAATATAACTGATTTCTATGCTGTATTGTGATTATTTCAATCTACTTAAGACAATTGAACTTCTACTTGTTGAACCAGAGGAAGAGGAACTAATAAGCCACTGCACATAATGTTTCGCATGTTGCTTTTTGTATTTTTCTTTCATCTAAATATATTATGGAATTTGATACTCAAATTTGTATCTATCAAGCATAATGCAACGCTAAACAATGTTTTATTCTATGCAGGTTCAAGAAAGGGATAGACCAATACCTAAGTGAGTACACAATGTGCTACTTTAACACAAGTCAATTACATTAAGCAAACTGACCAACAGACTGATATTTTAATGCCAGATCTGGCTCGCAAACACCGGAGAAACTACGAAGAAGGCACGCAAGGAGACTAACCTCCACATCATAGAACTTTGGATTGTACAAGAAGTGTAAATTCCTTGATTCTTGTTTCTTTTTCTCTTGGAGAAGCTGGATACTGATCTCTTTCCCTTTTCTTTTGGGGTTAGGAGAGGGAGAGGGAGAGGGAGAGGAGCTGTAGGTATTCCGACTGGATAGAAGATCTAACTATAGGCTGTGTTAGGAACATTAGCGTAGAAGAAGAGTAAATTGGCTTTGTTGCTGACTTCAAGTGCAAAACTCAAAATCTTGGTCACCTCACTGTCAAGAGAGGAAAATTAAATTATTGACTTGTGGTTTATGTAGGAACAGGCGTATTGGTTCATCTAAAAATACACATAAGAGTACCAAAAGTAATTTAACAATCTTATTATAACTAATAGATTTCTTGAGCCTCTATTGGTATTTTTAATTCAAAGGCCCAAAAAAGAGGGATGCCCTACGATGCTCAAGCAAGGAGGGGGAGTTACGATAAAGGGCTTCGACTTGGAAGTGACATAACATTTGAAAAAATAAATAATTTTAAAAGTATTTTAAGAAAGTGATCAATCCCTTTATATAAAAAAAAAAGTTATAATAATAGAAATAGGAGCGAATGCTCAATTCTTCATTATTACGTAAATATCTATTGTATTTTTCTCTTCTTTCTTCTAGTATAAGACTCACAATTCAACAAGCTTAAGCCTATACATCGATACAAAAAATGATCAATGTCGTATGATAACTCCATTTCTACAAGCTGCGTGCCTTGATGACTCGTCCATGGAATGAATTAACCTTCATTTTATAAAGAATTCAAATCGATCAACTTTCTCGATCTCTCCCTCCTATTCCACTTGGATTTCTGACATTTTTTGAGAATCCAGTGACAATGTCATCGATTGGTGGTGTAGTTTAGCGAATAATCCTACTAATGGTGCAGTGTTGTATGTGCATGCCTCCGTCTGCATGTAGTTCTCTCGGTCATCCCTAAACCAGTCTCGATCATCTGGACCACCAACGATAGCACCGGTCAACACATTCGGGTTTGCCCCTCGTCGTCCGTACCAATCATAGTACCCCTATACTCAGAGTTGACAATGTTAAACACAATTCATCTAAATTTGAAATACAACTCTAACCTAACATATAAGGGTTGCATGAACTAATCTGAATATTATTTATTATTATCTTGTTTTTTTATGTTTAAAGAGTTTATTTTTGTCTACCTGTGTACACCCAATGAAGTCCTTGCTCCTCTTCAAGGCCACAATGGAGGCCCCACGGTGGTGGACCCGCACCGGGTATTTGGGCCCAAAGCCCACTAAATAGCTGATCCGCATCGGATTCGAGCCCAGAATGTACTCGGCCTGCGACCTAGCCAGGCCCATAACCTCGTCCGGCCCAGCGTCGCCTCCCGGGCAGCGGAGTCGGCCGCCCGCCGCCTCCAGCTGGGCGGAGTAGACGGCAAGGAGGAAGGCGGCGCCGGTAACGTACTGCATGTTGTTCCAACGGCGCACGTAGAGCATTCCGCCGGGGGAGCGCCGCACGTTGCCCGCGCCGGCGTTCCGGCCGAGGCAAGCGCACACGTAGTGCTCCGCCTTCGACCTGTACAGCTGCAGCTCCGCCGTCTGAGCCTTCGTTAGGTTTTTCTCATCGCGCAACAGCTGCCGCATCTCAAATTAAAAGATCAATAGATTTCTTTAGCAACGGATTCAACAAAAGACAAAAAGAAAATTATAATTCAAGCGTTCGAATTTCAATAGATTAATTCCGAAGATAAATAATCTTTTTGATTCATTTATTAAATACATATTTGGACAATAATAAGAATAATAATAAAAAGCATCCATCATGAAACTCTATTTAAAAAAAAACCACCAATCCTAGTAAAATTATAGGGTCGGTAACTCTTATAATTTGGACTTATCATTTCATAGCATTTCCGTTGCAGTAGATATAAATCGTAACTACTACCATCCAAACTTATTTTGTTTATATTTACGTCGTATGAATTTATTCTTTTCATACAATTGATGGATAATTTATAATTTAATGTGTATTATAAGAATAAGAATGTCATTAATTGTATCATTCTCCTACGGACTGGTGAGCGGCGATTTAAAACAACATAAGAGTGCTTTGATTTTTTTGTCCTCTAAAGTATAATCTACTGTATAAAAAGTACTTTCAATCAGGAAATAAAAAAAAAATTGTCTCCTCCGTGATTAAACTATGAATAGGTAAGTAGGTGTTTTTAATTAGCATGTTGACGTGGACAGCTGACGATTCATGTGCCACGTGGTACAGAGTTGAGCTGTCAAACTCATTATCTTTCTTCTGACGTTAATTAACAGCTGTTAATTAACTAAACTAATTGAAAATTTAAGTATTTAATCATTTTTCAAGAAGAAAGTATCACGATGGTGTTTAGTTAAATGATGAAAATGATTATAAATATGAGTTTGATTGTAAAATGAAAATGAAAATGAAAATCAAACACACCTAGTTATATATGTTTAGTTATTTGTATAAATCTAAAAATCATTTTTAAATTGTCATTTTCAAATTCTCAATCTAAATATTATTTTTCACTATCATTTCATTCCCTCATTCCTAAACCCATCAATCAATCACCCCTAAATAATTGAACCAAAATTTGTGGTGACGGGTAGAAAATGAACGGACCTTGGAAGCCAGGATTTGGACGCCGGCGAACTTGACGTCCCAGCTGAACTCCGTCACCGCCCACCCTGTGCCCCCTAACGCGCCGCCGTTCTCCACCACGTACTGCAGGTACTCCGCCCGCGCCGTCGCCCTGTGCAGCCACAGCGCCGCCCAAAGCAGCTCGTCCTCGTAGCCGCTCCACGACGGGTAGTAGCTCCTCGCCTCCCTGATGCTGCCGTCGTACTTGCCCCGGTGCTTGTCCGCGAACTCAAACAGCTGGGCAAATGATTCCGTATTTGAGGTCGATTTCCGGAAACGATCGGCGAGTCCGAAACAGAGGAAAGGGAGAGTTTAGCTGCTCATTCGATGGTTAATTAATCGATCGGGTGATCACCTGTCGAGCATGATGGAGGAGGAGGCGGGCGTACTTGGGATTGGACTTCCGGAACACGACGGAGGCGGCGGCCATGGCCGCCGCCGTCTCGCCGGCGACGTCCGACCCGGGATTGTCCTTGTCAATTTTGTACGCTTGCCGCGACGTCGTCATGTCCTCCGGCCGCTGCCAGCAGTAGTGATCGGTGTCGCCGTCGCCCACCTGAGACATTTTTAAACAAAATTAATCCCTCGACGAAAATTCAATCCTTCACCAAACCGATCAAAGATTGAAGGAGCAAGACAACGAGCCTCGGCCCAGAGGACGAAGGGGTGGGTGTGAGCCTTGATGAAGTAATCGGTGCCCCACTTGATGGCCTCCAGAGCACGCCAGTACTCGCCGGCGGCGGCGATCTCCTCTCCGTACTCGATCACGCTCCACGACAGCATTGTGACGGTGAAGGCCATGGGAAGGCCGAACTTGACGTGGTCGCCGGCGTCGTAGTATCCCCCAACCAAATCCACCTGCGTGCATATACAATGATACACAAGGATCCAGCACTACTACTCGATCAATCACTTAAAAAATCTCTCCAAAAACCACGCACTCCCTGTTGAAGGCCGTCGGTGAGGCCGGAGTGGCCGCGCCAGGCGACGTGCTGAGTGTAGGGAAGCCGGCCGGAGCGCTGCGCCTCGAAGTAAAGCAGAGACTTGGACAGAGCATCCTTGTAATCGAATTCCTTCGCGCCAGAACCAACACTAACTACGGCGGAGAGAACCACCAAAACGACGGCCATAAAGCTCTCCACTTCCATTAATTGCTTCTGCTACGAGAATGCATGAAACTCTGAGTCAATCACACTTCCTCCTCCTCCTCCTCCTCCTTCTCAATTTGTGGTAATGATTTGTACATGCATGTAGGTCAATGTTTAGCTGCTACATGATGGACAGGGTTCTACCTAATCCAAGCACGGCTTCAGGGGAGGAAGAAGAGAGGAGTTTGGATCAATACAATACAATACAATACAATGCAACACACAATGCAATACAATAAATATTATGTACATGGGATGAACTAAAAATGTGGAGAGGTATTTAATTAGGAGACGTGGATTGCAAGGGGGGCTGGAGGAGGGGAGGTACATGGAAGGTGCGTCCACTGCCAGGCGGCACTATCCATGGGCTTTGGCTCCGCCGGATTCGATGCCTTCAACGAACTTGTCGGCGCACACTCTCTTGGTTTGGGCATTTTGTCGAATACAAATGGGTCCATAGAGCATGCCCATTGTACTCTTGGAATTAAAGAACAACAGTGTTGTGGTGTTTAATTTTGGTATTTGATTTTCAAAATACAGCGCCGTATTGATTTTAGAATTTGTATTGTTGATATAATAGCGGTGTTATGTTTGAAATCCAGTATTATTGCAGTGTTGTTATTGAATACACGCCATAATAATAGATAAGAGGTAAAATTTCGGCGCAGTTCCAATGTGTTGGTCTTTAAACACCAACATCAATAGAATACCAATCATACATATCAATACTATGTTGGTGTTGGTTATAATATTGTGCTTATTTGCACCAACTACTAGTACTAATTTGCACCACATAGTACTGGTTTGCGTAAATCAACACCAACAATAATGTTAGTTTGTGTAAATCCATACCAATGTGTTGGTTTTAGTTTTTAAATATCAGCTTTACCTTGATATCGATTTGTAAAAATTAGCACCACCTTATATGCAGGAGAAAGACTTACATATAAGAGAAAGGAGAAAGTTGCATGCAAATGAGAGAGAAAAAAAATAAATCAATTTTGACCGTGTCAGATCATCCATGTTAGATGTTGTTCACTGTTGTACAAGGTAAGTTGTGCAAGATATCATTATTATTGTTATATATATAAAAATATTGTCAGGCTCTCCGACTCCCCATGCATGATTTTGTCTGTGATTTCATCTGTGATTGACTCATATTTTTGGACATTCAGATCATTTTTGAATGTTTCACTTTGCACACTCAGTCGAGCATGAAAATCGAACAAAGAAATATGCACAATATATGAATATAATATTAGTATAGGCTGTGTAGTTGTAGTAAAAACAAAATTACGCTTAACTCGGACGTCTCTTATAGTCTATTCCTAAATTATATGAATAGAAATAATTACAAAATCAATTTAGAGTTATTCGTCAGATGGTTAAGAATGAGAGGAGAGTATAGATTGTGTCGTTGAATCATGTTCAAGTAGTTTAAATTAGTGTTCTTCACGAAATTATGAAGTCCTTGAATTTTAAATTTAAAATGGTCAATTTATTAATTAGTTGAAAGGGGAAATCAGCAAGATCTTTAAAATTTTGAAACTCTTGATTTATATGGATTAAAAATGCCACGAGTGGACATCATGACGTCCTAACATGGAATAAAAAATTCCACCAAATTATGGAATAAAATCCCACAAGACGAATGGTGTACTAGAATAAAAAAATAATTTTAAAAAAATGTTTAAAAGAAGAATCTTTTTATTTTCTCTTATTTTTTTTTTTTATAAAAAAGATAAATTTAAGGATTCTATCATCAAAATGTATTCCTTCAAAAAGAATGTTAAAGCTAATTAACAGCTATAGAATATATTAAAAAAATATTGATTTATCCTCATTTAAGGAGATAATTGGAGAGAATATTCTCTTACCATCTCTCCATTAAGGTCTTAGTGCAGAGGACGAATGTTTTAGATTGAGCTTAATTTAATTTATTTAGATGTTATCAAATTTTTAATTGTCTAAGGTGTGCAAAGCTTAGAAATGAATTAGGAAACATGAGAAAGCAATAAAACTTCTTTGTGAATAAGAACTTACTTGATATACAAACTAACCCTATTGTGACACTGTGTTTAGGTAAACAATATTAAAACAACAAACAATGACTATACCCGCTCATAGTTAAGCAACACTTCTCCGCGAGATAAATCAATGTGCAATAATAATTTGTGACACTAATCTAGCTATAACTCATTTCGATCATCATATATAAATCTTAATCTCATTTAATTTTGTATCAGCTAATTAATTCAAGTCGTTCCTCTTAGATCATTCATCTCATCCAAATAGCCTCACCCCCAACTAAGCTTGGGTAAGAGATTGAATGATTCAAGAGAATAACCTCCAACCCTATTTGGAGTGGATCCAACTTGGCTTCCTTCGACCATATTCAATCAAAGGCGCCCGGCTCACCAAACAAATTAATGGAATGAATGTTGAGCATGATACCTATTCAATTAAATCCTCTAAACCATATATCAATTAACATATAGATCTCTAAAAAATATCATTAAGTAATAAAATTGTATATTATGAAAGTTAATAATTTGTAATTATTATATATATATATATATATATAGATGATATTTTGAAAAATAAAAAAAAACAAAAATAAAAAAAATTAAATTCTTACACTATAATTATATTTGAATATCTCATGATGCACCTTTGCAATATTTATTGAATGAAGTAGTACAATTCAAATTGAATTGTGACACTATTAATTTCCTCTCTAATTATAACACATGACAAATTAAGTCACTAGTCAACTAATTAACATGGAATTGATTGAGACAAACTTCTATAAAATTAATGAACTAAGTGTTAAAACACTAGTCGAGGTGCATGCGCAATTAATTAGTTTTCTAATCGGTACATTAGCTGTTAAAAACCAGCACAAAATGATCAAATTAAAATTCTCATTAATTTAATGGGAAAACCCATATTAACAATTAAATTAAGAGAAGTGGTTGGGTTTTCTTTAATCTCAGGAGACAAAATTAAGAGCCGTGTTGGTAAGCTACCAAGTTAGATCACACATAAAACACACCTCAACAAATATCTGTTTCCAGCAGACTGATTTTGTCATATTTTACTATCTTGATAAACTTGTTTTTTTTTAATAATTTCCCAAAATTAATTAATTATTGTTCTTATTAATTAGAGCCCTTTAATACCAAAACAAAACTTGAGAAAATTGCATACAATTCTATTGGAATTCCCAAGAAGCCAAACTGAATATTTAGGACATCTTTAATAATGTTTTTTTTTAAAAAAAATGTCATATCAAAAATCTAAAAATATATTACTCTTTTCTATATCCAAAAATCTTCATATAACTTTTTTTTTTGGACTCTATATTATCAAGTTCATATTTTTATTTCGTTCAACTTCTAAGTTAATAAACTTTTAAAAAAATCTTGCGGTGGAGGAAGTCGTGTGAAGAGAAGAAAGGCAAAAGGCATGTATGATTAATTATTGAGTGTTGAAGTCAAGAGCTTTAATTTCTTTTTCCTAAAGTAGGTAGAGGAGATTAGCTGTCGGCTGTATTTGATATGAGAAAGGATTGCAAAAACACAAAACAAAAAAGGGATAACATCAGGGACATTCAAATTTTAAAATTATTTATAATTTTTAACATAAAAAAAATATTTTATATATATATTTTTAAGTATTCAGCTAAATGTGTAAATTGTGCCCAACCAAATCACAGTATTTGGTAGAATTCGGTTCATTTGATTCAAAATTAATTTTGTATAGATTTTGTTTGATTAATGGATTTATTCAAAAATAAATAAATAAATTAATTCGATTTCGATTTTTAATGGAATGCTCATCCTTAACGTTGGATAGGCAAAGCCTTCCTTTCAATCATTTAGGTATAAATTTACTGGGCTGAAAAATCAGGGTGGCCCAACCCAATTTCAACAATAATATTTGGGACCCATGGAAATGATGGGTTGAGGGAGGCTTGTCGTTAAATTAATTATATATGTAACTTAATGTGTCGATAGTAAAGCGGATCTAATTTTTATTTTCCGTTTTAATTTTGTCATTTTAATTTGTTTGAAATTAATGGACCACACACACATACATATATATATATATATATATATATATATATATATATATATATATATATATATATATATATATATTCAGATTGTTATCAATAATCTATTTAAATAATGTTTATTAATAAAACCTTTATTAATATACTAAATAAATAAAATAACTTTCAAAAATAAAAATTTAAAATAATCGAACGAGTTTAATTTGAAAGATCAATAACATTTAAACGACTAAATTTAAGCTAAAAAAATCAAATCAAACTCAAACAATATTATTTCAAGATTCATTTTAAATTGGATTAGGCTTAGCGACTTTATTACAAATCTCCTCTCATCTCGGCTTATTTACAATTTCGGCTCGTTTATACTCCTACGTAATTACAATTGCAATTTTTAGGATGCAATCACAAAATAAATTTTAATTTTTTGGGGTTTTAAAATTACAATATGATTTATTTTGTTTCAGGCCTTTTCATTCAATATTCAATTGAACTGTGTGGTAGGTTAATGGTCACTTTTGCTTTAATTCGTGGGAAAGCATTTTAAAATATTATTTTAAAATAATTATGTTCATCTTAAGACATTTAAATCTCCCATGAATTCGGCTTCCTATTTTCATATGATAATTAATTCGGTTAAATGGGAAATCAACGATTGCTCCACGTGTAATGCACGAGCGAAAGCGGTTGCTCGAAGTAAGTAAGAAAGAGAAGGGTGACGAATCGCATTCGCCTTTCCAGATAAGATAGTGACTAATTTCATTTTCAAAATTAATAGTTTTAAAAATTGGGTGGAAGAAATAAGTTGTCTTTTAAAATGGATAAAAAGGGGAAAAAAATGCGTGGATTAATTTATTTTTAAAAAATAGTAAAAAAGTTTATTCTTTGTCTTTTATTTTTTAAAAATTCTTTTTATTTAAACCCACCGGTTCGACTCAGAGATCTTTTGCTCGTGCGACGTGCGGTGCGAATTCGAAATATCCCAAGACGCTCGCTTCTTCTGCTCGGCTCGGAAGGCCAAAGCCGTCGGTCGGAGCCATCGCCCATGGCGACTGCGAGCTCCCTCCCGCCCAACGGCGCCGCCGTCAAGGGACCCTACCCCGGTCGCCTCGCCTCCGTGTACAGCGACGTGCAGACCAGCCGACTCAACCATTCCCTCCCTCTCCCCTCCATCCTCAAGGCCCCTTTCGAGCTCCGCGATGGCCCTCGTAGCTCCGCCGCCGGAAACCCAGGTCATTCTCTTTGAGCCATCTTATCTCACTTGGTTTTTTATCGGTTCTGTTTTTAGCTTATGTCACTCGCGTCTTTGATGTTGTCGTTGTTGCTTGTATCTGATAGACGAGATTGCGAAGCTATTTCCTAATTTATTTGGTCAGCCGTCGGCAAAGCTAGTGCCGGCTGGCTCGGGTCCTTCAGATTTGCCCGGGAGCCTGAAGATTGGGGTTGTGCTGTCCGGCGGCCAGGCTCCAGGTGGACACAATGTGATATCTGGGATATTCGGTAAGACTATCAGATCTAGAACTCATTCTTCTTCTTCTTCTTCTCCTCCTCCTCCTCCTTTTGTTTCCTCGTATCCAAATAATCTGTTACTATGTTTTTTCTCCCCTTCTGTTAGATTACTTACAGGATAGGACGAAAGGTAGCATCCTGTATGGATTTAGGGGGGGACCGGCAGGTATTATGAAGCGCAAGTACGTGGAGCTGACTCATGATTTTGTCTATCCTTACAGAAACCAGGTATCTATTCTTCCATCACTATTTAGTAAAAGATACTGAAAAATTGTCCGGGATTCCTGTGGTTATTGTACTAGTTTTTCCATGACGGAGGTATACTGGATTTGGTGGATCAAATTCTAAAAGTAGCTCCCAGATGATAGAGTTAAAATTTACTTATGATTAGTTTCATAATAGTATGTAAGTGACGTGGTTGGTGGTCTTTTAACGGGATCCTGTCAAGAAATGACCGTTAATTGCATTTTTTTGGCTAAGCAAGAAATTTGAATTTAGACTACCTGCCTCCTTATACTTCTACGTGTTGAAGTTATGCATTAAATTTAAATAATCAACGAGTACATTCGCAAATTCATGGAGAAGTCTATGGTCATATCCTGTGGTTTCTCCTGAATAGGGTGGATTTGACATGATCTGCAGTGGAAGGGACAAGATTGAAACTCCAGAGCAGGCATTTTCTCTCATCCTTTTCTAGTTTATCTAAAATCAGTACTTTTCTTAATTATGTCTGCTCACTACAAAAAGCTTTGTTTTTCTCATATTGTCTTTTATTCTGACATACCATTCATCTCCGTGTTCATCAGTTCAAGCAAGCTGAAGATACTGTGACAGAACTTGATTTGGATGGACTTGTTGTTATTGGTGGTGATGACTCCAATACTAATGCATGCCTGCTTGCTGAAAATTTTAGGTTGAACTTTGAGACAATTCATTAAACCAATATTGTACTCATTTTGATGTTGATGATTACTGATCATATTATCTTCTTGAACTTCACATTTGATTAGGCAAAAGAAAATGAAAACTCAGCTCATTGGATGTCCCAAAACGATTGATGGAGATCTCAAATGCAAGGAAGTTCCTACAAGTTTTGGATTTGATACTGCATGCAAGGTTTGTTCCTCACTTGTGTGTTGGTTGTTTGCTATAGTCAGCATCTAATGGTCACAGAGGTTGAGTGATAAAAAATGAAAAATTATTCAAATAACCTATCGAGTATGTAGCTTTAAATATTTGGATCATATAGAACAGTTGACTTGCTAAAAAAATCTTATGTAGAAAAACTTTGACAAATTTATGACTTTAGACCTTTATGATTCATATGATTGCAAGAGGTCCAGTGGGTATGTGCTTCTCAATGTGTATCCCTTTACAATGTTTATTGGTTGTGATATATATAACCTGTGCCTTCAAAGTTGGGAAATACTTTCAGATGAAAACTTTCATCAGTTAATCCGTTTTCTCAGGTTCTGTTTGTATTCTATATATAAAATGCTAATTTTCAGTACTGCATGATTTTTATTGAATGTTTTCCCTGAGATCATTCTTGCTTTGCAGATCTACTCTGAAATGATTGGAAATGTAATGATAGATGTGCGTTCAACTGGCAAATATTACCATTGTAAGTTCAAAGCTGCTACTCTGAAACAGATACTTCAGGAATTGGCATAAAGTTCTTGGTTGTGTATCATAGGAGCTTGCTCTATTGCTTCAATTGTATAATAGATTGGTTAGTTGCTAAAGAATAGTTTTCCAACACTACCTAAGACCACTTAACAGATGTGGTTAAATTTCCTTCTTGTGCAAACCTAGGCCCTTCATGTGGATGAATTTCTTCCCCAAAACAGTCACATCAGTTGCCTAAATCTCCGGCAATTTAAATAGCTATTATGAATACTCTGTGTCTATTTATTTATGTTATATATTCTTTTTCTCATGTTATGGCTTCTGCTTCTACAGTTGTGAGGTTGATGGGTCGTGCTGCTTCACATATAACATTGGAATGTGCTTTGCAAACACATCCTAACATTGCCATCATTGGTGAAGAGGTAATTTGTCTTGTTAAATTAAATGCTTTGTTGAAGGATCTATTTGATAATCACTAATGCATCTTTCTGAGTGTTCATTGTCTTGCAACAAGCCACTATCTGGTTCATGAACTTGTTTGTTATTTAATGATGTTGTTCTCCATGATCAAAGATGTTTGCATTTGGGTTGAGCAAACTGGTTCTTGTATTGCTTCATTAGGATTTAAGTTGAAATTAACTGACAATTATTGCTGTTGAATTAAATTAAACTTTCCTAAATCTATACATTTGTCTTTGAACATGGGAATGAATATCTGTATGGCGTTTATTACGTATACTTTCATTGACTATTCATTTGAACTGCGTGTGGGTAGAGAAACTTGAGCAAAATGTAGGTTTGATCAACAGAAAAGGCATCGGTAAGAGAAACTGAATTAAATGACATTGTTGTAATTACTGTCACACTACTTTTGATGCATGGTGTATTTTTCTTCATCACAATATCAATTATTCATTATTTCTTCTGGCTTCACTATCCTTTTTGTTTACAGGTGGCTGCTAAGAAGCAAACACTTAAGAATGTTACAGACTACATTACTGACATTATCTGCAAGCGCGCAGAACTTGGCTACAATTATGGTGTCGTACTTATTCCTGAAGGACTGATCGACTTTATTCCTGAGGTTCGTGACATTATTTTCTTATCTTACAATCATAATATTTGGTACAAAAATCACTAAATAAGGAATTTGTTGGCTTCATTTTTGGTTCAAAAAATAACTGTTGAATCAATATTTTCTTTTGGTCTTTCAGGTCCAACAACTTATTGCTGAACTAAATGAAATCCTAGCTCATGATGTAGTTGATGCTGAGGGGTTGTGGAAAACCAAACTTCAACAACAATCAAAAGTTCTCTTTGAATTCCTGCCCCAGGCAATCCAAGATCAACTTTTGCTGGAAAGAGATCCACATGGAAATGTACAGGTGATGCTAATTATTTAATGATTATGCAATGGAGGTTCCCTTTCAACTGGTATATTTAAAATGGTTGGTTAGTCATTTTTTTATGGTTTGTTTATATTCTTGCACAGGTTGCCAAAATTGAAACTGAAAAAATGCTCATCTCCATGGTTGAAACTGAGTTGCAGAATAGAAAATTGGAGGGTAAATACGCTGGAAATTTTAAAGGACAGTCCCACTTTTTTGGGTAAGAATAGCCATGTTACTTCAATTGGTCTACATTCGCTCTCTAGTGCATCTCTCTATATTTAATTTTTTTTTTTCCCTTTGTTGATTAACTACTTTGGGCGAGGCTTGATTTCATGCTAAGGTTTCTCTAGACATCAACATAGAATTATTGGTGATCTTTGCATCTAGGAATACATCTGTTCTGTTAAGGATTCAGATTTTGGATTTGGATCTTATTATGGTACACTCTCTGGCATGACCTGCCTTTTTGTTGTTTTTTAATCCTTATCACATTCACACAATTTAAAGTTCTTAGCTGTATTTTGCCCAACTATACTAGAGTGTTGGTTTTCCTTTGTGCTATATAGTTTCAGTTTGAAATTTTGCATTTGCAGATATGAAGGAAGATGTGGCTTGCCAACAAATTTTGATGCCAACTACTGTTATGCACTGGGGTATGCTGCGGGAGCTCTGCTACATTCAGGAAAGACAGGGCTCATTTCCTCGGTTTGTTATTTCATCACTTGCTGTCATGATTTATGTTGTATCACTAGAACTTTTTATTACAGATTATGCATCAAAATTATTTGTACAAATCTTTCTGTATTTGCATGTGCATGCTGCATCAATTCTTGCATGGTGTGTGTGTGTGTGTGTCTGTTATTATTCATGGTATGGTTTCATGCTATCATTCCCAGACCACTGTTTTTTTTTGTAATTCTAGTTGACTTGCAAAAAGTGGTGAATCAATGATTTCTCTGTTGCTTTTTTAAAAATTCATTTGATATGCTCACTTATCAAATGATCTGTGATTGTTCATGTTGCTAGGATCGAGTATAATTTACTTATCACAATTGTCCTACCACTGAGTGGTGTCGCAGAAGAAGATAACTATGCCAAATTTTGAACTATTCTTGCTTGACTAATAGTTGGTGTGATGCTTTCATTAGATTGAAAATAAGTAGCCTGTTCTATCTAGTTAAACAATGTCTTTGTTTAAGATTAAGAAGACATTGTATAAAAAGTTTTTGTAGGTTTTAGTAACTAATTCTTTCTTTGGCTTGACAATTCCAGGTTGGTAACTTAAGTGCTCCTGTTGATGAATGGACTGTTGGTGGAACTGCATTGACTTCATTGATGGATGTAGAGAGGAGACATGGTATGGCATCTTTGATTATTTTCTAGCCGTTCATACATAGCTGATACATTCATTGCTTGTTTTTTTTTGCACTCGATTATTATATCTGTTTGTGTTTTCTTTATTTGTTAGAGAAATCTAACTTGGTTAGGAGAAACTTCGCCGTGGCATAATTTGGACTTGCTTTATCTGTCCTCTATGGTCATTACTGGTTGCATGGTTGTGAATACTGCATTCAGTTTTTTTATTCCATCATCATTTTAGGTATCCTCAAGATATGCTTCAACATGGTCCATCCACAATTCAATATACTCTCTTCTTTGCATGGAGAAGCCACAACGACTAGTTCTTGAGTAGTCAGAATTTAAGTTATGACATTAAAATTCTTGTCAAGCCTAGATTATTGCAATTATGTTCCCTGTCTGGATAAATAAGGAGAGCTTGGGTGAGGCGTCATTATCATAGCTGTCACACTTCCATTCTCCATATGTTTGTATGTTTTCTTTTTGCCCGGAGAAGTTAGAGCTACCAGTCTTTGAGTGGTCATCCATTTTTAAGCTATGACTGGTTGCTTTGCTTTGTTTACAGTTCAAAAGAATAAAAAATCACCATTTGGTCTAATGGTAAGCAAGTTAGATTCAAATGATTTGCCATTAATGTGTGAGGAACGGACCTGTTTACGATGTAGGGCCAACTCTCACTCAATTTTATTTTTTTAAATGAAAAATTATTAAAATTATCAGCAATGGCTATTTGCCAATCCTCCAGTTTCTTATGTCCATAACAAACATGGGAATAAGACAAGTGCTTTAGATAGATTAATACACAGTATCTTTCAGTGCAGAAATAACAATTAGTCAAAGTTATAAAGCTACAATCTTCCATTTATATCTATTAGTTTCAATATGATAGCTGTATGGTTGCCGAGTTATGACCAAGACAAATGATACTTCCAGCTTATTTCTCATAAATTATTAATTGCCTCCAGGTAAATTCAAGCCAGTGATCAAGAAGGCTATGGTGGAACTGGATGGTAAATCTCTTTCTTGTTTTATAACATTTAATTAACATTGTTGTTACAGCTGTAGTTTCTGATCTTAAAATTATTATTATTCAGGTGCCCCATTTAGCAAGTTTGCATCAATGCGAGATGAGTGGGCTATCAAGAACAGATACATCAGCCCCGGTATGATCTCTCAAATTTATGACTATTCTGTTGTTTGAATTATTTTCTTCCAGCTAAATATCCATTTTCTTTAAAAAAAAAATCAACTTTGCAGGACCAGTTCAATTTATTGGTCCAGGATCAAACGATGTTAACCACACCCTGCTCTTGGAACTGGGAGCCTGGGCTTAATTGTCTGAAGCTGCCTTTGAAATTCATGTTAACCCCGAGAGTGGGGAACACAAACAAGGTATTTCTCATGCATTTCTCCTTGTCCTAGAAAAGGTGAACACAATTTTTGTGCTTGAGATTTTCTTTGCCGACAAATGAAATAGGTGATAGCTACGTGAAACTTGAGATCTTTGAGAAAGCATTTCCATCGTACCCTCCAATTGTCGTTGACATATAGCTTGAGCAGAAGGCAATAACAGTTGACCTTTTCCTACCTAACATGGTCAGACTAATTGGGTCAAACAGTTTGTGTCAAATCATGCCATCTACTTCATTGCATGTTTTGCCAATTCAACCAGCCCTGTTCCTTCTTAGATCTTGTGTTTTCTGTTTTTCCTTTTTTAATTTGCTTGATATTTAGTTATCGTTGTATCTTGTGTCTTTTTGAGATACCATTATTGATCATTCTAGCTTTCTTATGTCCAAAAATATTTTTTTTTATGCTGATTGTGACACCTTGTATGTTATTTTTCATAGCCCAAGATCATCTTGCAGATCACTCTGTGTCATAAAATTTTAAATCTAAATACTCCTAAACAGTTTATAATACCTACCCTCCATGTCAATTCTTTTATAGCATAAGTTGAATTAAATCTTGTGTTAAAATTGCTAATCTATTTCATGTGTTACATTCTCAGTTGACCATGTAGAGTTGTTTTTTTGTAAATGAAATTTTCAATGATGACCAAATCACAACTAGGTCAAATTAGCAATGGA
This sequence comes from Zingiber officinale, assembly GCF_018446385.1. Lineage (NCBI taxonomy): Eukaryota > Viridiplantae > Streptophyta > Magnoliopsida > Zingiberales > Zingiberaceae > Zingiber > Zingiber officinale. Next base: position 142,401,862 of record NC_055997.1, read on the forward strand.
GTAGTTACGGACAAAATTTAGTTGCCTTTTTGTTGGAAGATATATATTGAAAATATATAAATATAGTACTGTGCTTTGGATATATAACTACAATGGTCATCTGCCTACAATCTTGATTATTTCATAATCTATATCTGATATCACAATGCCATTATCCAAAATTGTTGAATTGAATATTTAAAAGCCTAAGGTAATAGACCCTGTAAAAAATGCTCATGTTTTATGTAGATAGCCTGTTACCTCATGGCTTTAAATATTTGATTCAAAATTTATAATGCCATCTTAATTACCGTTGATAGTGTAATAAAACAGTTTGAATTCTGAAGAATTGTTATTTTATCAGATATAGATTATGAAATAGTCAAGATTATCGCTGACGACTATTGCATTTATAATTATTATGGAATGGAATAAAATGTATTTAAAATTTTACTGAATTTTTTTGTTTGTCTTATATAAAAGTCAAGAATAAACGACTGTTTGTGTCCTTTTCCGTCTGTCTCAGAAACAGGTCGCAGGTGTCACCGATCAAAGTATGCTTCGCTCTTTAACTTTCTATGATTTTTAATTCTCATCCCTGGAGATTTCAATTCATACCACACATTTTTCTTTTTTTTTTTCTTTTTATTCGTTTTCAAAGTTTTTAAATTTTACAGTTTACCCTAAAATTTTCTAATATTGACTCATGCTAAATAAATGTGTATAAAACACGGATGGATTTCTGCTACATAATCTATTGAGTATTTTTTAAAAAAATATAGTTCGTGATTAATTTAAATATCCTTTTCTCTATTTTTTTTAATATGAAAATTTTCTAAAAACAGAGCTCTGGTGTCGGTTATGCAAAGCTGGATAACAGAGCATGTTTTCATTCTCAACCTTGCCATGCCTTTCATTTTACCCGTTTGCCCTTAATTGTTCAAATATTCTCAATGCAGCCCTCCTTAATTCGTCGGCCAAGAAGTTTCCATTTCCCATGGCCCAACACAGACGCACCACTTGACATCCCTTGACGCCGTCATTTCATTCAAACCGCGTTGATGTCCCTGAACTACGTCCCCTTTTCCCACACCAAATCCGCTTAACAACCACCACCCTTTCTCACCCACCTCCTCACGGCTCACTTCTCTCTCTCTCTCTCTCTCTTCATCCATGGCCGCTAGACGTATCCCTTCTTCCCTCCTCCTCTTCCTCCTCTCCCTCATCTCTGCCGCGACCTCAGCCGCCCAGGCGCCGTCGACGAGGAACATCCAGGTGCAATTCCCCTCCTTCCCCGCCCCCGCCTTCCAAATCCCCCCTCCGCCGCCGCCGGCGCAGGCTCCGGCCCCTGCTTCGACTCCCCCGCTGCCACAATCCAGCACTTCCAGAGTGAGGGTCGCCGTCGCCATCACTGCCGCCAGCAGCATCGCCCTCTGCGCTCTTCTTTTTTCGGGCTTCTTCTTCCTCGCCCAGCGCCTCCAGGTCAGAGTCGGCGATGGCGCCCTCCCCGAGCGCTCAGATTCGGCACCTAAGGGTCAGACCGCGTCGGGCGGAATTGTTGACGAGAATGGGCTGGACGCCATCTACTGGCGCGAGTTCAACGAGAAGAGGTGCCCCTTCTGCCATAACGAGTTGGATGCCTCTGAAGTCCGGGAACAAGGCGATAGTGGCGGTGGGGGTGGCGGTGGGGATGCTGATGGATCGTCCCCGGAAAATCCGGGGAGGATACAAGAAAGGCCGTTGCTTCCCGCCGGCAGCATCAGCTCATCGCAGTCGTTTTCTTCGGAGCAGAGCACGCCGTCTGTGTTCTCCTTTGCCGCCGTCCGAACCGCTGGGAGCGCGAAGCATATGGGTGTTCCCCGCCAGGAATCAGCCACTCGGTCAGCGGGAAGATCGAATTCGGAGTCTTCGTTATCATCGGCAGCGCTACCGCCTCCGTCTCTTCCTCCCCATCGACCGACGATGACATCAATCGCGGCCTCTGTGCCCCTGCCAGCCTCAGAATCAAACGCACCTCCACCTCGACAACCACCGGCGACGACCAAATCGAGCGCGGCCCCTCCTGCACCTCCTCCCCCACCGGTCGCCAAATCAATTCCCGCGGGCCCACCTCCACCACCTCCTCCTCCAGGGAAACCCCCACCCGCAGCTCCATCACGCCCTCCATTGCCTCCGCCGGCCCCACCAACCGGCGGCGGCCGTACAGCCATCGGCCCCTCAGCGATGCCGCCGCAGTCGTCGGCCGCGGCGGCGAAGAAGCTGAAACCGCTTCACTGGGACAAGATGAACCCGGACAACGCCCAACACTCCGTGGTCTGGGACAAGATCACGGACGGTTCATTCAGGTAAACACTCGCTCAATGAATGATCAATCATCTGTTTGTCGAAATGCCCCACTCAGTTTCCAGTACATTTGTCATACGTACAACCTTGAACCGGAGACCTCACTTTAGGTACAACAAACCACCAACTTACGATTGATTTAGGAGAACAAATCTGGATTAGGAAAATTTTCATGTCTCAACAACCTACAATTACAAACTATGAATTGCTTTCAAAAAAAAAAGTAAACCAACACGCAATGTAAATGATTTACTCTCTTTTAAATTGAAGAATTCAACTGATTGAACAGATCCATCTTTGCCTGTCTGTTTCTTGTTAATTCTCTACAAGTTTGAAGATTTCATTTTGCTTAGCTGACATGGTTTTTGACCTAATCCTCTTAAGACCTGGTGTTAGTGGACAGGAGGCTGATATAACATTAAGAATGTCCTGCTTGTTGCATGATAATGATAATCTTTTCATTATTATTTGGATGTTGAGCTGGTTTAGTAGAATATTATAATCCATAAGATTGTGCATCCTTGCGTACTTAAATTACATGTACCAGTCTGGTGCATGTGATAGATTGAGAGAGTTGAAGTGTATTCAATATTTATATGAACTGCTTGTGTGATTGGAGATTGCATTTTGTTTAGGCAAACTTGCCGTTTTTTTAAAGTCGAATTGGAGCCAAGTCAATTCCCTCGACTGAGTCGATGTGTTCATCTAAGTCAACGATTAAATTTCGAACTCTTCTCGTTAATGTTTGACTTAGAAAAAGTGTTTAATTTCTTTGTACCCGTAAGAGCACTGTTACATTGATATATGTTTTTTTTTTTTTTTTGACTCTGTTACAGATTCGATGAGGACATATTGGAAGTCCTGTTTGGCACGATGGCCACCAACCGGAAGTCCCCCGCCGGCGGTAAAGCTGGCGGTGCTTCCGGCAATTCCGGCCCCAGCACGCAGACAGCCGTGATCTCCTTTCTGGACCCGCGCAGGTCGCAGAACATCGCTATCGTCCTCCGCTCACTGTCCCTGAGCCGCACGGACATCCTCGACGCCCTCGTCGAGGGCCGCGGCCTCCCCGTTGAAGTCCTCGAGCGCCTCACCAAGGTCGCCCCTACCGAGGAGGAGGCGGCGTTGATCCGTAGCTACGACGGCAACCCCGGCAAGCTCACTGAAGCGGATTCCTTCCTCTTCCACATCCTCCGCGCTGTCCCCTCCCCGTTCGCCCGCTTCAACGCCATGCTCTTCCGGGCCAACTACGAGCACGAGGTGGCGCAGCTGCGGCAGTCGCTCCAGACGATGGAGGCGGCGTGCAAGGAAATGAAGACCCGCGGCCTTTTGCTCAAGCTACTGGAAGCGGTCCTCAAAGCCGGCAACCTCATGAACGCCGGCACGGCCCGTGGCAACGCCCAGGCCTTCAACCTCTCAGCCCTCTGCAAGCTCTCCGACGTGAAGAGCGCCGACGGGAGCACGACGCTGCTGCAGTTCGTGGTGGAGGAGGTCGTCCGGTCGGAGGGCAAGCGGCTTGTTGTCAAACGCAACCATAGCTTCGGCCCGACGACCCTGGACCGCACCACGAGCCACAGAGGCGCCTCCGGAACGAGGGAGGAAAGGGAGAAGGATTACGTCAAGCTGGGCTTGCCCATCGTCGGGGGGATCAGCGACGAGTTCTCCAGCGTCAAGAAGGCGGCCAGCATTGACCCCGACGCCCTCGCAGGTACCTGCGCCTCTCTAACCGCCCGCCTGGCTGAGATTCAGCAGTTCCTGGGCACGTGCGGCAACGACGGGTTCACGAGGGAGATGCGGGAGTTCGCGGCGGCGGCGGCGGAGGATCTGCGGGCGGCGAGAGCAGAGCAGGGGCGGGTGATGGAGCTGGTGAGGGGCGTCACGGACTACTACCAGCCGGGATCCTCCAGGGCGAAGGGAAGCCACCCGATGCTGCTGTTCGTCATCGTGAGAGACTTCTTGAACATGGTCGACAAGACCTGCGTCGACATCGCCCGCAACCTGCAGACGAAGAAGAAGCCGCAGCAGGCGGAAGCGTCGGGGAGTCAAAGGAAACCAGTGGCGCGGTTTCCCTGCTTGCCGCCGAACTTTTTGGCTGAAAATTCCAAGTCGGAATCGAGCAGCGACGACGATGAGGCCGGATCGTGACAGGGGATCGAGACGACGATCACAAGGACAAAGGCCTGTTAAGCATTCGATTATTGGCAGCATTGATTCTTTTTTTAGAGAAATTTTTAAATTCGTCTCGAATGTTGTTCAAATATAAATTTTGTACATTTGTACATCAATTCCCAATATGATTAAAACGAACTTGTGATGGATTGTCCTCAGAATTTATTTGTGGTTTTTGATTTATTTGATACGCGGGATGAGTCGGTCACGTAAAAAAAACTTTTTTTTTTTTTTTTTGAAAAATTTATATGCGTCGTCTAATGAGAAATAAAATGTTGCATCCAGTCCTATTAATAAAATTTTTTATTTTTTACTCTAATCAAATATAATAGATACTAATTTATTTAATTATCTTAAATATTTTTAATTATAAAAAATTAAAAAATAAGTATAATTTTTCTTAAATTCAAGATATTAAATTAATCTAGTATATTTTCTATCAAATTTAGCAAGACTATTTTTCCATCTCAATTGAATGAAATTATATCTATTTTTAGATTTTTTTTATACTTAAAAAATATGAGGGACAATTTTAATAGAAAATATACTCGATTCTAATTTAAAGGATTGAATTTAAGAGTTGATCCGGTGGTAAGGACGCGTGGAGGTCAAAAATCAGGAGAGTCAACCCTAAAGTCTTGCCGAGCGGATAGGTCATCCGATCGCCCGGTCGAAAATCCCCCAGGACGGACGTAAGGTAGCTCGACCACGGGTCGGGTTTCCAACGCTCAAGGTAAAAGAACTGTCGTTCCGAGTGGCCAGGCCGCTCGGAAGAATCACAGACCAAGAAGGTGCAATCTCATCCGAGCATGTGACCGTGGACTTTCCCGGTCGGTCCGATACACTCACATCCCCGTACGCCAGGAGAACCGAGTGCCCGTCTCGACCGGACCATTAGATGACAAAACCCAGAAGGAGACAAAAGGAGCAGCTGACGATATCAGCCTCGAGACACCGGCCGCCGACAAACAGCATGGTCGGCGGCCGAGCCGTACAGAGGATCGTACGGTGGGAGCTTCCACTGTCATGCCAGAGATACGCTCGGACGATTGCGGAATGGCGGTAGGCATGCTTTTCTGACATCCGCGTTTGAGGTATGTTTGGAGAAGCGTGCATGCCTCAAAAAGCGTGCACGCGCCTCTCCGGGGTCCTATATAAAGACCCTCAGACTTCATCTGAGGTATGGATTTCTGATCACTGTAGCTACAGTAGCGTTACTCTGCCTCTCTTCTTCGCTTCCTGACTTGAGCGTCGGAGGGTCGTCGCCGGGAAACCCCTCCCGGCTCGGCCTTGTTACAGGTTCACTAGAGGGCCACCTCGTCCCGGAGTGCATGCGGAGCCAGTAGAGAGCGGCATGTCCCCAGCGTCTGTCGACTCAGTCTCGGACGGGATTAAATTGACGTCGTTTGTGGGAACGCACCTAAATCCGAGCCGAGAAGATGGAAGAAGCTGGACGCCAATCCATGGTAACGCTCTCTCCCGAGGAGCTCGAAGCACTCATTCAAGCGCGAGCTGCAAAGATGGTTGAGCAACAGCAGAAGGCCCAAGTAGAAAGGATAGCGCAATAGGCCGCCTTGGTCTCTGGAGGCCGAGCGGCTATGGAGGACTGACCGGAACAATATTCTACGTGGGCTCAGAACAAAGGGCAGATCGACACACCGGGAGAAGCGCCAGCCGCCCCCATTCCATTTCATCGGGCACTGTTCCAGACCCTGTCGGAGCTAGCCCTAGCTAACCAGGGATCGTCCGATGAAGCGCCCGTGCGAGATGCCAGAAAGGGGAAAGCACCGCGTACAGAGTCATCTCCCGAGCGGGTCAATCACCAGTTCTCTAAGGCGATTTTACAAGACCCGCTCCCGAAGCATTACGCTCCAATATCGATCGGGGAGTATAATGGCGTAACTGATCCGGACGACCATCTCGGTAAGTTCGATAACGCTGCCACTCTTCACCAATATACCGACGAAGTTAAATGCAGGGTTTTCCTTACTACATTGTCCGGTTCGGCGCAACGCTGGTTCCGGAGGTTGCCGGACGGATCAATTAAGAGCTTTAGAGATTTCCGAACGGCCTTCCTACATCATTTCACAAGCAGTAGGCACTACCAGAAGACCAACGTCAGTCTGTTCGCCATCAAACAAGGCTCGAAGGAGCCACTCTGAGCCTACATCTAGCGCTTCAACCAAGTGGTCATGGACATCCCAACGGTCACTTCAGAAACTATGATGAACGCGTTCACACAGGGACTTGTGGACGGTGATTTCTTCCGCTCGCTCATCAGAAAGCCGCCTCGCGACTACGACCATATGCTGCACAAGGCCAATGAATATATCAACGTAGAGGAAGCCCAGGCAGCCAGAAGGAAGGAAGCACTGTCTGAGCCACCAACCTCAGCTGAGCGGAAACCTCCTACTAGCTACCATCCACCTAGAGGACCTCGGGCGGAAGCAGCCCAACCTCATCAATAAGCAAGGCCGCACGCCGTTCAACAAGTAGCGGTCGATCGACCTAAGCCAAAAGGGAAGATATGGACTCCCATGTTTTATTCGCTCCATCAGTCAGCAACCCACAACACACGCGATTGTCGGAGCCTCCCCCCAATCGCTCATCCTACGCCGAGGAATTATCACCGCCGATCACGTTCGCCGGACCGGCGACACCGACACCAGAGCCCCGATCAACGTGTAGAGAGGGAATCCCTCGAGCCGCAACGTCATGAACAACCCATGACTCAACCTCGGGCATCGCACGAGCGTCCCAGGCAATTCGCTCAGGAGGAAGAGAATAGAAGCAACGCGTCCCGAGGAGAAATCAACATCATCGCTGGTGGACCAACCGGAGGTGACTCCAACAGGGCAAGGAAGGCACATGCAAGGCAGCTTACGATCCATGTGGTTGACTGCAGTAAGGAGCGGGCGAACGGGCCCGAGATCAGTTTTGGGCCTAGGGACCTCGAGGGAGTCAAAGTCCCGCATGATGATGCCCTCATCATCCGAACGGTAATAGCTAACTACACTATTCACCGCATCTTTATTGATACAGACAGTTCGGTCAACATAATCTTTCGGAAGGCCTTCGACCAATTGCAAATCGACCGAGCCGAGTTGCTACCGATGACAACCCCCCTCTACGGGTTCACCGGTAATGAAGTTTTGCCGGTCGGACAGGTTTGGCTGGCTATCTCGCTAGGAGAGGAGCCACTCAGAAGAATGTGGATGACTAACTTCATTGTAGTCGACGCTCCCTCTGCGTACAATGTGATCTTGGGGCGATCGGCTCTCAACGAGTTTCGAGCGGTCGTATCAACATTTTGTCAGAAGATGAAATTCCCCGTGGAAGATCAGGTGGGAGAAGTCCGAGGTGATCAGCTAGCGGCCCGACGCTGTTATGTAGAGATGGTCCGATCCAAAGCCAAGGCTGCCCGGAAGCCACCACGCGTCGAGGTAAATGCTATAACCGAAAAGTCACCTTCTTTAATTTACGAAGAAAAGGAGGAAGCAAAGATCCACCCTGTTCGACGGGATGCCACTACGTTCATCGCATCCGACCTGGAGCCGAGTCAGAAGGAGAAGCTGATCAGATGTCTCCAGCAAAATTGCGACGTCTTCGCTTGGTCGACCCACGAGCTGCCAGGGGTCTCGCCGAGTGTAGCGCAGCACGAACTTCACGTCCTGTCGGACGCTCGGCCGGTGAAGCAGAGGAAGAGGGACTTCAGCGCCGAACAGAATGTCATTATCCGAGCTGAAGTTGAGAAGCTTCTAGAGGCCGACTACATACGGGAGATGCAATTCCCGAGCTGGCTCGCCAATGTGGTGCTGGTCTCCAAGCCAGGCAACAAATGGAGAGTCTACATCGATTTCCGGGATCTAAATAAGGTATGCCCGAAGGATTTTTACCCTCTACCCCGAATCGACCAATTGGTAGACTCTACTGCTGGATGTGAGTTGATATGCATGCTGGATGCATATCAGGGCTACCACCAAGTGCCACTCGCCCGGGAAGATCAGGACAAAGTGAGCTTCGTTACTGCGGACGACACTTACTGTTACAACGTGATGCCGTTCAGACTAAAAAACGCCGGAGTCACATACCAGCGGCTAATGAACAAAGTGTTCCGGGAGCAGATCGGGCACAACCTGGAAGTCTACATGGATGATATACTAATCAAGTCACTCCGAGCGGCAGATCTTTGTACAGACATAGAGGAAACCTTCCGAACACTGACGAGGTATGGAGTCAAGCTAAACCCCCAAAAATGTTTGTTAGAAGCAAAATGCGGGCGCCTCTTGGGATACATCGTGACCGAGCGGGGCATAGAGGCGAACCCTAGCAAGGTGAAAGCACTGCAAGACATGCCGCCTCCCAAGAATCTAAGGGAAGTGCAACACCTCACCGGCCAGATAACGACATTGTCGAGATTCATCTCTAAAACAGCCGACCGGAGTTTGCCATTTTTCAAGATCTTGCGCCGAGCCACCAAATTCCAATGGGATCAGGAGTGCGACCGGGCGTTCGAGGAGCTGAAAGCCTATCTGAATTCATTGCCCGTACTGGCTAAACCGAATATAGGCGAGCCGCTCCGTAAATACCTGTCATCAACCGAGAATGCTGTTGGCTCCGCGCTGGTGAGGGAAGGCGGAAAAGAGCAGCCTGTGTATTTTTTGAGCCACATCTTAAAAGATGCTGACTCCCGCTATATTGGTCTCGAGAAGCTCGCGTTCGCCCTAGTCCTGGCCACACGGAGGCTCTGTCCTTACTTCTTGGCGTATACTATCATCGTTATGACGAACAGCCCACTGGGAAGAGTACTCCTAAACCCTGAAGCGTCCGGACGACTCATTAAGTGGACAATGGAGCTCAATGAATTTGACATCCAGTATCAACCCCGCTCGGCGATCAAGGCGCAGTCCTTGGCGGATTTCATAACAGAGGTACAAAATCCTGAACCCGAAGCTTTGTGGAAGGTATTTGTGGATGGGTCGTCCACTCGGCTCGGTAGCGGAATCGATATCTTGCTGCTTTCTCCTCAAGAAGAGCAGATGCATCTATCCATCCGTCTGGATTACCGGGCAACCAATAATGAGGCGGAATATGAGGCCCTCATAGCCGGCCTACAAGCCGCGCGACATGTGGGAGCCAGCCGGGTGATACTGTACTCTAACTCCCAATTGGCCGCTCAGCAACTTTCGGGGTCTTTCGAGATAAACAACGCAAGACTCTGACTCTACATGGAGGCCTTTGAAAATCTCAAGACTAACTTCATCGAGGTTGTCATACAGAAGATCCCCCGAGCTGAGAACCAGTCAGCGGACGAACTAGCCAAGCTCGCTAGCTCAATATCGCCGATCGTCATCCAGTAGCCAATTGAGCAAATGTCCTTGGTGGCGCATATCGACCGGATGGAAGATCTCACATTCCCAAGCGATTGAAGAACAGCCATAACAGAATTTTTGCGCTCGGGATCCACGCTGTTCGATCGGGAGGAAGCCCAGCTACTGAGGAGGAGAGTCGACCGGTTCACACTCATTGGGGACCAACTTTACAAAAAGGCGTTCTCCCGCCCGCTGGTGAAGTGTGTCAGCTCGGAAGACGCAGAATATATTCTCCAGGAGGTACATCAAGGATCTTGCGGAGGTTATCCGGGCGGGCGATCGTTGGCTAGGAAGATCCTGCTGGCCGGATACTTCTGGCCAACTCTATAGGAAGACGCCGCTCGGATCGTCGCCACTTGCCTTTCCTGTCAGAGGTTCCACAACTTCTCCCATAGGCCAACGGAGAAGATGAAGGCGTCTATTGTGTCCTGCCCGTTCGACCAGTGGGGTATGCATATAGTAGGACCTTTCCCCATGGCGACCGGGCAGCGGAGGTTTTTATTAGTGGCGGTCGACTATTTCTCCAAGTGGGTCGAAGCCGAACCACTAGCCAAAATAACCGAGCAGATGGTCAAGAAGTTCATCTGGCAGCATATAATCTGTCGATTTGGCATTCCTCGGCGGCTCATTTCGGATAACGGGAGGCAATTCGTTGGTCAGCAGCTCGGAGAATGGTGCAAGGGATACGACATCGAACAACACTTCACTTCCGTGGCGTATCCTCAGAGCAATGGTCAAGCCGAAGTAGCCAACCGGGAGATCCTGCGAATGCTTCGGGTTCGGCTCGATCACATGGGAGGAAGATGGGTGGACGAGCTGCCCGGCGTGCTATGGGCCATTCACACAACCCCAAAGGAGGGGACGGGGGTAACACCGTTCCACTTGGTATATGGGGGCAAAGCGGTCGTCCCAGTCGAGATCGAAGTCGAGTCCGATCGGATCCAGAACTACGATGGGGACAACGCCGAGCGGAGACAACTGGAGTTGGACCTAGTTGACGAAGCACGAGCTAAAGCAGTTGTCCGGCTGATGGCGTACCGGTAAAGAATGAAGCAGAATTACAACAGGCGTGTAATTCCCAGAGCATTCCAGGTCGGCGACCTAGTATGGAAGAAGATGAAGCCGGTTGGCGATGTGAGTAAGATGGCAGCTCCCTGGGCGGGGCCCTTCAGAGTTGTCGAGAAACTCCGATCGGGTGAATACTACCTAGAAGATTAGGATGAACGGCTGTTAGAACGACCATGGAGTGCAAACCACCTCCAGCCATACCGAGCGGGGTAAAAGGTGCACTAGTGTAATTTATTTCATGTATGACCCGTTCGATTTGTATCCTTTGGCTGCAGGAGTAAAAATTAAAAAGGACAAGAATATGAGCATTTGGTGCCGAACGGCAAAACTCCACGAAGACCGTCGAGCGGCGACGTTAAACTCTAAAGTCGAACCGACGACTATAAACCCCCCGGCCTGAAGACCGTCGAGCGACGACGTTAAACTCTAGAGTCGAACCGGCGACTATAAACCCCCCCTCAGCCTGAAGACCGTTGAGCGGCGACGTTAAATTTTAGAGTCGAACCGACGACTATAAACCCCCCGGCCTGAAGACCGTCGAGCGGCGACGTTAAACTCTAGAGTCGAACCGACGACCATAAATGCTCCGCTCGGAAGGCCGTCATGCAGCGACGTTAAAGCCCAGCACTTAATGGCAGGCGAGCAACTATCCTAAATCCTAGAAGGAACAAGCGAGTAGAAGCATTTGGGCATAGACTCCGCTCGGGCCTTAAGGTTGTTAATGACAACCAGGGGAAAACAAGATAACAGAACAAAAGTTGCATTCAAAAATTACATTCAAAAGTGGTATTTAAAACAAAAGTTGGCTGACCGAGCGGCAGAAATACAAAAATACAAAAGACACTTCATTCGAGATAATAAAAAACGCTCTTCGGTATAGTGGTAAGAAGCGCTGCATGCTCCCGGACGGGGATGACAAAGGACTCCTGCAAGTGACCTTGGGCCTTCAGGTGGTCCGCAGTGGCAGTGATGGCCAACTCGAATGCCAGGACGAGCCAATCGCACACCTTCTGAACAAACTCAACCAAGCGGATGTACTTCTGTCTCAGTACGGTAAACCGGCTCGGCTCAGCCTCCTGGTACTCTTTGAGGGTAGCACGGGAAGCATCGAGAGCCTCTTGCAGGGCCTTCAGATTGTCCTTGAGAGCCACCACCTCGGCCAAACGACCCTTCTTTTTGCGGTCCAGCAGATCCGCCAACTCCTTTACCCACTGTTCCAGGGCACGGGCCTCCACATTCTTCGCTTCCAAATCAGCGATAGCGGTATTCTTCCGAGTGGTGGCGAGTTCTATCTTGCGATCATAAGTTTTGACCTGCTTTTCGAGCTGGTCTAGCATGTTGGCCTGGTCGGCCGTCTTCTTCTGTTCGGCCTCTAGCTGCTCCTTGGTCTTGGCCAGCTCCTTTTGCAGCTCGGCATATGAAGGGCCTTGAGAAGAGGATGACCCACCAGAAATCTTGAGATGCTTCAGCTCATCTTCCAGCAGCTCTAGACGAGTGGCAACCGTTATGTCTTCCACCCATCGCTAACAAAAATGGAGTACTTTAATGCCGAACGGGGGGCGATATAAAGAAATTTGAGCGGACAAAAGACTTACGCCGGTGGCATGCCTCATGTGATTGTTAGCTAGCAGGTCGGGAGGCACTGTGGCGACGCGGGCTCGGTCATCCGCCCATACCTCGGCGAGCGGCCCCCGGATGGCGATCATGTGCTCAGGGGCCTTGGGCCGATCCGACTCCACGAGGTAATCCTTAGTAGGAAGATGCAGAGTGGCCTTAATGGTACGGCGCCCGCCCGACGTCGTGTGAGCGGATGCAGAGGGATCAGATGCGAGGGCAGACAGCTTGGAAAGTATGACTGAGCGGCGAGGCCTCTGAGACACCGGAGGCAGGGAGCTGACCGGCTGAGCCGCGATGGGACCTGCAGGCGATTCCAGTTGGGAGGGGGTCCGGTCGGAGGAAAGGGCTTTGACGGAAGGAGCCTTACCTCGGGGAGACAGAGGGCCATCTGCTCGGACACTTGCACTGCGGAGGTAGCCGAACGAAGTGGCATCTCAGCTCGCCACCTTTTCCTGTTGAGTGGGAGCTTGTCCTCCGGATCGGAGTCTTCCTCCCGAACGGTCGATTCCCTGCTGGAGGCTGCACCACCTGTCACCTCCACTGGAGAAGTCTGAGCGGCCGACTCCCCCACATTGGTCTCACTCTCACCCTCGTGAGAACCGACCGGAGCAATACCCATCTGCTCCATCTCCTTAGCCGCTGCCGCCTCGATTGCCTCCGCCTTTTTCTTCAGAATCCCAAACAGTACAGATTCCATTACGATGTTCGCTTCAGAGAAAAGAGAAGGAAATCAGTTAGAACTCAAGGCAAATGCACAAGTAAATTTCTTACCAAAGCTGCTCGGGAGTTTGGTTCGGCTCAGACTCAAGCCGAACATGTACATCACTCCTTCAGGGAGGAGCTTGTTGAGGTCGAACTTCAGACTGGCTAGCATATTTGCCGCTTGAAGGTAGTCTGGTTGGGTCTTATATCTCTTCAGTTTGGGAGAGGTGGGCGGTCTGACCTGCCACTTGGTCAAAAAGGGGAGCCGTCCGGGAAAACGGAGGAAGAAAAAGTATTCCTTCCAATGTTTGTTGGAGGTGGGCATTTTATCGAAGAAGACCAAGCCGATCTGAGACTGGAACAGATAAGTGCCCAGCTCGGATTGCTTGGGGTAATAGTGTTGGATCGTGAAACGTCGATAGAGGGGGGGTGAATATCGATTCGAAAAGATAGCGTTAAAAAAAATTAAGCGCAGCAGAATAAAAAAACTTAGATAAATGAACACGATGTTTTTTACTTCGTTTGGAGCCTGTGACGACTCCTACTCGAAGGCCCGCACTCCGTGAGTACTTTCGTTGGGCAATCACTAGCAGTTCAAAAATTATTACAATTTAAAGTACAGGAATGCTAATGAAAATAAAGCAAATACCGATAAGAAATTAAAGAAAAGGAAAGGAACGTATTGTCGGATCTTTGTTAGCGTCGCAGAAGCGCAGAGCATTAGAGCAAGCAGTGGAAGGCTTTCTTTTCGTTGTTGTCTTGAAGCTCCCCTCTGACCCTCCTTTTATATGAGGCTCGGGGCGCCCCGGATCCCCTCCGGGCGCCCTGGTGAGACGTGGCAGGTCCAACCAGTGAGCTCCACGTGGCGACGCGCAATCGGGATAAACATCGCCTCCCGGGCGCCCGGACCACCTTTCTCCAGAAACCAGCTTTCCTGCAAGACAAGGTTAGTCCGAGGCAAATAAATAATGTATATCCTGCAAAACAGAGTGTTAGCATAGTTTATAAGTTTGACATAAGAAGTATGACTTAAATTTCGTCTTTCCGAGACCAGAATCTAGTCACGATCTCGGCTTAGATATCCGAAATGGATCTAAGTCGGATCGATGCCTAATGTTCCCTTCCCGGGAACGCGTCCTCACAGTCACTCCCCTCCAGTGACTTACCCTACTTACCTGCCAGACGTCCGGTCAGCCCTTCGACCCGTCTGGACTTCTCGCCAAGCGTCCGGTCAGCCCGTCGACCCGCTTGGACTTCTCGCCAGCTATCCAGTCAGCCCGTCGACCTAGCTGGACTTCTCGCCAAGCGTCCGGTTAGCCCGTCGACCCGCTTGGACTTCGTGCCAGACATCCGGTCAGCCCGTCGACATGTCTGGACTTCGTCTACACACTCGATCAAAGTGTCAGATAACAACAAACTAACTTAACCTGATTTGTCATTCATTAAAACCTGAGTTAAATCGTTAGTGCTAACCGCACCAACAATCTCCCCCTTTTTGATGGAATGACAACCTGATTAAGTTAGTGAAAACATATGCAAGTAACAACATGCATTTATGTGGTTTTTAAAGTTAGTTTATATTTTCAAATTGGTTGGGTTTAGCTAACTTAACCACCTAACCCTCCCCCTTTGTCATTCATCAAAAGAACTAATGTTAAGTATGCATAAATATAGACTTCAGACAAAGGAAAAATTTGTAAGAAATGATGTCAAGTTAACTTGGGGGAGTTTAAACTGTTTAACACTTATTAGCTTTTAGCTTTTAGAAAAATAGCTAAGTTTAGATAGTCAAATTTCAAACATAAGTGTTTAAGTTCTAAATTTCAAGATCAAGTTTTAACTTTGAAACTCTTTTCAAACAAGTTTTCAAAATCAAACTTTCAGGACTAAGTTTGAAAACAAATTTATTTTTCAAAAATTGATTGAAATTTTCACCACTAAGTTTGTAAAAGATTCAATTTTCAAATTTAAGGAAAATTATTTTGAGAAGCTTAGTTTTAAATTCAATTTTCAAAACTAAGTTAGATATAAACCCAATTCTTAAAAACAGCTTAGTTTTTCAAAAATAGGTTTAAGAAATTTTTAAGAAAGTATTTTTCAAACACAAATTTTAAAATAAGGAGAGATTTTAATTAATACCTCCCCCTGAACCTGACATAAAAGTATTTGCTAAAAATATTCAAAGTAGAATGATTTTTTAAAATAAAGGAAAAATAATCTTGTAAAATTCTTTTTCCAGAATCAAATTTTCAAAGTTCAAAAACAATTTTCTCATGTTTAACCAAGTTGAGTTTAAACTTTAATTTTCAAAAATAAATTTAATTTGAAAAACTGAAGTAGTTTTATTTCTCCCCCTGAACTTGACATTAAATCAAATGTCTAACCAGTTTGTTACTGACTGACTTATCAGAAGATAGCAGCTTTCACTTGGTTAGTCAAGTTAAGGTCAACCTTAACTTGATTAATGTATATTTTGTATTTAACGCCCAGACTTATATCGATGCACTGAAATAAACATCTTAAGTCTTAGGCAAGTGGCCTATACATCTCACCCCTTTCTATGTTCGTCAAACACAAGCAAGGTAAGCCTAGGGTTTTGGTGAGATGCTCAAAACTAGTCCTATGGGTACATGCTTTCTAAGGATTTTGAACTAGTCTAAGGCTAAAAACATTTTAAAGAAAACTAAAAATAGGAAGGTTTTAAACATGTTTTAACCTATGAGTTGAAAACAATCATTTTTGAAAATATTTTTTTGAAATTTGAAACTCCTAGTCTATTAGGCACATTCCTAGTTTTCTACGTAAATTGCTAAATTCACTTTCAGGGAGTGGTTTAGTGAATATGTCAGCTAAGTTTGACTTGGACTCAATGTATTTGAGCTCAATGTCACCCTTAGTAACATGATCCCTGATAAAGTGGTGTCTGATTTCAATGTGTTTGGTTCTTGAATGATGCACTGGATTTTTTGTTAAATTTATTGAGCTGACATTGTCAATTAAAACTTTTACATTTGTGATTTTTAAGTTGAAATCTTTTAAGGTGTGCATCATCCATAATAAGTGGGATACACATTCTCCTATGGCTATGTATTCTGACTCAGTTGTAGATAGTGCAACACAATGTTGCTTTCTACTAAACCAGCTAACAAGTGATGGGCCTAGTAGTTGGCATCCACCACTTGTGATTTTGCGATCTAATTTGCATCCAGCATAATCTGAATCAGAATATCCTATTAATTCAAAGTCACTGGTCCTAGGATACCAAATTCCTACGTTTGTTGTTCCCTTAAGATATCTAAAAATCCTTTTGACTTGAGTCAAATGGGATTCTTTAGCACACGTTTGGTATCTAGCACACATACTAACTGCAAATAAGATATCAGGTCGGCTTGCAGTTAAATAAAGTAGACTACCTATTGCACTTCTATAATACTTTAGATCAACTAGTTTTCCATTTGGGTCATTGTCTAAGATTGTGTTTACTGCCATGGGTGTTTTTATTTCTTTTGTATTTTTCATTCCGAATTTTTTAAGTAATTCTTTAGTGTATTTATGTTGATAAATCTAATTTCCGTCATTTGTTTGTTTAATTTGTAGTCCTAGAAAATATGTCAATTTTCCTACTAAACTCATTTCAAATTCTTGTTCCATTAGGTTGATAAATTCTTCTAAAAAGACTGAGTTAGTTGAACCAAATATTATATCATCTACATATATTTGTGCTATAAATATGTTGTTATTTAGTAATTTAACAAACAAGGTTGGGTCAATTTGACCTTGGTTGAATCCTTTGGATGTTAAGTAAGATGTTAGCCTTTCATACCATGCCCTGGGTGCTTGTTTAAGTCCATATAATGCTTTCTTTAACTTAAAGACATAATCAGGATGTTCTAAATTTTCAAATCCAGGAGGCTGACCTACATAAACTTCTTCTTTTATCAGTCCATTAAGAAAAGCTGACTTAACATCCATTTGATATAGTTTGAATCCCTTATGGGCTGCATAACTTAGTAACATTCTAATGGATTATAATCTGGCTACTGGGGCATAGGTTTCATCGTAGTCAAGTCCTTCAACTTGACTGAACCCTTTGGCAACTAGCCTAGCCTTATTCCTAGTAATTTCCCCAGTTTCACTTAATTTGTTTCTAAATACCCATTTTGTTTCTATTATTTTTTTATTTTTAGGTGGTGGTACTAGATCCCAAACTTCATTACGCTCAAATTGAGCTAGTTCCTCTTGCATAGCGATGATCCAATCTGGATCAAGTAGGGATTCAGCTACAGTTTTGGGTTCAATTTTTGAAATCAGGGAAATTTGACTTAGGTTCCTAAAGGATGATCTAGTTTGAACCCTTAGGTCTGGGTCACCAATTATTTGATCAGTTGGATGGTTAGGGTTGACTCTTATAGTTCTAGGGGGTTGATTTGCTTGAGTGTATTCATCTTCTTCATGATCTAGGGATCGATTGGTTTCTTCAGAATTATTTTCAATAAGTTGAAGTTGAGTTTGTCCTTGGATTTCTTCAAATTTTACATTTGTGGTTTCCTCGATTTTTAACGTAATTTTATTATATATTCTGTAACCCCTACTGTTTAGAGAATATCCTACAAAAATTCCATTTCTATTTTAGAGGTAAATTTTCCTAAGTGTTCTCTAGTATTTAAGATGTAGGCTGGACACCCAAATACTTTAAAATATTTTATGTTGGGTTGTTTGTTATAAAACATTTCAAAGAACGTTTTATTATGTCTTTTATTTAATGTTGTTCTATTTTGCACATAGCAGGCTGTACTAACAGCTTCTGCCAAAAAATATTTAGGTAAGTTATATTCGTTTAACATAGTTCTAGAGGCTTCTAGTAGAGTTCTATTTTTTCTTTCTACAATTTCATTTTGTTGGGGGGTTTTAGGACACGAAAATTCGTGATGGTAGTCATTCTCAAGACAGAACTTGTTAAAATTATGATTTTTAAATCCCCCCCCCCCCGTTGTCACTTATAATTCTTTTAATTTTAAGATCTTTTTCGTTTTCAATTTGTTTGCAAAAGTTTGTAAAGATTTCAAAAGTTTCGTCTTTATGTTTTAAGAATTTAACCCAAGTAAACCTAGAATAGTCATCTATTATTACTAAGCAGTATAAGTTTCCATTTATGGATTTGACTCCATGGGAGTCAAAAAGGTCTAAATGTAGAAATTCTAATATCAAGTTGGTTTGTGGCTGATTGGTTGGTTTGTGAGTGGATTTTGTTTGTTTACCTTGTTGACAAGCATTACGTATGGTTGAATCTAGGTTAGGTAATTTCGGTAAGCCTCTCACTAGTCCATTTAATTTGCTTATATTTCTAAAGTTGGTGTGAGACATTCTCCTATGTCATAACCAAGTTTCTTCTTTTTGTGTTAAATAACACTTAATTGAAGAGGAGGTTAAGTTGATAGCATAGATGTTGTCTTTTCTAAAACCTTTTAGGCTTATGGTAGGATTATCTAGATGTTTGATTAAACACTCTGTGAATAGAAATTTAACCTTATACCTAGTATCACACAATTGACTTATACTCAGGAGATTGTATTTAAAATTATCGAGAAGTAGAACATTTGTAATTATGAAATCTATTTTTAATTCAATATTACCTATTCCGATTACCTTGAGTTTGCCGTTGTTTCCAAAGGCAACTGTTCCTAAGCTTTTGTAGGTGAGTTGAGTGAACTTGGTGTGATCTCCAGTCATATATTTGGAGCAACCACTGTCCAAAATCCACTTGGTTTCCTACAATGAGTATGAATCAAGGTTAGTCTTTTATTTTTAATTTAAAATAGTTTTTAAAGTTAATTTAATATAATTTTTTAATAATTTTTAAAATAGTTTTTAAAGTTAGTTTAAAAATAGTTTTTAAAGTTAATTTAATTTTAAAGTAGTTTTTTTTAAAGTTAATTTAAAATAATTTTTAATAATTTTTTTAAAATAGTTTTTAAAGTTAATTTAATTTTAAAATAATTTTTAAAATAGTTTTTCAGGTTAATTTAATTTTAAAATAATTTTTAAAGTAGTTTTTCAAAATTAATTTTTAAGGTTTATTTAATAATTTTTAAATTTTATTTAATGATTTTTAATTTAAGATTTAACGTAGTTCATTTAGTTATTTAATTCGAAATTTAATTAATTTAATTCGACATTTAATTAATTTAATTTTAATTTAGATCCTTAGTCATCTCACCCGATCTGAGTTTTCAATCAGGAAATCCTATAATTTTATGAGATGAATTGGATTTTAATTATGGAGTTTGGTTTAACTTGTGTTAGATTCAGGTTTAGCTTTGGTCTCAACAAATAGGCATTCTTCGGATAGACTTCTAAGCTTGGTAAGTCACTTGGACGTCATTAGAAGTAACCAACCTTTCGAGGTTTTCCGAATAGTCCTATCTGTTGGTGCAGGTAGCACTAACGGTCTAACCCAAGTTTTTATGAATGACAAATAGGTTAAGTTAGTTATGTTGTTGTCTGACACTTTGATCAAGTGTGCAGGAAAAGTCCAGACAGGTCGACGGGCTGACCGGATGTCTGGCACGAAGTCCAGCTAGGTCGACGGGCTGACCGGATAGCTGGCGAGAAGTCCAAGCGGGTCGACGGGCTGACCGAACGCTTGGCGAGAAGTCCAGCTAGGTCGACGGGCTGACCGGATAGCTGGCGAGAAGTCCAGACGGGTCGAATGGCTGACCGGACGTCTGGCAGGTAAGTAAGGTAAGTCACTGGAGGGGAGTGACTGCGAGGACGCGTTCCCGGGAAGGGAACATTAGGCGTCGATCCGGCTTAGATCCATTTCGGATATCTAAGTCGAGATCGTGACTAGATTCCGGTCTCGAAAAGACGGAATCTAAGTCATACTTTGCTTATCTATAAAACTGTGCTAACAATCTTTGCTGCAGGGTACATTTGCCTTGGACTAACCTTTTCTTGCAGGAGAAGGACTTTCTGGAGAAGAGGGGTCCGGGCGCCCGGAGGGGATCCGGGCGCCCGGGAGGCAAACTTTATCCTGATTGCGCGTCGCCACGTGGAGCTCACCGGTTGGACCTGTCATGTCTCACCAGGGCGCCTGGAAGGGATCCGGGGCGCCCTGAGCTTCATATAAAAGAAGCCCCAGGCAGGAGCTTCAACATATCAGTCTTCTGAGAACTCTGAATCCAATCACTCTGCTGCTCTGCGCTCCAACGACGCTCACAAAGCTCCGACGACTCACTCCGGCTCTCC
Source organism: Zingiber officinale (assembly GCF_018446385.1). NCBI lineage: Eukaryota > Viridiplantae > Streptophyta > Magnoliopsida > Zingiberales > Zingiberaceae > Zingiber > Zingiber officinale. The sequence goes on from NC_055997.1 coordinate 142,422,357, forward strand.
TTCTTAATTTATTGTTTGTCGGTTAGCTTTGTTTTCCTTCCTTTCATTAGCAATATTTGTACGTAAATTGTAATTATCCGAATTGCTAGTGAATTGCCCAACGAAAGTACTCAAGGAGTACGGGCCTTCGAGTAGGAGTCGTCACAGGCTCCGAACGAAGTAAAAATCAACAGTGTTCATCTCTTTACTTCTTTACATTTCCGCTGCGTTTTAACTCGAGATTTCGATTCGATATTCACCCCCCCCTCTATCGAATCCAACGGTCTTACAAGTGGTATCAGAGCAGGTACCGCTCTGATTTGGTGCAACCACCAATCAGACAAAGAGGGGGTCTTTTTAAAGAAAAATTACATATTCCCTCCAAAACTGGTTTTGAAAAATACATCGTCATCTTTTCACTATTATTTAGTATCGACAAAATATTACATATTCAAAAATTTGAGATAATATTTTTTATTAATATTTTAATAATATTTTATTATTTAAAAAAAAAAATTTGTAGTGAAATATTAGTTTTTTCCAGCACTGCTAATCCAAGACCAAGTCTTGGGATTTTGTCTTTATTTCATTGTGTGCAAGAACAATGTCTTTTCAAGAAGGATGGAACCCCAATGAACCACCACCGTACGATGAAGATTTCAACTACTGGAGGCGAAGAATGGAATGCTTCTTAGGAAGCGTAGATATCGATTATATGCTAATATTGAAAAAACCTTCTCAGAACTCGGAGCTGAATAAAAACGTAAGTAAAATTATTTATAATATTTTACCTAACAATATTATATGCAGACTAGAAAAATACAAGAATGCATATGAGCTATGGACCCAGTTGATCAAGCTTCACGAGACGCCAATGGAGCTAGAAGATCAAGTTAAAGTCGAATCCGGACTCGAGTCAGATCCAACGGAGAAGCCTGCTGAATTAGGGGTTGCGCTCAAGGTTAGTAATAATTACCAAAACACCCTTTCTAGTAGTAGTTTAAAATATGTGCATGTTAATTTGGATATGTCTGAAAGTATATATGAAAATAGTATACATGACAATACTTGCGAAAATACCCCTAGGATATTTTCTGATAAAATAAATATAATTAATTTAGAAAATACAAAAAATCTAAAAATAATCAATAAATCTAAAAATTCGAATTTAAACCTAAACAAATTTGAAAATTCGAACAAAAAGGATGACAAGGTCAATATTAATCTAGACATAATTAATAAATTATTTAATAATCTAGACAATATCAATCTGGAAAATTCTATCCAAACCCAAGATAATTTAATTAACAAAAAATTAAATTTTAATGATAAGACTTATTTAATAAATTCCACTAATTATATCAACTTAAAAGGTAAAGAAAATATAAGGATAAAATCAAACACTTTGATAAAATCAAAACGGAATTTAACAAACTTAAAATTAAATGTTAAAGATAACATATTAAACAAAAATAATCTAGAAATTTCAAAATTAACAATTAATAAAAAGCTAAAAGATAAACCATTAAGAAAATATAATTCAAACAGTTTAATTAATTCAAATTTAAAAATAAATAAAAACTTAAACTTTAAAAATAAGCTATTAAAGAAAGATAATTCAATTAACCCAATAAAATTGAAATTGAAAGAACATTCAAATATTAAATACACTCTCTTAAAAGATAATTTGACCAATTTAATTAATTCAAAATTAAAAACTTAAATTTAAATTACAAATTAAACATTACAACTTAACTAAAACCAACTCTAATTATACAAAAATCTTAAATTAAAAAGACCAATGATTTAGGGGGAGACTCCAGAATAGCTGGCACCTCCAAAACTAACTTACCCGACAGGGTAACCCAAACAAACTAACCCGGCAGGGTAATTAGGATTAGTTAAAAAGAGACCAAGTTTAATTTGAATCATGGTATTGGTGAAGTTTTTGGATGATAGTACGTTAGGGAAGCTTGGGCATCGCATGTCTAGAAAGATATGGCTTCGATCTGGTGCATTTGGCCAAGTGGAACTGACCGAAGCTACCCTTAAATGGATCCTAACTAGTTAGACCAAGGTTTAATACTAAGCTCCGTGGATAGGACTATTCGGAAAACCTCGAAAGGTTGACTACTTCTAATGATGTCCAAGTGACTCACCAAGCTTAGAAGTTTATCCGAAGAATGCCTATTTGTTGAGACCAAAGCTAAACCTGAATCTAACAAAAGTTAAACCAAACTCTGTAATTAAATCTAATTCATCTCACAAAATTATAGGATTCCCTGATAGATAATCTAGATCGGGTGAGATGAATAAGGATCAAATTAATTTTCAAATTAAATTAAAATTAATTAAAATTAAATTTCAAATTGAAATTCAACCAAATTTTAAATTTCAAATTAAAATTAAATTTTGAATTTATTAAAAATTAAATTTCGAATTAAAACTAAATTAATTTTAAAATATATATATATATTAAATTAACTTTAAAAATTATTTTAAAAATTAAATTAACTTTAAAAAAAATTATTTAAAACAAAAATTAACTCTAAAAAAAAAATAATTTTAAATTTAACTTTAAAAATTTTATATTTAACTTAAAAATTTTATTCTAAACTTAAAAATTATTTTAAAATTATTTTAAAAAACTATTTTAAAAATCATTTTAAAAACTTTAAAAAATTCTTTTAAAACATTTTAAAAATTATTTTAAAAACTATTTTAAAAATTATTTTTAAAAAAAACTATTTTAAAAATCATTTTAAAAACTTTAAAAAATTCTTTTAAAACATTTTAAAAATTATTTTAAAAACTATTTTAAAAATTATTTAAAAAAAAAAACTATTTTAAAAATCATTTTAAAAACTTTAAAAAATTCTTTTAAAACATTTTAAAAATTATTTTAAAACTATTTTAAAAATTATTTTAAAAAACTATTTTAAATATCATTTTAAAAACTTTAAAAAATTCTTTTAAAACATTTTAAAAATTATTTTAAAAACTATTTTAAAAATTATTTAAAAAAAAACTATTTTAAAAATCATTTTAAAAACTTTAAAAAATTCTTTTAAAAATTCTTTTAAAACATTTTAAAAATTATTTTAAAAAAAAAACTCTTTTAAAAATCATTTTCAAAAACTTTAAAAAATTCTTTTAAAAATTCTTTTAAAACCTTTTCAAAATTATTGTTATTTTAAAAATTATTTTAACATAAAAATTATTTTAAACTTAAAAATTATTTTAACTTAAAATTATTTTAATATAAAAATTATATTTTTAAATTATTTTAACTTAAAAATTATTTCAAAAATTATTTTAAAATCTTTTAAAAATCATTTAAAAACTAGTTTAAAAATTATGTATCATTTTGAAAAATTCTTCTTATTTTTTCACTATAATAAAATTCTTTTAACTTAAAAAAATAGTAATAATAATAAATTATTTCTATAGACTATTTTCAATTTAAAAATTATTATTTTGACTTTAAACTCATTTTTAATCTTAAACATCATTTTAACCTTAAAATTATTTTTTAATTTAACCTAACTGAAAATTAAAACTTAAAAATTTAACTTAAACTTAAAACTTAAAGCTAAATTAATCATTGATATTAATTTTAATCTAAAATGAAAGCTGAATTGAACGTATATTAATTGTCATTAAATTCCTGTTAGAAATCCCTTAAAAATAATAATTATTATAATTCTTTTAAATTCATTTAAAACTTAGACACCTAACTTAAAAACTTAAATTCCGTTAACTTCAACTTTAAACTTAATTATGTAATTAATAAGTAGAACTTAACTATTTAAGTTTAACTTTATTTGAGAACTAAGCTTGATTTGATTAGAACCTAGGTTTAACCTTAGTAAAAATATTAAAATTACTCTAAGTCATTTTTCTTAATCAACCTTTAAAATATTAATTATTTTTATTAAAACATAATTAAAGTTTGACTTAAATTGAACCTTACTTAACCTTGTTTAATAATGAGTTTAACTTCAAATTACCACCAACTTTAAACTAAGTCAATCCAACTTAAAAGGAAGTAAATGAAAAGTTAAATTATAACTAACACCTTCATCAATTAATACAAAATTTAGATTATAGCAAAATTTAATCAATAAATTATTAATATCGATCAATTATTGAATTAATAACAACTTATCTTACTTAACATTACACTAAAGGTTAATTTATTTCAACTTAATCTAACATTAATTACGGTTAGTCAAATTTAAATGAACAATTTTATAAAGATAATTTTACAATCGTCTAAAACACTAGGTACAAAAATATGTTACGGTTGTAAAATTTTATAAATTAAAGGAGTATCAAATTAAGGGGTAGGTTTATTTTTTAATTATCTCCTGAAGTGTTATTTTTTAATCTTCTCTTTAAAATCTCTCTAGAAAATTCTACCTCAATTTAAAAAAATAAATATATATCTACTTTGAATATTTTTAGTAAATATTTTCAAATTGTATGTCAGGTTCAGGGGGAGGAATTAATTAAAAATTTCCCTTTATATAAAATATTTTAAATTTTGTTTGAAAAATGTTTTCTTAAAAAATTTCTTAAACCTACTTTTGAAAACTAACTCTTATAAAACTAAGTTGTTTTTAAGAATTGGGTTTTACTTTTTATTGAAAATTGATTTTGAAAATTAGATTTAACTTAGTTTTGAAAATTGTGGAAATTAGATTTTTCAAAACTTAAGTTTACAAACTAAGCTTCTCAAAATCATTTTCCTTAATTTTGAAAATCAAAGTTTAAAAATCAAGTTTCAAAATCAACTTGCTTAAAATTGTGAAAATTTTTTAAATCAACTCAAAATTGTTTCTCTTAAATCACAAACTTTTTATCCTTTTTACTTAGTTTTTGAAAACTCAACTTTTCAAGTATTTTAAACCATGGTTTTGAAACTAGTACTTTTGAACTTTAAAATTTTGATTTTTGAAAATTAGATTTAATTATTTTATTTTATCAAAATTAGTTCTACCAAACTCCTTTGAAAACTAAAAGTAAAGTTCAAAATCAATATTTGCAAACTGAAATTTGATTTGCAAAAACTCAGTGTTGAAAATTATGAAAGTGAGATTTTTCAAACTTAAATCATTGTCAAAACTTAAGTTTTAAATTAAATCGTTTACAAACTTAGTGTTGAAAAATAAATTTTTCAAACTTAGTTTTGGAATTCTGGTTTTTTGTGTTTGAAAATGAAACTATCTAAACTTAGCTAGCTTTCTAAAAGCTAAAAGCTAATGCTTTAAACAAATTTTTCAAAAGCTTAAACTCCCCCAAGTCAACTTGACTATTTTTTAACTTGCTGTTAAAAATTGTACTTTTATCAGTATCTTTGAATTTTTAAACTAAACTTTTTATTACTCTACACTATGCTTGTTTACCCCTGCTTACTTTTTGATGAATGCCAAAGGGGGAGAAGGGTTAGGTGGTTAAGTTAGCTAAACCAATTTGAAAACACAAACTAACTTAAAAACCACATAAATACATGTTGTTTCAGATATCTTTAACTTAACGAGTTGTCATTCCATCAAAAGGGGGAGATTGTTGATGCAGGTAGCACTAACGGTCTAACCTGTGTTTGATGAATGACAAATAGGTTAAGTTAGTTATGTTGTTGTCCGACACTTGGATCAAGTGTGTAGAAAAGTCCAAGTGTCGACGGGCTGACCGGATGTCCGGCACGAAGTCCCCTAGGTCGACGGGCTGACCGGATAGTGGCGAGAAGTCCAAGCGGTCGACGGGCTGACCGGACGCTGGCGAGAAGTCCCCTAGGTCGACGGGCCGACCGGATAGTGGCAGAAGTCCAGACGGATCAAGGGCTGGCCGGACGTCTGGTAAGTAAGGTAAGTCATCGAGGAGGGTGGTGAGGATGCGCTCCCGGGAAAGGAACATTAGGCGTCGATCCGGCTTAGATCCATTTCGGATATCTAAGTCGAGATCGTGACTAGATTCCGGTCTCGAAAAGACGGAATCTAAGTCATACTTTGCTTATCTATAAAACTGTGCTAACAATCTTTGCTGCAGGGTACATTTGCCTTGGACTAACCTTTTCTTGCAGGAAGGACTCCGGGCGCCCGGAAGGGATCCGGGCGCCCGGGAGGCAAACTTTATCCTGATTGCGCGTCGCCACGTGGAGCTCACTGGTTGGACCTGTCATGTCTCACCAGGGCGCCTGGAAGGGATCCGGGGCGCCCTGAGCTTCATATAAAAGAAGCCCCAGGCAGGAGCTTCAACATATCAGTCTTCTGAGAACTCTGAATCCAATCACTCTGCTGCTCTGCGCTCCAACGACGCTCACAAAGCTCCGACGACTCACTCCGGCTCTCCTTCTTAATTTATTGTTTGTCGGTTAGCTTTGTTTTCCTTCCTTTCATTAGCAATATTTGTACGTAAATTGTAATTATCCGAATTGCTAGTGAATTGCCCAACGAAAGTACTCAAGGAGTACGGGCCTTCGAGTAGGAGTCGTCACAGGCTCCGAACGAAGTAAAAATCAACAGTGTTCATCTCTTTACTTCTTTACATTTCTGCTGCGTTTTAACTCGAGATTTTCGATTCGATATTCACCCCCCCCTCTATCGAATCCAACGGTCTTACACTATCCACTGAGCTTAGTACTAAACCTTGGTCTAACTAGTTAGGATCCATTTAAGGGTAGCTTCGGTCAGTTCCACTTGGCCAAATGCACCAGATCGAAACCATATCTTTCTAGACATGCGATGCCCAAGTTTCCCTAACTACTATCATCCAAAAACTTCACCAGTACCATGATTCAAGTTAAACTTGGTCTCTTTTTAACTAATCCTAATTACCCTGCCGGGTTAGTTTGTTTAGGTTACCCTGTCGGGTAAGTTAGTTTTGGAGGTGCCAGCTATTCTGGAGCCTCCCCCTGAATTATTGGCCTTGGATTTAAATTTTCGTTTTAGGTTTGTGTCGATATCTTTTATAGTTATAATTAACTTGGTGATAATTTACATTTTGTTTAATATGTTTAAATTTTGATTTCTTTGATTTGTATTTCGGTTTTTGATTTGGTTTATTCGAGTTTATATAATATACTTTTTCTTTAGGTATGTAATATTGATTAATTCCTACTTGCGTGGTCAAATACTCTTTCGGAACCCAAGCTTGATTAGTCGATTTGTATTGAGTTATTAATGATTTAAAGGTTTTATTTGATTTCGACTTGTATCCAAGTCCGGTTTTATTATAACATGCTTTTTGATTGTTCAGGATTAAGTCTAGATTTTTCGATCTTGTAGTGAATTTTTTAGTATTTCTTTTAAGTTATTAATTTCTAATTTTAATGATGAATTCTCTTCAAGTATTAGATCTTGAGTTGGATTTGAATTTTTTATTTGTTCCTTGAGGTTTTGATTTTCCTCAAGGAGTGATTTGTTTTCATTTTCTATTTTAATTAACTTGCTATTTAAGCAGGAAATAATTTTAAAAAACTTTTTGTTTAAATTAAAATGTACCTCATCCGGGCCTTCGGAAACGAGTACGGACTCGTGGCTTGATTCGGGTTCGGATCCGTCTTCATCTCCCGACTCGTCTTCCGTTTCAGCTTCGCAGGCCATCAGCGCGAGGTGGCTCTGGTGCTTCTGCTCTTCTACTTCCGATTCGTCTGAGGAGGAGTTGTCCCACGTTGCTTTGAGGGCCTTCTTTTTGGTCGATTTCGGTTTGTCGAACTTTAGTCTTGGACATTCGTTCTTGTAGTGCCCCTTTTTATTGCATCTGAAGCACGTCACGTTCTTTTGTTCCGAGGGAGAACTGATCTTTTGAAGGTCTTTCTTGCTGAAGCTCCTTTTTCTCCTGGTGAACATTTTTCTTGCCAGGTTCACCAGGTGTTCTTCGTCTTCGGAATCTTAATCGGAATCTTCTTCAGATTCAGGCTTGCTCTTCTTTTCTTTGGATGAGTCTGCAAATAAAGCAATACCTTTCTCGGCTCCAGCATTAGTTTGTTCATGTAATTCTAACTCACAGAAAAGCTCGTCTAATTTTAACTTAGATAGATTTTTCGAAATTTTGTAGGCATCTACGATTGATGCCCACAAGCTATTACGATGAAAGGCATTTAGTGCGTACCTTATTAAATCTCTATTTTCCATCTGGTGGCCTATCGCGTGGAGTCCGTTAAGGACGTCCTTGATTCTCGCATGCAGTTGACTTGCCGTTTCCCCTTCCTGCATTTTTATATTAAATATTTTATTTAAAAGTAGGTCTCTTTTTGTTACCTTTGCATCGCTCGTTCCTTCGTGTAGCTCGATCAGTTTGTCCCACAATTCTTTAGCGTTCTGATGCGGTCCGACCTGATTCAACTCTTCTCGTGTTAGGCCGCAGTGTAGCGTGTTGATTACCTTGTTTTCTATTGATGCCTTTTTCCTCATGTCCGGAGTCCACTGTTCCGGGTCTAGTGGATTTTCGGAGTTGTCGACTGGAGTTCGGTACGCCTTTATGACGATGAACCATTGATCGTAGTCTGTCTTTAGGTATACCTCCATTCTTTTCTTCCAGTACGAGAAGTCATCCCCGTTGAATAGGGGAGGACGTACTGTGCTAAAGCCTTCTAGTTGTGACATCCTGCACACAAGTAAACAATAAAAAAATATCCCAAGACTTGGTCTTGGATTAGCAGTGTGGAAAAATAGGAGTATCTAAAATAACGAAAAAATTCCTAAATTAATAATAATATCAGATTAGAATTAAGTGAAAAAAAAGAAAAAATATTTTCACACCCTGTCTGATTGGTAGTTGCACCAAATCAGAGCGACAACTTGCTCTGATACCACTTGTTGGATCGTGAAACGTCGATAGAGGGGGGGGGGGGGGGGGGAATATCGATTCGAAAAGATAGCGTTAAAAAAAGTTAAGCGCAGCAGAATAAAAAAACTTAGATAAATGAACACGGTGTTTTTTACTTCGTTCGGAGCCTGTGACGACTCCTACTCGAAGGCCCGTACTCCGTGAGTATTTTCGTTGGGCAATCACTAGCAGTTCGAAAATTATTATAATTTAAAGTACAGGAATGCTAATGAAAATAAAGCAAATACCGACAAGAAATTTAAAGAAAAGGAAAGAAGCGTATTGTCGGATCTTTGTTAGCGTCGCAGAAGCGCAGAGCAAGCAGTGGAAGACTTTCTTTTCGTTGTTGTCTTGAAGCTCCCCTCTGACCCTCCTTTTATATGAGGCTCGGGGCGCCCCGGATCCCCTCCGGGCGCCCTGGTGAGACGTGGCAGGTCCAACCAACGAGCTCCACGTGGCGACGCGCAATCGGGATAAACATCACCTCCCGGGCGCCCAGACCTCCGGGCGCCCGGACCACCTTTCTCCAGAAACCAGCTTTCCTGCAAGACAAGGTTAGTCCGAGGCAAATAAATAATATCTATCCTGCAAAACAGAGTGTTAGCACAGTTTATAAGTTTGACATAAGAAGTATGACTTAGATTCCGTCTTTCCGATACCGGAATCTAGTCACGATCTCGACTTAGATATCCGAAATGGATCTAAGCCGGATCGACGCTTAATGTTCCCTTCCCGGGAACGCGTCCTCACAGTCACTCCCCTCCAGTGACTTACCCTACTTCCCTGCCGGACGTCTGGTCAGCCCTTCGACCCGTCTGGACTTCTCGCCAAGCGTCCGGTCAGCCCGTCGACCCGCTTGGACTTCTCGCCAGCTATCCGGTCAGCCCGTCGACCTAGCTGGACTTCTCGCCAAGCGTCCGGTCAGCCCGTCGACCCGCTTGGACTTCGTGCCAGACATCCGGTCAGCCCGTCGACCTGTCTGGACTTCGTCTGCACACTCGATCAAAGTGTCAGATAACAACAAACTAACTTAACCTGATTTGTCATTCATCAAAATCTGGGTTAAATCGTTAGTGCTAACCACACCAACAAATAGAAGTAGTAAAAAAACCTCCGGACGAAGGGGAATGTTGTGGATTTTGAACAACACAACAACTCCACACAAAAGGCGGAAAGAATTTGGCATCAGCTGGCCGAGCGGAATATCGAAGAAATTATAGACTTCGATGATAAAGGGATGAAGAGGAAACTGCAGACCGGCTGTAAATTGATCGCGGAAAAAATAAACAGTGCCACGTGGCGGTTTGTACGGCCAAGCGGAAGGCGAGGGCAAATTAAGTTCGAAATCAGAAGGGAGATCGAAGGCGTTAACTAAGCTCTCTGCATCACGCCGATCGAACCGTGACTCCATGGTAGTATACCATGGGCCAGGAGTGAGGTCTGCGGGCTGGGAAGAGCTGGCCATTGTCGGAATAGTGGAAAGACCAAAGGCAGAAGGAAGAGCAGGGGGCTCGACGGAAAGACGATAAGAACAATAACCACGGAGCACAAACACAGCGAAGAATGTGGGAAAAATACGAGAACAGAGGAGCAAGAGGCAAGAAATCCTTACGGAAAAGAAGGCGGCCGAAAGAAGAGGGCGAGGGGTCGCCGGAATGCAGAGGAACAAAGTCGCCGGAGCATTGAGCGCAAGAGAAGGCTTCTGGATACGCGAAGGCGAAAGTGCGGCAGAGAAGAATGATGAGAGCTTTATAAGGTTGAGCTTGGTCCCGCCGAACCATCGGATTCAGGTCACGGGACCCGAGGCCCATATCTGACCGTTTGTTTCAAACCGCCGAAGGTCCCATCGGGCGCGACGCCACCGCCGTACGATGACGACAACAACACCACATGGCATCTGGTCACAGGAGCGCATTTTATCAGCCCCATTACGGAGCAGGGGCAGCGTGCTCCGCCTTAATGGCAAGGATTTGTACGCATTCCAAGGAGATCCGAGAGGTGTCTGGGTTGACCGCCAGCGGGTCGACAGGATAATCATCAGTAGTCGGCCGAACGGCAGTACGTGACTCCATTTAGGCCGGGCGGAAGGGCATTATCGAAAGTGGCAGATCGGCTGTCACTCGGATAGACTCACAGTCCAGTCAGTCGGACTTAGCACCTCCTTCGACTAGACTTGAGAGGGAGACACGTGATCCGGTAGTAAGGACCCGTGGAGGTCAAAGGTCAAGAGGGTCACCCCTAAAGTCCTGTCGAGCGGATAGGTCATCCGATCGCCCGGTCGGAAATCCCCCAGGACGGACGTAAGGCAGCTTGACCACGGGTTGGGTTTCCGACGCTCAAGGTAAAAGAACTGTCGTTCCGAGTGGCCAGGCCGCTCAGAAGAATCGCAGACCAAGAAGGCACAATCTCATCCAAGCATGTGACCGTGGACTTTCCCGGTCGGTTCGATACACTCATATCCCCGTACGCCAAGAGAACCGAGTGGCCGTCCCGACCGGACCATTAGATGACAAAACCCAGAAGGAGACAAAAGGAGCAGCTGACGATATCAACCTCGAGACACCGGCTGCTGACAAACAGCATGGTTGGCGGCCGAGCCGTACAGAGGATCGTATGGTGGGAACTTCCACTGTCATGCCAGAGATACGCCCGGACGATTGCGGAATGGCGGTAGGCATGCTTTTCTGACATCCGCGTTTGAGGTATGTTTGGAGAAGTGTGCACGCCTCAAAAAGTGTGCATGCGCCTCTCCGGGGTCCTATATAAAGACCCCCAGACTTCATCGGAGGTATGGATTTCTGATCACTGTAGCTACAGTAGCGCTACTTTGCCTCTCTTCTTTGTTTCCTGACTTGAGCGTCCGAGGGTCATAGCCGGAAAACCCCTCCCGACTCGGCCTTGTTACAGGTTCAGTAGAGGGTCACCTCGTCCCAGAGTAATTATAACCATTTTTTGATTTTTTGTAACTAAAAAAGTTGAAGGGCAATTAGAAAGTCGTGCTCAATTTAATAGAAAATATACATGATTCTAATTTAAAGTGTTAAATTTAACAAAAATTATATCAATTTTTGGACATTTTGCAACAAAAAAAATAAAATATAGGGAACAATTTTGATAGAAAATATACTTAATTCTAATTTAAAGTGTTGAATTCAAGAGAAATTATACTTATTTTTTGACTTTTTGTACTTTAAAAAATCTTAAGGACAATTAGGTTGATCCTGCCCGAATGCTGAATCAACGGACGCTGGGCACGTGACGCTCCCCGGCTGCTGACGTGGATCTTCGACTGGTTGCACGAACCTCCGGCGAACCTGCACAGAAGTCGGGCCGGGAAGGGGTTCCCGGCGTCAACCCTCCGACGCTCAAGTCAGGTAAGCAAGTAGTGAAAAAAGTGGCTCCAAAGGTGTCCAACGCATACCTCCGGCGAAGTATAAGGCTCTTTATATAGAGCGGTGGAGAAGCGAGTGTACACCTACCGAGGTGTACACGTGTCAGCGGCCCATACCCCAGTAAGGACTTGTTAGTGAGCTTACCTGACCCATACTGCTACAGTCCAAGCATGTCCTCGATGGGACAGCGGAACCCCCTGTCATAAGATTTGCAGTATGGCCTACATGTGGAACATACCCGCTGTCAGAAAAAGATGTCCCTTGTCCTTTTGCCCTTACTCCCGGGAGAGAGTCCGACCGGCCGACTTCCGCGACATCCAGCCGGACGTATGCGGTGGTTTACTTGGGGAGATTCTTACTCACGTACTTTGTGGAGACTGTTAGCAGTGCTACCTGATGGCTTTGGCCGAGCGTGCAATCCGATCGGCCCTGCGATCTTGTCCGCTGAGCGCCGGAACCCTGACTTTCGACGAGACACCTTCAACCATCAACTAGACACCGGCCGGCCGCCCGGCCGGTCGAACCCGCCCCTCTCCGCCCGGCCATCTGCTACTTTGACTTCCACGTGGCATTGACTCCTCCGGACGGGGCCCCCTGTTCTTACAACCGGATCACTTGCCTCCCCTTCAAGTCTAGTCGAAGGAGGCGATTAGTCCGACTGACTGGACTACTAGCCTAGCCGGGCGGCATCTTCAGGAACTCCTCTTCCGATCGGCTTCCCGCAGGGATGGCCTTGTAAGGTTGGTCAACGGCAACCTTCCTCGGATCTCCTCGTAACCCGTGCCAATCTTCAGCATTAAGGCTGAGCATGCGCTCATTAAATGCATCGAATGACCAAACGCCACGTGTCGAACTGTCGTCATCGTACGGCGGCGACGGTGTGGTGCTTTGATGGGATCGAGGTGGTTCGAAATGGACGGCGCGATGTGCGCTTTGATTCCCGTGACCTGGATCCAACGGTGGAGGCCGCCCGGCCTCCACCCTATAAAATCTTCGTTTGCTCCGCCGTTGCCTCACTCCTCCTTGCGCGTGCCCCCAGTTATTCGTCTCGTTCTAGAGCTCCGGCGATCGTGTTCTCCTGCTTTCGTTGATCCTCGGTGTTCTTCCCTCGATCCTCTTTTTTTTTCCGTAAGATTCTCTCTTTTTCTTTCTCGTCTCCGGTACTTTCTTTGCATTTCTTTCCCCAGTTTTCGCTTCCAGGTTGCTCTTTTCACTTGATACCGTCTTTCTTCTACCTTTCTGCCTTTTTGATTTCTCCCGCTCGGATCATGGCTAGTTCTTCTCATCCTGAAGACCAGTTCCTCGGTCCATGGTACACTACTATGCAGTCCCGATTCGAATAGCGGGACTTCGATGTTCTGACAGACAATTTTGAAATCCCAGAAGATCTCGAAATTCATTTAGCCGGTCCTTCCGCTTGGCCGCACAAGCCGTCGCGCGGAGCTTTCTGTGTCTTCCGCGACCAGTTTACCGCCGGTCTGCGTTTCCCTGTACATCCGTTCATCATAGATGTTTGTAATGTTTTCGGTGTGCCGCTCGGCAGTCTGGTACCCAACACCTTTCGTCTCCTCTGTGGTGTTGTTGTTTTGTTCAAGATTCACAACATCCCCCTCTGACCGGAGGGCTTTTTTTATTTCTATTATCCCAAGCAAGCCGAGACAGTCTTCTTCAACAAACTACCCTCTTCCAATAAACATTGGAAGGAGTATTTTTTTTACATTCGTATGCCCGATCGGGCCAACTTCCCGACCCAGTGGCAGGTCAGCCTACCCCCCACTCCCGAGCTGAAGAAATTCAAGACCCGACCGGACTACCTCCATGTTGCAAATATGCTAGCCGGTCTGCGCCTTGACATCAATAAGCTTCTTCACGAAGGAGTGATATATATCTTCGCATTGAGTCCCATACGGACTCCTCTTCCGACCGGTTTCGGTAAGAATTTTACTTCGGCGTTTGCTTTGATTGCTAACTGATTTTTCTCCTTTCCTTTGCAGCGGACATCGTCATGGAGTCGGTGATGGCTGGCATTCTGAAGAGAAAGGCGGCGGCGCTCGAAGCCGCGGCAGCCAAAGAAATGGAAGCACTGGGTATCCATCCGGTCGGATCCCATGAAGGAGAAAGCGGGACTCAGGCTGAGTCAACCGCTCTGACTTCTCAACAAAACGTGGCAAGCATAGCCACTCCCAGCGGAGGACAAACTGCCCCTGAAGAAGGTTCCGCTCGGGAAGAGGGACAACCTCTACAAAAGAGGCTCCGAGTGGAGACTCCCCTTCGGTCGGCTACCTCCGCGGTCCAACCATCCGAGCGGGTCACTGCGACTGCTCGGGGCAAGGCGCCAGAGGTCGAAGCCATATCGTCCGACCGGACGCCTTCTGAATGGGACGAGCCGGCTGCACCAATTGGGGCTACTCCGGTCAGCAGCCTTCCGCCCGCTCGTCACTCAGTCCAGCGCTCAACCATTCATTCCCAATTTTCTGTGCCGGCTTCTGATCCCCTTCCGACCGCCGGTCGGACGACCCCCGGTCATGGCCGCACGATTCAGGTCACTCTTCATCTCCCGACTGAAGAGCTGCTGCCAGAGGCCGACCGACCAACCGCACCCGAGCACACCATTACCTTGAAAGGGCCCCTAGCTGAGATGTGGGCTGATGCTCGGGCACGCATCGCGCTGATCCCCCTCCGAAACTTGGCCAATAGCCACATGCAGGAGGCCACGGGGGTAAGTTCGCATTCTCCGAAGTTTTGTATGCATTCTTTCCGATCGGCCACTAACAATTCTAATTTTCTTTTGCCAGAGATGGGTGGAGGAGATTGCAGTCTCCAACCGCCTAGCCATGGTGGATGAGGAGTTAAGGCAGCTGAAGGCGGCGTGCGGTACGTTCGGCTCTCAAGGCCCGTCGTACTCCGAGCTGCAGAAGAAGCTGAAGAAGGCTCAAGATTTGTTGGCGGTCGAGCAGAAAAAGACGGCCGATCAGACCCACGCCCTAGCCGAGTCCGAGCGACAAGTCAAGTCGCTTGACACAAAAATAACCTTGGCCACCACTTGGAAAAACACGGCCATTTCTGATTTAGAAAAGAAGAACGTGGAGGCTCGGGGCCTGGAGCTGAAGGTAAAGGAGCTGACGGAGCTGCTTGACAGGGAGAAGGTGGGCCGCTCGGCCGACGCCACCAAGCATAAGGACGAGCTGACCACTTTGCAGGAATCCCTCGCTGCATCTCAATTGGCCTTCAAACAATACCAAGAGGCCGAGCCGAGTCGGATTGCTGCTCTGAGACAGGGCTACATCCGCTCGCCCGAATTCTCGGAGAAAATCTGCGAGCGGATGTACACAGCTTTCGACTTGGCTATGACCACCACCATGACATATCTGAAGTCTAAGGGCCTTCTTCCGGAGTCCACTAATATTCCGGCCGGCGATCAGGTGGCGCTTCTGGATAACATCCCCAAGACCCTCTATGATTACATTGAGTAGACTGTCGGTAAATGTAGTCGGGCCGCTAGGCCGAAAAATGGTCTTTTCTGTACTTAGGCCGCTCGGCCGAAAGTTTCAATTTTAATGCAATGTTTTTCTTTCCTGTACTCTGTCCTTTCGCTGGTGAATATGTGTGTTGCCCGCTCGCCTATTATGAGATTCAAGTATTTGTCGTTGCCCTTCCGCTCGGCTAAATATGTAATATTTCCAATATGCAACATTCCGCTTTGATAGCAGAGATCGCTCGCTAGACACCGATGAAGTACCTTTGGGTACTGGGCCGAGCGGAACGTAGAGACGATCGAACGATATTGACGGCGAGTTTCTTGGACAATTGCATCCTTTTTATTGGCCTCTTCCGCTCGGGGGTTTATAGACGCCTGCTCGTCTCTCGATATTTATCGTCGGAGCTCGACGGTCTTCCGCTCGGAGGGTTTATAGACGCCGGCTCGTCTCTCGATATTTAACGTCGGAGCTCGACGGTCTTCCGCTCGGAGGGTTTATAGACGCCGACTCGTCTCTCGATATTTAACGTCGGAGCTCGACGGTCTTCTGCTCGGAGGGTTTATAGACGCCGGCTCGTCTCTCGATATTTAACATCGGAGCTCGACGGCCTTCCGCTCGGATGTTTATAGACGTCGGCTCGTCTCTCGATATTTAACATCGGAGCTCGACGGCCTTCCGCTCGGATGTTTATAGACGCCGGCTCGTCTCTCGATATTTAACGTTGGAGCTCGACGGTCTTTCGCTCGGATTATTTATAGACGCCGGCTCGTCTCTCGATATTTAACGTCGGAGCTCGACGGTCTTCCACTCGGATTATTTATAGACGCCGGCTTGTCTCTCGATATTTAACGTCGGAGCTCGACGGTCTTCCGCTCGGAGGGTTTATAGACGCCGACTCGTCTCTCGATATTTAACGTCGGAGCTCGACGGCCTTCCGCCGGAGGGTTTATAGACGCCGGCCTCCCTCGATATTTAATGTCGGAGCTCGACGGTCTTCCGCTCGAGGGTTTATAGACGCCGCCCTCGATATTTAACGCCGGAGCTCGACGACCTTCCGCTCGGATGTTTATAGACGCCGCCTCGCTCTCGATATTTAACCTGAGCTCGGCGGTCTTCCGCCGGAGGGTTTATAGACGCCGGGCCTCTCGATATTTAACGCCGGAGCTCAACGGCCTTCCGCTCGGATGTTTATAGACGCCGCTCATCTCGATATTTAACGTCGAGCCGACGGTCTTCCGCCGGATTATTTATAGACGGCTCGCCTCTCGATATTTAACGTCAGAGCTCGACGGTCTTCCGCTCGGATTATTTATAGACGCCGGCTCGTCTCTCGATATTTAACGTCGGAGCTCGACGGTCTTCCGCTCGGAGGGTTTATAGACGCCGGCTCGTCTCTCGATATTTAACGTCGGAGCTCGACGGCCTTTTTAAGGTTAACTTTAATACTGCTGCTCGGCAAACCCATTAGCCATCCTTTGAATTAAGTTTGTTTCCTGTATTACAAGGACATGGGCGACTAGAATATACACAAAAGTGAGTTACATCAGTGCACCTTTCACCCAGCTCAATAAGGCTGGAGATGATTTGCGCTCCAGGGTCGGTCCAGCTGCCGCTCGTCTTCATCCTCCAAGTAGTAAGCGCCCGAGCGGAGCTTTTCGATAACCTTGAAGGGGCCCGCCCAGGGAGCTTCCAGCTTGCCGACCTCGCCGACCGGCTTGATCTGGGGATTACGCGCCTGTTGTAGTTTTGCTTCATCCGTTGACGATACGCCATCAGCCGGACGGACGCCTTGGCTCACTCCTCATCAACCAAATCCAGTTCCATGTTCCTCCGCTCGGCGTTGCCCTCATCGTAACACTGGATCCGGACGGATTCGACACCGATTTCGATGGGAATCACCGCTTCGCCGTCGTATACCAGATGGAAAGGCGTGACGCCCGTTCCTTCCTTTGGAGTCGTTCGGATGGCCCATAGGACGCCCGACACTTCATCTACCCAGCTTCCTCCCAAGTGGTCGAGCCGAGCACGCAGAACACGGAGAATTTCCCGATTGGCTACTTCGGCCTGACCGTTACTTTGGGGATAGGCCACGGACGTGAATTGTTGCTCAATGCCATAGCTTTTGCACCAATCTTCGAGCAACTTCCCTGTGAATTGCCGCCCGTTGTCGGAAATCAGTCGGCGAGGGATGCCAAACCGACAGATGATGTGCTGCCATATGAACTTTTTGACCATCTGTTCGGTGATCCTGGCTAGCGGCTCGGCCTCCACCCACTTGGAAAAATAATCGACCGCCACTAGCAGAAATTTCCGCTGTCCGGTCGCCATAGGAAATGGACCGACGATATCCATTCCCCATTGATCGAACGGACATGAGACTGTTGATGCCCTCATTTCCTCTGCCGGTCGGTGGTAGAAGTTATGGTACTTCTGGCACGAAAGGCACGTCGACACTGTCCGAGCGGTGCCAGAAGTACCCGGCCAATAGGATCTTCTTAGCCATTGTCCGCCCGGATGTCCTCCGCATGATCCTTGATGTACTTTGGAGGATGTCGAGTCCTCCGAGCTCACGATTTCAACAATGCGCGAAAGCCTTCTTGTAAAGCTGATCGTCGATGAGTGTGAACCGACCAGCCTCCTCCTCAGCACTGGCTTCATTCTCGATCGACGGTGGCACCCGAGCCAAATTCCATAATGGTGTCCTCCACGCCGGAGCGTAAGGCCTTCCATACGGTCGACGGTGCCACCAACAATACTTGTTCAATTGGTTGAATGGAGACCGACGTTATTGAGCTCGTGAGTTTGGCTAACTCATCGGCCGCTTTTCTGCTCTGGTATCTTCTCGACAATAACTTCTAAAATTGGCTTTAAGTTTCTCAAAGGCTTCAGCAGATAGCTTGAGCCGAGCATCGTTGATTTCAAGGTACCGAGAGCCGAGTAGCCAATCGAATCGAATGGTTGCTACCCAACCGCTCCCACATGTCGTGGCCGCTATGAGGGCCTCATACTCCTCATTGTTTGTAGCTTTATAATCCAATAGGACGAATAAGTGCATCTTTTCTTCTTGAGGAGAGAGCAGCAAGATTCCAATCGCTCCCGAGCCGAGTGGATGATCCGTCCACAAATATTTTCCACATAGCTTCCGGCTCTGAATTCTGCACCTTAGTCACAAAATCTGCTAAGGACTGCGCTTTGATTGCCGAGCGGGGCTGGTATTGGATGTCAAATTCACTTAACTCCGTCGTCCATTTGATGAGCCGCCCGGACGCTTCTGGATTCAATAATACACGCCCGAGCGGGCTATTGGTTTTGACAATGATGGTATGCGCCAGGAAGTATGGACGAAGACGCCGAGCGGCGAGGACCAGAGCAAAAGCCAACTTCTCGAGCCCAGTGTAGCAAGATTCAGCATCTTTTAAAATATGACTAAGGAAATACACAAGCCCTTCTCCGCTCGTCCTCACTAATGCCGAGCCGATTGCTTGCTCAGTTGAAGACAAGTAAATACAAAGTGGCTCACCCGCAGTCGGCTTGGCTAATACCGGGAGAGAGCCCAGATATGCCTTCAAATCTTCGAACGTCCGATCACATTCTTCGTCCCAGAGAAACTTATTGGCCTTGCGCAAGATTTTGAAAAAAGGAAGGCTCCGGTCGGCGGTTTTGGAGATGAATCTGGACAGAGCAGTTATCCGACCGGTCAAACGCTGTACTTCCCTTGTATTTCTTGGAGGCGACATGTCTTGTAGAGCTTTCACCTTGCTGGGATTTGCTTCGATTCCCCGCTCGGTCACTATGTAACCTAAGAAACGCCATCATTTTGCTCCGAACAGGCACTTCTGGGGATTTAACTTGACTTCATATTTCCGTAGCGTTCGGAAGGTTTCCTCCATGTCTCTGAAGAGATCGGCCGCTCGGACGGACTTGATAAGAATGTCGTCCACATAAACTTCCAGATTCCGCCCGATCTGCTCCTTGAAGACTTTGTTCATCAAGCGTTGATAAGTGGCTCCCGCGTTCTTCAATCCGAACGGCATCACATTATAGCAAAGAGGGTGCCGCCCGTCACGGTCGACTTTTCTTGATCTTCACGCGAGGGCACTGATGATAGCCCGTAAGCGCCGAGCATATTAATTCGCAAACCGTAGAGTCCACCAAATTGATCTATCCGGCAGAGAATAAAAGTCTTCGTGCAAGCTTTGTTGAGATCCTGAAATCTAGCAACTTCTCCACCTCCACTGAGATAATTTGGTTTTGTTCTGAGTTGAAATCCCTCTTCTTTTGCTTTATTGGCCTGGCGTCCGGTCATACATGTAGCTCGTGCTATGCTATCATCGGTGAGATACCCGATAGCTATGCTATCATCGGTGAAATACCCGATAGCTCATGCGTTTCCCACATGAACACATCATGGTTTTGCTTCCGACAGGCAATCAGCTCGTCCTTCTTTTCTGTCCTCGGATCGACCACGATAAAGGTAGTGACCTTCGGTCAGTTGGGGTGCACTTGTACTTCTTCTTTCTCTTCATAGACCAGCATGGGTGACTTTTCCAGAATTGTATTTACCTCCATCCGTTGCGCCTTCTGAGCGGCTCGCGACTTAGTCTTGACCATCTCGATGTAGCACCGGCGAGCTGTACGATGAGGGAGAGTCGACTACCACGAAGTTTGCTGTCCGTGTCCTCCTGAGCGGCTCCTCTCCCAGCGAGATAGCCAGCCGGATTTGCCCGACTGGCAGGACTTCATTGCCCATAAACCCGTAGAGCGGGGTTGTCATGGGCAGCAGCTCGGCGCGGTCGATTTGTAGTTGATCGAACGCCTTTTTGAATATTATGTTGACCGAGCTTCCTGTGTCAATAAAAACGTAATGAATAGTGTAGTTGGCTATTACCGCTTTGATGAGCAGAGCGTCGTCGTGGGGTACTTCAACTCCTTCCAAGTCCCCCGGCCCAAAACTGATTTCGGGTCCGTTCGCCCGTTCCTGGCTGCAGCCGACCGCATGGATCTGGAGCTGCAGGACGCTCGCCTTCCTTGCTCGGTTGGAATCTCCTCCGGTCGGCCCGCCAGCAATAATGTTGATCTCGCCTCGGGAAGTATTACTTCTATTTTCTTCTTCCCGAGTGGATGGTCGGGACCGTTCTCTTGACGTTCGGTGATTCTCCTGTCTTGGAGAGCGATGCCGATCGGTAGTCTGTTGTTGTCGCCTATCGGCTCGCGTCCGATCGGCTTCATGAGTTCTCTGTCGCCTGTCGACTGAGGGAGACCGTCGGCCGCCATTCCGGGGAACGGGATGAGCAATTAAGGGAAGACTTCGACAATCCCTTGTGTTGTGTGTATCCGTCCGGTGGAAGGAGCAGAACATCGGGTCTTCTTTTGCTTGGGCAGCGGGGCAGCTACCTCTTGCACGTGAGACGCATGGGGAGAGGATTGCTTTGCCTCGGTCCTGAGGCATCCGCTCGGAGGAGCCCGCCGTTGGAGTTTTTCCGGCCGCTGGGCTTCTCCACGCTGATGTATTCTGGGTCTTGCGTAGCATGTGGTCATAGTCTCGTAGCGGCTTGATGAGCGATCGGAAGAAATCCCCATCCACTAGGCCTTGTGTGAAGGCATTCATCATGGTCTCCGAGGTGGCGTTGGAATATCCATGGCCACTTTGTTGAACCGGATGTAAGCTCTGAGCGATTCACGGGCTTCTTGTTTGATGGCTGATGACGCTAAGTTTAATAGCGCCGACTGCTTGCAAAATGATGGAGGAAGGCCGTTCGGAAGTCCTTGAAGCTTGTGATGGATCCGTCCGGCAGCCTCCGAAACCATCGTTGAGCCGATCCCGATAGAGTGGTAAGAAAAACTCGGCACTTTACTCCATCTATGTATTGATGGAGAGTAGCTGTGTTATCGAACTTACCCAGATGATCATCCGGGTCGGTTGTCCCATTGTACTCGCCGATCGTCGGAGGCACGTAGTGCTTGGGCAGAGGGTCTCGTAGGATAGCCTCTGAAAATTGGCGATTAATCCGCTCGGGTGATGCGTCCGCTCGGGGGGCTTTTCCTTTTCTGTCATCTCGTTTAGGCATTTCATCAGAAGAAGATCCCCGATCTCTATTAGTTGCGGCGGCTTCGGGGGTGCGGAATAGGGCCCGATGAAATGCAACGGTGGCCGGTGGTGCTTCCGCTCGACCACCAGACGCTAACGTTGCTTGCTGCTCCGGCCGCTCGGCTGTTGCTTTCTGTTTTTGCTCCACAAGCTTCGCGACCCTCAACTCGATTAGAGTGTCGAGTTCCTCCGTGGAAAGCGTCACCGTGTGTTGTCGTCCAGCCTCGTCCATTGTTTCCGTTCGGATGCAGGAGCGTTCCCATAGACGGCGCCAAATTGATCCTGCCCGAATGCTAATCAACGGACGCTGGGCACGTGACGCTCCCCGGCTGCTGACGTGGATCTTCGACTGGTTGCACGAACCTCCGGCGAACCTGCACAGAAGTCGGGCCGGGAAGGGGTTCCCGGCGTCAACCCTCCGACGCTCAAGTCAGGTAAGCAAGTAGTGAAAAAAGTGGCTCCAAAGGTGTCCAACGCATACCTCCGGCGAAGTATAAGGCTCTTTATATAGAGCGGTGGAGAAGCGAGTGTACACCTACCGAGGTGTACACGTGTCAGCGGCCCATACCCCAGTAAGGACTTGTTAGTGAGCTTACCTGACCCATACAGCTACAGTCCAAGCATGTCCTCGATGGGATAGCGGAACCCCCTGTCATAAGATTTGCAGTATGGCCTACATGTGGAACATACCCGCTGTCAGAAAAAGATGTCCCTTGTCCTTTTGCCCTTACTCCCGGGAGAGAGTCCGACCGGCCGGCTTCCGCGACATCCAGCCGGACGTATGCGGTGGTTTACTTGGGGAGATTCTTACTCACGTACTTTGTGGAGACTGTTAGCAGTGCTAACTGATGGCTTTGGCCGAGCGTGCAATCCGATCGGCCCTGCGATCTTGTCCGCTGAGCGCCGGAACCCTGACTTTCGACGAGACACCTTCAACCATCAACTAGACACCGGTCGGCCGCCCGACCGGTCGAACCCGCCCCTCTCCGCCCGGCCATCTGCTACTTTGACTTCCACGTGGCGTTGACTCCTCCGGACGTGGGCCCCTGTTCTTACAACCGGATCATAGGTAATGATATTTGTAGTAGGGAGTTAAAGTAAATAAAACTTTACATACAAAAATGAAAATAAAATTTTTTAGAAATGAAGATTACATGCCAAGTTAACTTTGTGATTAGAGATTTTTCTTTAATTTACTTTTTTTTATATACAATTTAACAACAATAAATAATAAAAATAATAAAATTCTATATAAAAAACTTATTAAAGCAAATGGACACTTGGCAAAAATTAAAAGGACGCCTTTATCTTTTAGATTTTTTCCAATGTGCATTTTAATAATTTTTTATCAAAAAATATTTTATTCCACTGTATAATTATTCCACGGTGCTTCAATTTTCATCTGGATATTCACAATTAAATTTTAATTACGATGTATTTTATAGAATTTTTTTTCCTAAATAAGATTTGTAATTAAGAGATACTATACTTTTAGGTCATTCATCATGAACACTTCTTGATTTATCTTAGCGACTGATAGAAAACTTTTGTGGAGTCGGACTGGTCACCCCAGATTAGGGGTGCCAATTTTTCCCATGTGTTCGGGACCCCGTAGAGAAAATCCGAAATGGGGACGGGTTTGGGGAGTTAATTTGGGTATGGATTCGGGTTCTGGGAATTTTAAAATCCTCGAAACTAAACCGGGGGATTATGGGTATGCTATCCCCATCCCCGAACTCGCCCCGGTTTTAATAATAATAATAATAATAATTGATCCAGTCCGGAAGCTGAGTCGGATGGACCGCCGGGTGAGGTGGCGAGAACGTTGACCGAGTCGTGATGTCCCGGAGGGGGGTGTGCTGAGATGACTCCCGTGTTGACCAAGTCTTTGGAAGTCCTCTGGTCAACGCTACCCTGCAGCCAGCGACCAGGTCCCCCCGATCCCTAATACCCCGAGGCTCGAGGCGGATACAACGAACATATAAGTAACAGGCTAATATCAAAATAATAATAAAATAAATAGAGAGTGAGTACGGTAATGTACCTTGGCCTAGGGGGCGCCCTAGGATGAGACGCGACTTGAGCTGTCGTGATCCGGAAGAACAGATGACTCTGATCAGGCTGGAGAGAGGGATCTGACGACGCGAAGCAGGATGCGACACGGAGGCGGAAGACGAGCTGTAAGTCGGGAGATAATAGCGGCATGCAAGTCGAGCTAAGACATCGGCACATAGGCCGGGATAAGACACCAGTACGTAGACCGGGATAAGATAGTAGTACGCAGACCGAGATAAGATGTCGGTACGTAGACCGGGAGACGAGATCGGCACGCAGGCCGGAGTAAAATATGGGCACACAGGTCGGACGATACAAAGACCGGAACATAGCCACGGCTCGATGGTTGGAACACAACCACAACACAAAGCTGCAACAAGGACGAAATCGACACGTGGACTGCCAACAGTGACAGTAACGCTGTAGGGTTGGCCCAGGTCCTGGGCCGGCGAAGACCGTGGGTCAGCTGGGATAGCAGGTCGGCCAAGATAGTGGGCCCGTCGAGGGCTACCACTCGAGATGGTGACCGGAAGGGAGGGGGGCCGGTGTAGGGGCTGTGACGCTAGAGAGAGGCGGCACTACGGCGTCGACGTGGAGGGGGAGAAAGAGCTGCCAGCGCAGGGCTACTCGCTGGAGCTGCCGGCGAGCTACGAGGGAGAGAGGAGGCGGTCGGATGAACGACGATGAGGGCAGTAGGCTGTCAGCGTGCCGACGAGCTCAGGAGAGGAGGCCGCTGCCGGTGACGCCGAAGGCCTCTTTGGGTTGCAGCAGTGCTCTGCGACGGCATCGGCCTAGAGGCGTAGTGTGCGCGAGGAGTCGAGGGAGGCGTCGGAGAATGTGGCTACGGTGATCGCGATGGCTACTGGGAAGGAGGAGGAGAGGAGAGAGCAAAGGAGTAGGGAGAGTGATGACTGGCCGACGGACGTGGGTTCGACGTCGTTGGAATGGGGAAGGCGGTGCTGGCGTGCGCCCCTCCCTTGGCGGCGGCAAGAGGAGAAGGACAAAGGAGATGAGGAAGAGGAGGGGCGGACGTCGCCGACGTCCATCACTCGAGGGCGGCTGCGGCGAGAGGGGGAGAAGCCTCCCCTCCTCCCCCGGGGCACACCCCGAAGCAATCCAAACTCCCCTCCTTTGAGCCCTAAACAATGTAATGACCATATTGCCCTTCCCTTTTTTTTTTAAAATCCCCTCTATGCCCCTTAATCAATATCCACATCACAAGTCTCTCCTCCAAGTCTAGTCGAAGGAGACGCAATTCCGACTGACTAGACCCATCCAAACAAAAAACAGAATCGCTACTGAATGCAAAGTCATATCGCAGGTCTGTCATATAATGTCGAATGAGTAACTATGGCAATGCCGGGCAAGCGATCGATTGGATGCCGAGCAGGAGAGCATGGGGATCGGGCGACAATCAATCCCGACCAGGCAACCAAAAAGTATCGACCGAGTGATTGAGAATGTCGAGCGAGTCGAAAGACGATGGGTGCATGACGTCAAGCGTGCGATCGAGCGACAATTAATCAGGATCAAGCGACCGAAAAAATACCGACCGAGCGATGATACATCGCGATCAGATAAAATAAAGAGAAGGATGAACTAGCAAAGCCGTGAGCGCGACTGAGAAAGTGATGACCGACCATAAATCGCAACTGAGCGATAAAGAGAATGATGGACGAGTAAAGTCGTGAGCGCGACGGAGAAAGTGATGACCGAGCGACAAAAAACCGCGACCTGGCAATAATGAGAATGATGGACAAGCAAAGTCGTGAGCGCGACGGAGAAAGTGTCGACCGAGCAACCATAGATCGTGACTGGGCAATAACGAGAATGATGGATGCGCAAAGTCGTGAGCGCGACCAAGCGAGTGCTGACCGAGCGACTGTAAATCGTGACCAAGCAATAAAGAGAATGATGGACACGCAAAGTCGTGAACGCGACTAAGCGAGAGCTGACCGAGCGACCGTAAATTGCGACCGGGCAATAAAGAGAATGATGGGCGCATAAAGTCGTGAGCGCGACCGAGAAGGTGCTGGCCGAGCGACCATAAAGCATGACCGGATAATAAAGAGAATAATGGACGAGCAAAGTCATGAGCGCGACTGAGCGAGTGCCGACCGAGCGACAGTAAGTCGCGACCTGGCAATAAAGAGCGTGACCGAGCGACCGTAAAGCGCGACCGGGCAATAAAGAGAATGATGGACGTGTAAAGTCATGAGCACGACTTAGCGAGTGCTAACCGAGCAACCGTAAATCGTGACCGGGCAATAAAGAGAATGATGGATGCATAAAGTCGTGAGCGCGACCGAGAAGGTGTTGGCCGAGCGACCATAAAGAGAACGACCGGATAATAAAGAGAATGATGGATGCGCAAAGTCGTGAGCGCGACCGAGCGAGTGCCGACTGAGCGACAGTAAGTCGTGACCTGGCAATCGAAAAATGTCGCTCCGGAAATAGAGAATGCCTATCGAGCAGAATAAAAACGGGCGCACGATGCCGAGTGCACAACTAAGAAAACCTTTAAGCGATAGGCCGATCAGCATAAAGCGAGTAGCCGTGTGGTACCAGTGAGTGGCCGAGCTAATGGTCAAGCTGCAGCGATGAGCAAAATGTGAATGGCGAGTGTCAGGCAGAGCAGCGAGTAGAGCGAGTATGATGGGTGCCGGGCAGACCGGCAAGTGAGCGGTGAGTGCCAATCGAGCTACAATGGTGAGCTAAACGCGAATGATGAGTGCCAAGCAAAGCGTCAAGTGAGTATGATGAGTGTCGGGCAGAGCGGCAAGTGAAGTGAATATGATGAGTGTCAGGTAGAGCGGTAAGTGAAGCGAATGTGATAAGTGCCGGGCAGAGCGGCAAGGGGGCGGTGAGTGTCGACCGAGAGGCGTGAGAGCAGAGCTCACTTATAACTCGCACTGGGGCGAGCGTCTGGAGGTGTGAGAGCAGGGCTCACTTATAACTCGCACTGGGGCGAGAGTCTGGAACAACCGACTGTGAAGGTCGTTGGGCGTGAGAGTCATGCTCACTTATAACTCGCACTGAGGCGAGAGTCTGGAATCCCGACCGGGAGGTGTTCTGGAGGCCTGGCCAAGAAATGCTTTGGAGGTCTAACCAGGAAATGTTCTGGAGGCCTGACCAAGAAATGTTCCGGAGATCTGACCAGGAATTGATCTAGAGGTCTGACCTAGACTTGATCTGGAGGTCTGACAAAGAATTGATCTGGAGGTCTGACCAAGAATTGATCTGGAGGTCTGCTCCAGACTTGATTTAGAGATCTGACCAAGAATTGGTCTAGAAGCTCGATTGAGAGATCGTTAGCGATACTCTGATCCAAGACCAGTGGCGATAACTCGACCCCGACCGGGGGAGGATATGCCTTGAAACCCATGGAAGCGGAGCCCATAGCAATGTGAGGGAACAGAGTCTTTATCATACCTGGTGGCGAAGTGATGTCAACCGACTGGCTCGAATCCCAAATGTCCGTACAGTCAGTGAGAGAAATAATGTCGATCCCTTGACTCCCAAATGTCCGCGGAGTCAGGGAGAGAATAATCTGAACCTTGACCGTCCCAGGGAGTGAAGCCGATAGCCATATGAAGGAGCATAGCCTGTAACCATAAAGAAAGTAGAACACCGCGGGTATAGGTAGCAGAGCCTGTAGATGTAAGAGGATGCAAAACAGGTGGAGGATGCAGAGCATATAATAATAATAGAGTGCCTATAGCAGTAAGAGATTGCTGAGTCCCATGGTGAAGGGTGCAGAGCCGGTAGTGCAGAGTCGGTAGTAGTAAGAGGATGCAAAGCCTCATGGCGAAGGGTGCAGAGCCTATAATACAACTGATCGGGGAGCTGGGCCCCTAATCCCTTATTAGAGAGTAAAGCCCCTAACCTGTAATCAAAGAGCGAGACCCTTATATCCTGATCGGGAACTCATACTGCGAGTCAATGATCGGGGAGTTGTGTCCCTAGTGCATGAGCGGGGAGCTGTGTCCCAAGTGTATGAGCGGGGAGCTGGGCCCCTAGTGTCTGATCAAAAATTGAAGACCCTAGTCTTTGATCAAGGAACTAGGATCTTACTCTCTTATCAGGGCAGTATAGCAGATCCTATAACTGTAGAAAGAGAGCAGAGCCCGTAGCGTACCTGATCGAGGAGTCGTGCAAACCAGTTGAGGGTTGGTCTCGATCCCTTGACTCCCGAATACCTGTGGAGTCAGGAAAAAAATGTAATGGAAAAACTAACCTGCCGGCCAGTTGATGCTCCAACTCAGTTCCTCGACTCTCGAATACCCGTGGAGTGAGTGTAGAAGATAATACGTTCGTCAGGATCCTCTGAGACTTTGATAATGGCAGAGAACCTCCCAATGTCGTCCATCTTCACGTTCCAGAATAGGTGAAGGAGATTCCCACAGATGATGTCAAATTTGATCATGTCCGTAAGCTGAGTCGGATGGACCGACGGGTGAGGTGGCGAGAACGTTGACTGAGTTGTGACGTCCCGGAGGGGGGTGTGCTGGCTCCCGTGTTGACCAAGTCTTTGGAAGTCCTCTGGTCAACGCTATCCTGCAGATAGCAACCAGGTCCCCCAGGTCCCTGGTACTCCGAGGCTCTAGGCGGATACAACGAACATATAAGTAATAGGCTAATACCAAAATAATAATAAAATAAATAAAGAGTGAGTACGGTAACGTACCCTGGCCTAGGGGGCGCCCTCGGATGGGACGTGACTTGAGCTGTCGTGACCCAGAAGAGCAGATTGTTGGTTGCTACTCGGAAAACCTATAGGTTCCACTATACAAAAATTTTGTACAAAGGTCTGAACCTTTTCCTAGCTACCATGTGTTCTTTTAAATTAAATTTTGGATCGCCTGCGGAACTTAACACGTTTGATCCAAAACTTAATCTATTTGTTCTTTTAGGTTTTGACTTGGATCTCCTGCGGAACTTAACACGTTCGACCCAAGTCTCCTTAAGTTATTAATTTCATTAAATATTAATTTTCATAAAAGGTTCCCAGTACTGACGTGGCGAGGCACATGGCCTTCTTGGATATGGGAGCAACCACCACCGACTAGACAAAACCTTTAATAGAAAGCTAATATTTAATTTCCTAAAATAACTTTAGGTTAACCAAAGAGAACAATCAAATCACAAGGAAAAGAAAAAACAAAAGAACACAACTTCGAAAAAACATATTCGAAATTCTAGAACGTAAGCCTCTTGTATTTGGTATTATTTCCATAAATAACTAGCATGATGCGGAAATAGAAATTACTAGTTATACATTGTAGAAAAACCTCTTGATCTTCTACCGTATTCCTCTTCTAACCTCGGACGTTGTGTGGGCAACGATCTACCGAGATGAGAAACCACCAACCACCTTCTTCTCCTCCAAGCAAGGTTCGGCCACAAAGGAAGAACTTCACCAAAGAAGAAAATCAAAATACTAACCAAGCTCCAAGAGATGCTAGCTTTCTCTCCTTCTTCTTCTTCTCCAAGTAGTATCCGGCCACCACAAGAACTCCAAGAGAGATGAAGTATTCGGCCACCACAAGAGGAAGAGAGGGAGAGGGTAATGGCCGGCCACAACACCAAGGAAAAAGGGAGAGAAAACAATAGAGGTTGTGTCCTATGAAGGCACCCTCACCCCTTCTTTTATATTCCTTGGCCTAGGCAAATTAGGAAATTTAATTACAATAAATTTTCCTTAATTTCCTTGACTTGATTTAATTGAGAGAAATAAAATAAAATTTCCCAAATCAATTTCAAGTGGTCGGCCATCATTGGAAAACAAAAGAGGACAAGTTTTAATCAACAATTAAAACTTCCTAATTTGTTTCCGGAAATTTTAAGAAATAAAATTTCTCTTTAAAATCTCTTCATGGTTAATAAAAGGAAATATCTATAATTTTAATTTTATTAACATGTGAATAGTTTTAAAGAGAAAATAAAACATCTCTCCAATCTACAAATAAGGAAAGAGATCTAATCTCTTTCTTTAATCTTTTGTAAATCTTTTACAAGAGAGATATTTTAATTCTAATTCTCTTTAAATTATATCTTCCACATTATAATAAAATTAAAATTAAATTTCTTTTTATTTTTTTGGCGGCCCTACTAGCTTGGGTTCAAGCTAGGGCCGAACCTAGGCTGGCCCTAGCTTGGTTCCCAAGCTAGCTTGGCCCGCCATCATGGGTATGAAGGTGGGTATAGGTGGGTATAGAACTCTATAAATAAGAGGCTACGATAGGGATCGAGAGGAGGAATTGGTTTTGGTCTCCCGATTAAGCATCCCGTGTTCGCTTGAACACACAACTTAATTTTATCAATGATAATTCATTCCACTAGAGAACTATCATTGAACTACCGCACCAATCCCAAATTACATTTTTGGGCTCCTTCTTATTATGAGTGTGTTAGTCTCCCTGTGTTTAAGATATCGAATGTCCACTAATTAAGTGAGTTACTGACAACTTATTTAATTAATATCTAAGTCCAAGAGTAGTATCACTCAACCTTATTGTCATGTCGGACTAAGTCCACCTGCAGGGTTTAACATGACAATCTTTATGAGCTCCTCTTGAGGACATTATCAACCTAGTATCTCTAGGACACAGTTTCCTTCTATAATCAACAACACACACTATAAGTAATATCATTTCTCAACTTATCGGGTTTATTGATTCAACGAACTAAATCTCACCCATTGATAAATTAAAGAAATAAATATCAAATATATGTGCTTGTTATTATATTAGGATTAAGAGCACACACTTCCATAATAACTGAGGTCTTTGCTCCTTTATAAAGTCAGTATAAAAGAAACGACCTCAAATGGTCCTACTCAATACACTCTGAGTGTACTAGTGTAATTATATAGTCAAGATAAACTAATATCTAATTACACTACGACCTTCTAATGGTTTGTTCCTTTTCCATTTTGGTCGTGAGCTACTGTTTATAATTTATAAGGTACTGATAACATCATCTTCTGTATGTGACACCACATACTATGTTATCTACAATATAAATTAAATGAACAACTACAAACAAATGTAGACAATTAGACCAAATGTGATTCTTTATTCATAATAAATGTTTACAAAGCTTAGGCTTTCAGTATACATTCCAACACAGATGACTTTGATCAGGCTGGAGAGAGGGATCTGACGACGCGAAGCAGGATGCGACACGGAGGTGGAAGACGAGCTGCAGGTTGGGAGATAATAGCGACACGCAGCCCGAGCTAAGACACTGGCACACAGGCCGAGATAAGACACCGATACGTAGACCGGGATAAGATAGTGGTACGCAGAACGAGATAAGATGTCGGTACGTAGATCGGGAGACGAGATCGGTACGTAGGCCGGAGTAAAATATGGGCACACAGGTCGAACGATACAAAGACCGGAACATAGCCACGGCTCGAAGGCCGGAACACAACCACAACACAAAGCTGCAACAAGGATGAAATCGACACGTGGACTGCCGACAGTGACAGTAACGTTGTACGGTTGGCCCAAGTCGTGGGCCGGCGAAGACCGTGGGTCAGCTGGGACAGTAGGTCGACCAAGATAATGGGCCTGTCGAGGGCTACCACTCGAGATGGCAACCGGAAGGGAGGGGGCCGGTGTAGGGGCTGTGACGCTAGAGAGAGGCGGCACTACGATGTCGACGCGGAGGGGGAGAAAGGGCTGCCAGCGTGGGGCTGCTCGCTAGAGTTGCCGGCAAGCTACGAGGGAGAGAGGAGGCGGTCCGCCACAGAGGCAGTCCACCGCAGAGGCGGTCGGATGAACGACGATGAGGGCAGTAGGCTGTCAGCGTGCCGACGAGCTCAGGAGGAGGAGGCCGCTGCCGGTGACGCCGAAGGCCTCTTTGGACTGCAGTAGTGCTCTACAACGACATCGGCCTGGAGGCGTAGTGTGCGCGAGGAGTCGAGGGAGGCGTCGGAGAACGTGGCTACGGTGACCGCGATGGCCGCTGGGAAAGAGGAGGAGAGGAGAGAGCAAAGGAGTAGGGAGAGTGATGACTGGCCGACGGACGTGGGTTCGACGTCGTTGGCGTGGGCCCCTCCCTTGGCGGCGACGAGAGGAGAAGGACAGAGGAGATGAGGGGCAGACGTCACCGACATCCATCACTCAGGGTGACTGCGGCGAGAGGGGGAGAAGCCTCCCTTCCTCCCTGTAGATGGCGTGAAGCACCAAAACTCCCCTCCTTTAAGCCCTAGACAGTATAATGACCATCTTACCCCTCCCTTTCTCTTTAATCCCCTCTATGCCCCCTTAATCAATATCCACATCAATAATAATAATAATATAAGTGAGATAAAAATAAAATCCCTAATTCCTAAACAGAAAACCCTACGCCATTCACCCATTTGACATTTCGATGCCGCCATCCCTTCGTCGCGTCAATCTCTGTCGACACCGCTCCCTTCATCGTGTCGATCTCCGCCGACGCCGCTCCCTTCGATGAGGCAACGCCTTCGGCCTCTCTAGTCTCCTGCCATCATTGATCGCTCCCTACCTCCTGTCCAAGCTTGATCTTTGCTCTAGTTTCCCGTCGACGTCGTCAGCCTACACATCCTCCGATCCTTGTATGTCATCAACACTTGCTCCCGTCGTCAGTGAGGTGAGCCATATTTCAAGTTTTTGTCATCAACACTTGTTAGCCAAAGTCGTTAGAATCATTGTTCTCACCTCGATGCACATGCTCTTTCAGATGGAAAGGAGAATCTAACAAGATTTTCCTTCTTTCCATCTTGATCAAGGGTGAAACCAGGCCTTATTGCTGAATGTTTCAACAAATTAAACAGTTAATGGCTTTGCTCTGTTAGAGGAATCACTATTGCTAATCAAATCATCAATCCATGTTGCTTTGGCATAAAAACATGATGTTGATGGTTATGCTAAACTTTATTTATTCAAAATTTTAGTAGCTCAACCACTTTCACAGTTAGGAACGCAAACAAGCCTGGCAGAGGTAGTGAACTAGTGTTGTCTTTTTTTTTTCTCTTTTACTTGTCTGATAAAAGAAGACAATCAATTAAGGATATATACTCTCTGATAGATTAAGATTGTGCTACTTTTATAATGATTAAGGATATTAATCAATTAAGAAGACTTTTCTTTAAAATATATCATCCATAAAACTCATTAAAAATATATTTAGTTGAAGGTCATTATTAATAATCATGATTATTTTCTGAAGATTATGTTATCTAATCTGTTTGGTTCAAGTTATGAGTGATTTTTAGGTAATGGAGCATGACTGTCATGCCAACAAATGAGTGATATAACTTGGAATATGATTACCTTATAAGTGTGAGATTTTATGTGATTTTCATATTAATAATTTTTTTTCAAAATCATCCTCTGCTTATTGTCCTTTCGGACAAAAATACCTTTGTATTATGACCACTCACCCAATGCACTCATCTTCAAATAGCTCCGCGGATAACAAGATTGCAAGATCTCCGTTGTTTGTCTCAGTGACGACGGTCGCCGAGGCTCCTTCTCGCTCCTAGACGGGTAAGTTCGAACCCTACGTGTATCCTCTTGGGTCTCTTGCTTCAATTCAAGTTCTTCCCTCCCCCCCCCCCCGCTGCACGTCCCCCCATTCCTATTGGAAGGAAGCTCTGAAAACCCTTTGATCCCCAGGCACCACCTTGGACATCGTCATCATTGACACCAACGAGTCTGACACTTAGATGTCAATTCCAAATATGGATTCGCCCTTCGTCACCCGCAGCTACTTAGATCTGTTACAGCCGAGGCTCGCCTACGTCCCCCAGCCTCGGTCTCTTCTTCCATAGTCACCATCGCCACATCGGATTGTGGTGGACCACAATCTCCTATGAGTCAAAACGTGTTAGTGGCCATCAGCTAGAGACGGATCTTGCTAATTAATATTATCCTTAGCTTAGGTTAGCCCAATTTTTTTAATTACCTATGTATTTTTTTTTACTTAGCCTACTAAACACTCCTTTCATAACCAAAGTCCAGTCCACCTCATTAAGATCAAGTTCATCCTAACTCTAATTCCTAGATCCTTACTTAGCGTTAATATGGCTGCATGACTCCTTTGAGGGTCAAGTCGGCTTAGAGCTAAGATTGTGTTCGGTTAGGGTAATGTAATCAAGTTTGTAATGTAATAAAATGTATAATGTAATGTAATTAATATTACATTACTATGTTTGGTCAATGAGTTGTATACCATGCAGGTAATCTTTGATTACAAGAGTGATTATATTCTTTTGTTTAGTATCCATTATTTTTTATAAGGAATATAATTCATATTATCATAAAATAATAAAAATATCCATATAACTAAATTACAATGGGCAAAGCCTGTTCAGGAAATTCTTATAAATATCTTTTGTTTGGAGTCAATATTGTTTGGTATCCATTATCCTGTTCAAGAAATTACAAGTTTAAATTGTCCAAATTGTATTCCAAGATTGCCTATTTTATAACTAAACAATGAGCTATAGGTGGTCAGAGGAATGCATAATGAACCTCAAGAGGGCAGAAGACTGCTCGCTGCGAAGGTAGGTCATCTGATTGGGTTTGACATTGAACCTAAGGAGTCTATTGGTTGTGTCCACCATCTCCGGGACATCGCTGAACCATCGGCCATTCCATGGTCCCGCATACTAGTATTGTTGCATCCCTGACCAAATGAACAACTGTGGGTCTCCTCACAGACCAAGGCTGTAGACGAATTAGCCTGGAGTTAGATCGCTATCGCTCATCAACGTCGTGATGTTGATGTTAAGATTGGTCCCATTCTTCAGCCTCCTTTGCTCCACAATCATGCCAAGAATATGGGTATTTGTTGGGAAGTTGAAGCTCTGCCACGTGAATTCGTCTGAGCCACTACCGTTGCCAGCTTCATGGATCGCGAAGTTCCCATCCTCGAGGAGCCGTGCGACGAGATTTGAGAGGGGAGAATCGAGTGCGCTAGAAGTCCAAAGGACGCTAAAGCTTCCATCAGTGAGGACGAGCTCCCCGACGGTGGTCAAAGAGAGGTTGCCTGAGCGGGAAGTTATTGATAGATCGAATAGTGCGATAGAGGGGGGTGAATATCGCATCTTTTTAAAACTTTTCCTTAGTCTTTTAAAAACAGAGTCATGCACAACGGAAAGTAAAAGAATAGACAAGTCTGTTTTACTTCGTTCGGAGCCTAGCTCGACTCCTATTCGAAGGCCCGCGATCCTTGATCGCACCGATGAGCAATCCACTATAACTTTTCTTTCCGAAATCCTCGGAAAGAAGCAGATCGTACAAATGAGCAGAGTAAGATAGTAACAGCCTACTATCTTACTTGAATTAAGTACAATGCAAGTAAAACAAATATATCGATTACTTAGATAGAAGATGTAGCTCGATCAGCACTTCTTGGATGGTACAACAACTTGCTTGATGGATGTGTAGAAGAGTAGTAGCACGAACAACTTTTTCACAGAGATAATATCAGAACCCGTTACCCAGCCATGAACTTGGAGCTTCACTTTTATAAGAATCGTTAACGTTCGGTCGACCGATCCTTGGGTTTGGTCGACCGAACCCGCTCCCTTCCTTCCTGGCTGGAGTCTGACGCTGGCTCGATCTTCTGCATTAACTGGTCATTAAGGGTTCGATCGACCGAACCTATTTTTCGGTCGACCGAACAGCTTCCTTCCCTGTTCATCGAAATCTGCTGAGATCTTCATTTAATGCTCCATTAATACTGATTGGATCGGTCAACCGATCCCTAGTTCGGTCGACCGATCAAGCTTCGATCAGACTGTGCTTCGCTTTGGTCTGAACTGATCTCTGGTCTAAGTCAAGCTGGTTCGGTTGACCGATGTTCCTGTTCGGTCGACCGATCAGGCCAAATCTGCAAAACAGAGTTAAACAATATTCCTGCAAAACAAAGGTTAGCATAGTAATATAATGCATGAGTAATATAGACAGTAGAACTGTCTTAATCTCAACTTGGAAACCTTCCCGGTTTCTTCAGTTGGATCAGCAACCTAAGGTTGTTCCATTTAGGAACTCGACCTCACTGTCGCTCCTCCAGTTGTATACCTTAACTTACCTGCCAAACATTGGTCCTCCAGACCTATTTGGACTTTTGCCAGCTCAGTGTCTGATCGCCCGATCCACTAAGACTTTTCCTGCAATACTACATTAGCCAACAGTAATAATAGTAATACAGAATACAATGGTAAACCTAAACCTAGATTTACTGAGATCCGCTGGTCCGGTCGACCGCGTGTCCGATCAACCTTGCTTGGAGTTCACTCCTCCAAGACTTCTCGTTACCTAAGGTTACCACCCCCTAGGATTTACTTCATCTGGCTTCACTCACCAGAACCTAAGATTACCACCCCTTAGGATTTTCTCCACTTGGCTTCACTCACCAAGACTCAGTATTCGGCTACCCAGGGATCAAGTCCTCCAGACCTATCCACCTAGTTTCCACGATATACCGAGATTTCTCTTGCCTAGCCTCCAACTAGGACTTCCCTTGTCTAGCTTACAACTAGGACTTCCCTTGCCTAGTTTCCAACTAGGACTTCCCTTGCCTAGCCTACAACTAGGACTTTCCTAGATCAAGCTCCATACTTAAACATACTTAAACATATTTGTCTGACATTAAAACCTTGGAGGTTGATTGCACCAACAGTTATAGGGCTCCGACGATTGGCAATCCACACAACAGTCTGGACAGGGATCCTGTTGTACCATATGTTGATGTAGCGATTTGTGGATTAGTTGGGGATGAAGAAGCCTAGCTAGAAAGTTTTGCATGTGGAGACCAAGGCGACAGTTTCATTGTCAAGGAGATGCAGATTTAGAGTTAAGGTGTCGCTCAACTTTGATCGAGGGTTTGGTTTGATCTAAAGAATGATAAAACTAGAGGTATATTTGATATTTAAATTTTAGTTAAATATTGGGCTTATAATATAATTGAATTACATGTGATTAGCTTTGTAATTCAGATTACAAAACTATGTTAACTTTTGTAATTCAAATTATATTATATTACGACTTTAAAATTGTATCAAACAAAATAATCAATCTTGATTACATTACAAGGCTGATTACCCTCACCAAATGCAGCCTAAGAGATGGGATCTCGTGAGTGTGCGAGGAGGAGAGCAACTCATGAGAAAAGAGTGGCCTTTGCACATGAAAAAAAACTATACACTCATCTACTAAGAGTTTTGTTGGATCAAACTCGACGCTAGAAGGAGATCAATAGCGTTACAAATTTTATAAGCAAATAGTAACAAAAATAATTGAATCAATCAAAGTAGTACAACAAAAAATATAAATTACTTGAACATATTCAATAGTAAAGCAATGTGGGCATGCAAAGAACTTATCTATAAATTAAGCATGCATGTAGTACATTAACCAAACTAGAAGTATATACATGCACATCAATCTTATTTCTAATCTTCCCTTTCCACAAAGCTTCCGGAGGTGGGGAAACTTTATAGAAAAAGAATCTAAAAAGATAAGTACAATCAAACAAAATATAGCAATACAAAAACAAATAAAAATATTACTCTAGGTGTTGACGATCAAAAATGAAGTGCGGATTGTAGCGTGCCATAGTACAGAAGACGAGAGCGCACGAGCACAAGAGATTAAGAGAAGAGTGAATTGATTATCTTGAAGCTCTGCTTGAAGCTCTTTATATAGTGCTTGTTAGGTCGCCTGAAGCCTTCTTGGTCACATGTATTCATGTTGACGAGCTACAACTTCTATCCATGAGATAATGCTAACAAAGTTCTCCAATAGATCAGACGCCTTTCGATTACCTGGTAAAGGGTCAAATTTGATTTTAACCAAACTCACTCAAATTGCTGATTAACTTTATCTCCGTCGCTTGGAAATTGCTCTG
Source organism: Zingiber officinale (assembly GCF_018446385.1). Classification (NCBI taxonomy): domain Eukaryota; kingdom Viridiplantae; phylum Streptophyta; class Magnoliopsida; order Zingiberales; family Zingiberaceae; genus Zingiber; species Zingiber officinale. Next base: position 142,460,075 of record NC_055997.1, read on the forward strand.
GTTGTTTATATTCTTCAGTTGCCCCAATCCAGATATGGTCTCCTAGACCCTTCAAAATATGTTCATCAAGAGTTATCACCAATCAGTCATCCCGAAATCCCTCCGGTCATTTGGACCATCGAACGTGCTTCCCTACAATGGTTACATGTAATGAGTAAAATAAAAAAAAATTAAAGTTACTTGCACTTACGTTGGATCTAGACGTTCAGCTCATAGTTGATTCATCTAGATTGAGTTTCCAAGATACACCTTCTAGCTGATTCCACTTGAACTTATTTGCCAAGCGTCAGCTCCTAGCTTACTCCACCTAGATTTCATCTACCAAGCTTTATCTCCCAGCGTCACTACAAGAAAATTAGGATTCTACAACACTTAAACGACAACACTTTTTATAAAAAACGTTGTCTATTTTTTTTTAACAACGCTTTTAGTGAAAAACATTGTCTATTTCATTATTTTCTTATTCATAGACAACGCTTTTCTAAAAATCGTTGTCTATTAGTGATTTTTACGGGTCAAAGACAACGCTTCATAAAAAGCGTTTTCTATTAGCCTTTTTTTTTTAGTGTCTAAGACAACGCTTTTTAAAAAGTATTGTCTATTGTTAAGTTCTCATCTAAATCTTGATTAATACAAACCGTTGGATCTAAGTATGGAGTAGAAAATCCGAACCCTTCTCCCAACTCCTATCTTCCGATTGTTTTTGATCCCGAACCCTTTTCCCAACTCCTCATCTCACGCGGCCTTCTCCATCCAACTCCTCTCCGGCAAACTCCTCTCTAGCGAACCCCTCTCCGCGAACCCCTCCTCCAATCTCCTAATCTCCTCTCCGTCAAGACCGCGGGATTAATCTCTTCGCCTCCGTCGCCTCATTCACGCTTCCTTCACACTGCCCAATCTCTTTGATTCGTGGGTTTAATCTCTTACCCGTCCGATATCGAGCAGTTCTTCCTTTTGCTTCAACGGGCGAAGGCGAAAAGGTTTCCTTTTGAACTCTCCGGCGGAACCCGAGCATCCCGCGAGAACGTTGCTTCGATTCGTGGGTATCCAGTCCGATCTCCGGTTTCCGGCCTTCGTTCACGCAAGGTACTCGATATCTGAAGCCCTCTGGATTGCTTCATGGTTCTGCTAGAGAGATCTCTAAGTTTTTTTTGTCCTCGATTTGTTTTAGAATTTAGATCTCGCTTCTGGATCCCTTCTGAACCTGTTCGGATCGATCCTTTTCTGGAGATTTGCCTTCCATTCTGGTTTGCTTCTATTTTTTTTCTGGATCCCTTTTGTTTTTTTTCCTCTTGCTGTTTGAGCCTCGTGCAGTAGCTTTTGGCTCCGGTTACAACCATAGTGGCGTTTATGTTTGCCCGTTGGAGTTGGGTTTGATGTGGTGATTTGATCTGGTGTTGTAGGGTTTAGAATCTGGTTGCTGCTTGCATGGGAGATGGTGGCGCCATGGCTATTGAAGTCATGAAGATTGAGCAAAGTTGTGTGGAGAACAAGCAACCAGGGGCTGCTTCGAGTTCATCCATGTCTGAAGGAAGTTATGGGTTTTCTGGGATGTCTCCGTCTGTTTGTAGCTCCTCGAGGTCTTCTCCATCCCATAGGTACTGCTTAGTTTGTTGTATTACGATTTGGATGCTTAATATGGAATTTTACTGCTCAATTTTTGCCCTTTTACTCACCATTGGTTTCCTGTTGAGTTTTTACTATTTAATTTACTTGAAATTTTGTATTCTGCATTTTTTTTCTACAGTTTTTTATTGTTCAATTTCTATAAGATGCAGAGAATCTTTGTCTGAGTTAACTAATCGGTGTTGAGTTTGGTTTTTTATTAGCCTGTATGTATGAGTTCTTACTGTAGGGATCGAGTCAAGTCTGCTTTATCATCACTTGTTTGTTTCGATGCTACTCAAAGAACACTGAATTGATCAATCCCAATAAGGTAGACGCTCAAATATGCTCATTAGAACTGCCCTTAGTAGATACAAATAGGTGGTCTGTGTATGCAAAAGGTTTAGGAAGGCAAAGATTCTTATACAAGAAAGAAAAGGTTCATTCTTTGTGAGAAAAACAATATAGTGTTTAATCAGTTAAGCTTTACCTAAATAAAGTGGTTGTTCTTTGTCTGATTAGTTGTAAGATGTAATAGATTTTAAAATGTGAGCTAATGTAATATTTTGTGACCTTGACCATGGGTCATAGAAATATAAAAATATGTTATTTGTTAAGCTTTACCTAGAGTGGTTGTTTGTTAAGGGGTTTGATAGAGATTAGTTGTAAGATGTCATGTTATAGGACTTGTGTGATGGCACTTGATTCACCTAACAAAATTTAAAACATTTTAAATGTAAACTAATGTAAAAGTTATAATTTATATTAGAGTGGATATATATCTTGTAGTTATTTTTTTTTATCTTGCAGTGAGAGTCTTCAATATTACTTTTTCTATAAAATGCTCTAGTTAGTCGTATCCTTTTGACTTCCTAGTAAAATATATTTGATTTGTGAGCAATAGTTTCTCCAGCTTATTAATTTTCACTGCTGCTTATTAGTGGCTTCTTATCAATCCTAGTGGCTAGTCGCTTGGATGTAGATGTTCCAGTTCTAATCAACACAATGACACTCTAAAATGGATAAGAACAAGAAGCCAGAGAAGGTGAGTGGAGAAATCCGGTTGGCGGACTTCTCTTTGGGACTGCTGCACAACAGGGTTGCCGGAAGTGTCGTCGGTGCGCAGAGGGAGCACGCCGCGCTCATGCAAGCCCAGAGGAAGTTTCAGATCGCCCACTACAGGAGGACTCCGGCCAAGATCGAGGAGTTGGCGGGTTCTATTGAGTGTCCCGGCATTGCCATGAGCGCCTCCCAAGAAGAGAAGAAGTGCAGCTTCATAACACCGAGTTCAGGTACCAAAAGAGGGCTTTTACAAATTACAATAAACTCAAACAAAAATTAGGGCAAATTACTAATTGTTCCATCCTCTTACTGATGTATACACAGATCCTGTGTATGTTGTTTATCATGATGAGGAATGGGGAGTTCCAGTTCATGATGACAGGTGATTACTTCCACAAATTTCTTCATCTTATCTACACAAATTTCAACTAAATTTACATGTTGACAAGATTTAAATGGATAAACTTGCAGGATGTTGTTTGAGTTGCTTGTTCTAACAGGAGCTCAAGTGGGGATGGACTAGACTACTATACTGAAGAAGAGGAATGAATTCAGGTTAGAACTAATGCTAGAAACAGTTTTTATTCAGAGGAAAGTACTTGTTTCGAACAATTTAGAATCTTGAAAGAAATGTTGTGTGGCAGGGTGACATTTGCTGAATTTGATGCAGAGTCTGTCTCCAAGTTCACAGAGAAGCAGATGGTTTCCATCAGTGTGGAACTGAAGCTGGATTTAGGAAGAGTTAGAGGAATATCACTATCTACTTTGAAACAGAATTAGTGTTAATTTTGATATTTACTAGCTTCTTATGTAATTAAATACTAATATTACTTCAATGTCAGAATCCTATTATTTTGGTATGAGTTTGAAATCATTAGCTGAGTTGATTATATGTAAAATTTGAATCTAGACATGGTAAAAGAAAAATAATAGTTTCGTAAATATAAAAATAATGATTTTAAAATATTTTTTTTAAATTTTTTTCTTTAAAACGACAACGCTTTTAAAGCGTTGCAAAAAGTGTTATCTTTGTAAAAAAAAATAACAACGCTTTTAAAGCGTTGTAATAGCGTTGTCTTCGCTACAAACGACAACGCTTTAAAAGCGTTGTCGTTGAGCAAACTTTTAACAATAGTGCCTTTAACAACGCTTTTTCAGGCACAAAGACAACGCTTTTTCAGGCACAAAGACAACGCTTTAAAAGCGTTGTCTATTAGCTTTTTTCTTGTAGTGCGTACTCCACTTTGACTTCATCTGTCAAGGTTTAGCTCCCAGCTTACTCCACCTGGACTTCATATGTTAAGTTTCAACTCCTAGCTTATTCCACTTAGACTTTGTTTGCCAAGATTCAGCTTCCAGCTTACTCTCCTTAGACTTCATTCACCTAGCTCCCAACTAGAACTTTCTTGCTAGTTTCCAACAAAGACTCAACATATACTTAATTTGCAATCAGGACTTTAGACGTTAAGCTTCACTCAGTAGGACTTTGTCAGTACCTAGCTTCACTCACTAGGATTTTTCCATTTGTCTAGTAACTTACTCATGCACACTTGATATTAATTCATTAGATCATAACAAACTTAACTTTAACATTAGTTATATATCAAAACTTCTAGGTTAAAAGTTGTGTTCCCAGTACCAATAAGTCTTATATAGTTGACAAGAGAGAATATTCATATGGCTTGATGCGTTGGCCACGCGGGTTGTCGTACGCGTCATGTATCCCCCCCCCCCCCCAACACGTGAGGAGGGGAGTTGATTGGTGGGATGATGTGCGGTCGAGCGGTAGAAGGGACAATGGTTGTGTCGTACATTTGGCGTAGTTGGGTCGTTGTCCATGTGATTCCTATTGACAATCTTATCGTCGGAGATGGAGAAGAAATTGTTGAATTAATATTATAATTCAAGTTCAACTTATCTATTGAGTAGTCTGAGCGGATAATCTCAGACTGCTAAGCAGGGAAGAAAGAGCTACTTGGATGACTACTGAGCTATCTTGTATGACCAAGTTGTTGAGTCAATCGAGTGCTCTAAGTGTCGAGTTAGCCGAGTGTCGCAGTGAGAAAGGATGATGTTGAGTCCTACATGAAGGAAAAAAAATAAATAGATAGAAAATTTCCTTATATTGTTTCCATTGAATTAGAAAACCATATAAAAAATACAAATGTTTAAATTTTAAAACTCAAATCACAATTAGATCTTTGTATCTGATTCTCCAATATGACTCCACAAGATAGACCTCCGGAAGGAGAGACCAATCTTAGTCATAAACTGTTGGAAACGTATGTGGGGTAATAGTTTGGTGAGAGTATTTGCTAGTCGATCCTTAGAAGACATATGTGTAACTCGGAGATCACCATTGTGAATTTATCCATGAAAGAAATTATAGTTGAGAGCCACATGCTTCATACGAGAGTGGAACACTAGATTAGAGTAGAGATTGGAAGCACCCACATTGTCGTAGTAGATGACTAGTTTTTTAGGAGGAAGAGAAGCCAAGCTGATTGAGAAGGGAAGACGACCAACACAGTTCGACAATCGTGATCGTGACCAAGCGATATTCTACTTTTGTATAGGATCGAGCAATAGTGTGTTGTTTCTTGGAGTTGCAGTAAATAATATTTCATCCAAGATAGAGAATATACACTCTAGTGGAAAAAAAAATTATTTTTGTTTCGAGCCTTGTCTGCATCTAAGAAGGCACGTAGAGCAAGAAATGATTGACAATGAAGTAAAATATCTTGGTGCCACATATGTATCTTAAAAAGTATTTGACAACATTCCAATACTCATTAGTTAGACAATGCATGAATTGAAATAGCTTCTTAACCACACAAGTAATGTCAGGATGAGAGATAAGTACTGAAGGCTCCCTACTGCTTTACAATATTTAGACAGATAAGAGAGGGTTGTGCCTTCACAAAGTGTAAGGGTATGTGTAACGACCCGCCTTCTACTACTAAGCTGTAAGGCCGATCACTACAGTTATGCTGAGCTAACTGTGCAGAAAACTGATCTAATTTAAATTTTAGTTGCTAACTGATAACTATTCTTGGTTCTACATGTACTGAAGGATGTACTCTAAGGAATACCAGGTGTATCCTACATCCCCTATGAACTAGAAGCTGATCTGCTAAGTTTCTTGGTCGAAACTGAACTTCCCAATCGATCCAGACTGAGCTGGGTCGATTGCTCTCTGTTGGATTGATCCATGGATCGATCCAGACTGCTACTGTGCTCGGGTGATAATCTGGATCGATCGGCTGATCGATCCAGGCTCACTGATCGATCCAGTGATCGATCCAGCGTGCTTCTGTGCACGGGACTTTATTTGGATCGATCGGCTGATCGATCCAACATAGGTCAATCGATCCAATGATCGATCAAAAACCTTTCTGTTCGCGGGGGATAGCTTGGATCGAACGACCGATCGATCCAGAGGCCTTCTGTTCGCGACAGAACGTGACTGGATCGATCGGATGCCTTCTGTTCGCGGAATCAGCCCTCAATCGATCCATGGATCGATCGGGGACCCCAGATCGATCCATGGATCGATCGGAGTTTCTGATTTCGCACTGAAACTCTGATTTCTGCACTGGTTCGTGCCAAAATCTCACACAACAATTATACAATGCATGGAAAACATTCTAATGTCTAATAACTAGCATTCTAACATGACATAGTGCAAGGTTTATTAATTCATAGCATTTAAACCATTAGGAATGCCGAAAAGTGTCTTAAGAAAGAAACCAAGTTCTTAATTTGCTAAACCCCCTAAGAATCTCCATTCCAGGTTCCTGCCACACACACCATCACTGCATTGACCTTCAGCTTCCTCTGCTAATCCATTTTCCCTTTACCTTTATCTGCAGTATAAGGAAAAAGTATCTATAAGCTTTCGCTTAGTAAGAAATCATCTACTCACAAAAACAATGCATACGAAGCCACTCATGATTTGAAAGTCATGCTATTTGAAAAACATACTGAATATGCAAGCATGACATGGCATGGTATCATACAAAGCATGGCATAACATAAAATAAAACTGATCATAACATGTCTAGAACTGTATATGAAGCTATCATATTTAACAACTGAAATAAGCTGAGTTGATACAAAAGTGAGCTAAGCTGAAGCTGAGCTAATACTGAATTCCATTATGTTTTAAAACTGATTTGGAAAACTATTATACATAATAGATAAAAATACTAAACATGCTGCTGTAGGGCCCTGGCAACTGTACTTGCTGTGCGCGCATCCCTAACTAGACCCGGGATTGCAAGTTCCGAATCTAGTAGGGTTTACTAGGTTAGCTAAACCTAGGGACGACTATGGGAGTCCAACCCAGTGGATATCTAATCCAGTACAGTGCCGCTGCTGAAAGTAAAATACTGAAATGCTAATCAGCTGAATCTAGGTTATCTGAACCTAGAACTAGGTTGTCTGAACCTAGAACTAGGTTGTCTGAACCTAGAACTAGGTTGTCTAAAGCTAGAAATAAAACTGACATGCTGGTTTAAATGCTTCTATGCATTTCACTATGCTGTTAAAACTGTCTAATGTTGCGCTAAACATTTTATCGAACACCTAGTGTGCTCCAACTCTCCTCTCTAATAGGGGAACCACCTCTAGGCACCCGACGACGTCTAGAACCTCTATCTGAAGAGGTAAAACGCGTCCGACCTATCCAGAGATACTCAACTAACCCCTAAGTCGGCGAAGAGAATTAAATACACTCTAGATATCGATAAAAATCTACATATAACTAAATTATAAGCATGCAATCAAACGAGAGCTACTTATACTGCAGGTGAGGGGTTTCTTACCTCATGTGCTAGATTTCTTACAAATCTAATCGCTAGAAATTCCGGTGGAGACGACTTCTCGACGATTCGCTCGCGTCCACGCGTTCTTCTCGCGGATGGGAACGTCCTCGTATCGAAGATCTCGCCGGAAAGTGCTCCTAGAGCTCTTGGGGCTTGGTGCGCCGAGAGAGGAAGAAGAGGGAAGAGGCGGCGGTGAGGTTTTGGTGGTGAGGGTTGAGAAGTTGCCGAACCCAAAAATAATCCAAAACCTACTCAAGTTTTCCAATTTATATTAAGTGGGTAACTAGGCCCAACTCAAATATAAATATAAATGTTTCCCTTCTCTTTCAGCACAGCCCTGCTGGGTTCACCGGTTACTAAGGCTAACTAAAGGTTTAGCGGATCCGAGAGATCCCGGGTTCGATTCCCGCTTAAACCATTTTACTTTTCTAATAATTTTTGCTACTTCCGATACCCTAAAAATTCCAGAAAAATATCTAATAAATCCAGAAAAATCATAGAATATTCCTAAAATAGTTTTGAGAATTTTCGGGCATTACAATCCCCCATACCTTATAAAAAGTTCGTCCTCGAACTTAGAATAACTCTGGGTACTTCTGTCTCATGCTGGCTTCTGTCTCCCAAGTTGCCTCTTCTGCTGTGTGACTGTGCCAAATGACCTTGACTAATGGTACTTCCTTGTTCCGCAATTTCTTAACTGCTCGGTCTATTATCCGAATAGGCCGACTATCGTAGCTGAGGTCTTCGCGGATCTGTACCGACTGGGGCTCAATCACCTGGGTGGCACCTGGGGTGTGCTTCTTCAGCATAGAGACATGAAATACGTTGTGGACAGCTGACATTTCCTGGGGTAGCTCCAGCTCATATGCTACCTTGCCCACTCTTCTGCTGATAAGGTATGGTCCCACATATCTGGGACTAAGTTTGCCCTTTTTCCCAAAACGCATTACTCCCTTCATGGGAGCCACTCTGAGGAACACTGAAAACTCTAAGGGTCGTCGCCGTGCAGGATAGCTTTTCTGGCGGCTCTGACTCATCTCTATCCTCTGGCGGATCGCTGTGGTATCTGCTACTAGATCCGTCTGAAGTTCCAGTTCTTTCTGTTCACCACTCATACCAGCAGATTGGAGATCTACACTTCCGCCCAGAGAGCCTCGTAAGGTGCCATGCCGATAGTGGCACGATAGTTGTTGTATACAAATTCGCTAAGCTCGATATTTGCACTAACTTCCTCAAGTCTAGGCACACGCCGGAGCATATCTTCGAGTACCTGATTTACCCGCTCCGTCGACCATCTGTCTGAGGATGGAATGTTGTGTTGAACTTTAACTTAGTGCCCGATCTTGTTGTACACTCCCGTAAATGTGATGTGAATCTGCCTCATCAAATAATGGTGCATGGGACTCCATGAAGTCTGAGATACAACTGGGCTAGCTTCTCCATGGAGTAAGATATCTTGATAGCTAAGAAGTGGGCTGATTTAGTCAACCGTCGACTATTACCCGGATGGCGTCAAAACCATTCGTGGTTCCGGCCCACTATGAAATCCATAGAGATATCCTCCCACTTCCATTCGAATCAGATAGGCGCGAACTCCTCACAGTCGCCGATGTTCGCCTTGACCCTCGGCGGTGAGGCAGATGCTAACATATCTGGCGATGTCTCGCTTCATCCCGGGCCACCAAAAACGGTTCTTCAGGTCTTGATACATTTTGGTGGAACCTGGATGCATCGCATAGGGAGTCTTGTGAGCCTCATCTAAAATCTGTATCCGTAGCTCATCCTGATCTGGAACACAGAGTCTGTCACCAAAATACAACACCCCACTCTCGGACACTCTGAATTCTCTACTTTCTGATTCTGCTAGCCCTTGCTCGATTTTCTGAACTTCAGGGTCCTACTCCTGAGCTGACTGAATATCACCAAGCAAGGTAGACTCTAAGGTCATAGTAGAGAGCTGTCCAACGATGAGTTCGAGATCAAAATCTACGATCTCCTTCTGTAGGGGCGGTAACATGGCTGTAAGAGATAATAAGGTCGCACTAGATTTTCTGCTAAGTGCGTCGGCTACCTTATTGGCTTTCCCTGGATGGTAGAGGATGTCTATATCGTAGTCTTTGACCAGCTCAAGCCATCTGCGTTGTCGCATGTTCAGATCCTTCTGAGTGAAGAAGTACTTCAGACTCTGTATACACTCTGCACTGAGCTCCATATAAGTAATGCCTCCAAATTTTTAGAGCGAACACTACTCCTGCAAGCTCAAGGTCATGAGTAGGGTAATTCTTCTCATAATCCTTGAGTTATGCGGAGGCATAGGCGATCACCTTGCCGCTTTGCATCAGCTGCTCCTAATCCCAACTTAGAGGCATCACTATAGATGTCAAAGTTGTTGGTGTTGTCGGGTAGAGCCAAAATAGCACCGGTCAATCTCCTTTTAGCTCAAGTCGTTCTCCAGATCCTCGTCCACCGAAATTTCCTATTCTTTCCGGTAAGATCATCGGTGGGAGGCTATCCGGAGAAGTCCTCTACAAACTTTCTCGTAATATCTCGCTAATCCCGTAAAGCTTCCGATTTCAGACGTTCTTGGTCTTTTCGCTACTTACTACTTCTATTTTCTTTGGGGTCACCATGACATCATCCTTTGAGATGATGTGACTCAGGAAGGACGAGCCGTAATTCACATTTCGTGAACTTGGCATATAGTTGATTCTGCTGAAGATACTAGTTTCTGGTGCTCTGCATGTTCTTCCCGAGTTTCTGAGTAGATAAAGATGTCATCGATGAACACGATAACAAACTTATCTAAGTACTCTCGATACTCTGTTCATGAGATCCATGAACGTAGGAGCATTTGTCACGCCAAAGGCATGACTACGAACTCGTAATGTCCGTATCCGGTCCTGATGTCTTCGGTATATCACCCTCCTTGACTCTGACTTGGTGATATCCTGATCTGAGGTCAATCTTAGAGAACACTGCTGCTCCCTTTAACTGGTCGAACAGGTCATCTATCCTGGGAAGATGATACCTGTTCTTGATCGTGACTTGGTTCAGTGATCTGTAGTCTATGCACAGTCGCATGCTTCCATCCTTCTTCTTCACGAACAATACAGGCGCTCCCCATGGTGAGTGACTCGGGCGTATGAAACCCTTGTCAAGCAGCTCCTGTAGTTGCTCCTGAAGTTCCTTCAGTTCTGCTGGAGCCATGCGATAAGGCACTTTGGAGATAGGATTTGCACCGGGAATGAGCTCTATCTCGAAGTCAATCTCCCTGTCTGGTGCTAAACCTGGTAACTCTTCAGGGAAGACTGCTGGGTAGTCACATACGACTCGAACCTCTGCTAGCTGTTGGTTCTTGTCCTGGCTGGCGTTGACTACATGTGCTAGGAATCCTGTACATCCTGAATCCAGTAGCTTCTGTGCTTTCATAGCTGAGAGAAACTTCTTGACCTTTCTCTTTGGTTCCCCGCTGTATTCAAATTGCACTGCCGCTTCAGGTTGGAAGATGACATTCTGTTTACGGCACTCTATGGTAGCACCGTATCTGATCAGAAAGTCCATTCCAAAGATCACGTCATAGTCGGTCATCTCTAGCACTATCAGATCACAAAAGAGCTCTCTGTCTGCTATAATGACCGGTACTGCTCTGAGCCAGTGCGTGGAAGCCATGATCTCTCCTGAAGGTAGTGCCATCAAAAACTGACCACTGAGTACTTCTAACTTTTCGGAGAACATCCTGGCTATATATGAGTGGGTTGCCCCAGTATCAAATAGAACAGTAGCACTATACTGAAAAATGCTAATCTGACCTGTGACCACTGTCGAGGCATTGGCTACGTCCTCTCTGGTGAGTGAGTAGATCCTCGCATTCGCCATAGCTGGAGGGGCTTCTAATCTGCCCTGGCTGATAAGTGGACCTTCTAGAGCGGCCTCTGGCTGGCCTGCATACTGAATCTGCTGTGGCCGAGGAAGACCGGTCTTGTTCGGGCACCGCTTGACCATATGCCCTTCTTGTCCACATTCAGCATCCTCGTGTGCCCTTGCGACAAACCCCAGGTGGAATTTCCACAAGTAGCACACTTTGGATAAGGGTCGCTTGCTAGATGGTCCTCCTTTTGGGTCACTCCACGATTTGCGCTTGTTGGAGTTCCCCTTCCAGTTAAAGTTGTGGCCTTGTTGTTTCGAGTGTGAGAGTTTCCTTGGCCTTTGGACTCGGAGAAGACTTGCTTCTGCTGCTTGACGTAATGCTCGTGGTCAAGGCACCGCTCACTAACTCCTCGTGGTTTGTGGCCTATGTATGCCACCACCACGTTCATTGCTATTCTCGGCCTCAACATCTTGAGCATCAACCGGATCCGTTCCCTTTCTGTGCTGACTAGCTGGCATAGACGAGCCAACTGTTGATTTCTTCACGGCTTCCTCAACCGAGAGGTTGCCTGACGAAACTCGGTGAACTCGTCGTAGGGCGGTTGGTAACCCAGATGTGAAAGAACTCCTCGAAGAATTCCTTCTCAAGTCGACCCATGACATCCGGTTCCGGGCGCTTCATTCGATTCTTTCCCACCACACGTCGTCTCTGTGCGTAAGGAGGCACACTTCACTTTCTCGTGTTCCGGCCGTCCAGGAGCTCCATCGTGCTCTCCGGTGTTTTGAACCAGCTTGTGCATCCCATGGTTCACTAGTGCCCGAGAAGCTCTCTGGCTCTGCCTGGTGCTAGTGCTGGTGCTGGTGTTGTAGGCTGAGCTGGTGGAACCTCTAAGACTACCGGAGTCGTCAAATTCGGTTTCGGGGTGACTGTGGGGGTACTCTGCTGGTTAGCCTTTAAGGTGACTATTTCCTGTTGCTGTTTAGCTAGCTGCTGCTGTAACTGAGCCACTAATGCTGTAAGGTCTGAAGGAGGCACTGAACTGCCTGCCTCTTGCTGGGGCTCAGTAGCTAGTGCCCTTCTAGCTGGGCGTCCTCGTGCCATTTCTAAAGACATAGAGAACATAACATAACTAATGTAATCACAGTTATATAACTACTGATGTCACGTTTAAAAACTATCACATACTAACAAGTAGTAGGCGTATAAACATGAACTGTACTAACAAACAAGGAGCATAAATAAAGTAGAGGTATTCTTACTTGGAAACTGTAGGTACAATGCTGATGTGTGTGTAGGAAGTATGGAAACTTGGCTCTGATACCATTCTGTAACGACCCGTCTTCTACTACTAAGCTGTAAGGCCGATCGCTACAGTTATGCTGAGCTAACTGTGCAGAAAACTGATCTAATTTAAATTTTAGTTGCTAACTGATAACTATTCTTGGTTCTACATGTACTGAAGGATGTACTCTAAGGAATACCAGGTGTATCCTACATCCCCTATGAACTAGAAGCTGATCTGCTAAGTTTCTTGGTCGAAACTGAACTTCCCAATCGATCCAGACTGAGCTGGGTCGATTGCTCGATCGGCTGATCGATCCAGGCTCACTGATCGATCCAGTGATCGATCCAGCGTGCTTCTGTGCACGGGACTTTATTTGGATCGATCGGCTGATCGATCCAACATAGGTCAATCGATCCAATGATCGATCAAAAACCTTTCTGTTCGCGGGGGATAGCTTGGATCGAACGACCGATCGATCCAGAGGCCTTCTGTTCGCGACAGAACGTGACTGGATCGATCGGATGATCGATCCAGAAGCCTTCTGTTCGCGGAATCAGCCCTCAATCGATCCATGGATCGATCGGTGACCCCAGATCGATCCATGGATCAATCGGAGTTTCTGATTTCGCACTGAAACTCTGATTTTTGCACTGGTTCGTGCCAAAATCTCACACAACAATTATACAATGCATGGAAAACATTCTAATGTCTAATAACTAGCATTCTAACATGACATAGTGCAAGGTTTATTAATTCATAGCATTTAAACCATTAGGAATGCCGAAAAGTGTCTTAAGAAAGAAACCAAGTTCTTAATTTGCTAAACCCCCTAAGGATCTCCATTCCAGGTTCCTGCCACACACACCATCACTGCATTGACCTTCAGCTTCCTCTGCTAATCCATTTTCCCTTTACCTTTATCTGCAGTATAAGGAAAAAGTATCTATAAGCTTTCGCTTAGTAAGAAATCATCTACTCACAAAAACAATGCATACGAAGCCACTCATGATTTGAAAGTCATGCTATTTGAAAAACATACTGAATATGCAAGCATGACATGGCATGGTATCATACAAAGCATGGCATAACATAAGCTGAACATAAAATAAAACTGATCATAACATGTCTAGAACTGTATATGAAGCTATCATATTTAACAACTGAAATAAGCTGAGTTGATACAAAAGTGAGCTAAGCTGAAGCTGAGCTAATACTGAATTCCATTATGTTTTAAAACTGATTTGGAAAACTATTATACATAATAGATAAAAATACTAAACATCCTCTGTAGGGCCCTGGCAACTGGCACGCATCCCTAACTAGACCCGGATTGCAAGTTTGAATCTAGTAGGGTTTACTAGGTTAGCTAAACCTAGGGACGACTATGGAGTCCAACCCATGGATATCTAATCCAAAGATGCACGAAAGTAAAATCGAAATGCTAATCACCAAGCTAGGTTATCGAACCTAGAACTAGGTTATCGAACCTAGAGCTAGCGGGAGCCCACCCATTGGACATCTAGTCCCATAAAGCTGAAATAAACTGACATGCTGGTTTAAATGCTTCTATGCATTTCACTATCTGTTAAAACTGTCTAATGTTGCGCTAAACATTTTATCGAACACCTAGTGTGCTCCAACTCTCCTCTCTAATAGGGGAACCACCTCTAGGCACCCGACGACGTCTAGAACCTCTATCTGAAGAGGTAAAACGCGTCCGACCCATCCAGAGATACTCAACTAACCCCTAAGTCGGCGAAGAGAATTAAATACACTCTAGATATCGATAAAAATCTACATATAACTAAATTATAAGCATGCAATCAAACGAGAGCTACTTATACTGCAGGTGAGGGGTTTCTTACCTCGTGTGCTAGATTTCTTACAAATCTAATCGCTAGAAATTCCGGTGGAGACGACTTCTCGACGATTCGCTCGCGTCCACGCGTTCTTCTCGCGGAGGGGAACGTCCTCGTATCGAAGATCTCGCCGGAAAGTGCTCCTAGAGCCCTTGGGGTTTGGTGCGCCGAGAGAGGAAGAAGAGGGAAGAGGCAGCGGTGAGGTTTCGGTGGTGAGGGTTGAGAAGTTGCCGAACCCAAAAATAATCCAAAACCTACTCAAGTTTTCCAATTTATATTAAGTGGGTAACTAGGCCCAACTCAAATATAAATATAAATGTTTCCCTTCTCTTTCAGCACGGCCCTGCTGGGTTCACCGGTTACTAAGGCTAACTAAAGGTTTAGCGGATCCGAGAGATCCCGGGTTCGATTCCCGCTTAAACCATTTTACTTTTCTAATAATTTTTGCTACTTCCGATACCCTAAAAATTCTAGAAAAATATCTAATAAATCCAGAAAAATCATAGAATATTCCTAAAATAGTTTTGAGAATTTTCGGGCGTTACAGTATGCATGGTAGGTAGTGGTGTGAAAATTGGACGAGCATTTGTCATCTTGGTCCAAGCAAGAAGGTTAGCAATGTAACGACGCTAAGAAAGTGATAAACCTAGTGGATGACGGAGTACTTCGACATCAAGAAAATAAGTCAAGGTGCCAAGATCCTTAAGAGCGTATCGCTTGGCTAGTAGATCAATGAAATGCTGAACAATTCTTATGTCATTGTTGGTGATGATAATATTGTCAATATATACAAGAAGATATAGTGATGGCTAGAGAGAAACTTATACAGTTGATGATAAAGAGAGAAGTATCAGCAATGAAATTGTGGAAGCTAGAAGTGACGAGAAATTGACATAATTCATTGTACTAAGCATGATGAACTTGTTTGAGACCATAGATAACTTTTCTCAATTTGCAAACATACTAATGATAACTTGTATCAATAAAGCATGACAATTACATCATATAAATGTCCTTTGTTTGGGTGCATTGAAGAAAGGCATTTTTAACATTAAGTTGGCGGATGTACCAACTATGGATGACAGCAAGAGAGAGAACAAGATGAACTATAGTTGGTTTGACAATAGGGCTAAAAGTATCATGATAGTCGACATTGGAAACCCTAATATACTAACCGAGCTTTGTACTTGTCAAAAGAACCATTAGCTAGTCATTTAATGTGATAAATCCATTGTCAACCAACTATATTTTGAATCAATGACTGAGGGACCAATCCCCAAGTGTCATTGTTAACAAAAGCATCAAACTCGATAGACAAGGCCTGATACCATTTGTGATCCATGAGAGCTTGGGTTACAAAGATTGATTCAATTTCCTGGGCTAGTTGATTAGAAGGGTTGAGCTTGGTGATGTTGGATCGTGAAAGTCGCTAGAGGAGAGGGGGAGGGGGGATGAATAACGATCTAAAAATTATCGTATCGAATTAGAGTAAACACAGCGGAAGAATAAAAGCAAAACAATGCTAACACAAACCAATTTACTTGGTTCGGAGTCTTGGTCGACTCTTACTCCAAGGTCCGCACTGGTCGAGTACTTTCGTTGGACAATCACTAATAGTTCGCAAAGTCAGATTACAATATTGAGTACAAGAACTATTAAAAAAATACCGACAATAATGAAAGAAAGAAAACTTTAGCAGGTTGTCGGAGAAGCAGTGTTGTAGGAGCATAGCGCAGTAGAGCAGTCGTTGGAAGACATTGTTGTTTTTTGCTCTAGGGCTCACCCTCCTTATATAGGAGGCTCCGGGAGCTCGGATCCCTTCTGGGCGCCTGGAGTGTGACGTAGCCCGACCAACCAGAGCGCTCTACGTTGCGATGGGAGCGATGGATAAAATTTGCCTTCCGGGAGCCCGGATCCCTTCCGGGCGCCCGAACCACAATTTTCCAGAAAATCTCTTTTTCTGCAAGAAAATATTAGTCCAAGGCAAAATACAAGTTATACTACCCTGCAAAATAAATGTTAGCGCAATTCATAGTCAAATAGAGTAGTAATTAGATTCCGTCTCCTCGAGATCGGAATCTAGTCACGATCTTAACTTAGATTTTTGAAATGGATCTAAGTTGGATCGACGCCTAAGTTCTGTACCCGAGAATGCGTCCTCACAGTCACTCTCTTCCAGTGACTTACCTTAACTTACCTGCCAGACGTCCGATCAGCCCATCGACCCGTCTGAACTTCGTGCCAGCTATCAAGTCATCCCATCGACCTAGCTAGACTTCGTTCTAGACATCAGGTCAGCTCGTCGACCTATTTGGACTTCGTGTGATCTATCCGATCAGCCCGTCGACCTAGCTGGGCTTCGTGCCAGACATCTTGTCAACCCGTAGACCTGTCTGGGCTTCGTGCCAACTATCCGGTCGGCCCGTCGACCTAGCTGAGCTTTGTGCCAGCTATCTGATCGGCCCATCGACCTAGCTGGGCTTCTCCTGCACAATTAGTAAAAGTGTTAGATCATAATGAAACTAACTTAATCTATTTTATCATTTATCAAAACATGAGTTAGACCGTTAGTACTAACCGCACCAACAGGTGATGGGTGATGTTTGGGTTGAAGGCACATGTGGGATAGGTGGTATCAATTGTGGGTTCTGGACAAGTACCATAGTGTTGGAGGGGAAGACAAAGGTGTTGTACCTAAGCAAACCACAGATGGTGTATATAAGGATGAAACTAGAACAGAAACCAAAAGCCAAGTGGAACTGATAGACTCATCAGGATGAGGAAGTGTAGGTTGACCACTAGACATCAGAAAAATGGACTCGACGAAACGAAAATGATGAGAGATATAAACTTTCAAGGTGGTAGGATCATGGCATATATAGACACTTTTAGTGAGAGAATACCTAAGAAAAATAAAAGATACAGAGTGACGATCAAGTTTGTGAGAAGAGTAGGGACAAAGCCAAAGGTAGCAGAGACACTCCAAAGTAAGAAGTTTGGAGTAATTGGGAGGAGAGACAAACAATTTATGGTAAGGAGATATCATATGAAGAGTTGCAGTGGGCATGTGATTAATGAGGTAGCTTGCAATGGAGAAGGCATATGATCAGAAGGTAAGATGCAAAGAGGCATGGAGTAGGAGAGCAAAATCAGTTCCAACAATGTGAGGATGATGATGCTTAGAGAAACCATTGTGTTATGGAGTGTGATGTGGTGATATGAGATGTGAAATGCCATGTTGACCTAGAACAAAGATAAAGTTGTGTATTCTCCCCCATTTTCAGAATAAAGTGTGATAATTTTCTATTTAAAATATTTTTCAATAAGAGCTTTGAAGTATGGAATAACTAAAGAGACATCAGATTTGCGTTGAAGGGAACAGAGCTAGATATAATGGGTGAAGTGATCAACAAAAATAATAAAATATTTATATTTGTCAACGAAATATATATGGGAGGTCAAGACCTAAGAAAAAATAATTTGCAGAGGAACAGTAGAGACAATAGAAGATTTAGAAAACAATAATTTGTGAGTTTTATTGCAATGACAATCATGACAATGAAACAAATGTGATAAATTAGATGATAAATTTAAATTAAAGTTGGTAGTTAAATGTTTAAAAACAGACTCAAACAGATGTCCTAAACGACGATGTCACTCAGAAGGTGAAGCTTTGACACTAAACATTGCAATGATGGAAGGCGAGGAAGTTAGTGAGGCAAACCACTCATAAACACCATATCTACTTTGCCCGTGTGTAGTGGTGCCCTCGTTTGCAAATCCTTCACACAAAAAATAAGTGGAAGAAAAATTCAATACAAGTTTTGTTGGATGTGTAAAATTTAGAAATAGAGATGATATTTATCTTCATAGTGAGAATACATAAAACATTCTGTAAATTAAAATTATGAGAGACAATGTTTAAGGTAGTAGAATCAGTATGAGTGATATGTAACCTAGTACCGTCATCAATTACAATGTCATGAGGGTTGTTATATGGAGAATGAAATGACAGATTTTTCAGGGCAAAGATAACATGATGAAATGCACATTGCCAAGAAGCTAGGTTGAAGAGACGGAGACTGAAGCAATGGCCACATTGGCCTTTGGTTGCCACTGCCTTTGAGATGGCCAAGGCTGCCCAATTGGAATATATCAGAGGGTAAGCTGAGTTTGTGATGAGAACTGATACAATTTGAAAAAATGGATATTGAGAAACTGTGTGGCCTTGTGTATGACACCTTCCAAGAAATAGACATGGTTGGTGCTATTGAGAGCTGCCAGAAGAAAAGAGAATTGGACAAGACAAACTGTTATTGTGACGACTGACAATTTTACCAAGAAAAATCATGTGTGTTGGATCAAGGTCAGCCAATTACTATATTGGCTGTGACAGGAAGAGAATAGGTCGAGGACTGAGAATGGTATTGAGACAGTTCTGATTAATCAAGTTTTCATGTAAGTATTCATCAAAACAACATTTAATAAATTGCATATATTTTGAAATTGATTATGAACCTTTTGTTGGAAAACGTTGAATGGAAACGCGACTTGTGGGTTGTAGTCCCACAACGAAAGAATGACTTTAGGGTTTAGAGTTTAGGGTTTAGGCTTTACGACTAAATCGAGCAAAAGAAGTGAGAATTCAGGGCCCGGAATGCTCATACAAACTGATCGGGACATGAGATGTCCACGTAAGTTTGCCAAGTAAGGCCATGTGTCTCTTTCATTTTTGGCAAAGGCCATGTGTCGCTTTCATTTGCTCAATGACACATGTAAAACCACGTGTATCACTTGGAAGCAAAGCCACATGTTTGGCTTGCATGCATGCCACCTATGGTTGCATGATTCATTGGCTTGCCTTGCTAAGAAGAAGCCACGTTGTGGCTTGGAAACTAAGCAACGGTGTGATCTTGTGAAGCAGCCATGTTGTGGTTTGCTTGGCAAACATGCAAGCCACGAGCTTGCAACACTCTTATCTATATAAGGTGGAGAAGACTTAAAGCAGAGTAGAGCATGAGTGCTTTGTGATCGTTTTCCACCATTCTTGTCTAAGAGCAAAACAATTTGAGAGCAAGAATCCCCTCTAAGTACTCTTTCTTTTCTACTGTGCATCTTTTGCCCAGTAGATATCTGTGAGAGTTTTTAGGTATAGTTCAGATCATCACGACAACCAGTGCTTGATTGTGCTCGTGATCCTGTCATTTTATCCTGGTAAACAGACACCCATCTAATCCTCTGAGCACGGTGGAGAGGACGAATCTGTTTTAAGGAGACAACACTCTGCTGGACTCGGCATCCACTCAGTGTTCGTGTTGCAGCTCTCGGCATCCAGTCGGTATCTAGGAAGCATCAAACTTCGACTCTCGACGAAGAACGGGCAACAACTCACGGTGTCCGCTCGAGAAGGCGACATATCAACTCGACGCAGGGCTCGGCTTGCTATAGCCGACAGCTTGAGATTATCTGCTTAAGCCTACTTGTTTGTAAGTTGTATTTGTGCATCTGACACAAACTCAGAAGTGTGAAACAGAGCTTCTGACGATTGTAACCGGTATACAACCCAACTCCTTTAACACCTCATTTAAACTAATCCTTGATTTGCTTAATGTGGTCATGAGACAGACAAGCATAAGTATTAGCAAGAATAGTTCAAGCATCATGAGAGGTAGTTGCTTCTTGAATGAGAGGCATTAGAGGAGAAGAGATGGAGCCCACAAGAACACCAAAAAAAAAGCTTGCCCTGTTGATTCTAAGGAAGGTAATTCGAATTTGGCATGTTAACATCGTGACAAAAAAGACGAATATGCTCGTCCCCAGCGCTCCCGCCAACCCCTTCCAAGGCCAACACGGAAGAGGTAAATCACGGGCGGCTACTAGCCTTTGGAATAATGACTAGCACATAAGGGAGGTATTTACTTCGACTTTGTCGAGATTTGAACCTCAGATCTCATTATGACAACACCTCATGCGCTAGCCACTAGACCTCATTGGAATTTGGCAATTGGCATGTTAACATCGTTCACACAAGTGGTAGGTGGTGGTCATGGGTGAGAACTATCAAGAAATTTGAAGAGATCATATCTAATGAGGATAATTTTAATCTGTAGTTTCTATGAGATAGAATTGGTAGAAGTAAGTTTAATATTATTTTGATGAGAAATATTGATGAGCATGAGAGGGGAGGCCGGATTGACAGAATTGTGGATGGTCACCTGAGTTTGATCAGTGGCATGGGGAGCAGGGAGAGAAGAAATTAGGGTTTTATTAAAAAAAAGACACTGAGAGCTCTGATACCATGAAGGACAAAACAAATTGATAAAAAAAAAATCCTTATGTTGTTTCCATTGAATTGAAAAACTATATAAAAAATACAAACGTTTTAATTTCAAAATCCAAATCACAATCAGATCTTTGTATCTGATTCTCCCATACGTGTTTGACGTAATTTTCTTGAAATAGATTCCTCCTTCCAGTAGTGCTTCCAGGTTATGAGTCCCCCAGTGCTCCGAGGTAGAGCTGAGTGAGTACCCGAACATTAAAATTAGTGAATCATCATTACACACTGAGCTGAAAATGTCAATCGTTGACCACTAATGGTCAACTGTTTCACTTGATGATTACACGTGAGATCTAGACCCTGGTTTACACTCATACATGTCCACGCGTGAGAGAGAGTTTCTCCTCATATATTTGTTTACGACATAAATGCTTATGAATTAATATAAATCAACCAACATATTGTTAGTGTGTGCACTTCTATGTCAAGACACTTCTTATGTATTTTGTGGATAATTATTTAATAAAGTCAAGTATTTATCATTAATTATTTACTTTTCTGTATGTATATAATTAATGATAAAGTCCTACAGATTAATGGGTATATTAATCTAAAAATAGTCCTTGATCGGACAGATATCTAGAGGGGGCATGGATATCTAGATCAACGTTGAGTATAACTAGGTCGAGATAGACCGAGGGATGGATATCCAAGTTGTACTTGGGGTGCCTTGAGTTTAGAGGTATACTGGACACGACCCGCTCAAGAGGATACCACATATTAAGCATCATTAGTTATTCCTCTTATGAATGAGTGTAACTGATCTTTTGACTCGAGACCTTCATTTATTCTATGCGTAGAATTATGTGCTTTGACGTCGTTAAAAGCAGTCTTTAATTGGATTGTGATTAATATGGTAGTTGGGTGTATGACAAAGCGTAGAGAGAATAGTGTTGAGTCAATAGAGGATTCATCTTGGATTAGGAGTTAACATCCTGGCCGCTTGATAGAGATATTAGTGACTCAAAATCCATGGCTATGGGAGGAATGATTTATCATTCAAGAGGAGTCTATTATATCTTGGAAATCAAGTAAAACAATTAATTTGGTAATGATGCATAATGTATCAAATTAATTATGATGCAGGCTTAGATGAAGATATCGAATTACACAGTAATCGTTTCATGGTTGTTTACAGTTTATGAATGATATTAATTTTATCATATTTGGTGGCTAAAACTGTTGCTAGACGGTTACCTTAGTCTGTGTATGGATTTACACTACCTTCGTATATAAAACCTAGTGGTTCATACGCATAACACGTAAACATTAACAATGTTATCGGAAGCTAGTCGAGATCAAGATCAAATATGAATTTATTTGATACAAAGAAGAGAGAATTCGAATAGTCATAATCATGATGATTAATGGAGAATTCGAAGAGTCATCATAATGATAATTAATGAAGAATTTGAAGAGTCATTATAATGAAGGTTATAAATGAAGAATTTATAGAGCCTATAACTCTTCATCTTCCTAATTAATAAAGATCATAAATAATGAATTTATTGAGAACTTAACTCTTCGTATTCCTTGGAGACTATAAGTAGTCATCCTCGGAAAAATGCAAGAAGAGATTGATTCTCTCCGAGTTTCCCTCGTCAACTTCTTCTTCGTTCAGGAAGAAATCATAGTGTTTCCAAGGCTTTGTCGATCCAAGAGGTTAGCACTTAACGGATTGTGTCAAGTTCGTGATCTAGTGCACGTGGATACCGCTAGAGGAGTCACACGTGGGGCTCTTATCTATCTATTTGTCTGTGATATCATTCACACCTATCGAGGACTCAAGGTATGTTTTTATGTTACTTTTATGTAAAACTATATGTACCACGCAAAGATCCATGATCAATATATGTCTTTCGTTACGTTCTGAACCCAACACATATCTTAAAATTCAATGTGAGTTTAAAGTTTCATTCATAATTAGGGGTGTTAATTTGAGTGGATAAGGTCGGGTTCGAGTTCAGGTCGGGTTGGAAAAAATTTTTTAAGTTCCAACCCGAACCGACTAGAACCCGAAACCCTTAAACCCGAACTTGATCAACTCAAACCCAACCCGAATAACCCGAAAATTCAATTCAAAATGATTTTTTTTACTATTTTCCTATAATTCTTTATTTTTATTTCAATATTTTATCATTATTATACTAAATTAATATTACTATATATAAAATCATCTTAAATTTTAAAATAAAATTATCTAAAAAATACTCACTAAATGATTAAACCCTAAATTCAGGTTAAATCGGATCAATCCGAATTTGATCAGAAAATTTTCAATCCAAAATCCTTGGAATCCGAACTTAAATTTCTAATCCGAATCTGATTTTTTTTTTAATCGACTTAGGTGAGATCATCAGATCAAATTCATTTTTGACACCCCTATTCACAATAAAATTTCCTTCCTTTACCCTTCTTTTCCTTTCCCATATATCTAACATCGCCCTCGTCTTCATCTATCGGGCTAAGGACAGTTCTGGCAACTAAGTGCGATGGCTATGGTTGTCAAGAATTAACTGAGATCAAGGTCGAAGAAACTAAGCAAGGGGAATAATTGGACCGCATGGGGAGGATACATTAGTGGTTTCTCGGATGGGAATATAATCGTTAAACATTTTGAGTTAATGATATTTGACTACCATTAATTAATTAAAAATCATATTAACTCAATTGAAGTAATTTTTAGTTAAATTATATCTCACTTAATTAATATAATCAGTTATCATCTAATGATTGGGATGATAATGAAATTATCCAAACGAGTTGGACACAGAAATAATTTAAATGTGCCTTTCTTTTTATAGATTTAAATAGTAATTTATCATACTTAAATTTAAAAAAATACTCAAAACTAACATTTAACGTTGATATTTATTAAAATGAATATTTATTCTCTAAAATACTTTCTTTACACTCTCAAACCAAATTAAGTTTTGTTTAATCTAAATTGAACGGACAAAATTATAATTAATTATTACCAGACAATCGATGTGGTAATCATAATTTTATAGTCACAAGTTTTATTATGAGCTTTAAAAAATTACAATGGGCATAATTTCACAACTAGAAGAGAAATTCTATGAGAAATTATTTTGGTTCAATTTAAATAAAGAGAATTGGTTAGATCTATATGTCAAAAGGTGATTACGCTCGCCTCCAGCATCCTCGCCAACTCGTCCCAGAACCAACACGAAGAAGGTAAATCATTATAACTGAGTAACAAGTGGAGGGGGGAGGGGGTTTGTAGGGATTGACGCCCCATGAGTCCCGAGATTTGATCCCTGGACTTTATGTGACAAACCAACAACCACTTACCAATTAAGTTAAATCCATGGGGGCTGAGAATTAGTTAAATCTAGTTTGATGTAATAGTGGATGAAGGAAGAAATAATTTAGAAAACAAATATGAATTCTAATAAATTGATACTCTATAATAATTTACGATTATTAGGAATGAACCAATTGAGTTGGGTCCAAAGAAAGAGGAGGTTGGGCTGTGTATTTAAAAAGATGCTAAGCCCAAGAAACTTAACATGATTAGGGTATTTCTAATGGTTAAAATTTTAAATGAGTTTTTTTTATGATCTCAATATGTCATATTAATAATATGAAAGCTTATTAAAATATCTCCAATGGTTAGAGCTTTAAATATATTTTTTTGTGATCCAATTCATAGCATGAGTTATATGATTTCATGCATATTGCATTAATTTCGAGATAAAAGAGTAGGTTTGAGTTTTCACTACTGCTATTAAACTACAAACCTCAAACCTCATCTCTATAATTGTTCAAGGTTGTTTATTCAGCTATTTAGATTTTACAAACCTTTCATAAATCTTGCATTGGAGATGCCCAAAAGTGTTCTAAAATTGAGTTCAAAATCTAAAGGTGCTTGGGAGTCGGATTCAAAATCTAAAGGTGCTTGGGAGTCAGATTCAAAATCTGAAGGTGTTCGGGAGTTGGAACCATGAGGTGCTCAAGAAACATGTTTAGACTTAGAGAGTGTTTGAGCGATGAGCGCAAAGCCTAATAATGCTCTGGAAAGATACCCACATATTTGGTTTGGTTCAGGGTTAATAAAAACAATTGATAATGATTATTATGGACAGAGGTTTCGGGTGACCATTGATGATCAACGATCGTTATTAATGTCATAAAGGGTATTATTATGTAGTGACTGTATGATAGAAAAATGTTAGAGGAGGGGGGGTGAATAGCGGGTGTCACTTTTTCATAAAACGAGAGTTAAAGTAAAGCAGCGGAAATAAGAAAAATAAAAATAAGGCTAAACCTTTGTTTTTATTTGGTTCGAAGCCTTTAACGATTTATACTCTAAGGTCTATACTTGTTGAGTGCTTTCGTTGGTTAATGTACTAATAGCTAGAATAATTACAAAGCTATAAAAATTAAAGTGCAAGTAATTAAATATAAATATATCGATGACTTAGAGTAGAGTATCATTGGAGCAGTGTCTCAACATCATAGAGTAGTTTTTGGAGTAGCACGCGAGTATGAAAGATGTGAGGAATGGTTGTTTAAAGTTGTTGGTTGAAACTTCTTTTATAGGTCTTTCCAGGTGCCTAGACCACCCTGGCGCCTCCACTGAAGCCTATCCGATCGAGCTTTGTTGTTGAGTTTTATCGAAGTCACCTCTATCCCTTCCCGGGCACATGGACCACTCTTGGGCGCCTAGAAGCTGATGTGCTTCGATAAACAAAGCGTATCAACTCAGCTTCTCGCGTGGCTGGATTCAGGTCATTCCGGACGCCTGGATCCATCTGGTCTTCCAGACTTCCGGGCACTTGAATCCCTTCTGAGCGCTTGGAATGCCCTAACTCTAACTTTGATTTTCTACATCACAAAGTTAGCAAAACATACATAATATGAAATACAAGTATTAAACATTTAGACAGTCTCGGGACTGTCTGATCCTGACTTTGGATTTCACTGAAATTCTAGGTTGGACTAACGCCTACTGTTCCCTTAACGGGAAGCACGTCCTCACTGATCTCTTTCCTCCCATACTTACCTTTACTTACTAATTGCATACTTACTTGACTTTGATCTCTTCTAGGTATTCTTACTAGAAGCCCCATTTGAACTTCAGCCAGTTGTCAGATTCTGGAGACTCAACTGGACTTCCTATAAGATATCAACCTATCTGAACTTTCTACTACTTAACTAGACTTCAGTCTGGTTTCAGGTCCCGTCAAGTCTTCTAGTCCTGCATACTTGGTAAATAAATTAGAGCACATAATATCTAACTTTAAGGCTAACTGCAGCAACAGTAACAACTATAAAAGAAATATCATAATTTAGGAGAGGCAGACTCCATAGTTTATAGGATCGTGATCCTACGCAAGATCAATTTGGTGTCAGGATCAGATCGGTAGGATTAGATCAGTCAAGATCAAATATCAATTTCATTGATTCGCATACGAATGTCAGATATAGATCTTCTAAAAATATTTGATTTAGTATAATATCAAGAAATAGACATCCAAAACTTATAATTTTGAGAAAAAAATATTTGTGATGATCAAAATGATTGAATATCAACTAAACAAATGCTTTAAATAGTTTTCAACCCATAACAAAATAACCCTAATTTAATTATAAAAATGTTTGAAGTCTCTGGAAAAACTTTAAAAGATATGTTTTAGCCTAAAACGGGACGGTTATGTGTTACACCCATAATAAATGTAAATCTCTGAATAAGTTTCGATTTGATATATTATGTGTCCCTTGATTCAAATCGAGTCAAAAGTTATGACGTATCAAATTGTAGAATCGTAGAATCATAGAATCTTACCAATCCCAACGATCTTGTACGATCCCAACTATCCTACTCAGATTCTACTGCAAAAACCAATTCCAATTGATCTCGAATTGATATAGTGTTTCTAGATCGTAAGACGATCCTATGATCCGAATAACGATTTTGCAAACTGTGATGCTCACTCTTATATAATCATCTATTTCTCTACGTCTTAGCATCGTACTAAGGATTGATGCCTTCTGATAGCATATCGACCTTCAACAATGAATCGTCTCAACCTGGTATAAAGAACATAAGGAGCGGAGCGTTTCAATATTATTATAGTAAAAGATGATTATATTCATTCAGACGCTCCTCATAATCTGTCCTTAAATTATAAGAAGGGAGGTAAATTGTGATGTCAACATATAATTAAGGTTAAAAGATAGAAAAAAGTGTTTTTTTTTTTTTTTTTTTTTGAAGAGATATGTGTGTATCAAAAATTGATCTCTAATCAACTTAGCATCCGGTGAAAAATTGAACCTATACAGTGAATCAAAGGAGTGCTTAGACATCAGCACAGTACTCGCCTGCGTAGTATCATAAATAATAAAATTAGTTGTACATTTTTAGTATTTAACAAATGATTTGATAAACGGCCAGGGGTATTATCGTAATTTTATATTTGATTTCCTCACGCGAATAAAATGGCTGATCGAAAACCATTTATACGCAGCCGACCTCCTCGACCCTGTCGGATCCCTAATCCAATCCATTCTTTGCATCGGCGACCTCCCGTTCCTCGGCGGTTTCTTCGATTCGTCAACTATACTCCACCCGCCCCGACCCTTCCTGCTCCTCAGCGATTTCTACATGCCGCTCGTCGCCCCCTATCCTCTGTTGCGCTAATCGTTCCGTTTGGGTTAGGCATCGGTTCAAGTGCCGAGAAGAACAAAACGGTGAATTACGGTGTTTGTCTGATCTCCTTCTGCGTCGGGCATGGATGTTCATGATGGCTCGGGCGATGATCGGACATTTAAGGTCAGTTTCAGTTCAGATGGCTTATCGAGGCTGCGTGAGAAGGTCATGGGGAAGCTGAAGGAGTTCATGGGCGATTATACGGATGATACCCTCGTGGTAGGGTTATATTTCTGAGTTTTTGTGTTTTTAATGGTGATGGACTTTCTTGGATTGGGGGTTTTTGAGAGGGAGGACAGGAATTTGTTTTCCCTTGTTTAGAAACCTCATTGCTCTAGAGGATGTGAGGGAAACCTCAACCCTCCTTTTTCTGCTTTTCCTGTGTCTGAAACGAGGGAATTGCGTTCCAACCTCTTTTCCAATGTTATCTGTTTTGTCTTATTCCGTTACATTTACTATTAGTTAAGCAAAACAACCCTTTTGTTTATTAACAACTAATCTAGAGCAATGACGTTTCGTCTCTTGCTTTCTTCCGTGACATTGATTTCTCGTTACTTGTGGATATATGAATATCAAATCCGAGGAGATTAAAACAGCCGACGATGTTGTCAGATGATTCTTAACTTGTTACTTCATACATTGTTTTGCATAGACTCGATAATGCCCTCTAAGTGGAATCACCTCTGCATTTCTGCTGGGAAGTTTCCACCTATCTGTGTAACCACATGCAACAGACTGTATGACTTCAATATATTACATTGTAACATTGTTTTCTAGTGGTTGCATAGTTCATAAAGATCCACTGGTGGAAGGAAATTCTTGGCTTATGCTACATTGGTTAAAGTAACATCCAAAACAGAACCTTATATTTGGGAAATAGTACTGCTTATCATATTTCCACCACCATGTCCAGCCTATCTTTGTTTCATTTTAGTGATGTATATTTGTAGGAAGTTTTTAAGATTTTTTATACAATACAAACAATTATCGATTTCCTACAAATTGCTATGAAATAGTTTGATTAATTTTCCATACATTGATGCTGCAATTTTAGAGTAAGAAATATTATTTAGAGTCTATTGTGCAATTTATGTCTAGGGTTTAGACACATATGACAGGGTTACTTGAACTTGAGTACTATGTACGGGAAAGGATCTAACTTTGAAGATTGCTCTCAACATCCTGACCATGTATCCTGGTTAAATATTTTAGGAAATTTTATGTGAACATAATTACATAAACACTAATTTCAGGTTTTGGATGGGTATGATCTTGGAACCTTGGTCTATAGGTACCAACTGCATTGCGTTCAATAGATGGAACTTTCCACCTCATTTGTAACTCATATAGTGAGGACCAAGGTTTAACTCTTTTCCTCCCAGTCTGTCTCACTTTTGCCTCAGCTTTTCACCTCTGTTGTTGGTCAGTGAATAGCTAACTTGTCTCTTCAACTTTTAGCTTGCACATAAGCTCTCAGAAAAACAATTTTTTAGTTCCTTTCCTAAAGTGGACTATATGCAAATTTCAACTGCTTTATTGTGCTTTTCAAATGGTTCTGTTTTTTTTTTATGGATTTATTTTTATTACATTGTTATCAGTATAGCCAGTTAAGTAATAACTTTGGTAAATTTTTTGATGATAGTACACTGCACATTTGCAGGACTATGTTTTGGTTTTACTCAGGAATGGCCGTCACAAAGATGAAGCTAAGAAGGAACTGGATGTCTTTTTGGGGGAGGAGACTGCAACTTTTATCTCCTGGTAGGAGCCTATATTATAGTATAAGTAAATTTGCTTCTGTGCTACATGGAATACTCATTCTAATATGTAGTTTCTAGCCCATTGATTTTTATTGTATGAAATCTCTGTTCTTCAGGTTGTGGGATCATCTCTCGTCAAATATACACTTATATTTGCAGCCAGAACAGTCTATTCCAGATGAAGTGACTAAGTCTAAACATGTTCCATGCGAATCTTCAGAGAGGCAGAATGCTCATGAACATCAGACAGTTAAAGCTTCAACTGATTCTAGCACTAGAAATTATCATAGGAGAGGGTGGAAAAGTAAAACACAGGAGAGTAATGGAACCTTTCCTCTTCACAGTGTTGTGACCAATATTCTGCATGCGGAGGAGAAAGTGTCCAGACCTAATATTGACAGGCTATTGCATTCTCCTATAGTCAAGAGTAAGAGAAAGCGAAACAGAGATGATGAACACACACAAGTACAGGTAAATAACTTGCCATATGCTTTTGTGGTAGGCCTTAATTATTCTACAACTATGATAATGATGTAATTAGGATGCAGTAGGAACCAACTTTAATATGGTTATGGTAGTAATTAGGATTCTATTCGGCATTACATTTGTTTAATAGGTAGTTCCTATTTAAGGAATATTTGTTTGTCTAATGCATATTAAAAATTGATAGTTTATAAAATTATTTCATTCTTATTAGCACCGATGAAACCCCCTCTAGATGGTCAAATGATATCAACAATTAAGATGGATATGTAGATATGGTCAACTGTACATTCATGAACCTTCCAAAAAGTTAGGATATATTATTGAACAATTAAGATGGATATGTAGATATGGTTCAACCGTACATGTAGGAACCTTCCCAGAAAGTTAGGGTATATTATTAAACAAGTTGATGTAAAATTCTGTAGTTTGATTGATGGGTTACTTCTAATGCATTCTTTGGTTGGTTAGATGGCATGAAAGATTACTTTGACTAATATACTTACTCAATTTAGCAAATAGCAAGTTCATTTTGCCAAAAAATGTAGCTTGCAGTGAAGTGCTAAGAAGGTTTGATACGAAGGTATTACCTACCTATAATGACTAGGTTGTCTACCTATTACATTGGCCAGAGATGACATTTGTATTTGAGGAGAAGTATGCTCGAGACACTATCACTTGCTGTTTACTTGGATAATTTAATTGTCTAAGTGACCTATTGTTGCTCAACTTCATCAAGAATTTTCTCAACACATTTCAGGCCTCTTTACTTGGAAAGTAAACTGGGAGTTGCTTTTGTTCATTATTTAGATGATTTTTTTATAACCATATAATTCTATCTGGGACAATGATTTGTGATGTTGTTGGGCTTGCTGGATCTGGCATCCTTGATATTGAAGTGTTGCACCTTGCGTCACTGATTATTGATGCAATGCATTATCAAAATTGATAATTTTTCCCATGTTTATTAGTTAATTGTATTGATTCATTTCCTGGGCTTTTAATTTGTGATTTGTTAATAATACAGAGAGATACAACCTCATATTCAACAATTGGTGCTTCACGCCGGCTTCTTCAGTTTGCTGTTCGAGATGCTGTAAAAACTGTGCAGCAGTCAAACTCTAAGGCTGAGCCAGCTTTAAAAAGAGTTTGCTCGGTAGTCTCAGCAGTTAGTACAGATTCTGTGATAGAAGCAAGATCCCACAGAAGACCAGAGTCAAGAGGACTGGGTACTCTTTCAATTGCTCTAAAAGCTGCTGCTGAAGCTGCTGAGGATGCAACCAAGGTCAGGTTGGCCGGTAGTGTTTTTGATAGATTGGGTCATAGCAAACAGATGGAAGAGGATGTTAATCAGTTGTCAGTTCCCACTGCATTAGAGCTTGAAGATAGTGAGATTGCTGCTACTGATAAGGTTCCAGAACTACTTTATTTGGATCGTCCTTACAGAAATGAGTATGATGACTTTGATGGTAACATGTCCATAGTAAAGAAAGAGATTTCTGTGCCTGCCGAATGCACATTAGATAATAATGAATACGGCAGTGGTAGTGTTAACCAACTTGGTCAGGGTTCTTTTCGAGGTATTCCATCTTGCAAAAAAATCAAATCTGTGATGATGCAGCCAAATATTGTACCGGAGTCTGAAGAAATATCAAAGAAAAGTAGGTTATTGGATCAGGAAAGAACTACTGGTTTAGCAGTAATGAGATCTAAGAAGGTTGTAGATAGTCCTGCTAATGTAACACAGAAACATTCCCATTATCAAGTTTCTAGGGATGATGCCAAGCTGGAGAATCAAGTAGCAGTAAAAAAGAGCACAGTTGGTGTAGGAAATCAGAGTGCCAAGTTTCTAAAAGACAATGATGTTTTCCCAGCTCAGAATATAAAAGTAAGTGTGTTTGTTGGCATGAAGCATCTCATCAATTATTCATGCCATGTGCATATTGTACCAAAACACCATCTAGGCTGAATTCAAAATTCTTTATATTTTCCATCTCATTTTTAGTCTCTGATTTATGTAATGCAAAGCTGATGCAATTAATTTTGAGTATCTTTGTACAACCAAAAACTAATAAAACTTAACTTTTAAACTATTTTGAAGTCATGATAAATATATTGAAAGTGTTTTAAAAGTCAACCTAAGCTGTTTATTCCATCAGAACTCTCCCTTAACCATGTTTTAGCCATGTCTAACTCAGTTTATTCATTGAGATCAAATGAACAATCTTTTCTGTTTGTCTTTTTCATTTGGAGAGCATAATTTTTACCGAAAATTTGGGAGATGTAGGGAAAGTAGGATTGTAAGAGAGGAAATTCATTAAGTTACCAACTCAAGTTTGGCTTATGACCTTTATTTATGAATTACCATGACCTTTTCATTTTCTTTTCTAAATATCCTAGTATTGCACTGGGTTTGATTCTCATTAGTCATAAGAATAGTTCTGGTTTGCAAGAATTCCTCTCATATTAGACTTAGCACATTCAAACAGGTCTATACCAGGTTAAGACCTATCTGAAAATTGTATATCTAACATGCCTATAGCGGCTTGTAAAGATTTCCAGTATGCTATGGTATTGGTATTCTGAATCTTGGACATCTGAACCTTTCATTGGGAAAGGTTATATATCCCAACCATTATCTTAGAGTTAAATTGTTGCTTAAACAGAAATATTTAGTTTGCCTAAACCCTTAGTACAGTCGAATGTCAACCTTGGTCAGTCGACTGACCATTTCCTATTCAACTGCAACCTTGGCCAGTTCGACTGGAACAATGTCGACCAACATCCTTTCTCCGCTTACACCCCATAAGCCTACAATAAGGCCAAGGCTTGTTCTGGATCTACTACATGAGTTGTGAATGCCCTAATGTTGCGAATTCAACCAAGTTTTAGGTAGCACACCCACTTCCTTGGCAATCACCATATTATTACAATGTACATGCTTGAAGAATAAACCCAAGATTGTATTCTTCTAATCAATGACTCTCGCACCGTCAGGTCTTCATCTCTTTGATTTGGACTGCCTACCTTTTAAGTCATCCAAGCATCTCAATCTAGGCTCCTGGCTCTGGAGTCCATTAAGCTCCTCTTTAACTCCAAGTCATTCATTCGATCCAAGACTCCAACTCTTGAATCCATTGAGCTCCTTTGGAGCTGCAAGTCAACAGCTCGATCTCAGCCCCCAATTCTTGGGTCTGCCTCCTCTCAGCTCCAAGTCAATCGCTTGATTTGAGCCTGCATCTCTGAGTCTATTGAGCTGCTCTTGAGTTTTATCTTCCATGATGCTATGAATCTTATGAGCTACAAGTTCACCAAGCTCCTCGAGCACCATGCAAACTCCAAGTTGAATTGGCACAACTAATGTGTACACTTGATATGCATCCTAAATCCAAAATGCCAAACTTGAACTTTATTGCCAACACATCAAAACAATGTGGTTAAGCCCAACCACAAGGAATGAATTGTTTTTCCAACAATTTCTTCCTCCATCATCGCGTCTTTGATTTTGCTACAAGTTGATGCAAGTCTCGAAACCTCTCAATGTAGCTGACAACCTTCTCTATAAGACAAGATTTGGATGCTAAGGCATTTTTTCATTGCTTGCGCCTTTGATTTAGCTACAAGTTGATGCAAGTTCAGAATGAGATGCCCAACTCCCATATTGAACAACTCAGTATATATGGGTCAAAAGCATCATGAGAATGAGAGCTGTAGTTGACAGCACTGCCAACACATTTTTATGAGGACATGCTTACTATGTTTTTATATTATTAATTGTTTTTGTCATTTTGTAGGAAACCACAATATCTAACCTAGGTGGTCTTTTGATTTATCCCATGTGATCTTTGTATGAATCACTTTGCCTGTTTATTGTTTTTAAACACTTGACCACTAAGCTAGAGTTTAAGTTCTTGTAAACATAGTTCATGCAGTATTCACCAGTATTTCTCTCATCCAAAACTCCTGAGTTAAAATTTTAGGACCATTAAAGTTTTAAATCACTAGAAAGAACACTGGTTAGTGATTATAGTTCTAAAACATTTTAAATGTTTTAGCCACCTATCATACTTATTACTGGAACTATTTTTCATTTTGTTATTTGATTTTACTTGAAGCCTAGGATTTTAAGTTTTTCTCCAACATATAGAATTTGAGGTTATTCTTTTATTTTAATCAATTAGCACAATATCGTTGGGAAATAAGATACACCAGGGAGATTTGTTTCAAATATGAATGAACATTTTGAGTGTTAAAATGTAAAAAAATAGAGGCTTATAATTGACATGTTGCTGTTATTTGTTGTAGTTATTTTAAAATTATTTGTTTTATTGTTAGTAGCTCTGACAATCATGATTGCATACCTATTGTTTGTGATGTGGGTTTAATTATTAGTTTTTTATTCTCTTCCAAGTCATTTGAATGATCCACCAACTTATTTGTCTTCTTCACGGTTATTGAAACCGTCAAAACTTCTACATTATCTACTTTGTTAATTTGTCAGGTGATTTTTTGTTATTTGTACTTCACTGTAAATTGAATGTCTGACGGGGTTTATTCTGTTTATATCTATAGGAAATCGATCAGGACTGCAATCAAAAGGAATTTACTCTGAAACAATTATCAGCTCCGGGTATATTGAATTCTAACTTATACTTAGAGAATCATGAAATACTGTTATACTTGTTTGGCATTTCAAAAAACTATTCTGCCACCAAAACCAAACATCAAACTGATGTTTGGTGCATGCTGTATTAGTAGACTTTAGACCTCAGCTACCACGAACCTTCTGTCAGTAAATAGTAGCTGAGGCATCTCCTTATCCTCGTCTGTGTCCTATGGATATTAATATTGCGGCCACTTTCTAATTACAGGTTCATATACTACTGGCCGACCTTCCGAGGATGGAGATTCTCGAACTCTATTTGTTAGCAATGCAAGTATTTGTTTTTCTCACATTTGCAACAATTGAATATGAAAAAGCAGTGTAATTAATCTATATTGCCACTGAATTCACAGGTTCATTTTGCTGCAACTAAAGATACACTTTCCCGTCATTTCAACCAATTTGGAGACGTGCTTAAAGTAATCATAGTTACTGATGCTACCACCGGTCAACCTACAGGGTAATGATAAAAATTTTACATTATGTTTTTTTTTTTGTATGTTCTCAGATCAATCATAAATTATAATCTTGTTGTGGCTACAAGCAGATCAGCCTATGTTGAATTCCTGAAGAAAGAATCAGCAGATTTGGCATTGTCATTGAATGGTACTTCGTTTATGTCCCGCATCCTCAAGGCAAGCTTGCAGTATATTAGTGCTTTTCTATAGCTTGTTTTTTTTCTACCATTATATATATATATATATATATATATATATATACATGTTCCATCTGCATACAGCATCCTTAGATTATTATGTTCTAAATTAATATTCACTGAAGCAATTATGAAGTTTTCATGACATTCTTTGACCAGCCTCTGGTCAGTCATTTATTTCTTGCTGTCTTAAATTTGTCAATACCTAACTCCTAAACATCCAATAAGGTTATGGTTTTCAAATTTCAAATTTGCTTAAACACCATATTTTGCATCCGTACAATAGGGTCATGTATATTGAAATTATGCTCCCCATTTGGAGAAACTAGTGCAGATATGGGATTTATTATTTTCTGTGAGACCTGATGGCTGCATCTTTTCTGCTGTATCCAATTTTCCATCTTTATGTTAAAAAAAATTTGATTAAGGCAAGCTTTCAATGTTGGGCCGTAAATCATTTCATAGAATTAAAGAAAGCAGCAAGAGCATTGACTGAAGTAGATAATTGTGGTGACTCTGATTTCCCCATTTGTAAAGTAGTGTTTATCGATTGGCATATGATTCTAAACCATAATACTTTCAAGAGAATATATGCTGATGCATTCTTGTTAGTAAGCTTTAAATACTATTAATGTGTTAAAGTTATTTCTTCTATGCGTTCACAGAATAGTGCATAACTTGGCATGTGATTGTTTGTGTGTATTATAGGTGGTACGCAGAAGCTCTCATGAAGCGGCTCCAGTATTATCTTGGTCCTGGATTGCTCGTGCGCCAGCATTTGCTTCTAGAGTTGGCCGAATGCCATATCCAAGAGGTACATTTCCGGGCTCTTTTCGAGGGCATCCCCCAATTAAACCTGGAGCCAGGAGCTTGCAATG
Organism: Zingiber officinale; assembly: GCF_018446385.1. Lineage (NCBI taxonomy): Eukaryota > Viridiplantae > Streptophyta > Magnoliopsida > Zingiberales > Zingiberaceae > Zingiber > Zingiber officinale. Next base: position 142,496,035 of record NC_055997.1, read on the forward strand.
GAAGCGGGAGACATCCATTTTGCAACCTAGTGAGGGAGCAAAACCTCCACTAACATCAAATGTCTCGTCGCGGACAGCAAGGAATCTCACCTACACGCGGACCGAACCCACACCCAAATCTGCTGGGCTTTCTAGTACCATTTAATGGATCCATCCAAGCAAGTGACAGTTTCCGCTAGATTTTGCCTGTGGTTTGCCGTGCAAAACAAAATGCTAGAGAATCACGCTGGAGATTATTCAGTATTATGATCATGGCCACTTTGAGGCTCTGACTGAAGCTGCAAACTTCATAGAGCCCCCATTTTTATGCCCCTTGCGACGGACATTCAAAATGAGTAATTGGTTTATCCAATTTTTATCTTCTTTACTTATTGAGTAGCAGCGCTGATGTTTGTAAATATATTGGAATCTCAGCAAACGGTTCTTGGTTGCAGTAACCTATTCCATCGATTTATCTGAGCCTCCGGTTTCACATTTCCTTTGAATAAGTTCTTTGGCTATGTAAACCTCGAACTCTGATTTTGAGCTGTTGCTGGATATCATTAGAATCCAAAGCATTCAAAGATTCACTATGGACGATGACAATAGTTTAATTGAGCTTCATATGTATTTGGTGTGTTTTCTTAGTTGTGATATTTTTTGGATTAGCCACGAATTGGTTCTTTTGCTTAGAGCCCATATGAGAATACTTTGTGGTTTGGTTCGGTTCGTTTGCTTTGTGCATTTAAAGTTATTTATTCATTTTTTATCCCTCACGTATTCGAAAAATAATATTATTGTGGTGTTAATTTTAAAGAAACTTTATTTAAAAATAATATTATTACGTGACAAAAGTTTAAATTGTCATCTTGGCAGCCTTCTCCCAGGTGGTTTAAGACTTTGTAGCAGGGGATAAATTATGGAGATTTTATCCGGCAATAAAAAATAATAATAATAAATTTTTAAAAAATAATAAATCTAATTAATCTTATTGATTATTTATGTGGATGATTGATTTAGCTTTATGAGATTTTTTCATAGTAAAAAAATTCAGTAGTTTTTTATTGCGGATCTTATTTACAATTCGTCCAATAATATTAGGTGACAAAAAAGATGATTCATTCGCCCCCAGTCCCCCTGCCAATCCGTCCCTAGGCTAACACGGGGGAGGTAAATCATGGATGGTTACTAGCCATTAATGCAAATGACCAAGACATGGGGAAGGTTATGCTCGGTCACGTCGAGTTTCGACCCCAAGACCTCATAGAGGGTCTCATATTAGCACATTATGTGGCACTTTTTTTTTTTAGCGCCTCCGCCAATCCGTCCCTAGGCCAACACGGAGGAGGTAAATCACGGGTGGCTACTAGCCATTAGTGCAAATGACCAAGATATGAGGGAGATTATGTTCGGTCACGTCGAATTTCGACCCAAGATCTCATAGAGGGTCTCATATTAGCACATTAGTACATTATGGAGGGGTGAGGCAATACAATTAACATAATTATAATTATATTTTTTTAGAGCAAAAATAAAACGGTTACCTTAGTAGCTTTTTCGGGCGGTCTCATATTGAGAAGGGTAAATTATGGGAGTTAGGTTTTTCACGAGAAAGGTTAGACATTTAGTAAAATATTTTATATTTATTGATTCTGTCCGAATGAAGAGAGTTGGAAAGTTGAGGATGAGATGACTATTGATGGGATGAAGACTTCAATCCTACAAAACAAAACAAAACTAGGGAAGGGATCCATGATGTTGGTCATTCGATGCTCAAGTTAGAATTAGGAAGAGAGAATGAGTAGTCGAGAAATAGATAAATCTTACATTTCCTCGTACCCAGCGTACTTTTTTATACCTTTTTTTTTATCATTCATTTGCTCTTATTTAATGATATTAATTACCAGAGGAAGACTTCTTTATCTTGACTTCTGTGCATTAATGATAAATGAAGTGTTCTTCTTGGTCTTGGCTTCTTTATATGTAATGATGATAGACAAAGTTATCTTTTTTATTTTCTCTTTTCCTCCTACGTAGTGTCATTCTTGTGTCGGGCGGGCAGTTCGAGCAGCTCGTTTTCTTGTCGGACGGGTGGTCTAAGGGCTTATTTTTCTGTCAGCCGAAACAACTAACTACATGTTGTCCATTCGTCCGACCGACCCATGATGTCCATTTGTCTGACCGACCGAGTGATCCACTCGACCACTCCTTTCCTGACCGGGATAACCAAATAGTCACCTTTAGTCAAGACTCTTTCCGTAAGTCCTGACGTTGACCGCCTTGATTTTGACTGATACCATATCAATGGACCCGTGACAAATAGACTCCCCTTTATCGTCACATCACTTGTTAAAAAGGGACCAAATATATATATATATATATATTGTAACGACCCAGCCTCTCGACCTCTTGGCGATTCCTTAGGTGACCCAACTGATAACCCCTTATGTCATCGACCGACAGCCCTCGGCCGTGCTGTTACTCACTAGGACTTTCCACCCCTGGCCAGTGGATTTTTGCCTTCCTTAGGATTCGAATTCTAGACCTCCAGGCTGAGTACTAGAGTTTATGAATCTTGGTAGCCAAAAATCCACTGGCCAGGAGTGGGAAGTCCTAGTGAGTAACGGCACGACCGAGGGTCGTCGGTTGACGACATAAGGGGTCGCTAGTTGGGCCGTCCAAGGGACCGTCAGTTGGGTCGCCCAAGGGACCGAGGGGTCGGGTCATTACAATAAAAGGCGTCTTTTTATTGTAACGACCCGACCCCTCGACCCCTTGGGCGGCCCAACTGGTGATCCATTTGACGGCCCCTTGGCGGTCCCTTGGGCGGCCCAACTGGTGTTCAGCCTTCATCTGCTGACAGACAAGACATCTAACTACATATTTCGCGATGTCTTTCTTCATACTATTCCACTAGTAGAATGTCTCAAATCTCGATACATGCGAGTCCCGCCCCGAGTGGATCGTAAATCGAGAGTAGGGGTGAGCATTCAGTTAATTTGGTCCATAAATTAACCGAAAACCGATTTAGTGTTGGCTAACCGAATCAAATCAAAATTTTACTAAAATTAAATTAACCGAATTAGTTATTTCAATTAACACTGAATTAACTAAATTTGTTTAAAATAACAATAAAAAGGATTTATACAAAATTAATATCAAATTAATCGAATTAACCGAATGCTCACCCCTAATCGAGAGCGATGAGCCTCCTGAAGTAGCTCCTCCCTGACCGGGTGAGATTGAGGTATGCATAATCTACCTCGAAAGTATATAATACTCTCCTCATCTCGTGTGATCTCGGTCTGCTGCCCGAAAGCTATCTGGCTGCCAATGAACTATAAGTGTTGATCTCCGGTCTGAGCCTCTCATATCCTCGTCCTGATCGACGACTGAGCGAACATGGTAACTAATATACCTTGCTCTGTCCGTCCCTGCTCCTGAATGCCCAACTCGGAGAATCCCTGAACCAAGTCTGTGACTGAAGCTCGGAAGCAAGCCAAAGTCCCTTTGGACTTCCTGCTAAGTGGATCAGCAACCACATTAGTTTTCCTCGGGTGATAGCTAATGGTACAATCGTAATCCTTCAGAAACTCCATCCATCTCCTCTGTCGGAGATTAAGTTCTTTTTGAGTGAAAATATATTTGAGACTCTTATGATCTGTAAGAATCTCAAAGGTAATGTCGTACAAATGATGCCGCCAAATTTTCAAATCAAAGATAATGACAGCTAACTCCAAATCATGCACAGGGTAGTTTTTCTCATGCTCCTTCAACTGACGAGACGCATAGGAGACTACTTTGTCATGCTGCATTAGAACAACGCCCAAACCCTGAAGAGATGCATCAATGTACGAATCCAGTCCTCTCCATAGGGCAAAAACCAAACTGGAACCGACACTAATCTCCGCTTCAGCTCCTGGAAGTTGTTCTCGCAGGCTTCTACCCATGTGAACTTCAAATATAGATGTTTCCGTCGAAACATCTCTAGAAGTATGTGAAGGGGATGCACGTGATTCTCCTAGGATCAGAAATAGATTACAACATTGTCAACAAAGACAATGAAAATCGATCCAAACAACCTAGGAATACCGAAATCATCGAGTCCATAAAAACATCTAGGGCTTTGTAAGCTTAAATGGTAAAACCTAGAACTCATAATGGTCGTACAACAGGCACACTCAACTATAAGATCCCCGACAACAAATCTGAAATATGATCACTAGCTACAAATCACCAAAGAAATAGATCATGGAATGTGAGAGCAACACTCCATCACAAGAAATACTATATATGTGAGAGCAACGCTCTACCACCATCAATGCAACCTATATGGGAGCAGCACTCCTCTACAAGCAATCTACAATATGTGGGAGCAACGCTCACCACAACAATCCAAAACATGTGGGAGTAACACTCCACGACAAACAATCCATAATACCGTTGTAGTATTGGTAAGCCCAAATGACATTACCAAAAACTCATAATGGTCGGAAAGTGACCACCCTCATCTGGCAATCAACAATGGCATGATATGCTGACAAACAATTAATGCCAAGAATAATATCAAAGTCGATCATTTCCAGTACTAAAAGATCTACCGCAAGTATCATGTTGCCAAAGTCTAACGGACAACCTCTGACCTCTTGAGTGACGTTTAATGTATCACCGGACGGTAGGAAGATGGTCAGTCGTTGCAGTCTAAGAGTAGTTAGTCTACCTATGTCCCTTATAAAGGCACAGGAAATAAAAGAATGCGAGCTACCAGTATCTTTCAGCATATCAGCGGATAATGCATAAAGTAAAATCATACCGCGGAAAACGGATCCGTCGGCCGGCTGTGCATCCTCTCTGGTAACCGCATGAATATGTCCAGTCTCTGGCGGTGGTAGAGGTGGTAGTGTTGCCAAAGGCTGCGACGCTTGAGTCTGAGTTTGCCACTGTGACGGTGCCGGGCACTGAGCCAGAGATGGATAGGTAGACTGCGACTGATACTGGACCTGCGGCTGGGTGCTGATACTAGCCCTGAGTCAGATACTGTGGTCCCAGAATAAAGCTCTGTGGTACTATGAGGGCACCAGAGTGCTCATGTCCATCGTTGCCATATGCAGCTGCTGCCGAGGGCTCCTTGGGCGATCCCTTGGGCGGCCCAACTGACGACCTCTTATGTCGTCGACCGACGACCCTCGGCTGACCAGTGGATTTTTGCTTTCCCCAGGATTCGAACTCTAGATCTCTAAGTTAAGTACTAGAGTTTATAAATCCTGGTAACCAAGTGAGGCCTATATATATATATATATATATATATATATATATATATAATTGATATCCTGCGCGCTCTCACAGTGCGTGACTGTGCGCGCAGAGGATATCACAGGTTTTAAATTTTTTTTTTATTTTTGAATTAAAAAAAAAATAAAATATTTTTAAAAAGTTTTATTTCTAGGGTTCAGACTTTAGGTTATAGTATCAAAACTATTTTTTTTTTAGATTTTACCTCTAGGGTTCAGGCTTTAGGTTATAGTATCAAAATTATTTAGGGTTCAAAGTTTGGGTTATAATATCAAAGCTATTTTTTTTAGATTTTATTTCTAGGGTTTAGGCTTTGGGTTATAGTATCAAAACTATTTTTTTTTTTTAGATTTTACCTCTAGGTTCAGGTTTCCCAATTAAATTATAGTGTTTGGTTTAAAAAAAAATTAAAAAAAAAATAATTTAAGTATTTATTGAGTATTGTAATATATTGATAGTATATATTACTGTATTAAAAATTTATATAAAGAAATATTAATTTTTTTAATTTAAAATATTTTAAAAAATTTAAATAAAAACAATTATTTGATCTCCTGCGCGACGCGCACAGTTCCGTACTGTGCGTATCGCGCAGGAGATCAAAACTCATATATATATATATATATATATATATTGATCCTGTCCGAACCAGGGGTCAACGAACGCTGGGGACGTGGCGCTCCCTGCTGAATCCTCGAGTGCTCCGGCGAACCTGCAACAAAACCGAGACGGGAGGGGTGTCCCGGCGACGGCCCTCCGATGCTCAAGTCAGACGAGGGAATAGATGAAGGAAGTGGCTCAAAGATGAAGACTCGTGTACCTCCGGTTGAAGAAGTGGAGGCCTTATATAGACTTCTGAGGATGCTGATGTACATATACCGAGGCACACACACGTGTCCTCAACCCATACCCAGTATGGGCTTGTCAGAGGAGCTTGCCTGACTCCTTACTGCTACAGTACGAGCACGTCTTTGATGGGACAGTGAGCATGTCTTTGATGGGACAGTGAGCCCATGTCCTTGATGGGACAGTGAGCCCATGTCCTAGGATCCTGCATATCATCTGCTGTCAGAAGATGTTCCTATCCTTGCCTTTTCTTACTCCTCGTCAATCGTCCGACCGGTCGGCCGTTTCCTCGCGTCCGGCCGATCGGATGTTCTGATCCGCGCGGGAGCTTCCGGGTCATGTGCTCTGGATTGTTCGCAGCGTTGATGTTTTATTCCTTCGGCCGAGCAGGCCCTCTGCTCGGCCTTTCCTACTGTTCATCATGAGCGTCGGAACCCCGCCTCCGGCGGGGTATATTGCTTCCGCTCGGAAGCCTCAGCTGGTCGTCGCCCTCCTTATCCGCTCGGCCAAGGCCTTTGGCCCTCCTCGCGGCGTTGACTCTGCTAAATGGGGTCCCCCATTCTTACTGCTGGATCACTTGCCTCCTCTTCAAGTCTAGTCGAAGGAGGCAGTGAGTCCGACTGACTGGACTATGTGTCCGAACGGGCGGTCGTCATCTTACCGCCGCTTATGATATACCTAGAGCCGTTCGGCCCTCATAACTCATCATCCGCTCGGCTCTTCGTTCTGAATATCTTGGCCTCCAGCGTGGATGTTTGCTTGTCTAAATCTTCTCGAAAATCGCGCAAATCTTTTCCATTAAGTCGAAGCATGCGCGGTATGGGCGCATTAATTGCGCCTGGTGACAGAGTGCCACGTGGCTCTTCTCGCGTGGCGGTGATGATCCGTACGATGGGACGCGATTAGTTTGAAATGGACGGTTAGATGATAACCTCGTCTCTCGTGACCTGCATCCGACGGACGAGGTTGATCAGCCTCGTTCGCATAAAGCCTTCGTCTCCACCCTTACGCCGCATTTCTCTGTTTCATCGCTCGTCCTCCGTCGAAGGTGCCCGCGGCTGCTTCATTCCGGTTGTCCTAGCTTTCGCCTCTTGGTGGTTTTCGGCTTTCTGGTGATCTTCTCCGTTCACCTTTCCTCAGTAAGCTTCTCCCTTCCTTTCGTTCGGCCTTTCCTTTTCGCGTGGAACTCCTTTCGTTCCCCTGCTTGCAAACTCTTGTCTGTCCTCCGTTTCCGAGTTTCCTTCGGCTTCCTTCTTTCTTTTTCTTGATACTTCAGTCATGGCAAGTACTTCCGTACCCACTGTGGATGTTCATGGCCCTTGGTATATGACCATGGAGAGTCGGTTTGATGAAGAGGGTGCTCGGCGTCTTGTTCGGACGTATGGGATCCCTGATGACCATGAAATAATTATAGCCGACCCGGCCGATCGGCCCCATAACCCGCCGATCGGTACCATTTGCTTTTTTCTGGACCAATTTCATGGCGGCCTTAGATTTCCGACCCATCCCTTTATTTTGGAGGTTTGTAATTATTTCCGCATCCCGCTCGGCCAACTTGTGCCGAACTCCTTTAGGTTGCTGAGCGGGATGGTTGTCCTCTTTAAGCTGCACAGTATCCCACTTGACCCCAAAATATTCCACTTCTTCTTCTACCCCAAACAATCCGAGCTGGGCACTTTCATTTTCCAAAGTAGAATAGGCTTTAAATTTTTTGATAATATGCCAACTTCCAACAAGCACTGGAAGGAGTTTTTCTTCTATATCCGACTTCCCGAGCGGCCAGCATTCAGAACCAAATGGCAGACCGCTGTGCCGACCCAGCCGGAGCTCGGCAAATTCAGAAGCAATCCGGCCTACCTTCATGCGGCGAACTGGTTGTACAAAATCGACCAGTTGCTTCTCAAGGGGGTGTTATACATTTTCGGATTATCTCCCGTTCGGGCAAATCTCCCCTACCGCATGAGTAAGGACTTTTTACTCTCTTCACCTTTTTTGTCTAACTGATTTTAATTTCTTCCATTGCAGCTGAAGTCATGTGGCGCTCCAAGGCCACCGATCATCTGAAGTTGAAGGCCGTGGAAATTGAGGCGGCGACTAAAAAAGAACTCGCCGAGCGGGGTATTATTCCCAGTCGCCCGGCAGCTACCGGAGAGGGGGGGACGCAGTCCGCTCCTGAAACAGAAGTTACCCCATCCGCTTCAACAGAAGTTGAGGCGGACCCTGTTTCCTCTGCCCCAGCCGAGCTGGGGGTCCCCCAGGTCGGGGATCCCCCACTGGAAGTTCGGAGAAAACGTCAAAGAGACTCCAGCCTTCCGCCGACCCAAGAGGGCGGACCACAGGAGCCGATCGGGGTAGCTTCGCCAGATCGCACGCCATCGCATATCGGGACTCCAGCGGCCTCGCCCACCACACAGCCCTCTGGTTCTCCTCCACGAACTCGCCGTCGCTTACGACGGTTGGGCGAAACCTCTACCATAGGGGAGTCCTCGGGCAAGGCGAGTGCGGCCGAGGAAATGCCGTCCGGCCACCCGACCATCAAGACTACCCTCCGATTTCCATCGGAGGAATATTTGCTGTCCGCCAATCGGCCATCAAGCCCCGTACATGAAATAACCCTGACGGGTCCGCTCGCCAAGCTCTTCGAGGATGCCCAGATTCAAGTGGCCCTCATGACGCCTAAGCAGCTCGGCGATAACAACATGCAGCAGGCCACTCAGGTGAATTCATTTTTCTTTCTGTGCCATGCTACTGTCCGGTTCCTCATTTTATTATTTTCCTTACAGCGCTGGGCTGAGCAAATCGCCACTAGCCATCGGCTAGCCGAGCTGGAGGATCTCCTGGAGAAACTCCAAGTGTCGGGGGGTCCATCGGCCGAGCGGGAGAAACAAGCCCGCGAGGCCGAACAGAAGAAGGCCGCCGACCTGTCTACAGAGGTGGCTCGGCTAGAGGGCCAAATCAAGAAGCGCGAAGCGGATGCCAAACGCGCTACTGCCCGGAAGAAGCGAGCGATAGCTGATCTGGACAAGATGAAAGTAGATGTCCGTGCGCTAGATCAGCGATCCAAGGATCTGGAGGCCCAGCTGAACGCCGTTCGGCAGAACGCACAAAGGCTGAAATGGACTTGAAGGCAGTCCAAGATTCCTTAACTGCTTCCCGGGCGGTACTCAGAAAATATAAGGAGGGAGAGCCGAGCCGCCTAGTAGCAGCGCGCCAAGACTACCTCCGCTCGGAACGATTCGGCGCAAAATTCGGCGGCAACGTCTCATCAACCTTCGCCGAGGCGGTCAAGGTCACCGTGGCGTACTTGAAGAAGGGTGGCCACCTTCCTGCGGGAATGCACATTCCCGCCTCCGACCTGGCGGCCATGATTGACGATATCCCGGATGCCTTTTTCAATTTTGAGGACCCGGAGTGAGGCGAGTTCTTCCAAGTACTTACTGTATTTCATCCGCTCGGCGGATGTAAAATTTTTGTACGTGCCGTTCGGCCTAATTGTATTCCTTTGCTTCCATTTTTGTCGGTCCTTTATTGCCCTCTTCTGTCTGTTTGGTGCTCATTTGTAGAGTCAGTTAAGCTATACGTGTCTCCCACTAGACAACCGATCAGGTTAATCAATTAACTCGTTTTCCTCGAAATCGTTTAGCGCTTGGCTATACTGTTTGCATTCAGTGAATGCGAAGTATTAACAAACCGACGGCCGATCGGACTTAAACAATTTAGTTTTTGCGAATGCTCGTTGCGCGGATGTTTATAGACAATCGGCGCGGTTCTCGATTTTTAACGACGGAGCTCGTCGGTCTTCCGCTCGGGGATTTATAGACGCCGGCTCGTCTCTCGATATTTAACGTCGGTGCTCGACGGCGCGGATATTTATAGCCGGTCGGCGCGGCTCTCGATTTTTAACGACGGGGCTCGTCGATCTTCCGCTCGGGGGGTTTATAGACGCCGGCTCGTCTCTCGATCTTTAACGACGGAGCTCGTCGGCGCGGATATTTATAGCCGGTCGGCGCGGCTCTCGATGTTTAACGACGGGGCTCGTCGGTCTCCCGCTCGGAGGGTTTATAGACGCCGGCTCGTCTCTCGATCTTTAACGACGGAGCTCGTCGGCGCGGATATTTATAGCCGGTCGGCGCGGCTCTACGGTTTAACGACTGGGCTCGTCGGTCTCCGCTCGGAGGGTTTATAGGCCCCGGCTCGTCTCTCGATCGGCGGAGCTCGTCGGCGCGGATATTTATAGCCGGTCGGTGCGGCTCTCGATGTTTAACGGCGGGCTCGTCGGTCTCTTCGGAGGGTTTATAGGCCGGCTCGTCTCGATATTTAACGACGGAGCTCGTCGCGGATATTTATAGTCGGTCGGCGCGACTCGATGTTTAACGAGGGCTCGTCGGTCTCCCTTCGGAGGGTTTATAGGCCGGCGCGGCTCTTGATCTTTAACGACGGTGCTCATCGGCGCGGATATTTATAGCCGGTCGGCGCGTCTCTCGATGTTTAACGACAGGGCTCGTCGGTCTCCCGCTCGGAGGGTTTATAGACGCCGGCTCGTCTCTCGATCTTTAACGACGGAGCTCGTCGGCGCGGATATTTATAGCCGGTCGGCGCGGCTCTCGATGTTTAACGACGGGGCTCGTCGGTCTCCCGCTCGGAGGGTTTATAGACGCCGGCTCGTCTCTCGATATTTAACGACGGAGCTCGTCGGCGCGGATATTTATAGCCGGTCGGCGCGGCTCTCGATGTTTAACGACGGGGCTCGTCGGTCTCCCGCTCGGAGGGTTTATAGACGCCGGCTCGTCTCTCGATCTTTAACGACGGAGCTCGTCGGCGCGGATATTTATAGCCGGTCGGCGCGGCTCTCGATGTTTAACGACGGGGCTCGTCGATCTTCCGCTCGGGGATTTATAGACGCCGGCTCGTCTCTCGATATTGCTCGTCGGCGCGGATATTTATAGCCGGTCGGCGCGGCTCTCGATGTTTAACGACGGGGCTCGTCGGTCTCCCGCTCGGAGGGTTTATAGACGCCGGCTCGTCTCTCGATCTTTAACGACGGAGCTCGTCGGCGCGGATATTTATAGCCGGTCGGCGCGGCTCTACGGTTTAACGTCTGGGCTAGACGGCCTTCAAGGCTAACTCCTTACCAGGTCGAGCGACCTTGGCCTTCATAACTCATCTCGTGCTTGAACTATTTTTATGCTCGGCCGAACAGCACGGGTCATACGCCCTTTCCTCCCAGCTTGGAGAACGTACTCCTGGCCGAACGACTCAGGGTTTGCTTTGTCGAGCACCTTGGCTCGACCAATATACCTCCGTCTGAACGGCGCGGGGCCTTCGTTCATCGATGACAGTGCCATATATTTGTTCTCTTGATTCTTCATTTCTGCATTTCCAGTATTCGGTCGAAAAAAGTACACAGGATGATTTACAGTGGTACACCTTTCATCCCGCCTGATAAGGCTGGAGGTGGTTCGTGCTCCACGGCCTATCCAACTGCCGACCGTCTTCATCCTCCAAATAATACGCACCCGAGTGGAGTTTTTCGGTGATTTTGAAGGGACCTGCCCACGGAGCTTCAAGCTTGTCGATGTCGCCGACCGGTTTGACTTTTTTCCAGACAAGGTCGCCGACCTGGAATGATCGGGGAATGACGCGGCGGTTGTAGTTTTGCTTCATTCGTTGACGGTATGCCATCAGCCGAACGGATGCCTTGGCTCGCTCCTCGTCAATCAAATCCAGCTCCATGTTCCTCCGATCGGCGTTGCCTTCATCGTACAATTGGACCCGGACGGACTCGACGCCGACTTCAACTGGAATGACTGCTTCGCCGCCGTACACCAGATGAAAAGGTGTGACGCCCGTTGCTTCCTTAGGAGTCGTCCGGATGGCCCATAAAACGCCCGGCACTTCATCCGGCCAACTCCCCCCCACGTGGTCGAGCCGAGTGCGTAGAATACGGAGAATTTCCCGGTTGGCTACTTCGGCTTGACCGTTGCTTTGGGGGTATGCCACGGACGTGAAGTGTTGCTCGATGCCGTAGCTTTTGCACCAATCTTCTAGCACCTTCCCTGTGAATTGCCGCCCATTGTCGGAAACCAACCGGCGAGGGATACCGAACCTACAGATGATGTGTTGCCAGATGAATTTTTTGACCATCTGCTCGGTGATCCTGGCTAGTGGCTCGGCCTCCACCCACTTGGAAAAATAATCGACCGCCACCAGCAAAAATTTCCTTTGCCCGGTCGCCATCGGGAATGGACCCACAATATCCATTCCCCATTGATCGAACGGACATGAAACGGCTGATGTCTTCATCTCCTCTGCCGGTCGGTGCGAGAAGTTGTGATACTTCTGGCATGAGAGGCACGTAGATACTGTCCGAGCGGCGTCCATTTGTAAGGTTGGCCAAAAATATCCAGCTAGCAAAATCTTCTTGGCTAGTGATCGTCCGCCCGGATGTCCTCCACACGATCCTTGATGTACCTCTTGGAGGATGTAAGCCGAGTCTTCCGAGCTCACACACTTCAAAAGCGGGCGAGAGAAAGCCTTCTTGTAGAGCTGATCGCCGATGAGTGTGAACTGACCGGCCCTCCTCCTGAGCAGCTGGGCTTCTTCCCGATCGGCAGAAGTGGTGCCCGAGCGCAAAAACTCTATGATGGGTGTCCTCCAGTCGTCCGGAAATCTGAGGCCTTCCATCCGGTCAACATGTGCCACCAAAGATACTTGTTCAATTGGCTTCGGGCTAATGACCGGCGTCATAGAACTTGCTAGTTTGGCCAACTCATCGGCTGCCTGGTTCTCCGTTCGGGGAATCTTCTGGATAAGAACCTCGCGGAAATTAGCTTTGAGTTTTTCAAAGGCCTCAGCATAGAGTTTAAGCCGAGCGCTGTTGATTTCAAAGGTGCCAGATAGTTGCTGAGCGGCCAACTGTGAATTTGAATAAAGTGTCACCCGACCGGCTCCCACATGTCGTGCTGCCTGTAATCCGGCTATGAGGGTCTCATACTCTGCTTCATTGTTGGTAGCTTTATAATCCAGCCGGACGGATAAGTGCATCTTTTCTTCTTGAGGCGAGAGCAGCAATATTCCAATCCCACTTCCGAGCCGAGTGGAAGACCCATCCACATATATTCTCCACAGAGCTTCCGGCTCTGGCTTTTGCACTTCGGTCACAAAGTCAGCCAAGGATTGCGCTTTGATCGCCGAGCGAGGCTGGTATTGGATGTCAAATTCACTTAGTTCTGTCGTCCATTTGATGAGCCGTCCGGACGCTTCTGGATTTAACAGCACCCTTCCTAGCGGGCTGTTCGTCCGGACAATGATGGTGTGAGCCAAGAAATATGGTCGAAGACGCCGAGCGGCTAGAACTAAAGCAAAGGCCAACTTCTCGAGCCCGGTGTAACGAGATTCAGCATCTTTTAAAATATGGCTCAAAAAATACACCGGCTGCTCTTCGCCGCTCGCCCTCACAAGTGCTGAGCCTACAGCATGCTCAGTTGACGACAGATAAATATAAAGTGACTCACCCCCGATCGGCTTAGCAAGTATAGGCAGAGAATTAAGATATGTCTTCAATTCTTCGAATGCTCGGTCACATTCTTCATCCCACTGGAACTTAGTAGCCTTGCGCAGGATCTTGAAGAATGGTAGGCTCCGGTCGGCGGTTTTGGAGATGAATCTGGACAAAGCAGTTATCCGACCGGTCAACCGCTGCACTTCCCTTGTATTTCTTGGAGGCGGCATGTCTTGCAGAGCTTTCACCTTGCTGGGATTGGCTTCGATTCCCCTCTCGGTCACTATGTATCCCAAGAAACGCCCTCCTTTTGCTCCGAACAGACACTTTTGGGGATTTAGCTTGACTCCATATTTGCGAAGCGTTCGGAAGGTTTCTTCCATGTCCTTGAAGAGATCGGCCGCTCGGGCGGACTTGATAAGAATGTCGTCCACATAAACTTCCAGATTCCGCCCGATCTGCTCCTTGAACACTTTATTCATCAAGCGTTGATAGGTGGCCCCGGCATTCTTCAATCCGAACGGCATCACATTGTAGCAATATGTGCCGTCGGCCGTTACGAAGCTTACTTTTTCTTGATCTTCCCGGGCGAGCGGCACTTGATGATAGCCTTGGTAGGCGTCAAGCATACAAATTAATTCGCAGCCGGCCGTAGAATCCACCAGCTGATCTATCCGGGGCAGGGGATAAAAATCTTTGGGGCATGCTTTGTTTAAGTCCCGAAAGTCGATACAGACTCTCCACTTGCCGCCCGGCTTGGAGACTAATACTACATTAGCCAGCTAGCCCGGGAACTGCACTTCGCGTATATGGCCGGCCTCCAGAAGTTTCTCTACTTCCGCCCGGATGATTGCATTCTGCTCGGCACTGAAATCCCTTTTCCTCTGCTTCACTGGACGAGCGTCCGGTCGGACATGCAACTCATGCTGCGCTATGCTTGGGGAAATTCCGGGCAACTCATGTGTCGACCAGACGAAGACATCATGATTTCGTTGGAGGCATTGGATCAGCTCCTCCTTCTGCTCCTCCTCCAGATCAGAGGCAATAAAAGTCGTGTTCTCCGATCGGGTCGAATGGATCTGAACTTCCTCCTTTTCATCATAAATTAAAGCAGGAGGTTTCTCGGTTATGGCGTGCACCTCGATCCGGGGCGCCTTCCGAGCAGAAGCCTGTTCTGCGCCTTCCGCTCGGATCATCTCTATATAGCACCGCCGAGCTGCTAGCTGATCTCCACGTACTTCTCCTACTCTATCCTCTACGGGGAATTTGATCTTCTGGTGGAAGGTGGAGACAACCGCCCGGAACTCGCTGAGCGCCGGTCGTCCCAAAATGACGTTATATGATGAGGGAGAGTCCACCACCACGAAGTTTGCTGTTCGTGTCCTCCTGAGCGGCTCTTCTCCCAGTGAGATAGCCAGCCGTATTTGTCCGACCGGCTGCACTTCGTTACCAGTGAACCCGTAGAGCGGCGTTATCATGGGCAGCAGCTCGGCTCGATCAATTTGCAGCTGATCGAACGCCTTCTTGAATATAATGTTGACCGAGCTCCCTGTGTCAACAAATATGCGATGAATAGTGTAATTTGCTATTACCGCTTTGATGAGCAGAGCGTCGTCGTGGGGCACTTCTACTCCTTCTAAGTCTCCGGGCCCGAAAGTGATTTCCGGTCCACTTGCCCGCTCTTGGCTACAACCGACTGCGTGGATCTGTAGCTGCCGGACGCCCGCCTTTCTGGCTCGGTTGGAGTCTCCTCCGGTCGGCCCACCAGCAATAACGTTGATCTCGCCTCGGGCAATATTGCTTCTATTCTCCTCTTCCCGAGCGGACGGTCGGGACCGTTCTCTGGACGCCCGTCGATTCTCCTGTCTTGGAGATCGGTGCCGATCGGGCGTCTGTTGATGTCGCCTCTCGGGGCGGGTCCGGTCGGCTTCATGGGTCCTTTGTCTCCTGTCGATGGGAGGAGACCGCCGTTCGGCACTCCTGGGGACGGGATTAGCCACGAAGGGAAGACTTCGACAATCCCTCGTGTTGTGCGTATCCGTCCGGTGGAAGGAGCAGAACATAGGGGTCCATCTCTTCTTTGGCTTGGGCCGAGCGGCAGCTACCTCTTGTACGTGTGATCTGGCATGGGGGGATCGGATTGCTTCAGCCCTCGGTCCTCTTGGCGGTTGATGAGCGGCCAAGGGTCTCCGCTCGGCAGGAGGAGCCCGTTCGGTTGGTGTTTCTTTCTTCCTGGCTGCCTGCGCTTCCTCCACGTTGATATATTCATTGGCCCGGTGCAACATATGATCATAATCTTGGGGCGGCTTTCGGATGAGCGACCGGAAGAAGTCCCCGTCCACAAGGCCTTGCGTGAAGGCATTCATCATCGTCTCCGATGTGGCCGTTGGAATATCCATCGCCACTTGGTTGAATCGCTGGATGTAAGCTCGAAGCGATTCTCTCGGCTCTTGCTTGATGGCGAACAAGCTGACACTTGTCTTTTGATAACGCCGACTGCTGGCGAAGTGGTGGAGGAAGGCTGTTCGGAAGTCCTTGAAGCTAGTGATGGATCCGTCCGACAGCCTCCGAAACCACCGTTGAGCCGATCCCGAGAGAGTTGTAAGAAAGACTCGGCACTTTACTCCATCTGTATATTGATGGAGCGTAGCTGTGTTATCGAACTTACCCAGATGATCATCCGGGTCTGTTGTTCCATTGTACTCGCCGATCGCCGGGGGCGCGTAATGTTTAGGCAGAGGGTCTCGTAGAATAGCCTCCGAAAATTGGCGATTAATCCGCTCGGGAGATAAGTCCGCTCGGGGAGCTTTCCCCTTTCTGGCGTCTCGTCTAGGCATTTCGTCGGAAGAAGATCCTCTATCTCTCCGAGCTGGTACGGCTTCAGGGGTGCGGAATAAGGCCCGATGGAATGCAACGGTGGCTTGAGGTGCTTCCGCTCGGCCACCCGATGCAGATGTTGCTTGTTGCTCCGGCCGCTCGGCGGCTACTTTCTGTTTTAGCTCCATAAGTTTGGCGGCCCTCATCTCGACCAGAGCGTCGAGTTCTTCCGTCGAAAGCGTCACCGTGTGTTGTCGTCCAGCCTCGTCCATTGTTCCCTTTCGGATGCAGGTGCGTTCCCACAGACGGCGCCAAATTGATCCTGTCCGAACCAGGGGTCAACGAACGCTGGGGACGTGGCGCTCCCTGCTGAATCCTCGAGTGCTCCGGCGAACCTGCAACAAAACCGAGCCGGGAGGGGTGTCCCGGCGACGGCCCTCCGACGCTCAAGTCAGACGAGGGAATAGATGAAGGAAGTGGCTCAAAGATGAAGACTCGTGTACCTCCGGTTGAAGAAGTGGAGGCCTTATATAGACTTCTGAGGAGGCTGATGTACATATACCGAGGCACACACACGTGTCCTCAACCCATACCCAGTATGGGCTTGTCAGAGGAGCTTGCCTGACTCCTTACTGCTACAGTACGAGCACGTCTTTGATGGGACAGTGAGCATGTCTTTGATGGGACAGTGAGCCCATGTCCTTGATGGGACAGTGAGCCCATGTCCTAGGATCCTGCATATCATCTGCTGTCAGAAGATGTTCCTATCCTTGCCTTTTCTTACTCCCCGTCAATCGTCCGACCGGTCGGCCGTTTCCTCGCGTCCGGCCGATCGGATGTTCTGATCCGCGCTGGAGCTTCCGGGTCATGTGCTCTGGATTGTTCGCAGCATTGATGTTTTATTCCTTCGGCCGAGCAGGCCCTCTGCTCGGCCTTTCCTACTGTTCATCATGAGCGTCGGAACCCCGCCTCCGGCGGGGTATATTGCTTCCGCTCGGAAGCCTCAGCTGGTCGTCGCCCTCCTTATCCGCTCGGCCAAGGCCTTTGGCCCTCCTCGCGGCGTTGACTCTGCTAAATGGGGTCCCCCATTCTTACTGCCGGATCATATATATATATATATATATATATATATATATATATATAGTAATAAAATTAACATTATTGTAATAAAAAAATTAATTACGTTTACCTCAAAAATTAACATCATTACGATGCTGCATAAAGTGATATAAATTTTTAAAATATTACCAGAGAGGTAAATTGGAAAACAAATACACCCTTCCAAAAATTTAAAAATTAGTGTTTTAGCGTAAAAAAGAGAGTTTATCATTCAACTTTGCTATTTTTTAAACCATGATATTTAATTTTTATAAAAAACTTGATATAAAGAATCTTGAAAAAATAGATTGATAAATAACTAATTTTTGAAAAAAATTTAAAAACTAATAAAAAATAACTCTCTTTTTTTTCTCGTTGACTAAACATTGCAGCTTCTTTCACTTCTCCACGGCGTCCACGCTGAATGAAATTTACGGATCGGAGGGTCTTCGATTTTTGTGGCAGTCAAACATACCATCGAAAATTTCTGAGGCGCTATCGAAAGGGGGAGAAGGGAGGAGGAGAAGATCCTGAATCGGAAGGGAACTTTTCCATGCCATGGTGGCGGTCGTCTTTTCCCCCCTGTCGTCGCTTTGGCCGCTCCTATGGCTAGGGTTCGCGTTAGCATTCGGGTTGGGCGGCTCGCCGGCGGCCACCTTCAAGGTCCCCTTCCGCGTCGGCGACGTGCTTCCGATCCTCCCCCACCAAATATCCTGGCCGGTTATGAATAACCTGCACAGCGCCGTCGACCTCCTACCGTCCTATGTCGGATCCGTCGTCCCCGATGCTGCGGCCGTCGGCTGGAAAGGCGCCTGCTTCTTTGAGAACGAGGCGCGACTTGAATTCATCGAGCATGGGGAAGGCAGTGACAATGAGAGCAGCAACAGCGGCGCAATTCTACGTCTCAAGGCAAATTCCCATATATATTTATATATATAATTTAAAAGCAGATTTTTTGGTAGACAAATTGATCTATGTTGCCAATATTTTAGCGCCTGTTCATCTTAAATCCTTTGGTTATTTGATTTTGTTCGGCTTAGTTTAGAGTCCTTTCCTATCATTTTATGTTTCCGTGTGAGAGATTAATAAACTATTATGTTGATTTGTTCTCCAACTTGTTTTAGCTTTCCTTAACTAGCTGTAGGATCTACTTGAGTTGATAGTTATCAGTTACCTAAAGAAAGCGTGCAGCGTTTTTGTCCTGCATTTCTTTAAGAGCTTAAAAATGATTATATGTGTGCTACTGGCACAAACTTAATTGTTTCTGAATTGACAGAAATTGCACTGCAAACATATAAATCCTCAAATAACTTACAATCTGACATCGCCTTAATTATTTTGTTTTACTACACATTACATTGATGATTATTTTTTGAGTAGTGGTTCGAGTCGGTGTTAATTTTTTGTCTTTTCTCTGGCAGACCGATGCAGCACATAGCTGGACATGTATGGATCTCTATGTATTCGCAACACCATACAGGATAACGTGGGATTATTATTTCTCAGCACGGGAACACACACTAATGATAAAGTCATGGGAAGATGCAGCAGAAATGGAATATGTAAATTTTGATGGATCTTTTCTACTTTCATCAGTTCATGAGAGTAGTTGAAATTGATATCTGATAATACTCTTCAGGTTAAACAACATGGTATATCTGTATTTCTCATGCCCTCCGGAATGCTTGGGACTTTGCTATCTTTGGTTGATGTTTTGCCTCTCTTTTCCAACACTGGCTGGGGCCAGAATGCTAATTTAGCATTCTTGGAGAAACATATGGATGCCACCTTTGAGCAACGTTCTCAACCTCATCAGGCTACAATTCGAGTAGAGGATATCCATTCAGGTGATTTCCTAGCAGTTTCAAAGATCCGCGGTCGCTGGGGAGGTTTTGAGACATTAGAAAAATGGGTGACTGGTGCATTCGCTGGGCATACAGCAGTTTGCTTAAAGGATGAAGTGGGTAATCTCTGGGTTGGAGAATCTGGACATGAGAATGAGAAGGTACTTGAGAGATTATAAATGTCCAACTTTAACCTTATATCATTACTTTTGAGCTTTATGGATATATTGGAAGTCCATTAATTAATATGTCTTGAACTGCTATTTGATTAACATGATCTCTTTTCCAATGGGTAGTGACATGTAAACTTTTGCCTAATTCTCTGACTATGGTTTCCTGACAGGGAGAGGAGATTATTGTGGTGATTCCATGGGATGAGTGGTGGGACTTGGCACTGAAGGATAATTCTAACCCTCAAATAGCGTTGCTGCCTTTGCATCCAGACTTGCGTGCAAAATTCAATGAAACAGCAGCATGGGCTTATGCTAGGGGCATGTCCGGAAAACCCTATGGGTATCACAACATGATATTTAGCTGGATCGATACCATATCTGATAATTATCCACCTCCCCTTGATGCTAATTTGGTATGAGTGTAATAAGGATTCTTTAAATTTCAAACTTTGGTACCTTTATAATTGTTGATTTTATCTATTAATTCATCATAATTTTTTTTTCGTTCAGTAGATTCTGGATATGTGTTTACTGTGCATTTTTTTGGTTATAGTTTAGCAGGTATATGTCAGCTTCTACATCGCTGCGATACAATCTTTTGTGTTTAATATTCACATACTAAAGATGTGGAAGTCTTATTCTTTTGGATTATGCCTTTAGATTTACTATATACGAACTGTTAATTTACTCAGATTAATTTTGCTCTATTTCCATCACTTTGAATCCCTTCCCCCATTACCGCTACATCTAGGACAGTTGTTAGAAGCTAGGATCAAATGCCCTTGTGACTTTTTTACTGCAACATAGATCATATATGACAAAATTATGTATAACCTATGAGAATTATGCACAGTTCTGTTGAATAGGAGTTTTGTTGGTTAATGAGGGAAGTGCAGTCCTAAAATAGATTAGAATAGTTTTGTTATTATGCGACAAAAATAGGATGGGGTTTATTTAAGGAGTTAAGGATGTCAGAAAGTTTATTGTCATTTTATAATTAATCCTTCAAGCTTGTCCAATTGAGCCAAGGTTTCAATTAGTGATCAATTCTTGAAACTGATTGGTGACTGGAAAGCTACCGATTGATGGACCAACAGGTGATAGGTGTTGATATCTGTTAGAAGACAGAAAAGGGAGCTTATTTTCAAAGGAGGGGGAGCAAGTGTCGTAATGGACAAAGGAGAGAGAGAAGTGGGAAAAGACAAAAAAAGGAGGGAAAGATGGTAAACAAAAACAATAAATTGTTTATTGAGTGGATGGACAGGTATAACTTGGTTAGAGTACAAACAATCGGCAGGGCAGTTATGTACCATGCAACCACCTTGTAGAGTTTGTCTTGATGCTTAGTTTATTTGTCTTTATTTTCTTTGCTAATAGGGTTAATTAGGAACTTTTATTGTTCATCTAAATATTTTCTGCAATTGTTTGTTCCCCAGGTAATGTCCGTTATGTCCATGTGGACTAGGTTGCAACCTGCTTATGCTGCTAATATGTGGAATGAAGCCCTCAACAAGCGACTTGGGACAGAGGTACTTGAACTAGATCATTGAAATATTTCTAGTTATATGTTTAGATATTAGATTTCGGTGGAATGTCAGCTAGTTTGTAACTATCTTGAGTAACAAGTCAGGATGGGATATTTGCCTCAAGGTTTTCTTGCCTATGCAAGTATGCATAGTTGGCTGGATATAGTAAAAATACTATTTCCCATTTGCTCTTATTAAAATGATTTTCATTATGCAATTTTGGTTAATTAAAAAGTTCTATACAAAATCTCAGATGCTACTAAAACTCTAAATTCCTCTTGCTTCTGCTGTTCTCGAGTAGTTATTCCAGCTACCCTAAACAATCTAGAAGCTCCCGCCATACGGGGTCCCGGGGAAGGATCCATTGTACGCAACCTTACCTTATTTTTTGCAAGAGGTTGTTTCCAAGTTTCGAACTCGTGACCTTTTGGTCACATGGCAATAACTTTACTGTTGCGCCAAGCTCCCCTTCAAAGTATGCCAAAAATATGAAATATGAATTTTGTCATTTCTAACAGATAAAACTTTTCGATAAGTGATTGTCTGATGCTAGAAAATATTTTGTGGATATTTTTTCTGTCTCAAATGAAGATGGATATTGAGAAAAATTAAACATCTTGCATGTTTTGAGATGGGAAATATCCTTTTATCAGTATATGAATGAATAGATAGGAATCCCTTGTAAATTAATGAAGTAAGGTTAGTAGGTAAAGGTTGACATAGTAGACAGATGATGCTGATTTGCCTCAGGATCTCTTTTCAATAAAGGTCATGTGCTTGATCTACGGATGTGATAAGTACCTTGGTACATGGAAATTTGAGGTCATCTTTAAAATGATCCACTTCCAAAAAAATGGATGCAATTGAAACACAATATTTGTCATAGTTGTCAATTTTTGTTATTGAGAATGCCATTAACCTTTGATGATAGAAACAAATGTCTTAATCTTGTTCAAGTAACTAACAAGGTTTTGCTTGTCAGGGGTTGGAGTTCCACGATATTATCGTTGAAACTGAACGGCGTGGAATGACCTTCGATCAGTTGCTCACCATGCCCGAACAAGACGACTGGGTTTACAGTGATGGAAAATCTACAACTTGTGTCGCTTTTATTCTGGAAATGTACAAGGAGGCTGGAATATTTGGCCCTCTAGCCAACTCCATACAAGTTACTGAATTCACTGTAAGTACAATTTTATCCACCATGGCACTCTGTCACTACCAAGTTTTTTACTTAACATATTAGATGTTTCTTCACCGCGCTCTTACCCTACACTCCTCTCCTTTCTCCAGATTCGCGATGCTTACATGCTTAACATATATGAGAACAACCAGACGCGATTACCAAGCTGGTGCAATTCACAGGAGGAAAAGCTTCCTTTCTGCCAGATACTAGGGGATTACAGAATGGAGCTGCCTGAATACAACACTATTGACCCTTACGCGAATATGAACGAAAACTGCCCCTCCTTGCCTCCAACTTACATTCGACCCTCAAGTTGTTGATTTGATGTTTGCTCATATCACCAATAATGGTTGCATCCAGTCTCTGAAGTGAATGGTGAATTTCACTGGGCGAAGAAGAGGTCATTAGTACACCATTCTGTATATTTAGAACTGCAGGTTCCATGTATTTATTGAGATTTTCAACAATGGAGATGAACCTTTGTAGCAAGATTTCAAATCTTTAAATTGCTTGAAAATCGATTCTAATATTTCTGAGCAGGTATACAAAATTTAGAGTCACATGCATTTTCCTCTCTTGTTCGGGTGTTGTGTTCTACAGATGGGTAATGAAGCGGCTTAATTGAACCGGTGTCAGGCCGGACCGGGCCGATTCTAGCAACCGGCCGAGTCGGAGTGCCTGTTCCCAAAGAATGATTGCTCAACTGATGTAAGGACCTTCACCCAGCGAGTCATTTCCTTGCCACCCTTTTTGGGAACCCACTTCCAATTGCTCATCCTCTCTCTCTCTCTCTTTCTATCTCTAGGGTTTCGATTTGACCTCCATTTCATCTCCTGCCATCTTCCTCTTCGATCTGCACTGTGACCACCATCGCCAGCGCGAGCCACTAGTTCCAGGACGAGAAGAGACCCATTCAGTACTCACTTTTACTCCCCCGTCAGCTGATGGCCAAGACCAAACCGGGGAAGAAGGACCTCGATTCCTACACCATCAAAGGCACCAACAAGGTCGTCAAAGGTACTGCCTTGTTTCCTGTGCAATTCGTGTCCTTTTTGAGCTATTATTCGGCTGCTACTTTGTTCTCAATGCGCGAGGGCGGTACTGTAGTCTGCGACTGCGTTTTGCTCCGGCCGTCGGAGTCGGACAAGCCGCCGTACGTGGCGCGGGTGGAGAAGATCGAGGCCGACCACCGAAACAACGTGCGGGTGAAGGTTCGGTGGTACTACCGACCTGAGGAATCCATGGGCGGCCGCCGGCAGTTCCATGGCGCCAAGGAGCTTTTCCTCTCCGACCACTATGACGTGCAGAGTGCACACACCATCGAGGGTAAGTGTGTTGTCCACTCCTTCAAAAATTACACCAAGTTGGAGAATGTCGGTGCTGAGGATTACTTCTGCCGCTTCGAGTACAAGGCTGCCACCGGGGCCTTCACTCCTGATCGTGTTGCTGTGTAAGCTTTGCCTGCTTTGGCTCAATTTTTTTTTTTTCCTTTTTATGTGATTGAAACTTTCTTGTGTTTGTACTTTTATCTGGAGTTTGTATTTTTCTTTTCAGATACTGCAAATGCGAGATGCCTTACAACCCTGATGATCTGATGGTTCAATGTGACGGATGCAAGGATTGGTAAATGATTTCAGCTACTCTTTTCTCGTTTGCCTGACTTGGTTGTTTCTCTAATTGATGCGAGTTCAAATTTGGAAGTGAAGCAATCACTTCAAAGAAGCTCTTAATTTTTGAATTGAGATGCTGTTTGGCTCTGCACACAAACATTCTTTAGAGACAGAGTGGCAATAATTTGATATGGGAACAATCAGGCAGTTGCTCTAGCAAAACCCTTGATTCTGCAAATTGCTCATACATGATGACCTTTTATAAAAGTGACTAACAAGATCTCTAATTCGTGTTCCCCTAGTGATTGAAAAAATGTTTTCCATAAAAGACCTCGACAAAACCTAAATACTTGAGAAGATACAAAAAAGACAGTAAATATCCATATAATTAATATCAGAACAAGAATTTCCATTACTATCCATGCATGGTGGGTGGGAAGTTTGAGGAAAAATATTAATATTTATGAAATATTCAAATGAAAAAATAACTGACAAGATAGGCTTAGAAGAAAAAGCAAAGTTTTTAATTGTGGAGCTTGTTTAAGTTTCTACTTTTATTTCACCTTATCACTCATTTGATTTCAATAAATTGAAAGTTAAGGACCCATGAATTTCTAGATTCTAAGCCTAGTAAAAACATCCCCTTAAGCTTCCTTTCTGATTAGATGTTGCAAGATTTCTTCTTCATTGGTTCTTGGAGGCAAATTTGCAAGTAACAAGAGGAAAAACTCTCATAAACATCTGTACGATTGCACATGCACATGCACATGCACATGCAAAAGTATTTTTGACCAGCAAATAATTGCAACTCGTGCCTTATTGTCCTTCAATACAACGATGATTTGTTGGCAATTCTTGCAAGCACTACCGTTGATTGGCTGATTTGTAGGCAAATGTTGTTTAGGTAGGCACTAAATTTCTTTGTTCTTGAACAGCAGCAAGAGGAAGTGAGGATCATCAATTTCTTTTTTATTTTTTCTCACTCACTTCTGTTCAAGTAAGCACTGGACGAGGGGATTCTTGTCAACATCTTCCTTTTTCTTCCTTTTGATCAGGAACACTGTATATTATGAAAAAAAAAATTGGAGAAAAGATGAATTAGGGATCTTGTTCAATGGTTTTTAGAAAATAGTTGCTCTAATTGGTGTTTTGTAGAAATCGAGGCCTTGTTAGGGCAATTACTCTAAACGTTTGAAGTAGATGGAGTACCTGGCAGATATGCTAATGCTAAGATGATATCAAATGTAGCACATATCAATAAACAGGCTGGAAAAATATTTATGTAACCCATACCTCTTTATTTTTTGGTATGCTTTGCTTTAACCCAATAGATGCTTGTTGTGCATCTTATATTCTCTATGTAAGGTCTCAGAGTACTGCCTATCTGTTCATGGAGTTGTTTTATTAAGAAGATGATAGTATTTCCTGCTAAAGGGTACTTTCTCAAAACATGGGTGTGGGAGAGTATTCTTTTAGACTATATGAAACATATATAGTATGAGTTAAAGACTAAATATAGAAATTTGCATTGGGACATTGGAGACTAAATGGTTTGTTCACAGCTAGAAACTTGAATCATCGCCAATTCATTGACATCTATCTATTAAATATCTTCCTTGTTATCTTTCATTCACACTTCTCTCTTACATTATGTTAAATTTCTGATGTTTGGACAAACATGTTAAAAAATGGTTCCTATGGTCACTTTGGCTATGCACCTCCTATTACTGTAAGAGGTTACCTTTTCTGCTTGCAGTAATTATAGTTTGCAACTGAAACGAAGGCGAAGGGGAGCTTGGCGCAACTGTAAAGTTGTTGCTTTGTGACCAAAAGGTCACGTGTTCGAATCCTGGAAACATCCTCTTACAAAAAACAGGGTAAGACTGTGTACAATGGATCCTTCCCCGGGACCCCGCATGGTGGGAGCTTTGTGCACCGGGCGGGCCAACTGATAAAAGAAGAATGTTTGGAAGTGAATGATTAATTTAAATCTTTGGTTTGTTTAGTGATAAAATTGTGTTGTGGATGATTTTTTATGTGCATCATGCCAGCATTGCAACAAAGCTGACTGATTTAAAATGGATATTAACCACAACAACATCCAAGCCTTTATCTTATTTTATTGTTGCTAACCAAGTCTTCTTTGCCCTCTCTCTTCCTCTACTAATGAAAATGAATATCACTCTTAATAAATTTTTACCTTTAGAAGATCTAAGTTTATCTTATTCCCTGATGTTGCACTTGGTGTGATCTGGAATAACTGTTTTATGATCCTTTGCTGTGTTTTTGCGTGTGATGAAGTCTATTACTTGTTTGATCTATTTCATCATCTGTTCTTGGGATTTAATATTTGTCTTTGTTTTCTATTTTAGTTTCTATCTTTCTACGCGCTATGCAGAGGTGAATAAATAATTTATTCAAATAGGTTCCATCCATCTTGCGCGGGCATGAGTATTGAACAAGCAAAAAAATTGGAACACTTTCTGTGTGCAGACTGTAGCTCTGAAAGTGATGCAAAAAGATCCGCAAATGGTTTTCCAGCTTCACCAGTCTCTGAACCTAAGGTGATGTTGGTAGTGTTAGTGTGCTCTTCCCTTCAAGGAAAAGCATTTATGTGCTCTTATTCCTGAACCAATTAACTCATGTTTGTTTAGACGGGTAACGAATTTAGAAATTCTTCATTCATATGCTATCCTGATTGCCATTGCAACACCTGCTCTCTCTGATATTTTGAGGAAGTTAAGAAATCTACTTTGTTTAGTGCTTATGATACTAATGGATACGATGTCTCAAGTCTTGATCATTGATGATTATCCTGCTGTAGTTTATGTGAAAATAGACCTATTTAAGCTCTATTTTGTGGATATCATCTTTCAGATATTGATTTTATCTTCAAGCAATCATGGAAGTTAGAAGCTTGCTCTAGTTTTATAATTGAAACACCTTGATGCAGGTTGCCCCATGTAATTTCATAGCTGAGGTTATCGCTTAACCAGCAGTTACCCACCAGTTTCAATCAGATGAAATTAATAACATAAGGATAAAATACAACATACTTTAGCCACTTAAAATGTTCTTATTTTGATGTGATTAAAACTCAGCTATGAAATAGCTAAGCTATCTGTGTCAACAGTTGCTACCCTTTAAACTTTTGATGGCATTTATAGGTTGGATTTACTGTTCAATTACTGCAGGCTGAATCTAAGAGGAGGAAGAGGTAACAACTAGCGATGGAGACTCAGCTATGGAGGGAGAAGTTATCGGCATTTTATGAAACCCCACTGATCACGATGGTAGCTTGAGCTTGTACAGTGCAGAGAATAAACTGCTTGAAAGGAAACCATCCTAATGTTATGAACCTGGGAGTGTGTTAGGTGGTAAGTTGTGCAATGAGAAATCTGATGTCGTCGTTCTTACCCTCTTCATCATGTTCAACCATGTTTTATGTAGTTTGTCAAGTGTTCCTTTTGAATCTGTCTTTATATCCAATCTTCACCATTAGTATGGAACTAGTTCCAAAAACCTTTATGTAATCGCAAAAGAAGTCTAATTACTATGTTTTTTCCCTCCCTCAATTTCAATATCACATCTCTTTGTTACTATGCAGCCATTTAATCAACCAAATCAAGCTCCTCGTTCCTGTTTTTGCCTCAGTGACCTACACAACCGAGAGTAGCGGTACAAAGTAGCGCCATCTCTGTGCATCGCAATATCGGAATGAATCATCGAGTTGGGAAACCGTTGCTTGTGTCTCCGATTGAGATCGCCATGTTTCACCCCTCCACCCTTAAACTCCATCTCTTCTTCTTCTTCTCTTTTCCTTTCTTTTTCCTCATCCTCCTCGATCGGTGCCACGTAGACAAATGGCCCCACGGGCAGATCGCGTAGATCCATGAGCGGCTCCAATGTCTGCACCACGACTCTCATGTTAGGCCTCAATTTAGGCTTGGTGCCGAGGCAATTGTAGGCTACTCTTGCAGCCTCTCGGGCTCCTTTGGTGGAGTAGACTCCATCCAGCTTCGGGTCCATAACTCGGCCTAGCTTGTCGGGGTCGATGAGATAAGGCTTAGCCCAATCGACTAGGTTCATTTGCCGATTCGGTCGGGTTTTATCCACGCATCGCCGCCCAGCAATTAGCTCGAGCAGCACAACACCAAAGCTATAAACATCACTCTTCGCAGTGAGGTGCCCTGCAATCCATGCATCGGTCACAGAAACAACGGTCTACAGTCACAACATGAAAAAATCGGACAACGGTCTAAAGCCTCACCAGTTAAAACGTATTCGGGCGCGGCGTAGCCGTGCGTGCCCATCACGCGCGTGCTCACGTGAGATTCATCCCCCTGAGGTCCATCCTTCGCCAGCCCGAAATCTGACAGCTTGGCTGTGTACTCCTGCCCACAAAACAAACAAACAATTTTTTTTTTTAAAAAAAAACGAGTTAATTGTTTACAAACAATACATTCGATCGCATTTTCCCACTGGAAAACGAGCAAAAAAGCATTTGTCCACCTTAATCCATGAAAACAACCTTTCATAGCTCATCTCGTAACAATAGCCACCGGAAGCGTCGAAGAGTCGTTGTTTAACAACAGTGTGTCAACTAACTCGGCAACTATCGTTATTTTTTTGTTAGTTCAATTCGATCGGTTCGATTTAAATTTATCTAAAAAAAATAGAGAAATAAAAAAAACAAAAAATTATACCAAATCGACTAGAATGTTGGATGCCTTGAAATCTCTGTAGATGATTGGCTTGTCGGCGTGATGGAGGAAGGCGAGGCCTTTGGCTGCGCCCACTGCTATCTTCAACCTTCGTTCCCACGTCAACGAAACAAGCAGCCCTATACCGATCGATCGACAACGTCATCAAAGCCTTAAAACTATTCCGAGTCAAAGGAAAACTAACATGCATGCTCCCATTGATCGATCGATATATTATTATATGATGGAAAATACCTTTGAAGAGATGACTTTCCAGGCTTCCCCGAGGCATGAACTCATAAACTAACATCCTGTGCTCGTCTTCGCAGCAGTAGCCGATCAGTTTAACGAGATGGGGATGCCTCAACTGCCCCAGAATCATCACCTCCGCCTGCAAATTAAAGGTGTTTAAGCGTGAAGTCGTTTTCGAGTTCGGTTCGGCTTAGTTTGGTGTAGCTCACCAGCCACTCCCGGTGGCCCTGCAGGCCGTCCAAGTCGAGCGACTTGACGGCGACCTCCTGCGGCCTGAGCCCGCCGTCGACGATTCCCCGGTAGACCGGCCCGAACCCGCCGGAGCCCAGGAAGTTCGCTGCCGAGAAGTTCCCGGTGGCGGCCTTCAGCTCCGCCATGGAAAACACGTGCAGGTTCGAGCCGGCGAGGGTCAGCGACAGATCCTCAGCCGAGAAGCCGCCGCTGCTCCCGTCCCACGAGTCCGACCCGCTCCGGAGCTTCCTCGGCCGCGCTCCCGAGGCGGCGCCGCAGCCAATCCCGCAGCAGCTCGCTAGCAGAGACCCCCACGGATTGCTGGACATGGCGGCAGTCGATCGGAAGATTGCGAACAGAGGAGGATTTGGCTCCTGCCGGGTTCTCATTTATAGAAACAGTTATTGTTACAA
This sequence comes from Zingiber officinale, assembly GCF_018446385.1. NCBI lineage: Eukaryota > Viridiplantae > Streptophyta > Magnoliopsida > Zingiberales > Zingiberaceae > Zingiber > Zingiber officinale. The sequence goes on from NC_055997.1 coordinate 142,525,506, forward strand.
ATATGAAATGACATTAATACCCTTCCGTTCTCAATCCCACTTTACCCCCTCATACTTTATAAATTCACAACGCCATACTCCGTTGAACACCCACACATTTGATCAACTCGCTTTCAAATTTTCCAGGGGCAAAATGAAATTCTCCCTCATATGTTGTCACTCCGCCTGCCAGCGTAGAACCTTCCCCTAATTTAATTTCTAAATTAAGGAGATCATCATTAATTATAATTAAGGCCCCATTACAAGCCATTAACCATGTTTAGGTCACCAAAATGGATTACATTAAATGTATTTTGTTCATGACATTGCAAGAACAAATGTGAAGTTTTAAAATTGAGTTTATGGCAATTTGGTAAGAGATGGAGAGGATTGTCGATATTGTGGATTAAAGGGGTTTGGTTAATTATTATATTGGCATGAGGATAGCTACATGCTACTACTCTAGAGTTGTTAATTGACTAGGCCATTAATGAAAGTTCAACCATGGCATTTTAACTACTACTTAATTCACGGAAGGCCACCAAAAAAATGTATGATGTATCTAAAGCAATAAATGTATTTGAACAAAAATGAATAATATATAAAGTTCAACCATGATCTCAATCTCGATCTCGATCTCGATCTCGTGAGGTAATTGTTTACCTTGATCTCAATCTTTTCCAATATACCTTCCATCTCTTATGATCATGTAAAGTTGTTGCTTAACTATGCTCTCACCTCTATTGTCTTTTCTTTCTTTCGTGGGGACAAACATAAAAAAAGATAGATTCGTTATCTTAACGGCTCCCTAATGTCGATCCCATGGATATGGAGGAAGGTTCATACAGGTACACAGGTCATAGGCGTATGACGAGATAAACTCAGGTCGTCAGTTTTTGAAATTTTCAATAGAAACAATGACGAGGTAAACCTCAGGTAAACCCCAGGTCATCATGGGGACAAACATAAAGCTTTAGGCCAACGTTGATACTAAACGTAAGAAAGGATGAGTGTGGTATAGTGGTAAAATATTTAAAGATAAATAAGAGGTTCACAATTCAAATTCCAATAGAAACACTTATGAAGGTTGATCATTTATCTTCGGCATTAGTCGAGCGAAATTTAGACATTTGAATTATATAAACAAAAGGTAAGAAGGATTTTGCTGATCAAATTATCAAGATCTTTTAATTTTCAAATGTGGTTTATAAAGTAAAATAATCAGGTCAAGTTATTAATTTTTTATTTGATAAACCTAACCAATCTGACCAATATTAAACCATTTGAAAGAAATGGGAGATATTGCCATTTTGGAAAATCAAGTAGGTTGTGATCTTGTTATTTATCGCGGTCTTCGGATTTGAAGAGATGATTAATACAACAAATTGCTATTATAGGTAGGCGATTATTCTTAATCTTCTATCTAATTTGGTTTGATCTTCCTAGCTATCTAATTTGATCTCGTCTCTCTAATTATAAGTAGGAGTTTCTTCTCCGGGTATATCCTTTTGTTTTTCTTCAAGATATCTATATGATCATAGTGCTTATTATCTTACCTAGTGATCATATATGTAATTTGCTTTATCGTTTTTCCTTGAAGGATGAATAGAGAAAGGATTGATTGCATAAGAATTGAGATCTTTTTTTTTAAAAAAAAAATCGGTTTGCAAATTACATTTTGATTAATTTTTTGATCCATCTAAAATCAAGCAAAGCTACTTTTTGACAACGACAACAACTTAAACTCAAAATTGTGAATCTACTACTAGACGCCTTCACTTTTCTTTTCCATTTTACTATGTTTTTTTTCTCTTGAATGGTTAATCTTTGTTCTTTATTCATCCTTCCATATTGACTAGCCTTATCGTTATAATAATAACATAAAAGGGTAGTTAGATATGATTAGGAAGATCTAACTAAACCTCCAACTTTAAATTTAAATCAACATGTCGTGGTAAAGATGATGTAGTTTTTTATTTTCTTTTATTTTGTGCAAAGGGTAAAAATGAAATTTGTTGTAAAATTATATAAGTAATTGCATATGAAAAGGAAATATTATTAACCTTTACACTTTCTATTTCTCATTATGAAAAGAATACATACATATATTTAAAGGCATATAACCATCTTGAAACTTCTATGCTCATGTATTTACATTAATTAAGAGATTATAAGAGATGATGAGTTATAAAGCAATGAGGGGGTTTATGAAATGTAGGAGTTTCATGGACACCTACATACATATGTTATTTTACAACACTCCCCCTTGAATGTCCGTAATTAAGGAATCCACCTCATTAAAATCTCATAGGAAAAATTGATGGGAAAACAAAAACCTAATAAGGAAAAAGAGTATGTCATTCCATAGTCGTATCACTATGAATTTATCAAACAATATAATATGGTATAGTAAGAATTTACTCTCCCTGTTTGAAATATCATTTGAGATCTTTGAACCGCCCATCCAATTCCATGTACTAATTTCTCTAATGTTGTTGTAGGTAATGCTTTGATGAATAAATCTACCAAGCTATCGCTAGAACGAATCTGTTGAACTTTAATATCACCATTCTTTTGTATATTATGACTGAAGAAAATTTTTGATGAAATATATTTAATTATATCCCCTTTGATGTATTCTTCCTTTCATTAAGCTATACATGTTACGTTGTCTTCATACAATATTGTTGGAATTTTCTTGTTAGCAGCTAAACCATATTTTTCATTAATATGCTGAATCATTGATCTCAACCAAACACATTCCAGACTTGCTTCACGTATTGCAAGTATTTCTGAATGATTCAATGATATAACAGCTATGGTTTGTTTGGTAGATAGCCAAGATATAGTTGTTCCATCATATGTAAATAAATAACCAGTCTGAGATCGACTTTTATGTAGATCAGATAAATATCCTGCATCTGCATAATTAATTAATTCTAAAATAGACATATTAGAATAAAACAAGCCCAAATCGATGATACCTTGAAGATACCTAAATATATGTTTAATTTCATTCCAATGTCTACGTGTTGGAGAAAACTATATTTTGTTAATAAATTTGTAGCAAATGATGTATCTGGTCTTGTATTATTAGCATGATACATTAATGCATCAATGGCACTTAAATAAGGTACTTCAGGACCAAGCAATTCTTCACCATTTTTACTAGGTGGAAAAGGGTCTTTGTTCACATCAAGCGATCAAACAACCATTAGGGAACTTAATGGATGAAGTTTATCCATATAAAATCATTTTAGCCTTTAGTATATAAGCTGATTGATGATTAAAAATCCCATCCGCAAAATGTTCAATTTGTAATCCAATACAAAACTTTGTTTTTCCTAAATCTTTCATCTCAAATTCTCTTTTCAAGATATTAATGGTAAATATAAGTTTTCAAGACTTCCAATGATATTCAAATCATCAACATATACAGAAATAATGACAAATTTTGGTCCATCCTTTTTTATAAAAACACATGGACATATTGGATCATTTTGATATTTATGTTACATCAAATAATCACTTAGACGTTTATACAACATATGTCCTGATTACTTCAATTCAGTCCCCTCGGGACAGTGCGATGGTTAAGACATGAGGTGTTGCCACATGAGGTCTTGGGGTCGAAACTCGGCGTGACCGAGCATAACCTCCCCCATGTCTTGGCCATTTGCACTAATGGCTAGTAGCCACCCGTGATTTACCTCCTCCGTGTTGGCCTAGGGACGGGTTAGCGGGGGCGCTGGGGGCCATTTGCACTAATCCTTTAGTCCTTCAAGGATTTTTCATATAAATATTATTATCAAATTTTCTATACAAATAAGCTGTTACTATATCCATTAAACACATTTCAAACTTTTCTTGTGCTGTCATACAAAGAAGATACTGAAATTTGATTGCATCCAGTATAGGAGAATATGTTTCTTTATAATCAATACTAGGTTTTTAAGAAAAACCTTGTGTCACTAACAAACTATATCTTATGATTTCATTTTTCTCATTTCACTTTCGTTAAAAAATCCATGTGTACGCTATAGGGGTTACACCTTTTGGTGTTTGGACTATAGTGTTGGAGCAATCTAGGTGCCCTAAGTTTTGATGTTTGGGCAAAGGTTTAAGTTAGGTTTATTGTTGTATTTGATATGCATTGTGAGTGTGCAGGATACAGGTACAACAAGGAAAGTCCAAGGGTGAGTCTTGGCGGTGTAAGTCCAAGCATGTAGTCTTGGCAACGTAAGTCCAAGTGTGATCTTGGCAAAGAAGGAAAGTCCAAGGATGAGTCTTGGCGGTGTAAGTCCAAGCATGTAGTCTTGGCAACGTAAGTCCAAGTGTGACTTGGCAATGGATGAAGTCCCGGAGGCGCGATCTCTTGGCAAAGGAAGACCCGACAACAATGACAAGGCCGATGGAAGCTCCAGAAGGCAAGACGTGAAGGATGGGGAGGCATCCGAGGGATGCAAGGCTGATGGAGGAGGCTAGAAGGCTAGGTCTAGGTTGGTCGGGCGAGAACGAGTGTTAAGTAAATGTACTCGAGGTAAAATCCTCGAATTAGGGGTTACTGTATGTTACTGTAGCAGCACTATAGCGTACTGTAGCAGCACTGTAGCAGTCGACTGGTGACTGTAGCAGTCGACTGGTGCACTGTAGATAGCCGTTGGGCTGACACCAGTCGACTAGTGCAAGGACCAGTCGACTGGTAACGGGCAAATCAGCTTACTGATTTGTTCCAAGCTCTATAAGAAGGAGCTTGGGATGACCGGCCAAGGTGACGAAATTAGACTTGGTTAAAGCCTAATTAGTAGTCACCAAAGTGCTCAAGGATCTCTTGTGTCCAAGTGATCTTGGTTGGAGTTGTGGTGAGGTTTCTCCACCCACAAGGAGGTTGAGCTAGCCGGAGTTTGCCGGGGACTAATCCACCGACGGATTGAGGGATCGTCCACCTTACGGACACGCCGTGGAGTAGGAACAAGTTATCTCCGAACCACGTAAACACCTTGTGTTAGGGTTTGTGTTTGGTTTGTTGTCTTCTTCTTTCTTGTTTTAGGTTAACTTTCGTATTTGTTAGTTTGTTTTTGTATTCCGCTGTGCACTAACATTATAGGAAGTAAAGTTTTGGGTGAGAGGCTATTCACTCCCCATCTAGCGGACGTCAAGGTTCTAACATATAGGTCCCCAAACCTCATGTTTTGCAAGTGAATTTAATTCCTCTTGAATCACATCTTTCCATTTTGGACAATCATGCTACTACGACATTGTTTAATAGATTTAGGTTCTTGATCCTCGTTTTCATAAACAATATCAAGTGCTACATTGTATGAAAATTTATTATTGACAACTAATTTTGATCGATTCAATTTCTTCACTATCCTGACATAATCTATTGAGATCTCTTCATTATTTTCAAGTATCTAACCTCTTCTAGAGTTTTATCAATAGTTATGTCAGTCGTCTCTATAGGAGACCGAGCCTCTTCAAAATGAATATCTTGATTAGTTGCTCCTTTTCTTTTTCAGGGATTTTTATCTTTAGAACCTATCAGTTTATCATGCTTCAGACGAGTAGTAGTCTCATTAATTGATTGTCCAATTAGTACATCAATATCTACCGGAGCATTAATAGCTAGTATACATGACTTAGTCACTCTTTTTAGGTCAGTGAATGTATCAAGCAATTGATTTGCACTATTTTACAAATGAATTATTCTTTGAACTTCAAATTCACATTGATTTGTACGAGGATCAAATTGCGATAATGATGCATGCCAAGTGACTTCTTTGGGGAACCCTTTATTTTCTTCCCCTAACTTTAGAAAAATTATTTCATTAAAGTAACAGTAGGCAAATCGTGCTGTAAAGACATCTCCCATCATTGGTTCCAAATATCTTATAATTGAAAGAGAATCATATCCAACATATATTCCCACTTTCCTCTGGGGTCCCATTTTAGTTCATTGTAGTGGACTAATTAGTACATATATTGCACATCCAAATATTCTCAAATGGGAGATGTTCGGCTCTTGACCAAAAGACAATTGTAAAGAGGAGAATGCACGATAACTGGTTGGCCTGGTACGTATAAATGTTGATGCATGAAAAATAGCATGTCCCCAAATGGATATAAGGAGCTTAGTTCTCATAATCAATGATCTAGCTATTAACTGGAGACGTTTAATAAATTATTCAGCTAAACCATTTTATGTATGAGCATAAGCAACATGATGTTCAACAGTTATCCCAATAGACATATAATAGTCATTAAATACTTAGGATGTAAATTCACCAGTATTATCAAGACATATTTTCTTGATAGAATATTCTAAAAATTGTGCTCTCAATCAAATTATTTGGGCGAGCAATCTCGCAAACACTAGGCTACGAGTTGATAATATACATACATGTGGCCATATTGTAGAGGCATCAATTAGAACCATAAAATATTTAAATGGTCCACATGGTGGGTGAATATGCCCACATATACTGTCTTGTCTACGTTTCAGAAATGTAGGGGATTCAATTCTAACTTTAAATTGTAAAGACCACATAATAAGTTTTCCTTGAGAACAAGCAGCACACGAGAATTCATTAAATTGAAGAATCTTATAGTTTTTTAATGGTTGTTCATGTGAATTCTTGATAATTATTGAAATAATGTAAAATCAAGATGTCCCAACCGGTCATGCCAAGGTATAAAATCATTTGAGTTAGTAAAATTTAGGTTTATTGTTGCATTTGTTTTTACCGCATATATTATTGTGTAGTACAAATCAGATGAGAGAATGGATAATCTTTCATATATGTGTTTCTTACCCAACATTAATTTTGTTATATAAAGATATTCAATATTTTTATCATGTGTCTCAATGTGATATTCATTTCAATGAATATTTTTAAACTTATCAAATTTCTTTAAGACTTAGGAGAGAATAATGCATTGTCAATAACAAATTTTGATCCTCTAAATAATGATATATTAGTTTTTCTAGAACCTTCAATAATATTTGTACTACCAGATATTGTTTTAACATTACTTTCACCTATTTCTAAATAAAAAAAATATTTTTCCTTTCTAAATATAGAATGTGTCATTGTACTATCAACAAGACATAAATCTCTATTATTGAATCCAAAAGCCATGATATTCTTTATTACAATAAAAAAAATAGATAATGAGAAACAACTTAAAGATTACTAAAGAACTATAATAGCAAACAAACTAATTTATTTTAAAATATTTGATCATCTTAAATATTTCCATAAATATCTTTATTTTTAATCAAATTGTTTATTCGTCTATCAGGATCTGTAAAGGAATAAAAAATATCCAAATGTATTGTCATAGAAGGACCAAGAATTGTGTTATTATCTTGAAAGACAACATTTGTCTCTATATCTTTTGCTTTGCCTTTTAAAGAGGCTTGGTAGAGATCAGTAAGGTATTTTGGCGTACGATAAGTACGTGACTAATGTCCTTTCATACCACATCTATAATATAAATATTTTGAATTCTTTTCATCATTATCTTGTCTATTTTAAACCTTTTTACCATTGTCATTTGTCTATTTCTGGTAGACATTATTGTTAACCCACTTTTAGGTGAGTTGTTTTGTTTCTTTTATTATAATCATCATGATTTTCTTAAAATCAATCATTTCCTTGTATATGACGACGACTGTAACGACCCGACCCTCTTGGCCCATTTGGCGGTCCATTTGGCGACCTCTCATGTCGTCGACCGTCGGCCCTTATGTCGTCGACCCATTTGACGACCTCTAATGTCGTCGACCGACGACCCTTGGCCGTGTCGTTACTCACTAGGACTTTCCACCCGTGGTCAGTGGATTTTTGCCTCCCCCAGGATTCGAACTCTAAACCTCCAGGCTTAAGTATTAGGGTTTATGAATCCTGGTAACCAAGTGAGATCAACGACACAGCCAAGGGTCGTCGGTCGACGACATTAGAGGTCGTCAAATGGGCCGACGACATAAGGGCCGACGGTCGACGACATGAGAGGTCGCCAAATGGGCCGCCAAATGGGCCAAGAGGGCCGGGTCGTTACAATAAAAGACGCCTTTTTATTGTAACGACCTGGCCCCTCGACCCCATTGGACGCCCCAAGGCGGGCCCTCGACCATGTCGTTACTCCCTAGATCTTCCCACCCCTGGCCAGTGGATTTTTGCCTTCCCCAGGATTCGAACTCTAGACCTCCAGGATTAAGTACTAGAGTTTATGAATACCCTGTATTCCATTCATGTGGAGGATTGTTGAAAATGTGAATGGAATAAAGAGGTGGAGACAAAGAAACTCTATTATGCATGGGTTGTTAGTCCCACACTAGAAGTCTCTTAGCTTTATTGTTGGTTTAAATTATGGTACATGTATTGATGTTATAAACATATGCATGGGGAGAAACTCTCTCACACATAGGTGAGTAGCGGTGGATGCAAATCCAGGGCCTAAATTTGTACTAACCAAGTTGACTTGTGTGTGAGTATGATCTACGCACGTCGAATGTCTGACCAGTCGAGGCAAGATTTGCCCAATCGAATAAACCAACATTTTGCAACCGAATCTTTTTTTGCTATCTACTCAAGAGGATAACAGAAACATTAATATGAAATTAATGCTCGATATTAAACCTTTAATGGTGACTTTGAAACGTCTCGACATTAATGACGACATTAAATTCATTATTAATGATTCCGTAACGTCTCAACATTGATGAAGATATTAAACTCATTAATGACATTAAACCCAGTATTATAATTGGTCATTCATTGTAGGCAAGGTGAGGACTCCTGTATAAAGAGGCTGGATCTTGAGTAAAGAATAGAGAGTAGCGGAAGATAAGCTAGAAAGAGAGCGAGAGGAAGAGTAGGAAGCGAACTTTTGTCCACCTTTATTTTCCCACAAAAATTCTCTCAGTCGTGTATCTATTTTACTGAACTACTTGTGATAGTACTCGGGTGCATTTTCAATTCGTCACGAACAACCAGTGCTTGGTTGCGTGCGTGATTTTGTCATTGTATCTTGGGAAACAAACGCTCCGAGAGAAACTCAAAATATAGCCGGAGGTGAGGCGAATTTGTTTTAAGGAAACTGCGTTAAACGTAGGCTTCGGTATCTTATTCAGCGAATTCCCTTCCCGACTCGACGATCAACTCTTGATTTTACTATGCACCGCATCAACTCCGCAATTTAAACCATCAGAAACTTGGCAAAACCAGTCCAACTAACAGTTTGAGATTATCCATTCAGATCAACTCAGATAAATTAGAATTGATTTTATGTAATTTTAATTTAATAACTTACTCTAATATCTCCCGTAATATATTGTCCAACATGTTTCAAATGGTAGAATGGGCGAGATGAGTTCTTAGTTGGCACTGTGAAACGCTGAAATAGGAACACTGTAGGTCGTTGGGGCAGGCCGGTGTGCCGATTCCCTTCTCACTCCGATGATTGCCCTTGCGCCTACACACACCAATGCATCAATGCGGCCACAGTAATGGAAAACGAAAAAGTGTGCTCCCTTTAGTAGGGCGAGGATTCGTGCTCTCTGGCACGCATGCTTGACGAAGCTAACCATTGTCCAACCCCAAGGATTTGTGTTATTGATGCAAATACAAACTGCTAGTGTTTATAGTCCTTTAATGGGGTCAAGTGATCTCATTGTGTTGGTAAAGATGGCTCGCAACATACAACTCTGCAAATTGTTTGTGCTCAATGTATTGTGATGTACGAGGATCAAGCATGAACACAAATCTTCATTTCATGTATATTCTTTTGTAAAGATTCTATGTTATTGTAAAAAAAAAAATAATTGCACTCATCCTAGATGCCTATTCGCAGAGAGATAAATTATAGAGTCAATTTATAGTCAATCGTCAAGTGGTTAAGAGGTGAAATAAATTTTCTCTCCGAGAACATGCATCTGTCAAAAATTAATTTTTATCTTATTATAACAAATCTATCCTCCATTATTCAACTGGATACTCCGTGGAGACAGATTCTATGTTATTGTTACCTACCATCCATGCCTACATTGCTACGCTATAAATTGTGATGTTGCAATGACATGCTGCTCGATCATTGCATTATGCAAAGTCTCCAGCATCTACAAGACCTGATGAGTATCCTCTCGGAAAGGTATGGTAATTGAGATATGAGGTGTTGACATATGAGATTTTAAGATTGAAATTTGGCACGCCCCTTTCTCTATACCTTAGCCAACTGAACTAATGGCTAGTAATCATCTATGATTTATTTCTTCCATATTGACCTAAAGACACAGATTGACAGGGGCACTGGAGGAACGAATCGTCTTTTGCCACGTGAGTAATTATAGAGGAGTGCACAAACTATCCCGACAAGCATCACTACTGAAGCAGGAGAAGAACCTTCACCTAGTGTGCCTTTGTCGAAGAAACAGCTACCATGTTAACCAACTGTAGTGCCTTGTTCTTTTTGTGAAACGAGTTGCGGTCCTCATCTTTGTATTGGCCCGCATTGTAAGAGAATGACCTGCTCCACCATGGCCGAATTGTTCAGCGAGTTAGTGATGTGCCTAAAGTGGCATGGAAGCCACCTTCGACTCCGCAAATCAAGTCCTTGATGATCTCAAGTAATCAAAATACAATACATTCAAATGGAAACAGACAGCTCAATTAAAATACAATACATTCAAACTTATGAGGTTTTAAATGTTCATACAAGAAAATTTTATAGTGATTCAAGAAAAGTGATATTCAGTTCCAAATAAGAAGTCCTCTAATCTATATTCCATGAAGAGCAAGTTCTTTTTACGAGCTTTCTTTCAGAGGAAAGTGTCGCCAGATCTAAAGAAAATCAAGTGGTTCCTTTAAACTGAAAAGGAAACTATTGAAATAGACAAGATATATTGTTTTAGAACTAGATGAAATTATTCCATAGAATATTGCATCTGTTATCATGTGAAATGAGGGATGTTTATCCAAATTATATCATAAACATTCGTGTCTTAGATTTAATGAGCATGTGCCCATGAAACTGTATTGTGTATTTATGTGCATATGAACTGCTGATCTATACAAACTTGCATCAGAAAAATTAACAAGAATCGAAATAGCCTATAGGAGTGGTTCAAACCATTAGATGTACCTTGACACATTACTTGTTAGTGTAAAGTAGTAAAATCCAACTCTCAAAAAGAATACAAGAACAGCTCGGTTGAGAAAATTCTTATCAAAAGACAACAGGATGCTTCAAATACAAAGAGCAAACAATTCTTTGCAATATCACTTGTGTGCAGACACGGAAAAAAAGCAGCCACAAAGTTGGAAAAATGCATATCTTTTTGGCATGAAAATGCCAGCACCAAAAATTTTAAACATAGGCAGCATAAGTAGTGAAATTTCACCTAAACACTTATTTTAAACAACTGCAACTTGTATAAGGAGAGAAAAAAAAAAATGAAACCTTATAATGTTGAATAGATCTTGTTTTAGTATTCTCCGATCTTGTTCATATTATCTCCCGTGAGTGTCAAATCAACCATTTGACAGAAACTCAATAGTATTCATGGATCACAGCAATCACATTACCCAGAAATTAAGTGATGGCACAAGGCTCCTAAAGAAACACAAGAAGTTGCAGATCATAACAATGTGCTTCCCACACCTGTCAAAATCTACATTTCTTGAGAAAACGGCGGCAGAGATCAGTGACCATAGAATACCACAATGAGTGGTTTAACTTTTTTATTCGATCAGTTGGTTCTGTCAATTGTGACCTTTAAAGGGTCCCCTGCTCTGTGATGATCATCCTCATCATCGTATTTCAACATTTCAGCACCGAAGACACCGTTATCACTTAAATAGCCACTGAAATATCCATGTTTTTACCAATGGATGAATGAATGTCCTGAAGATTTGGTATTTCAAAATTTGAACCCCTTCCAGAGGCAAAAGACTTTATCTTGTTGATTTCATGGGGAATCCCAGCCTTTAAAAGACATGATATTAAAGAATCAACTGTTATGCTATCCGGAGTACATCCTGAATTAACCATTTTCTGGAAAATGGCTATGGCTTCAAACATTCTTCCCTTCATGCAGTGTCCAATGATAAGTATAGTGTAAGTATATTTGTCTGGAGTGCAACTCCTTTCCTCCATTTCTAGTAGAACTGAATTGGCCTCGTCTATGTTGCCGACCTTACAAAGCCCATGAATGACAGGGTTGTAAATGAAGGCTCGTGGCACAACATCTCTCCTGCCATTCAGTACCTTCAGAAGATTTCTGGCATCACCCACCTTGTTCTTCCTGCACAAACAATGTATAACAACAGAAAAGGTGTATGCGTTAGGCTTTAGTTCCCTCTGATTCATCTCATCCCAGAGCTTCATTGCATCATTGAGCAGTCCACTTCGGCAATACCCATCAATCAATGAAGTAAAAGTAACAACATCTGGAGGGCAACCACAAACTAACATTCTCTCATACAAAGAAATAGCAGATGGCATATTCCCCATCTTACCATAACCATTGATAAGAACATTGTATGTTATCCTGCTAGGTTTGATTCCAGCACCAATCATCTCATCAAAAACCTGATATGCCTCTTCCATCTTGCCGATTTTGCAATAACCAGAAATGACAGATGTGTATGTGACCACATTTGGCACCGATGCACTATCCGATCGGACTTTCTGCAAAATCTTGTGTCCATTATCAACCTGATCGGCTCGACAGAGCCCATCAATAAGAATGTTATAGGTAATAATATCTGGCACGTAGCCAAAGCTCTGCATCTGGTTGAAAACCTCTAATGCAGTATCCATGTCACCTACTCTACTAAGACCCTTTATGAGTATATTGAAGCTACATGTATCAATGGATAGAAACTGAAAGCCTAAATGCTGTCTCAGAAGAAGAACGGCATCACTAACTCGTTCTTCCCTTACTAAAAGAGTTAGGAGCTTGTTGAAGGTGTAGGCTTGCAAGCGGTATCCGTATTTGGAAACTGCAGCAAGAAAACCAGTGGCAAGGTCGAATTTACCGGCCTCGATACAGGAATTAGCCAGAAACTCCACGAAGGAGCCATCCACAGTGTGGCCCTCGCTCGCCATTTCATCGAACAACTTCAAAGCGTCATCTTGGAGGCCGGACCGGCAGAGGCAGGAGATCAGGAATGTAAAAGCTTGGGGAAGGTGGACGACGCCGAGATCGGAGCGGCTAAGGTATAAGAGTCCAAGGGCGGATAGAGGATCGCGGAGGCGACGCAGGGCGGCGAGGACGACGGAGGGGGATAGCACTGGGCGAAGGGGGGAGAGGCGGGCTTCGGCCGCGGCGGGAGTAGGGGCGAGGCGGAAGATGGTAGAGACTATCTTGGCTATCCAGAGATCGGAAGGGTCGGGGCTGGGGTCAGAGGCGGTGAACAGGCGGCGGTGGGCGGGGCAGGCGAGTAGGAGGAGGATGCGGCGGAGGCGGCAGCGGCAGTAGCTCACGGAATGGTGGAGCGGGGCGTGTGAGAGCATTTGAGGCGGTCATGGAAGCGGGCGCTGCTCACCATGGCCGTGGGGAGTAAGCAGGCAGCATGGTAGAGAGACTCCGGTGTGGACTTTGAGAGACGGTGGCGGTGTTACCTTAATTGTAGTAGTACGAATATTAGGGCTGCTGTAGGGCGCAGAAAGGAAGAGAGGACCTAAACGGAAAGATGCGAAACTTGGGGTGGTCGATACTAATTTCATAATGAGGACATAGGCGAGTGGATACTATAATGCCCGATTCATAAGAAGAATGAGTAATATTATTTTTCTAAATAGTAATAAATATATTTTAAAAAATTTAATATTATCTTTTTAGAATAGTAAAAAAAATTTAGAAAGTAAAATTATTATTAAATATAATAATAATAATAATAATAATAATAATTTAAATATTTTAAAATATATTTATTTAATATGATATACAATAAATAATGAGGGTTAATATTAAAAGAAATGTGAGTGAAAGAGATACGTTGTTATAATAAATATGTGGTAGTGGACCTCATACTTTTTGATAAGGTGGTAAGTATTATATAATAAGGGTAGGTTATAGATTATCTAACAAATCAAGTCGATTGAATCAATTCGGGTATTTACAACGTTGGTCTTTCAAAAAAAGGTAGATCCGCTACCTTAGCGATCCCTTAGTGCCGGTTCCACGGATATAGAGGGAGATTCATGCAGGTACACAGGTCATAGGCACATGGCGGGGTAAATCTCAGGTCGTCAGTTCCTGAGAATCGACCCCTGACTATTACGCCAGAGATATCATGCGCTCATCGTCTGCACTACGCCTTGGGAGCACAACGCTGGTCTTGTAACACCCCAAATTTCATGATTTGGAGTCCTAAAAGACCTTATTAAAATCTAGAAATGTTTTAGAAAAATTCTAGGGATTTTTAGAAATTTTTAGAGTATTTTTATGTAATTTTTGGAGTTAGTTTGGTATTTTTACCAAGAGGAAGAAGTTAAAAAAAAAGAATATGTTGAAGTCGGATTTTGAACCCAAGATCTCGGACCCGGATCCGAGTCTTAACCGAACTCAGACAACCAGCTGATCCACGGTTGTTTTGTTATAATTTAAGGGAATTAAATATAGTTAAGCGATCTTAAGAAACGAAATAAAATTACCGTTTAAAAAAGAGCCGAGGGCGGCTCGAACCCAAGACCTTCGGGAATCCGACTTTCCAGCGGACCAAGCGAGCACACTGATGTTTCGTGAACAAATCAATCACGAATTGGTCTTAAGCCATAACCCTAGGTTATAAAAGGACAGGTAAGAGAGGGGTTAAGTTATTTTCTTTTCTCTCTTTTCCTCTTCTCCTCTCTCGCGTCGACGACTCCTCTCGGGCGAAAAACGCAGCCGAGCTTTAGGGCGTCTCCGGTGGCCGGCCAAAGGCTCATTCAAAGGCTTCTTCATCTCATTGCGTTCCTCTCGTCGAGGAGGAGCCGTGAGCACAAGGAGGGACCGAAAGCTCGAGTTCTCCGAAGCCCTAGAATTGTTCTCGCCGGCTGTAAGTCCAAGGAACCGATGTAAGTTGCTTACTCACCTGCAGTAGGATAGCTTCGGATTTCTATTTCTTTTGTATTCCGAACTTGTGCTGTGAAGAAGGTTAGATTAGGGTTGCTGCCGTGACCTTCAAAGGAAGAATAGATTGTGTTCTTATCTAAATCCTTTGTGTCCTTAAGTTATCTAAAATAGTTTAAGGATTCATGTTTCCTTCAGTCTTTAGTTTTCTGCCGAGAATATCAGAGAAGAGAAACGGATTATATTGTTTCGAATTATAGATTTGGTCCGGTTGTGATCCCTCTTACCAGATGTCTAGTTGCCCATAATGATTTAATTAGGGTTGCTTACAAAAGGGTTAAGCTGTGAATTTGATATATATGTAATCAGTATTTGCTTTGGTTGCTTGTGGTTTGCAATAGAGTAATTCGGATTCCTTTATTTACTGCCATGAATTGAAGTTTATATTATTGGTTTTCTTTGCCATCTGATGAAGCATGATTTGGAGAATTAGGGTTGCTTACAAAAGGGTTAAGCTGTGAATTTGATATATATGTTGGTTTGAATAGCTATGTATAGCATTTTGCTTCCCTTATATTACTTTCTTGCCGTGGAACTATAAACAACTCCCACCGGTAGGCATGAGCATGAGCAGATCTATTCAAGTGAGCATTTATATTCATTCAAGTAGAAGTAGGCATGAACAGATACATTCAAGTGTGCATTTACATATTCATTCCGTTACTTGCTATTTAGATTTAGTAAATAACATGAACATGTGCAGATTTAGATTTCTAGTTCCTTTGCTATTGGAATAACATGAGCAGATTTCTAGTTTCTTATGTTATTAGATGTGCATGAGTAGCCCTCCTTCTAAAACAATCAATTTCTAGTTTCTTTAGAGCTTAATATGCAGAATTGTGTTAGCTTAATATGCAGCATTTTAGTGTGCAGATTTTTATTAAGTATTAGTGTGCAGAATTCATTTACCCTTAGCTAAACATGTGCAGATTTTTATAAGCTTAGCATGCAGATTTTTATAAGCATAGTATGCAGATTTTAACATGCAGAATTTTATTAGCATAGTAGGCAGATTTTTTGGGTTAAGCATTTCAAAGTTAGATTTTGCTTAAACATTTCAGTTTCTTTTAAAGAAGTATTCTTTTAGAAGTATTAACAAGTATAAGAAAGATAAAGAAAAGAAAGAAAAAGGCCAAGGCCTTAAGTAGATCCCAAAGTCAAGACTTTAGGGATTTTGGCACACAAGGTGCTAAAGAAAATGTCGAGGCATTATATAGAAGTATTTAAAGATAACAAGTATTTTACTTTTATCAGTGGCACTGAACTGGACTCTCTGTCCTTGGGCTGGGCTCCCATAGTCGTCCCTAGGTTTAGATAACCTAGTAGTAACGGCTCGGCCGACGGTCGACGGTCGACGACCATAGGGTCGCCAAATGGGCCGCCAAATGGGCCGCCGAATGGGTCGGGTCGTTACAAAAGTAAAAGCACAGTTGCCGGGCCCAAGAAGAAGTTGATTATTATTTTGAAGTATTATAAGTATAAGTTTCTGAAAGTTTTACTTAAGTATAAAGTATTTAAAGAATAAGTCTTTAAACAAGTGAAATAAGATTCAGAAGGTGTTTAGAATTCAGTAAGCTTAGTTCTTTATGCTAGCATGATTGTATAGATTTACTTTACATGTTTAGCCTTTCAGTATGTTCCTTTCACTAGTAGATGAGCATGAGTAGATTTCCTTTTGAGCATTCAGTTTTAGATTTCAGTATATCCTCATGCATATCGAGATTTTGTGAGTTAGATAGCGCTTACTAAGTAAATTTTTGCTTATAGACTACACTTCCTCTTACTGCAGATACAGGAAAGGAAAAGATATAGAAAGGAAGGCGACAAGGAGGCGTTCGAAGGATGTGTGATGCCAGGACTATGAAAGCCTTGGGACTAGGAAAGAAGTTTTAATTTAGTTTTTATTGTCTTTTGCTATGTTAGGAGTATTTGAGATAGTATTTGTTATTTTGATATGATTAGGACGTAGTAGAAGAATTGTAATCTTGTGTGATGATTTCTTGTGTTGTTTTCTTTATTTTGGATTTATTATACTGCGTGGTTGATTGATATGTGTTCCAGCCGCTTGTGGCTGAGTATATATATTGCATGTATTGTTGAATAAGGTCACCGGTACAGGGGAGACTCTGTCGAAATTTTTCGGTAGGGTTTCCATGTGATTTTTAATCATACCGGTTAAGTAGAGTTAGTAGTTAAGTAACGGTCATCCTTAGAGAGTAGTAGTAGTAGTAAGAAGGGTGGTCGTTACAGGTCTTTCAAGACTGCACCAATAGTGGTGTTGATTTGTGCTAACTAGCACCGTTGTTGGTACCGATTTGTACAAATTGGTGTTGGTACTGGTTTGCGTAAAGCAACACTAACATGATGCTAGTATGTGCAAATCAGCCCAATGTTGGTGCTGGTTTGGGCAGACCAGCACCAACAGATCAACACCAATGTGTGTAATCCAACACTACGTTGGTGCTAGTTTGCGCAAACTAGCGCCAACGTGCGTAAATTAACACCACATTGGTGCCGCTTTGAGCAAACCAGCATGAACATGTGTAAACCAGCACTAATTGGTGTTGATTTGTGAAAATCAACACTAAGGTGTGCAAACCAGTTTAGTGCTGGTTTGCACTGGTGCTAGTTTGCGCAAACTAGCACCAATGTGATGCTGGTTTGCGC
Organism: Zingiber officinale; assembly: GCF_018446385.1. Taxonomy (NCBI): domain Eukaryota; kingdom Viridiplantae; phylum Streptophyta; class Magnoliopsida; order Zingiberales; family Zingiberaceae; genus Zingiber; species Zingiber officinale. Next base: position 142,543,270 of record NC_055997.1, read on the forward strand.
AAACCAACATCAACGTGATGCTGATTTACATACGTTGGTACTATTTTATACAAGCATCAATATGCACAAATTAGCACCATGTTGGTACTACTTTGTATAAACCGGCACCAACAGACCAGTATCAACAATTAGTGCTGCTTTGTACAAATCAGCACTAGTGTGATATTGGTTTGTACACGTTGATGATATTTTGCGTAAATCAATATCAACTCTTGGTGCTAGTTTGTGCAAACCAGCATCACATTGATGTTGGTTTGTGCAAATCAGCACTATGTTGGTGTTGATTTGCACAAATCAGTATCAATGTTGGTGTTGTTTTAATTCTGATTTGTATAAACCAACATTAATAGCGGTGCTGTTTTATGTAAACCAACATCATTGTGTTAGTGTTGGTTTGCAGACGTTGATGTTGTTTTGCACAAATCAACACTAATATTGATATCGCTTTGGTGCTAGTTTATATATAGAAGATATAAGAGAATTAGAAATTAGCATCATTTTATATACAAATAATAGAAGAGAATTATTATATGCAGATGAAAAACTAAAAATTTTGGATTAAAGTCACGTAGGCTGTCACACTTAAATTTTTTTTATTTAATATTATAATTTAACTTTTAAATTCTAAATATAAAATTTTATTAACATAATGGAGAACTAAAAATAAAAAAATAAAATAAACAAAAAACATTAATCGAGATATCTTAGATGATCCGAAGCACCTCAACCTGTGATGATCCGAAGCACCTCAAACCTGTGAGGGACACTACCACGCAGGGAGCTCGCACGGATGTACAAGACAACTACTTTTTCCCTTTAATTCGAATAAATCCAAAATACAGCCTATACATATCAAAATTCAACAATTTTTTCCTTTAATTCGTCTATGGAGTAAATTCAAAACAAAATTTTAAGCAGATTAATTTAGAATATTCATCCTTATTAATATTAAATCAGTCTCCTCCTCGTAACGATACAATGATTAAAAGATAAGGTATTATTATATAAAGTTCATCACATCTAAATATGTCTTCGTTCGTATTTTGATCATTTACATTAATAATTAGTAATTACTAGTGATTTATCTCTTCTATATTAGCTTAAGAATGAATTCATGAGGTGTTAAAAATCACCTTATTAATATCAAACCAAAGTCACATTTATAATTTTTTTATTAATAATCTAAATATTCGAGTTTTGTACCACTAAAACCAAACCTTTAATTAATCAAGTTGTCCATGGTTGAAATTTAGCCTTTTTATCTTTTGAATTTGAGAGTTTAAATTTTTTTTAATATTTTTAATTTATTTAAATGATTAATTAATTTAATATTATAAATTTATTTATTTATTTTGAAAAAATATTATTTATCTATAAATTTTTATTTAAAAATTTAATAAAAAACGTAAATTCTCAAAAATATAATATTATATAATTGATTTAAAGACAATGTTAAAGAATCAATTAATATCATATTTTATGAATCAATTATATTTTTTCTCACCTAGTTTTTATATTTAATTTTTAAAAATAATAACTAATTTATTTTTATTAATAATATTTAATTAATTTTTTAACAAGATAAATTCATTTTCTAACTGACCAGATTCAGATTCTCACGTGTCATCGACTAAACTAGCACTCTATCATATGATCTACATCCCCATTAAATAATATACGTGATTTAGACTTAATAAACAATTAAATAAAATTCCTGTAATAGATATTCAAGTAATGATGGCATACGATTAAATAATGATAATGATAATTAATATATCAGTAGATAAATCACTTCTAATTCACAAATATGGCTAACGATGATATTCATGTAAATATGAATGAAACTCTCAGAACAATGTTTACATCGGCGATTTTATCTACAAGCACTCTGACTCAAATCTCGGCGTAAAAGATCGATCACTTGGTATCCAACAATGAACTCCATTTAGGAACTCCACAGTTTTAATTGGCGTATGTCTTTCGCCAAAAGTACCTTCTATACAAGTACACAATCAAGGAGTAGGCAGTGCCTATTTTGGTGACAATTTAGCTTTGTTGCGCATCAGTCTGCTGACCGGTCGGTTTGCTTCTCAGCTCCGAGATGCTCTTTTGAAGTTCCATATTCGACAAGCGCTCCGCTTCGAGTGCTCTCTCGAGCTGCATCAGACACATTAGTTGCAGATTCTACTAAAATGCTGGTAATATAAAGTAGGCACTATGGTTTTAGTAAATGAACCTTAGCCGCTCGAGTGCTCCATTCTCCTAGTATAGCTCTTAGTCTCTCGTTCTCTTCGATATACTGCAGTAAGTTTAGTCTAAGCGAAAGATGGCCTTTCGAATAATCATTTATCATTTTCTAGTCTATTGAAAGGTACAATGTTTAACTTATGAACCTGGTTGTTTGTTACTTGCATGTTCTGAACTTCGGTGTCTCTCTCAGCAATTAGATTACGAGCAAGGCGGAGTTCAGAATGCACTTGATTCATCTGCAAAGCTTATAGAAGACGACTTAATCATACAGCAATAATATAGTATGCTCCCATCTAGTAGTTACTTCCGGATATCCAATTAAGGTAGTAAGACATGCTTATTGGTGAGGGAAATTGGAAAGACTTTCATAAACAGGATTATGGCATTCCACTAATGATCAAAAGTATAACAAAGTAGTGAATAAACAAGTACGTATATGACAGCAATATCAGCACAAAAAATTTTGCATATTTCACTTGCATTCTGTCTTTCTTTTTTAAAATAAAAAAGGGTTTACGTAATACAGACGTTCTAATATGAGCAAAGAAAACAGCTTTAGGAATCGACATGATTACATATTGTCATACCTCGGCAGTCAGTGCTCGAAGTTCTTGATCTCGAGAAGCCAACAAATGAGCAAGGTCAACCTAAGCAGATATAGAGACAAAGAAGGTAATGGATTTAGAAAAAAAAATAGGTAAAAAGAATACTTCTGCATAATCTGATCTGTCATGTTTTAGAAGAGAATTGACCAGTCCACGGTTTACCTAGATTTACTAGAGAACTACATGATGATGTATACGAGTTTTATTACCATTTCTTTTTATTCCAACCTAAAGCCTGTTATGGAGGAGCAACGTAATCAAATGAAAAATCAAGTAGATATTTGCTGACCTGTGGGGTATTTCCATCATCCGATCTTTGATATTTGCTTAAGCATTCTTGTAATCGGAGAACCTGCAACAAACATATTTGAACCTAGAAAAAGGTGATGTATAAAGTAAATCAACTTGGCATCGACTTGTATTCGCTGGCTCACCCCCCATGCATTATTTTAATATATCTTAAAATGGACAAGTAGAAGGCATATATTGATTTTGGTTGTCAAAAATGCGTTTTACTAATTTTTCAATGCAACAAATGTGTAGTTCATACACTAGTGCATCGAGTAAATTAACAAGTTATCTACAATGTACTTCTACTTTATGTTAAAAAAAGGTTAGCAAAATAAAACAGTAGTTGATTTCCAAACAAAGAGAAAAATAGAATGGAACACATATAAATGATGGTAGATAATAATTTAAAATTTTGTTCCATGTCGGTTAACATGGGCAAAACTTATTGTTTCACCCACCCAAAGGCACACAGAATGGATCAAAACATCGGAGTTGCATTCTGTCTTCTTCGCACAGCTTCCAATGAAGGGATTCAGCTCTGTCCGCTTGCAATCCATTGATGGAAGCTCCTCCAAAATATATGAAGGCATGAAAAGCTCAGCATGCATTCTTACTCCATTTCTTCTTCCCTGGATTCCTCATACTGATCAATACTGGCACCACATCAGTCCACCATTGACAACATTCACAAATCTCATTCTAGCCAAGGATTGAAACCCCAAGAGAGAAAAATAATTCAAACCTTGGTATAGACTCTTAAAAATGTGAATGCAAATGAACTATGCTAAAAATTCTAAAATTCAGTAGTTGAAATCACAATTTTCAAAAATTAGCTAGAAATAATAATGCACGTCCTCTCAACTCAAAAAATTACAAATATAAATGCTCACCAGCCAATTCATACAAACTAGAATGCCAATACAAAAGCAATTAAACTAAATATATTTGAATAATAATTAATTTGCTAATTCAGTAGCTACCTCTTCGTTCAAATAATGAAGATTTTCTCGTTGGTACTGGAGTAAAGCCATTTGTTGGTCTGAAAGACGACCACCATCATAATATCTATCATACCAAAAATACAGTGATACTGAGAATGAAGTGTCAAAGAACACTATGAAAAAAATGCTAGGACAATCACTAGTGTGTACAACATTACAGCTAAAACAGACTCATGTAATTAGAACAAAATCATTAAATGAGCCATAGTTCAAGCAGAAACAAAATAATCTATAAATATCCTGTTGATTAGCATTACTGCTAATTCCAAGAAGTCATGTTATATTTAATTCATCAAAGTATTGTTAATCTTGCTCTGCTATGAAAATAGACATGTTCTTTTGTTAAAAATAATGTTTTAAACAATTAAAAATACAAAAGTGTTAAATAAAAAAAACTTGGTAACCCTTTTCTTTATTTCCTAGGCATAGAGCAGGATGTACATATCAAAGATGCAGTTGTTAAATAACTCAATTATGATCCATCATATCAATAGTTTCCTTTAAAAGACTAAAAAAGCTAAAATCAACAATCACTATAAACTCAACCTCCGGTCCTCCAATGAACTCGATGGTTGTAATGCCGAGTAAAGAGACTTCAAAATATCAGGTTGGCCATCCAAAGAATTGTATTGATGGATATAGCCTGCAAAAGCCAAGATCTTTTATGTAAATTAAACTATCATGAAGAATTTCATTATTTACTTGGGTGATACTCTCAATCCTCCTCTGGCATATACAAATAAAAAAGTTGAATAACTACTATGAAAGATATATTTTAAATGCTATGATGCACTTCTGCTGATCTAAACAGAATAACAACAGCATAAATTTTTGCCCCTGACCAGAGGTGAGCATAGTTTACAAGTAAATCCTGAATCATTTGGGAAAGATCTGGATGAGTGGGTTCTGTATAAGTTTTGAAACATGACTAACTAGGTTCTGCTTCCCAAGCTATAGAAGTGGTAATTTTAGGTTTTTTTGGTTCCTACTATGGAAACACTTGGAACCAGAATTAGGACCATAATCACAACATATCAAAACCCTAGACATGACTAGCTAGGTTCTGCTTCCCAAGCTATAGAAGTGGCAATTTTAGTTTTTTTTTGTTTCCTACAATGGAAACACTTAGAACAAGAATTAGGGTCATAATCACAACATATTAAATGTTAGCGCCATTTAGTTTTTAAAACTTCTTTAATGATTCATAATCTACATTTATAAACTTTTTTTTTAAGTCCAGTTAGTACAACATTATAACTAACTTAGTAAAACTGAAGAATATGTGCCTAAAGAATAATAATTAGATAGCTAAGCACAAAAGCTGACAAAAAAAAATAAGATTACTATGGAGTTGTACCCTGGTGGGTAGTCACTTTTATACTACTTGATCATATATCTCAAATCTGTAAACAAATTTTGCCAAACCATCCAATAATTGAAATGCATCTAATTACTATTTAAAATAGATAAAAACAGACTATGATAAGTGTACTGACCAACATATACACTCATAAAGCATCCAGCGCAGATGACTTCAACAAGCATGACTATCCTACAAATATGGAAGAATAAAAGGATTCAAGCAATTAGCAAGACCATTACAAGCACTATCAATTTTATATTTGAAAAACACAGCAAGATTTACTTGATTGGAAACAAATAAAAATGAAAGGCATCATGCCAATAATTGAAAGGGAGTCTTGGCGCAACGGTAAAGTTGTTGCTTTGTGACCAAAAGGTCATGGGTTCGAATTCTCAAAACAGCCTCATGCAAAAAGCAGGGTAGGGCTGCGTACAATGGATTCTTCCCCGGGACCCCGCATAGCGGGAGCTTCATGCACCGGACTGCCCTTTTTTTATCATGCCAATTATTGTTTGAGCCTCTGCACTATTATGTAGGCATCTTTATGTGTTTACATTCACATAGTACTGGTTTTGTAACAATAACAACAATCAGAATTGTACCATGTACACACCTATCAGAAACCTGAAAAGGTAAACAGAGTAACCTGAAGAGTTGGATATACGTTGCTGAGGACATCAAGTGGCATACCTCAGCAATGTTTCAACAGATAATATCTTGATATATGGTTGCCAAACTAAGACAAGTAGCATCATTGCAGTTCCTGCACCACAAAAATGCAAGAGAGTAAGTTACTAAGTGGCTTGGCAAAACTCCATAAGAAAAAACAGCATGCTCACTTCCATTCATTTCCATGCTTTAATCAAGTCATTGAGTAGAAAAATGTATACAAACTAAATAGATAATTAACTTTTAGCATAAATAAGGGAAAACATTTTGTCCCTAAATTCAAGGGAAATATAAATGGTGAATTCTCAATCTAGAATGCAGAGCTTTGTAATTTAAGTAACCACATTCTCTTCCTTTCCTTGATCAACGGTTGTATGGCAAGCACCATCTCTTCCGGTGATCACAGGAAATTAGTACTGAATATATTCATTTAATTAGGTTAGAAGTACAACTCCTTGGAGGAAACTATATCGGCATACATCATTGAAAAAATTAGTGAACTAATGGTATGACATACCGTAGGTGATGGTAGCAAAAGGAAGTTGAGCAATGTGCTTCAATCTTTGACTGAAAGAATAATAGCCCTGAAGACATGCAGAAGCCATTATTAGATGCTTCTTACACAGTGACTTACAGGGGAAAGGAATAAAAATGATATCTTCTTAAGTTCTTTGTTCAATCACCTTCATTCAGACCACTACAACAAGAGATTTATATGTCTATCAAACATATAAGAATAAACAAAGTCAATATCAACTATGTATCAAATCATTCACCATCAAAAGTTTGATACCCCCAATGCAAGTGTTAGCATTTCAGCAGATAAACTTCCAAATTCTTAATATAGCCAACTAGGTCCACAAAATGACATTTTTTTTTGTAAAAAGTGATTATGTTGACAACCTTATCTTTGTAGCTGTCTGAGTTTTGTGACATTAGATTCCGACAAAATAAATTGAGGTGTCTTATTGCAACCTAAGTAAGAACCTGAAATAATTGATTCAAGATTGCCAGAATATAAACATTTTATTTTGTAATTCTGTGGAATAACATTGTGTCATTAGGGAGATTACAAATGTGTTTCACATCATTATTGTGTTTGCCACTTCCACAAGTTTCCTACCAATTGTTTGCCTGTCGACATGTTTGCACATACCAAACAGTTTCCAAGGATACCTCAAAGAGACAGTTTTGCCAGGAAAATGATACTTGTATCTAACATCATGCTCATGGAATTCCTAAAATGATACTTCACAACAAAAGGGAAATTTGAAAAGAGAAAATTCAGATGGAGAGTACAAGTGGAAGCAACATGAAGTACCTGCAAGCGCACTTTTTTAACCTGGTAAACCCAGTATTGCTGAAACATACCTGTAGCATGTCAAAACACATGGTTATAATGAGATACTAAACAGCCACTAACCAATGAATTTTTCTGGGCAGGAAAGGAAATACGCCAAAGTTATACAAATATAAACTAAAGAAAGAAAGCAGAGAGTAGAGAAAACAGTAAAGAGATTAAGAAGCACCTAGTTTATGACATATAATATATTATTTAATGACTAATATTTAATAGATTAGAGAGGAAGAGATGATGACATTGTAAGATAAATAACACCCTCACCATATAGAAGTAAAAAAAAGAAAGAAATAGAAAGAGGGCTTTGTTTCAGCTCAGCTTCTAGCTAATTAATTGGCTTCTTGTCACCCAAGATCACATCTTCCCTATTTCTTTCATCTTTTCCCTAAAACTGACTAGGATTGAATTTATATATATATGTCAAGGTTGAAACTAAAATCATAAACGATCAGAACTAAAAGCGCATAAAATGAAGTAATTGAACATGTTTGAACACAAATGAAAATTAAAAGTTAAAGAACATCAAAGAAGTGAAATACTAGACCTGTAAGGATCAAAATTAGAACATTGCAACTACAAAGCAGCGTTGGAATTAACTTTGGCACAAGAATAAATATCCATGGAGCTGCTGCAGCTACAACAGCATACCCTGCCTAAAACAATGAGATGAAGCTGAGTATCTTAATGATATGAAGGAAAGAAAGATAGAAAAGATACTCAATAGTGGGAAAATAAACAAGAAACATGAAGCACTATAGTTTATTATAAAGAAAATAACAGAACATGAAAAAGAAATCCCACTCCTTGGAACGTTGATTCAAAATGCTCATTAAAGAGAAAACTGAGTAAAATGGAGAAAGTATACTTGCCAACAAGAGACAATACAAAGCACTACCAAAGATGCTCCGAGGCTCTCGATGACCAGATAATGGAGCTTCTTGTATGATGTCAAGAAATCTATAACACATTAAGAAGAAAAAAAGCTTTAACAAATACAAGTAGTAAACTCCAAAGTCAAAACAAAATAATAATCAGAAATCACCCACAATCTGCAATCACAATCTAAGAGATATATAAGGATCAAGTGATGCAATTCCATTGAAAAAGAAATAATGGTTCCATTCGTGAAGCTAGTTCTTTAGAGCCATACAACACCAAGAATGGAGACATAATGAAGAGACTGGGCTTAGTGACCCTACTGTACTGATCTTGGAATACCATGTGTAAGAATTTACCTTGAAGCGTTTTGTTTTTTTGTTGCCACAGTACTTCACAATCCATATATGTTGGAGAAGAAATAAAAGCAAGAACAACTAAAAGGATAAATTATGTATCCTCCAAGTCATTCCTTTTGTTGTTTAAAATGTGTATTTGATTGCCAAATCTCACCTATATATGGGAACACATTAGGTCATTGAAAACTTGGTACCTTATTTATATTTCTAATGATTTGTATGATACCTTTTAATATTTGTTAGTTTTATGTCAACACATCTTCAATGTAGCAATGTTAGGTTTAATCTACAATGTAAACTTTTTTTTTAATTTGTAAAAGAAAGAGCAATCACTTTTTGAAAAGGAAATAATAAATAGTAATAATTTCTTACCTTTTTTCAATGTAGCAATGAACATTCTAAAAATCAAAAGGTATATCATCTTCTTAAAAACTACTAGGATAGATTGCCCTTTTTCTTATGCTTAGTTAGATAGATTTATTAACTTCAATACTTAGAATATCAATTCTTTGGAAGTGAAGATGTGGATTTTTTTTTTGGTGGATTCAGATTACCTTCATCGTAGGATTGCATAACTCTACCCCTAGCCCGCACGAGTAAAAAGATGCTTATTCATCTTAACTTGATTAACAAATTAAACTCTCCAAACAACACACTTCCACAACACCTAAGGTCTTCCAAAGTAAAAAAATTGATATTTCAGCACCCATGTAAATTTCTAGTAAAAAAAAAATCTGTAAAGCAAGCAATCAAACAAGAATATATATACAAAAACAGAAAATTAACAGTGTAGGGGGAAATTCTCTCTTCGTAACGTCCAACAACATGACCCTAAATGGATCATGGGATAAACGGAGACAAGACTAGAAAATCGGGCACTTAATCAATTACACGTGCGGGACGGAATTAGGGATAGCTGAGGGTTTACAGGTTGTTTTCGTCGGCTGTGAGGGAAGCGGCCGGAGAGGTGGAGGGTCTCTCGTGGGACATCGCCGTCGCACATAGAAAAGACGAACAGGAAATCCAATCGAGTCCTCCTCAGTCTTCACTCACTCTCCTTTCTGAATCTCCGATCGGCGCTTGGGATCATTCCCCTTCTCATTCCTCCGCGAAGCCAGCGAACGAGGAGGCGAGACTGGTCGTTACAAGATGCACCAATTGCGATTCGACCGGGTTTATTTCCCTAAATTGAAGAGCGAACCGCCTCGAACACTAAAAAAGAAAATATGTTTTTTTAACCTGCAGGTAAAGTATCAAATTATCGAAAGTTTTAAAATAATTAAATCACGTATCCATTTCTTATCCACTGATAAAAATAAATAGTTGGATCAATTTTTTATTTAAAAATTAACCGATTGAGATATTTTTTAGCATTCAAATTAATTTCTTCCTATATCAAAAATTTAAAATTTCAAATAAATTAATTAACTGATTTAAAAAAAAAATCAATCGATTGATTTATTTTTTATTAAAATTAATTTTGAGTAAAATTGATTGATGAACTAAACATCTTAAATTAACATAAAATTAGTTCCTATATATTCAGCTAGTTCTACTGATTATATTCATATCCTCAAATATTAATTTAACCTTATTAAGAGTAGTGATTTTTTAAATATAAATTAAAATTTTCAAACATATTCATATTCAAAAAAATCATTGCTCTTAATATATTAAGTCAAATTGATATTTGAAAGTATAAATATAATCAGGAGAATTAGACAAACATATAAGAGTTGTTTCATGTCAATCTATTGTCGTTTGTTCCATAAATCGACTTTGGGCAAAATTAGCTGATGAACTAAACATCTTCGGATGGATATAAAACTAATTCCTATGTATTCGTCTAATTCTCTTGATTATATTCATATTCTCAAATATCAATTTGATCAGATATATTGAGAGCAATGATTTTTTGAGCACGAATTATATTTTTTTGAAGACATTCGTGTTCACAAAATTAATGCTCTCAATATATTAGATCAAATTAACATTTGAGATCATAGATATAATAAAGAGAACTAGATAAATACATAGAAAGTAGTTTCATATCAATCTAAGGATGTTTAATCCATCAGCCGATTTTGCCTAAAATTGACTGATGGATCAAATGACCTCAGATTGGAGTTCAAATCCTCTGTCCCCAATATCACCTGTCCTCGTGTCCCACTCATCGCCCCATCTCACTGTCGACGGCCTCCGGCCGCTGCCCCGATCAATACTATAACTCTTGGGGAAGGTGAACCCAAGGGGGTCGCCATCGGTACGATCGGCACCGAAATCCGGCTGGATCTGAGCAAACTTTCCTCTATCGTCGATCTAAGCCCCTACTCTGATCCAGCCGGATTCCGGTGCCGATCGTGCCGATGGCGATCCCCTTGGGTTCATGCACCTTCCCTAAGAGTTATAGTATTGATCGGAGCGGCGGCCGGAGGCCGCCGACGGTGGGCTGGGACGATGTGTGGGACACGGGGACAGGGAGATTTGGGGATAGAGGATTTGATTTCCTCAAATTGACATGAAATAAACTCCTATATGTTCGTCTAATTTTTCTAATTATATTCATGTCATCAAATATTAATTTGACATAATGTATTAAAAGCAGTGATTTTTTGAACATGAATGTGTTCAAAAAATTTAATCGTGTTCAAAAAATCATTGCTCTTAATATATTTAGTCAAATTGATATTTAAGAGCATGAATATAATCATGAGAACTAAACGAATACATAAAAGCTAGTTTCATGTCAATTCGAGGTTGTTTGGTTCATCATCTAGTTTGGGGCAAAATAAGCTTGATCCTATCCGAAAGTCGATGAGATGGATGCAGGGGATGTGGCGCTCCTGTTGACCTCCTATGGACTTTGCTCCGGTACTGCAACACAAGCAGCGTCAGTGCCGAGCCAGGGAAGGGGCCCCCGGTGATGGCCCTGCGATACTCAAGTCAGTCTCCGGCGAAGAAAAAGAAGAAGCAGTAAGTGGAGCAACAAGAACTGTAGCGCAACAGTAAAATATCGCATACCTCCATCGATGCTTGAACCCCCCTTTATATAGAGCTTCGGTAGCGCACGTGCATGCTTCCCAAGGCAGGCACATATCTCAAAGCTTTCCCTGAAAAGACGTGTTAGTAAAGTGTCCCTGACACAGTACCTTAACGGGTCGAGCATATTTCTGAAGTGACAGTGGAAGCTTGCGTCGTACGATCCTCTGTCTGACCATGCCGCCTATCAGCGGCACTAGCTCCCAAAAGGATATCAAAAGATAGCCTACTATGTTTGTTGCTTGGTCGAGCGAAATAGTTGCTCGGTCGGAATTCTACTGTCCACATACTGTCTACTGTTGCGTCGAGTGGGATAACCGCTCGGTTGGAAGTCCACTATCCAAGTATTGTCTGATGTCGAGCCGAGCGGGATAGTCGCTCGGCCAGAAGTCCACTGTCCTCGTGACATGTTGTTGGGCCGAGCGGGATGGCCGCTCGGCCGAAAGTCCACTGTCCGCATGCTCGACTGGTGTTGAGTCTGCTGCTCGGCCGAGCGGAGGAGCTGCTCGACTTGGCTTCTACGCGTCGTTCTCCCTTGAGCGTTGATTGTTTGAATGCTCCCTGTGTCGAGGGCGATGGTGGATCGAATTCTTCCTCTCGATCGGGGAATGCTTCACTCAATCGGCTGATGCCCTATACATGTTGACCGTCTTGACTTTAACCTCCTTTGACCTCTCCGTGACAGCAGGGTAGGGCCTCTCATCATTACTGCATCAAAAGCTGATAGACCAAATATCCTCGGATTGACATGAAACTAGCTCTCATGTGTTTGTTTAATTCTCTTAATTATATTCATGTCTTGAAATATCAATTTGACCCAATATATTAAGAGCAGTAATTTTTTGAACACGGATTAAATTTTGTGAACACATTCATGTTCAAAAAATCACTGCTCTTAATACATTAGGTCAAATTAATATTTAAGAGCATAGATATAATCAAAAAATTAGAAGAACACATAGGAGTTTGTTTCATGTCAATTCGAGGTCCTTTGGTGTATAAGTTGATTTTAGGTAAAATCGGCTTATGGATCAAACATCCTCGGATTAACATGAAACTACTTTCTATATATTCGTCCAGTTCTCCTGATTATATTCATGACCTCAAATATCAATTTGATCAAATATATTGAGAGCGGTGATTTTTTAAACACAAAATATATTCAAAAAATCACTGCTCTCAATATATTGGGTCAAATTGATATTTAAGGGCATGGATATAATCAGGAGAACTAGATGAACACATAGGAATTAGTTTCATGTCAATCTGAGGATGTTTGGTTTATTAGCCGATTTTACCCAAAATTAACTGATGGACTAAACGACCTCGGATTGACATGAAACTAGCCCCTATATGTTTGTCAAATTCTCCTGATTATATTCATGCTCTCAAATATTAATTTGACACAATATATTGAGGGCAGTGATTTTTTTAAATATGAATATGTTTAAAAAAATTAATTTTTATTTAAAAAATCACTACTTTTAATATATTTACTCAAATTAATATTTTAGTATATAAATATAATTAGGAGAACTAAACAAATACATAGAAGCTAGTTTTATGTCAATTCAAGGATATTTGGTCCATTAGCTAATTTTGTCTAAAATTTACTAATGGACTAAATGACCTCGGATTGATAATAAACTAATTCATATATGTTCGGTTAGTTTTCCTGATTATATTCATACCTTTAACACATCATTTTGACCTAATATGTTAAGAGCAGTGATTTTTTGAACATGAATATATTCAAAAAATTTAATTCATGTTCAAAAAAATATTACTTTCAATATATTGGATCAAATTGATGTTTGAGGGAATAAATATAATCAAGAGAACTAGTTGAATACGTATGAACTAATTTCATGTTAATCTAAAGTTGTTTTGGTCTATCAAATAATTTTACCCAAAATTAATTTTGATAAAAAAAATTAGTCAACTGATTTACTTAAAATTTTAACATAGAGAAATCAATTCGATTGGTAGAACATGTCGGTCGGCTAGTTTTTAAATGAAAAAATGATTCAATTGATTTTTTTAAAATCAATCGATTGATTATGGGTAAAATGAAAAATGAGTACGTGATTTTATCATTTTAAAAGTATCATATATAATTTGATAATTTTGATACTTTATTTACATGGTTTAATATTTAGGCGTATTTGTGTTTTTGAGTGAAGATATTTTAGTAAAAATAAAAAAGCCACATTTTATTTCCTTTATAAGGGTATTATATTATAAAAAAAATATCAAAATATGCTTTTTGTCTTAAAAATATGTAAACACAAGAAAACAATTGCAATTTTAAAAAAATAAGAATGTTTAAATTAAAAAGGAAAAAAGGGTAAAAATAAAAAAGATCCTCCATTTTTTCTAAATCATGAAAGGCGTACCACTTTAATATTTTTTTATTTTTTATAAAAGGACACTCCATCCGAGTTCATTTGGATGGGAAAAGGAAAGAGAAAGAGAAAAGGAAAAGTGATGAAAGGAAGAGAAAAAGAGAAAAGAATTAGAAGTATGTATGTTCTCATTAAAGATGATTTATTAAGATAATATATTATTGGGAGGAAATGAAAAAAAATAAAGGTTAAATATATAAAATTATAAAAATATTTTTATTTTTAAAATTAGACATTGATTTAATTTTGTTTAATATTAATATTTATTTTATAAATACAAATTAGATATTTTTTTGAAAAAAAAAGTTAAAATTCTTTTATATTACCATTTAAATTAGTTATTTTTTAAAACAAATACTTTTATATTACCATTTAATTAATAAATCATCAATTGATTTATTTATTTGGAGAAAAAATTATTACTTTATTCAATTCATAAATTTTTTTTTTACTTATTTTAAATGAATAATTTCACAGTATTCCTGACCCTTTTATATTCACTTTTATTATACCTCAATAACATTCAGAATCCTACTAATAATAAAACAAGTTATCAAAGCTCTTTATCGATTCATCATCTATTTAGTATAAAAAAAAAATTATTGGTGTTTCAAATCATCTTGCAACTATGTAGGAGAGAATTACATTTAAAAAATTGTTGTTAACTATTCCCCTCTTCAATAATATTCACTGAACTTAGATATGAGATCACACTCTGAATTAGTTCCCATAAAAAAAATATTGTCAATTTATTTTTCTGCCAAGTTTCAATGCACTTTGCAAGCTCTGGATCCCTCACTTAATTTAGCAACTAAAAAGAGTAAAGTAAAAAATGCATCATCTTAAAGGCAATTTCCGTTCCACTCTAATGAGAGAGTATATCCATTCATCAAGTAACAAGTCTTACATTAAATAATAATAATCTAACAAATATATAAAATTATCCAAGTGCATAACATTCAAATGTATAATACATAACATCCAAATATAATCATCCAATTATATATCATATAACAAGCAACAAATCATGCAGTGGATTCTCTCCATCCATAGTTGGCATAACAAGTTTTTGTGATATTTATAAGAACATCCAAGTAAAAGTTTCAACATTTTTGGACATTAAACAACATACAAATAGCATGTAAAAATTTTATATTGCTCAACACATAATTAACTCAACAAACTCCACACTTCATTTGCGAATTAGAAAGTTCATTTGACTTAATCATTCAGATGTTGAACTCAAAATGACTTGAGCTACTTGTTCAATTACATTGTTCATATCATCATCAACAACTTTACCTTTCTTTCCATTCTTGTTCTTGGATGATGCTCCAATAAAAGAGTTAGCTTGAGATTTAATTGGTTCAGAACTAGGAGTTGGAATTTGGGCATCCTCATTAACTACATTTGTATTATCCAAATAGATTTCCGATTGACATATTATAAAATCAACTTTTTCAATGGTTTTAAAATGATTTTCACCAACATTATTCTCCACTTCCATGATAGATTTTCTCTTTCACATTTTTGACGCAATTTCAATTGTCCTGTAGCCCTATCTTTCCCATATAATTGAACTAACTTCTCATAATTTACAATAGGCTTGCTCTTCCATTCAATAGCTTTTGGTTTTAACTACAAGTTACAATATAATTGCATCAAACATTCATTCATGGATAATATCACAAGAGAAAATCAAATATAGTTTTCAAATGCATATCATGAAACACACCTCAATTAGTTATCACCAAACTTCAAGTTCAACAATGGACATTTCTGTGGTGGGATCCCATGCAAAACCACTTATACCATTCTTAATAGATCATAAGATGAAAATCAATCTCTTTTAATATGTTTCATGCAATTTTTAATCTTGTCTATATCGATAGATTTGTTGAGAAATTTTGCTTTCAATTCATTCGTAATATTTTCAAATGCATGTGTAGTAAGGGTTTCACCAACTCTATTGCTCATATTATGTTGGTTCAAATATGCATCAATAAGAGCATCATCCATTACTTTATTCCAAACACACTAATTATTCACCTTAGTCCACTTACATTTTCACTTTGTAAGTCTTTCTTTTTTAGCATCCTTAAAAACAAAAATATAGTAACAATCAAAACACACAATCACATATTGAACCATATGATATAAAATTCAAAGTAACATAATAAATTAAAATTAGCATTCACAATCATCCAATTATAAGAGAATTTGTCCAAAATCACAAGATAAACAAATAAACATAAATAACACATATTATAATTTAACCATGTAGTCGTAACTATGGAATCTCTAAGCAATTCTCTCATTCTTACTTTTTCATGGTCATCTCCATTACTATAATTTTTCTCTTGATGTTCACTATTATTATTAAGTTCAACATCAACCTCGGCAAGTAATCCCTCGTCTAAATCAACATTAATCAAATAATTGTGTAAAATACAATAACATAGAATAATTTCTTTTTGAGTTTCAATATCATAATTTGACTTTGTTGAACTTTCTATAATAGAAAATCTCTTCTTAAGAACTCCAAAAGCTCTTCCAATTACATTGCCAAAGACGAATATCGAAGATTAAATAACTCCCAAGCATTTCTTGATGGATTTCAGCTATATTCTTTCAAATGATAACGTTCTCCTCAATATAGTGTAATAAAATCACTTTTCAGCATGAATCCAGTATCAACAAGATAGTATTTCCCTAAAAAAAATTCTATGTTATTAAATTATAAAAGCAATAAAAGTCTAATCATAATATATGTCATTTAATTACCTTCTAGAAGTTTAAGATACTCTTGTTTGGTTAATATATTTTTTATTATTCTTGAGTCGGTCTCTTCCCACCCGGTTAAGACATAAGTGAATTTTAGATCAAATGCGCATACTGCTAAAATTTTGTGTTGGAAAATCCTTTCTACCATAAAACTTTGGGGCATCAAAGGGAGAAACTTTAATACAAATATGTGTTTCATCTATTATTCCAATACAATTCTGATATAACTATGTCTAAATTATTAATATATAGACATGAATTTACACTAGTCAAAAGATAAGAATAATATTTTCATCTTAGAAAATGGATAGAATCGATTGCTATTGAAGATTTCTGAAAGAACTTGTGACTCATCCGGTTGTTTGAAAAATGTATCTACCAACTCTATTATAGCTCTTTATACATTATGAAGATGACAACTCACTGTTTCTCGTGGTCGACAGAAAAATAAACACAATGCACAATTTGTAACATTATAACCTAGCAAATAGAGTGATTTTATTACTTATTCTTCTACAGTAATCCTTGTTATAGGTCTTAAATCACATTCTTTGATTAAAAGATTACACAATTTTACAAATGCAGAATGACCTATTCTAATTATACTATGACATTGATCATTATTTAGCACTTTTGTCATTAATTCATTTCGTACACCTTCCCTTCTAATGATACAACACGAGAAATTTGACTATTTTATTTGTGTCTATTTTACACATACCAAGCCGCAACCAAACAAATAACTTGGGTCGATGCGAGTTAATGCATGCCATGTAATTTAATGAAATCATTACGTTTATCATTTTGATCACCCATCTATAATCAAATAAATGAACAAATAGATTCTGAGTAAAAGCAAATAATTAAACGAGAAACAATTAGGAAAATAATGTTTACTAAGAAGAAAATTAATTGAGCAGAGGATGGGCAAATGTGATAAACAAATAGTGATGACCTGATATTTTTCTTATTATTTTTTCAAAAAAAAAAATAGAGACTGATAGATACGTATATCTAATGTCTTCTTCTAGCTTTTTCTGGGTGGTCAGATAGGGAAATGTAATGGAATACTCATTTCACAAGACAACAATAGTATGACAATTGACCTAAAAAAATATGCGAGAATTGCTTGCTAGTGGCTCCTAGTCCACCCCTTTGGTTCTGTCATCTTAATTTACAACAAGACAGAAAATTCACATTCATAATTCAACCTACAGTTTAACATGAGCGTGTAAACACACAACACAAACCTTCACTCAACAAATCCAACTGCAAAACACAATCCTAAATTCTAACAAACTCACAAGCTTAGATAAAAAAAATTAGCCCCTCATTAAACTAAGAACACCAAACAATATTAATCAAAAGAAAGTGAATTAGCATAAGCTGCAACCAAACAACTGGAACTAAGAACCCTAGAGCCAAAAATTGAAAAGGAATGGGTGGAAATACACCTTACTTGTGTGGCTGCATGAGATAGCTTTGACCTCCGAAAAGACGATTGAAGTGGCCACGAGAAGAGGAAGACACAAGCAATAGTAGCAAGAAAAGAAGGAGCATCTTGTGTCATGAGAAGAAAGGAGAAATGCAAAGAGGGGAACACTTCAAACAAAAAGACACGAAAAAGAGCATAAAATTGGAATAAGGATAATTTGAAAATTAATATTTTAAAATAAAGATACAATTGGAACAAAAAATATTTAAGGTTTTTGATCCTGTCCGAACCAAGAGTCAGCGGACGCTGGGCACGTGACGCTCTCTGCTGGATCCTCGAGTGCTCCGGCGAACCTGCAACAAAACCGAGCCGGGAGGGGTGTCCCGGCGACGGTCCTCCGACGCTCAAGTCAGGCGAGGAATGACAAGAAGGTAGCCTCAAGATGAAGACGTGCATACCTCCGGTGAAGAAATTGAGGCCTTATATAGACCCCTCGAAGAAGCCTGGGCGCGCCAATCAAAGCAATCACCTGCATTTGACCATACCCAGACATGGGTCTGTCAGAAGGGCCATGCCTAGATATGGATCCGTCAGAAAAGGCGTCCCTGAGGCCATACTGCTACTGTATCAACCTCTCCATGATGTGACGGCAAGATCCTCCATCGTGCGATCTTGTGTACGGCCTAATCATCAGACATGCTTCTACCGATATCCCATATCCCGAGCCGAGCGCATAGGCCGCTCGGCCACCTTTTTGTCCCCTCGCCCTTATTTTGTCCGGGCGGGTTGCCCGCTCGGCTCTTTGGCCCCTGCCGTTCGGTCTCCCGGTCGGCCCTTCGATCCTCCTGCCTTGGCGTCGGACACCCAACCTCATGGATGGGTTATCTCTAACTCCGCTCGGACCAACCCGGCTGATCGGCTCGGCCATTGACCGCTTAGTCAGCCCTTCATCGGTTCTCAAGCTAAGACCCTTCAGAAAGTGGGTCCCCCATTCTTACTGCCGGATCACTTGCCTTCCCTTCAAGTCTAGTCGAAGGAGGCAGTGAGTCCGACTGACTGGACTATATGTGTCCGAGCGGGCGGTAGCCGCTTCCATAATCTTCCTTTTAGCCGTTCGGCCCTTATGCCGGATTCAGCCGCTCGGCTCTTCGTTTCGGATGCCTTGTTGTTCAACGTGGACGTTTGCTTGCTTAAATCTTCTCGAAAATCGTGTAAATCCTTCCCATTAAGTCGTAGCATGCGCGGTATGACGCGCATTAATTGCGCCTAGTGGCAAGGCGACACGTGGCTCTTCTCACGTGGCGGCGATGCTTAGTACGATGGGACGCGATTGCTTCGAAATAGACGGTCGGATGAAGGCCTCGTCTTTCGTGACCTGCATCCGACGACGGAGGCCAACCAACCCTGGCAATATAAAGCTTCCGTCTTCTCCCTTCGCCGTGTGCTTGCTCGTGCTTCCTCCGTCTGCCTCCCCTGCCGCTGTAGCCTCCGACGATCCAGTCCCAGTTTCCGGCTAATCTTATCCGCCCGTTGCCTTCTCAGTGAGTCTTCTTCCTTCACTTACTAGGTTTTCCCTGCTCATTTCGCCTCTTTCGCTCCCGTTCCTCTGTTTTCTTGCCCTCTTATTGCTCCTCCGAGATGGCAAGCTCCTCTGAGCCCGCTGTTGGTGTTTATGGCCCTTGGTATATGACCATGGAGAGTCGGTTTGATGAAGAGGGCGCTCGGCGTCTTGTTCGGACGTATGGGATCCCTGATGACCACGAAATAATTATAGCCGACCCGTCCGATCGGCCCCATAACCCGCCGATCGGCACCATTTGCTTTTCTAGACCAATTCCAGGCGGCCTTAGATTTCCTACCCATCCATTCATTTTGGAGGTTTGTAATTATTTCCGCAGGCCAACTTGTGCCGAACTCCTTTAGGTTGCTGAGCGGGGTGGTTGTCCTCTTTAAGCTGCATAGTATCCCACTTGACCCCAAAATATTCCACTTCTTCTTCTACCCCAAACAATCCGAGTTGGGCACTTTCATTTTCCAGAGTAGAATAGACTTTAAATTTTTTGATAATATGCCGACCTCCAACAAGCACTGGAAGGAATTTTTCTTCTACATCCGACTTCCGAGCATTTGAACCAAATGGCAGATCACGACTCAATGAGCTCGGAAGTTCGAAGCAATCCACCTATCTTCATGCAAATAATTGGTTGTCCGTCACGATACAAGATCGACCACTACTCAAGGTGTTATATATTTTGGGTTATCTCCGTTCGCCAATCTTCCCACCGTATGGGTAAGAGACTCTTTACTCCCTTTACCTTTTTATCTAACTGATTTTAATTTCTCCTATTGCAGCTGAAGTCATCGGCTAAAGCTCCCCCATTCTAAATGCCGGTGGAGATCGAGGCGGCCACCAAAAAGGAGCTCGCCGAGCGGGGTCTCATCCCCAGCGGGGGGGGGGGCGCAGTCCGCCCCTGAAACAGATGCTGCCCCATCCGCTTCAACGGAGGTTGAGGCGGATCCTGTTTCCTCGGCTCCCGCCGAGCTGGGAATTCCCCCGTCCGGGGATCCACCGCTAGAACTTCGGCGAAAACGTCGAAGAGACTCCGGTCCTCCGCCACCCCAAGAGGGGGAACCACACGAGCCGATCGGCGTTACTTCGTCCGATCGCACGCCGTCGCAGATCGGGACTCCTGTGTCATCGCCTCCTGCGCAGCCCGCCGACTCTCCTCCCCGGACTCGTCGCCGCTTACATCGGTTGGGCGAAACTTCCACCATAGGGGAGTCCTCTGGCCAGGCGACTGCAGCTGAAGAAGCGCCGACCGGCCACCCAACCATCAAGACCACCCTCCGATTCCCATCGGAGGAATATTTACTGTCCGCCGATCGGCCCTCAAGTCCCGTTCACGAAATAACCTTGACGGGTCCGCTTGCCAAGCTTTTTGAGGACGCGCAGATTCAAGCGGCCCTCATGACGCCCAAGCAGCTCGGCGACAACAACATGCAGCAGGCCACTCAGGTATTCATTTTTCTTCCTGTTCCATGCCACTATTTGATTCCTGATTTCATTATTTCCTTTACAGTGCTGGGCTGAGCAAATCGCCACTAGCCGTCGGCTAGCCGAGCTGGAGGGTCTCCTGGAAAAACTTCAATTGTCGGGGGGTCCGTCGGCCGAGCGGGAGAAACAAACCCTCGAGGCCGAACAGAAGAAGGCTGCCGATCTGGCTGCGGAGGTGGCCCGACTCGAAGACTCGGGGACGTGAAGCGCGCCAGTGGCCGGAAGAGGCGAGCGATTGCTGATCTGGATAAAATGAAAGTCGAAGTCCGGGCCCTAGATCAGCAGTCTAAGAAGCTAGAGGCCGAGCTGAATGCCGAGCGAGAGATCCGTTCGGCGGAGCGCACAAAGGCCGAGGTGGACTTGAAGGCTGTTCAAGACACCTTAACCGCTTCCCGCGCGGCATTCAGAAAATATAAAGAGGGTGAGCCGAGCCGCTTAGCAGCCGCGCGCCAGGAATACCTCCACTCGGAGAGGTTCGGCCTAAAATTCGGTGGCAACGTCTCTTCCACTTTCGCCGAAGCGGTCAAGGTCACCGTGACATACTTGAAGAAAGGGGGCCACCTTCCCGAGGGAATGCATATTCCCGCTTCCGACCTGGCGGCCATGATTGATGATATTCCTGACGCCTTCTTCAGCTTTGAAGACCCTGAGTGAGGCGGGTTATTTCGAGTACCTTCTGTATTTCATCCGCTCGGCGGATGTAAAATTTTTGTGGGTGCCGTTCGGCATAATTCTTCTTCTAAAGAAACGCTGCTCCTTTGTTTGTTTTCCTACTCATTGTCCATAATATTCTTCTGTTTGCTTAACGTTGATACTTAGAGTTAGTCCTGCTCTTAAGGGTTCTCCTTCACGCATCCGATCGGCTTGGCACATTGCATAGGGTCCGAGCTAGGTAGCCTACTCACTTTGCACGTATCTTGCCTGCGTGAAGTCCACAAAGCCGAGTATCGAAGGGCCAACTCCCAATCGGGCCTGAATTTTTTAATATTTGTAGTTTCCACGGTCTTACTTTGATATTCATTTTTCCGCGCGGATGTTTATAGCCGATCGGCGCGGCTCTCGATCTTTAACGACGGTGCTCGTCGGTCTTCCGCTCGGAGGGTTTATAGACGCCGGCACGTCTCTCGATTTTTAACGACGGTGCTCGTCGGCGCGGATGTTTATAGCCGATCGGCGCGGCTCTCGATCTTTAACGACGGTGCTCGTCGGTCTTCCGCTCGGAGGGTTTATAGGCGTCGCGCGTCTCTCGATTTTAACGACGGTGCTCGCCGGTCTTCCGCCCGGGGGTTTATAGACGCCGCGGCTCTCGATTTTAACGACGGTGCTCGTCGGCGCGGATGTTTATAGTCGATCGGCGGCTCTCGATTTTAACGACGGTGCTCGTCGGTCTTCCGCCGGAGGGTTTATAGACGCCGACGCTCTCGATTTTTAACGACGGTGCTCGCCGGTCTTCCGCCGGAGGGTTTATAGACGCGGCTCTCGATTTTAACGACGGTGCTCGTCGGTCTTCCGCCGGAGGGTTTATAGTCGCACGTCTCTCGATTTTTAACGACGGTGCTCGTCGGCGCGGATGTTTATAGCCGATCGGCGCGGCTCTCGATCTTTAACGACGGTGCTCGTCGGTCTTCCGCTCGGAGGGTTTATAGACGCCGGCACGTCTCTCGATTTTTAACGACGGTGCTCGTCGGTCTTCCGCTCGGAGGGTTTATAGACGCCGGCACGTCTCTCGATTTTTAACGACGGTGCTCGTCGGTCTTCCGCTCGGAGGGTTTATAGACGCCGGCTCGTCTCTACGGTTTAACGTCTGGGCTAGACGGCCTTCGAGGTTGACTCCTTACCAGGTCAAGCGACCTTGGCCTTCATATCTCGCGCTTGAACAATATTTATGCCCGGCCGAACAGCACGGGTCATTCGCTTGCGAACCTGATCGGCAGGGAGGCCTTCCCTATTCGAGTGCTTGGCTCGGATAATCCCTATGCCCCTTTTACCCAAGAACGTACTCCTGGCCGAACGGCTCAGGGTCTGCTCCGAGCATTTTGGCTCGGATAATTTATATCCGTCCGAATGGTACGGGGCTTCCGTTGCTAGAGCGTTTGGCGCCAATTTGATCCGTATACCTCCGGCCGAGCGGTTCGGGGCCTTCGTTGTCGAGCACTTGGCTCGGAAAACCATATACCTGGCCGACCGGCTCAGGCCTTCGCTCCAGGCAATAACCTCCCTCTATCATCCTGAGCAGCGCAGGGCTTTGGTTTCCTTCCTGCCACACTGGTATGCAGCCCGGCCGAACTGCTCGGGGTCTTCGATGTCGAGCTCCCGGCTCGGATACAACCTCCCGGCCGATCGGCTCGGGGGCCTTCGGTGTACGATGATAATGCCTTATATTCGCTCTTTTGACTTTTCATCTCTGCATTTCAAGTATTTAGTCGAAAAATGAAATACACAGGGTGATTTACAGTGATACACCTTTCACCCCGCCCGGTAAGGCTGGAGGTGGTTCGCGCTCCACGGCCTATCTAGCTGCCGTCCGTCCTCATCCTCCAGATAATACGCGCCCGAGCGGAGCTTTTCGAAAGGGCCTGCCCATGGAGCTTCAAGCTTGCCGACGTCGCCGACCGGCTTGACTTTCTTCCAGACAAGATCGCCGACTTGGAACGATCTGGGAATTATGCGCCGGTTGTAGTTTTGCTTCATCCGCTGACGGTATGCCATCAGCCGAACGGACGCCTTTGCCCTCTCCTCTTCTACCAAGTCCACTCCATGTTTCTCCGTTTGGCGTTGTCATCATCATAGCTCGGATCCGGGCTGACTCAACGCCGACTTCGACCGGTATGACACCTCACCGCCATATACCAAATGGAACGGTGTGACTCCGTCCCTTCTTTTGGCGTCGTTCGGATAGCCCACAAGACGCCCGGCACTTCATCAGCCAACTCCTCCCAAATGGTCGAGCCGAGTCTGAAGAATCTCCCGGTTGGCGACTTCATCTTGACCGTTGCTTCGAGGATAGGCTACGGACGTGAAATGTTGCTCAATGCCGGCTTTCGCACCAATCCTCTAACATCTTCCCCGTGAACTGCCCGTTGTCGGACACTAGTCGGCGAGGGATGCCGAACCGACAAATGATGTGTTGCCGATGAATTTTTAACCATTTGTTCAGTGATTTTGCGGCTCGGCCTCCACCCACTTGGAGAAATAGTCTACCGCCACTAGTAAAATTTCCCCGGCCGCCATCGGAAATGGACCCACAATATCCATTCCCCATTGATCGAATCGGACATGAGATGGTTGATGCCTTCATCTCCTCTCCGGTCGGTGGGAGAAGTTGTGATACTTACGGCATGAAAGGCATGTAGATACCGTTCGCAGCATCTGTTTGTAAGGTTGGCCAAAAGTATCCCGCCAAGAGGATCTTCTTGGCCAATGAGCGTCCGCCGGATGACCCCGCATGATCCTTGATGTACTTCCGGAGGATGTGTCGAGTCCTCCGAGCTTACACATTTCAAAAGGGGCGCGAGAAAGCTTTCTTGTAAAGCTGATCTCCGATGAGTGTGAACCGGCTCTTCTTCCGAGGAGCTGGCATATTCATCGGATGGTGTGGTGCCCGAACGGAGGAATTCTATAATAGGTGTCCTCCACTTGGAAATGTGAGGCCTTGCATCCGATCGACATGCGCCACCGGTGGCGTTTTTCAATTGGTTGCACGGCCACCGGCGTTATTGAGCTCGCTAGTTTGGCTAACTCATCTACCGCCTGGTTCTCCGCTCGGATCTTCTGAATAAGCACCTCTTGGAAAGTAGCTTTGAGTTTTCAAAGGCCTCAACAGAAAGTTTGAGCCGAACACGCTTGATTTCAAAGGTGGAAAGTTGCCGAGCGCCAACCGTGAATCGAATAGAGTGTCACCCGAGCCGCTCCCACATGCCGTCTGCAACTGCCATGAGGGCCTCATACTCGCCGTTGTTAGTAGCTTTGTAATCTAGCCGACGGATAGGTGCATCTTTTCTTCCTGAGGTGAGAGTAGTAATATTTCGATCCCACTTCCAGCCGAGTGGAGGATCCATCCACATATATTCTCCACATAGCTTCCGGCCCCGGCCTTTGCACTTTGGTCACAAAATCAGCCAAGGATTGGGCTTTAATCGCCGAGCGGGCTGATATTGGATGTCAAATTCACTTAATTGTCGTCCACTTGATAAGCCGTCCGGACGCTTCTGGATTCAACAGCACTCTTCCAAGTGGTGTTCGTCCGGACAATAATGGTATGGGCCAAGAAATACGGTCGAAGCGCCGAGCTGCTAGAACTAAAGCAAAGGCCAACTTCTCGAGCCCTGTGTAACGAGATTTAGCATCTTTAAAATGTGGCTTAGAAAATACACCAGCTGTCCGTTCGCCCTCACAAGTGCCGAGCCTACGACATGCTCGGTTGAAGATACATATAAAGTGACTCACCCCGACCGGCTTGAACACTGGTAAAGAATTAAGATATGTCTTCAACTCTTCAAATGCTCGGTCACA
Organism: Zingiber officinale; assembly: GCF_018446385.1. NCBI lineage: Eukaryota > Viridiplantae > Streptophyta > Magnoliopsida > Zingiberales > Zingiberaceae > Zingiber > Zingiber officinale. The sequence continues at coordinate 142,569,274 of NC_055997.1, forward strand.
TTCTTCATCCCATCGAATTTAGTAGCCTTGCAGATCTTGAAGAATGGCAGCTCGGCGGTTCCGAGATGAATCTCGATAGAGCGGTTATCCGACCGTCAACCTTTGCACTTCTCTTGTATTTCTTGGGGCGGCATGTCTTTAATCTTTTTGGGATTTGCTTCAATTCCCTTCGGTCACTATATATCCTGAAAACCTCTCTTTCCGAACAGGCACTTTTGGGGGTTTAGTTTGACTCCATATTTGCTGCTCGGAAGGTTTCTTCCATATCCTTGAAAAGATCGGCCGCTCGGACGGATTTGATAAGGATGTCGTCCACATAAACTTCCAGATTCCGCCCGATCTGCTCCTTGAAAACCTTGTTCATCAAGCGTTGATAGGTGGCTCCGGCATTCTTCAATCCGAACGGCATCACATTGTAACAATATGCACGTCAGCCGTTACGAAGCTTACTTTTCTTGGTCTTCTCGGGCGAGCGGTACTTGATGATATCCTTGGTAAGCATCAAGCATGCAAATTAGTTCGCAACCGGCTGTGGAGTCCACCAACTGATCTATCCGGGGCAGAGGATAAAAATCCTTGGGGCATGCCTTGTTTAAATCTCGAAAGTCGATGCAGACCCTCCACTTGCCGCCCGGCTTGGAGACCAAGACTACGTTGGCCAGCCAGCTCAGGTACTGCACCTCGCGTATGTGGCCGGCCTTCGAAGTTTTTCCACCTCCGCCCGGCGTCCGGTCGGACATGCAATTCATGCTGCGCCAGGCTCGACGAAATTCCGGGTAACTCATGTGTCGACCAAACGAAGACATCATGATTTCGTTGGAGGCATTGAATCGCCTTCTCCTTCTTTCCCCGGATCGAGGCGATAAAGTCGTGGCCTCCGATCGGATCGGATGGATCTGGACTTCCTCCTTTTCATCATAAATTAAAGCGGAGGTTTCTCGGTTATGGCGTGTACCTCAATTCGGGAGCCTTCCGAGCGGAACAAGCCTCGCTCGGATCATCTCTATATAGCACCGCCGAGCTGCTAGATCTCCCGCACTTCTCCTACTTTGTCCTCCACGGGAACTTTATCTTCTGATGGAAGGTTGAGACAATCGCTCGGAATTCGCCGAGCGCCGTCCCAAAATGGCGTTGTAGGATGAGGGAGAGTCGACCACCACGAACCTGGTCCTCCCGAGCGGCTCTTCTCCCAATGAGGTGGCCACCGGATTTGTCCGACCTACCGAACTTCATACCGTAAACCCGTAGAGGGGGTTGTCATGGGCGGCTCGATCAATTTGCACGTGATCGAACGCCTTCTTGAATATGATGTTGACCGAGCCCCCTGTGTCAACAAATATGCGGTGAATGGTGTAATTTGCTATTACCGCTTTAATGAGCGCCGTCGTGGGGTACTTCAACTCCTTCTAAGTCCCCGGTCCGAAAGTGATTTCCGCCCACTTGCCCGCTCTTGGCCGACCACGTGGATCTGCAATGACGGACGCCCGCCTTTTCGCTCGGTTGGAATCTCCTCCCGGCCCACCAAAGAATAACGCTGATCTCGCCCGGAAGTATTGCTCCTATTTTCCTCCTCCCGAGCGGACGGTCGTGACCGTTCTCTAGACGCCCGGCGATTCTCCCGCCCGGATCGGCCGATCGGGTGTTGGTGTCGTCCCTCTGCGGGTCCGGTCACTTCATGAGTCCCACGCCTCGCCGATGGGAGGCGACCGCTGCTCGGCTTTCCGGAACAGATTGGACACAAAGGGAAGGCTTCGCAATCCCTCGTGTTGTGCGTATCCGTTTGGTGGAATTTGCGAACATAGGGGTCCACCTCTTCTTTGGCTTGAGCCGAGCACCTCTTGTACGTGCGATCCGACGTGAGGGATCGAATTGCTTCGACCCTCGGTCATCCGGGTGGGTGAGCGTGTGTCGCTTCGGCATGAGCAGTGTGCGCTACCGAGTTTCCTTTTTCCGAAGCGGCTTGCGCTTCTTCCACATTTATATATTCGTTCCGATGTAGCATGTGATCATAATCTCGGGCGGCTTTCGGATGAGCGACCGAAGAAGTCCCCATCCACAAGGCCTTGCGTGAAGGCATTCATCATCGTCTCCGATGTGGTAGTTGGGATATCCATCGCCACTTGGTTGAATCACTGAATATAGCCTCAAGTGATTTTCGGCTCTTGCTTGATGGCGAATAAGTGACACTTGTCTTTGATAGCGCCTACTACTCGCGAAGTGGTGGAGGAAGGCCGTCGAATTCCTTGAAGCTCGTGATGGATCCGTCCGACCTCCGAAACCACCGCTGAGCCGATCCCAGAGGGTGGTAAGGAAAACTCTACACTTTACTCCATCGTATCGATGGAGCGTGGTCAGATATCGAACTTACCGGATGATCATCCGGTCCGTTGTTCCATTGTATTCGCCGATCGTCGGAGGCACGTAGTGCTTGGGCAGAGGGTCTCGTAGGATAACCTCCGAAAATTGGCGATTGATCCGCTCGGGGAGCTTTCCCCTTCCTGTCATCCCGACTTGGCATTTCATCTGAGGAAGATCCTCTATCTCTTCGGGCTGGTATGGCTTCAGGGGTGCGAAACAAGGCCCGATGGAATGCGACGGTGGTTGGAGGCGCTTCCGCTCGGCCATGAGACGCAGATGTTGCTTGCTGCTCCGCCCTCTCGGCGGATGCTTTTTGTTTTTGCTCCATGAGTTTGGCGGCCCTTGTCTCGACCAGGGCGTCGAGTTCTTCTGTTGAAAGCGTCACCGTGTGTTGTCGTCCAGCCTCGTCTCTGATCGGATGCAGGAGCGTTCCCACAGACGGCGCCAATTTGATCCTGTCCGAACCAAGAGTCAGCGGACGCTGGGCACGTGGCGCTCTCTGCTGGATCCTCGAGTGCTCCGGCGAACCTGCAACAAAACCGAGCCGGGAGGGGTGTCCCGGCGACGGTCCTCCGACGCTCAAGTCAGGCGAGGAATGACAAGAAGGTAGCCTCAAGATGAAGACGTGCATACCTCCGGTGAAGAAATTGAGGCCTTATATAGACCCCTCGAAGAAGCCTGGGCGCGCCAATCAAAGCAATCACCTGCATTTGACCATGCCCAGACATGGGTCTGTCAGAAGGGCCATGCCTAGATATGGATCCGTCAGAAAAGGCGTCCCTGAGGCCATACTGCTACTGTATCAACCTCTCCATGATGTGACGGCAAGATCCTCCATCGTGCGATCTTGTGTACGGCCTAATCATCAGACATGCTTCTACCGATATCCCATATCCCGAGCCGAGCGCATAGGCCGCTCGGCCACCTTTTTGTCCCCTCGCCCTTATTTTGTCCGGGCAGGTTGCCCGCTCGGCTCTTTGGCCCCTGCCATTCGGTCTCCCGGTCGGCCCTTCGATCCTCCTGCCTTGACGTCGGACACCCAACCTCATGGATGAGTTATCTCTAACTCCGCTCGGACCAACCCGGCTGATCGGCTCGGCCATTGACCGCTTAGTCAGCCCTTCATCGGTTCTCAAGCTAAGACCCTTCAGAAAGTGGGTCCCCCATTCTTACTGCCGGATCAGTTTTATTCCCTTTGGTGTAAGTAAATATTACTTTTTATGGGTAAAGAAGATTAGAACTTACTAATAATTAGTATTTTGACACATTATTTTAACTGTTATACTTAGTATTTTTATCTTCTTATATACATAAATTCTGCTTCTTCTCTAAATTTTTGTATCATTTCATGATTTTATAGGAAATTCCAAGAGTGTAAAGGGCATGAGTCAAACCGATTAGATCCAATGCTAGGGTTGAGGAGCTTGGTTCAATTTGAGCATAGTTTAATTAATTTGGTTCAATTGAAACCTCTTCCAAAGTTTCATTCTCATTCCATTCCAATGATAGTATCAAATCTGGATCTATTCGATCCCAACTCGGTTCCAAATAACTGAGAAGCCCGACCAATCTAAAAACCAATTAGAATTGGATACGGATACTAAGATACCACCTCAACCCTCAAACCCGGATCCAAAACCAATGAGTAGCTACAGGATGTTTCACGAACACAGTTACCTCACGGGAACCCCCGTGGGATAGACATGACCCTGACGCCGCCTCTTTCCTTCCTCCTCCATCTTTCTTCACCACGGCCGGAGGCCACCTTTTTCACCACCGACGACTGGCCACTTATTCTTCCTCATCTGCCTCACCTTCTTCCTCACGCACAGATTTGGAGGCATGCATTCTGTCCGACGCCTTCTTCTCCATCGAGCCACGCCATCAACCCTGACGAACGCCTCCATCTTTCAGCTGCCAAGAGGAGAGGTCCCTGACCATTTCCATCCAGCTCTGACGCACTCCTCTCCGGACGCATCTTTTCCATCCGACAATCGAGGGATGTCCTTTACATACTTGATTAATTTGAGTAATGTTCTCAACGTTTTCGATTGAATCTCCTAACCATTTTTTGGTACTTTAGTTGTTGCAACTTGCAAGTAGGTTAGTTTAATTCTATTAGTTTAGTAATTTATGTTTCTATGATTTTTGTTGTTCATTTGGATGTTATTAGGTTAGATTAGATTATATTTTATTAATTGCTTTAGATTTCCTCCCATGCTTAGTGTCGTTTAATGCTTTCTTTGTATTTTCTATAATTTTTGTGCAATCATAGTTTAGGTTAGACTAAGTTTCCTTTACTCACATGGTCTTTCATTTATTAGGATTAAATTTCATTACATGCATTGCTATTTTATTTTGTAGTCTTAGCACTCAAATCCAAACACCCCATTTAATTTCAAAAATTCTAAAGCAATAACATTTGATACTAGGTTTATCACTTTACCGTTATATTACTTGTGAGGGACGACCTTAGTCATCTCTATATTACATTAATATAGAAGGGTTCAGTACTTATTTGTGTTTGACACTCGTAGTACAACACTTGAGTTTATCACCTACCATTCCTTACCTTTTCTTTCCTTTAGCTTATTTCTTTTCAAACAAGTTTTAAATTTCTCCTTTCCCTTATTTACCTTCTCCTCCCCTCCTCTTCCCTCACCTCCTCCCAAATAAAGCGTTACAAGCAACTCACGTATAATTTGTAAGTACCCCGAGTTAGTTTCGATGTGATCAACTGAGTTAAGTTGAGCTCTGCAGTTTTATCCTTTGTGTCAAAGTATGCAGGGACTTAGGAACACAAGAAGTCAAGTGGAAGACACATCAAGCGAGAAAGATGACATGAGAAGCGAGTTGACAAGCTCGGTACATCCAAGGGACAAGGAGCTATGGAAGATTACACCAGTGGACGAGACGGATGTGCATGACACTTTCGAGGGGCGAGAAGCCAGGGACGAAGACTGCTCAAGGAGAAGGTCAAAGTTGGGTTCGGGTAAGCTTAACTCTGGATGGAAAGAGTATCACCTAAGCGACTAGATGAGAAAACAGTCAGCTTCGGAGTTGATCGTGTCCATATGGATCTAGGAGCCTGAATTGTTCCACCATGTCATCGTGTCATTGGTCAAAGATGATTAGCACGGAGTCCACATCAGCTAACTCTAGGCGCTTGGGAAGCGCCACATCAACAAACAATTAGTTGCGAACAGTGAGTTATAAATAGAGCTATGGTGCTTGAAGTTTGATAGCATAACTTATACTTTTATTATGTAATTCTGGTAGTGTTGTTTTATACTTTCAATGTATGTAAAGAGGCTACCCTGCCTGTTTCTAAAGAGATCTTTTTATTAGAACTTTCATTGCCTCGGATTAACAACCTTTCTGGTCGCAAACCAAGTAAATCTTTACCTCTTCCTCTAATTAATCTTTTTATTGTTTTCAACTAATTGTGTCCTCACTAAGATCAATAACAAGAGAAAAATTCTAACTTAATTTGCAGGGCTATTCACCCTTTCTAGCCAGGCTATAGAGACTCAATTGATATTAGAGCCCAACCATTTCAAAAGAACTAATCGTCAACTAAATCAATAATATAATGATCGGATTGAGCATTTACCCATCGAAGTTTGAGAGATATTTCACGATATCGAAAAAGAAAATGGAGATATTTTTCAAAACTAATTTTAAAATTTTGCTAACTATTAAGTATGGTTTTATAGTACCCAGAGATCAGCACAGAGAATAAAAAGAAGAACATCTATGGAGCAAAAAGGAGTAGACTAATTTTGTAGCCAATGATAAAGTATAATTTTATCTGCTAAGCGTTCTACTGCCGCAAGAAGTCAATCGGATCGACACCTAGGACTCCGCTAAAGAGCTCTAGGAAAAATTCTTGGAACTATATGAAGGAATCTTAGAGGCAAAACTCACAAAATGGGACCTACTCCGGAACCAACTGAGCAACTTCTGGATCGAAAAGGAAGAAACGATAGCTCATTTACACGCAAGAATTAAAGAGCTGATCACCGAACTGACGAATCTCAGAGAAACGGTAATGAATTGGAATTCACAAAGGTATGTTTTAAATGATGGTTCTCGTAAAAACCTAAGCCGCATGAATTCTAGACAATCAAAATAAAAATTCATATAGGAAAAATAATAACATATGAGCATGAATCTTCGTTTCATCGAGAACATGACATAAGAAAGTAAATAATACATAAACATAATGACAAAGAACCTGATTGAAGAGTCATATCTTTGTCCTTTAGCATCGTCAAGAAGATCCTGTGGAAAAAGAAATAGCGGAAGGAAAAGGTAGGTCTTACGGAGGAGTTAGGGTTGACGACGCCGAATTCTCTTCGTCAATGGGGAACGAAGAGATGTCTCAAGATTACCCTAATTCTCTGGGGATCAACCCATTATATAGTGCACATCTATTATCAGCCCATCGATAATAATAAATACGAGACTATAAGTTCTACACATATGAGATCCACATACAATTATCCGAAACCCATTAGACATAAGTTAGATCACTTTAAGGGTTTGGATCGTATTCACGTGTGCAATTTACAAATAAACCCACTTAATAGAGATAATTATATCCAACATTAAATGCTTTCTTGAGAACATCCGAATGAGCATCTATAGTGAACTCCTATTATATCTCCAAGGACTTCGAGATAAATAGTTTAGAAAATTTATTTTTCGCTTTCGAATTACACAAGTCAAGATGTGCAGGTTTAAAAAATAAAGAAGAGAAGTCAACTCAGAATCTAACACTAGATGTGCAAGTTTTAAAAATAAAGAAGAGAAGTCAACTCAGAATCTAGCACTGAAAGCCAAGAAAATCAAACCAGAATCAAAATCATTGCTCGACGAAAATGAAGAAAATTATATGGTAAGACATTTTTTAAAGTTTTTTAAGTCTAACAATTTTGATAAGAAACATGCCAACAATATTCTCTGGGGAAAAAGGAAAGTAAGATGCTATAATTGCTACAAAGAATGATACATTAAGGATAACTGTCCGAAATTGAAAAGAAGGGAGAAAGAAAATGATAACGGGTCAAGACGATTGGAGCACAAGAATCTAAAAGTTACGTGGGATGAGTCGTCATGAGAGTCCGAGATTGAGGTCTACACCAAACTTATACTAATGGTAAATCATCAAGAAGAAGATGAGGAAAGCTCATCCAAGATGAACATCGAATGCAACAATGAAGGAGGAGCGTCGAACTACAAGCCCGACATGATAAGTGAGGTACATAACCTTCCCTCCGATCAATTATATGAAGTTATATAAATGCTAAATAGATTGTTCTGTAAAACTAGGACGAAATATATATATGAAATATGCATGTTTGTTAGAAAATCTTGATAAACTTAAAATAGAAAATACAAAGTTAAAGGTAAAATAGAATTATTATAAAATTCTGCATACTCAAATCCTAACATTTTTCGTAATTCAAATTTTAAGAATTAAAATAATAAACTTAATTGATATTTAAAAAACTATAAGGGCAAAATTCTAAAAATTGATAGAAATAATATTCCTAAAAAATATTTAATTAATTCATTACGTAGGAATTTATTTTGACTAAATCATGCTTAGTTTGTTAAATTAATATGCATGTTTAAATTTAATTTGGTTTAATTTCTACCTTTTTAGCAAAATTAATTATTTCATAAACCTTCTTTTCATATTTTTTGTTTAAATTTTTTTCGAGTGAAAATAAAAATATTATGTACTAACAGAAAATTTTTTATTGTTATATTATTTTTTAATTTTTTTCTTTCATAAAAGGAATTTTGAAGTTAAAGATATTTTGAAAATTGATTTTTGAAAAACTTAATTTGTTTGTGATATTAAATTTTGTTTTATGTTAGCTTAAATGTTTTTTGAGATTTTTTTACTATTATATAATTTTTATAATTTTTTGATAAAAAATATAATTTTAAAATTTATTTTTTTTCAGAAATTAATTTTGAAAAATCATATTTTTTGGCTAAAGATGGTTGAACCATATTTTGGAGGTTTAAAAAAATTCGTAAAATTTTTTTGATGATAAATTTTATTTTTAATCATTTAAATTTGAAAATGATTAATTCTGCTTAAACGAATTTATTCTGATTAAAATAAAAATAGAAAATTTTTATCTTGATCCAATTGTTTTGGTTTGACCATGATAAATATTTTAAAGATTTTTTACAAATAAAAATAATTTTAAATTATTTTTAGCAAAATTAAGGATTAATTGTTAAAAAAAATTCTTGAAAAATAATTTCGGTATAAAGATAAACTCTTGAATATCCATATTAAAATCCCAAGAAAACTTTTCACATATTTGTCTATTTTTTTATAGTATTTCTCCTTATAACTTGTTTGATGGGATCACAGGAGGAGAAAATTAGAAGGATTAAGTTAAGAGGGAGATTATAAAATTTGATGTATTTTGCTTGAATCAAATTTTATTTGTATTTATTGTAAATTTATTACTTGTAATAATTTTAAATTTATTTTTTTTAAATTGTTTATCCTAACTTAATTTTGATGGTTGCACATCAAATAAGGGGAGATTATAAGTATCCGAATTAATTTTGATGTGATCAACCGAGTTAAGTTAGACTCTGCGATTGATTTTTTATGCCTAAGTGTGCAAAGACTTAGGCAGCAAGCAAGAAGGATAGCATGAGAAACGAGTCGATGTGTTCGGTACATCCGAGAGACGAGGAACTGTGGAATAGTACACAGGTAGACGAAAAGAATGTGCGCTGTGCTTCTGAGGGATAAGAAGCTAGATAGAAAGATTGTTCGAGGAAAAAATCGGATTTGGATTCGATAGAGTATCACCCAAATGACCGGACGAGAATACGACAACTTCAGAGTTGATCATGTCCAGACGCCCGGACTCCAGGCATTCAGACTGGGTCTAGGCACTTAGACTGTTTCGTAATATAAGTGAGTCGTTAGTCAAAGAAGATCAACACGGAGTCCACGTCAACCAACTTCAGACGCTCAAACCCGGTCTAAGTGCTTGGACTATTCTATCACATCGAGCCGTTGGTCGAAGAGGATCAACACAAAGTCTACATCAACCGATTTCATACGTCCAGATTGAGACTAGGCGCCCATAAAATTTCATATCAGTAAATGATTGGTTGTAACCAATGGTAAATACAGCACACTCAAATTTGGTAACATAATTTGGACTTTCATTTTGTAATTCTATTTTTATTGTTATTGTTATATATTTTCAATGTTGTCGGTAGAGAAGCAGCTCTGCCGGTTTCAAAGGAGATTTGAGGGGTGGTTTGACTGGTATAAGTGGTCAAATAGCTAGAGAGATCACAGGCTGGCGACAAACCAACGCCTATTGGTCCCATCTCAGCAGATGCCAGCTACGATGCCTTCGCCACACCAAGCCTCGTCGTTGACTGCGTCATATTGCTTAGATTGCGGGCGAATCTTTTTCTGCTGACGTGGACTTTTCTGGTTGGATTTGGGGCATACGCGGCGGGAATCGGATTCTGGTGGCTGGCATCGGTGTATGCTGCGTTGGCATTTTTCTCATTTTTTAAGGCAAATTTGGATGAATAATTGAACATGACGCGTGTTGCTCGGATGTAACCCGCTGTCTCATATTGGACCGAACCCGATCTGATTAAGTCAAATTAACTTGGTCATATCAAGTCAACAAATACAATTTGTTAGCCGTGTCAATTCAACAAACGCAACTCGAAGTTCATGTGCATCTTACAATTAGTTCGATTAAATTTAGGAAATTTCTAGCCAAAAATTGAGTGTAAATTTGTATAACAAACACTTTAAGGAGGGGTATATCTTGATTTATTGTAAATGAGAATTGATCATGTCCGAGAGTGAGTCGACGAATGCTGAAAGATGGTACTTATGTTGATTGGATGTCGACCAAAGATGACGTAGATCTCTCACAAGCTGAGCCTGTAACCACAAGTCGTTAGTACCGAGCCAGGGAGGGGTTCTCTGGCGATGGCCCTCCGACGCTCAAGTCAATCACTAATGGTAAACGTATAAAGAATGAAGTAGAGAGAAAGAAGCAGCGTGACTGTAACTACAGTAGTGAACCACATACCTCCATCGAAGCTTTGGGGCCCTTATATAGGGCTACCGGGAGACACGTGCATGCTTCTCAAAGTATACCTGGAAAAGACGTGTCAGAAAAGCATGTCTGACGCCATACCCGAATAGCTCCAGCATATCCTTGACGTGACAGTGGAAGCTTCTATCGTACGATTCTCTACCCGACCATGTCGTCGACCATGCAGTCCGCCGACGACACTGGTCTTTAGGAAGATATCGCCAACTGCTCCTCTTGTCTATTACTGGGCCGAGCGGGAGAGCCGCTCGGCCAGCTTGTCGTCTGGGTGATACAATGGCCGGGTCGAGTATCCGCCCGGCCGATGATCGGCTACTCGGTTCCGCCCTGCCAAGCGATGGAGCCCTGTCTGCCGGGTCGGGACTGCGTCCACTGCTTAGGCGAGCGGGGTGGCTGCTCGGCCTTCGTCCCTCCTTGCTTCGAGCTTTATGAGCGTTGGAAGCTCGGTGTTCGACCAAGCTGTCGAAGTGTTGGACCGGCTACTTCTCCTGCCGATCGGGAAGGTAGTTCGCCCGCTCGGACGCCTGCCTAGGACGTTGACCACTTCAACCTCCTGTCGGGCGGCTCCCACCATACCACCGGATCACGTGCCTCCCCCACAAGTCTAGTCGAAGGAGGCTGCAAGTCCGACTGACTGAAAAGTAGTCTGGTGATCGATTGGCTTATCGGCCATGGGTAGGTTGGACCCCGATCGGCCAGTGTAAAACTGATCTTTCTCTTCCGATCGACGCTTTGAGCCTTTGTACTTGGATATTTTTCCCTCATGGCTCCCGGAGAGGCGTGAGTTGGGCAGTCAATGCTGGCGGCACTCAAATCTCCTCGGGATACTCGCAAATCATCCCCATTAAGGCTGACCACGCGGCCATGCCCATTAAATGTCGCCCTGTGGGAGGGCGCCATGTGTCGTCGCCTCAGTCGCCGCACGTTCGAGGTGATAGCTGCTGATATGACATTTGGCGGTTTGAATTGGACGGCTCCGGTCGACCGATCCCTTCTTTATAAAGCCGAGGTGTTGGCTTTTGTATCTGTTGTGTGCTCCGGCGATTGTGTGTTTGCTTGCTCCGGCGAACCTTGGCTCTCTGAGGCGGCGATCCCCAGCTCCTCGCGGTGGTCCTCCCTCTCGTAAGCTTTCCCTCTCCTTCTCCATTGCTGCTCTCCCGTTGCTCCTTTTCTGCCATCGTATTTTTTGAGTTTTCTGTGTTTTTCGGCCATCTTTCTCCTCGTACCTTCTGCCTTTTCGTTTCCTGGCCATGGCGAGCTCTTCGCAACCGTCTGACCCCGCTCCCGGTCTTTGGTATACTACCATGAAGACCCTGTTCGACGCGGGCGACGTCGCGAGTTTGATAAATACCTTTGACCTTCCTTCCGACCATGAAATAGTTCTAGCCTCTCCGTCCGGTCGGCCCAATGACCCACCGGTCGGCACAGTCTGTTTCTTCCGAGACCAATTCATGGTCGGTCTTCGGTTTCCCATCCACCCTTTCATCACCAAGATTTGCAACTACTTTCTTGTCGCGCTCGCCTAGCTTGTCCCCAATTCCTTCCGCCTGCTGTGCGGCGTGGTAATGTTGTTCCGCGTGCATAATATTTCACTGACCCCTCAGGTCTTCCACTACTTTTATTACCCCAAATAGTCCGAGCTGGGCACTTACCTTTTCTAATCCCGCATCGGGCTGGTCTTTTTTGACAAAATGTCCTCCTCCAACAAACACTAGAAGGAGTACTTCTTCTTTTTGAGACTTCCCGAGCGGCCAAGCTTTCGGACCAGATGGCAGGTCGGGCTTCCTACTCAACCTGATTTGAAGAGGTACAAGACCCGACCGTACTACCTCCATGCTGCTAATATGCGGGCCGGCCTGAAGTTCGACATTTATAAGTTGCTGTCAGAGGGTGTGATGTACGTGTTCGAGCTAAGTCCGATCCGAACGAAGCTCCCGAGCAGCCTAGGTATGAAATTCCTCAACCTTCTTCCCTTGAGTCTAACTGATTCATATCTTGTTTTGCAGCTGACATCATGATGCGCGCTCGGGCAACCAGCATAATGAAGGCCAAGCAAGCTAAGATTGAAGTAGCCACAGCCAAGGAGATAGAACGACTCGGTTTGACCCCAGTCGGCTCATAGGAAGGTACAATTGAGAAAACCCCAACCGTGGGCGAGGGGACAGTCGAACGGACGCCCAGCGTGGGAGGGGCAGCTGACCCGCGCCCAGTCCAAGAAGCGCCATCTGTCGTCCATGCTGAGGGCTCGGGGTCCTCGGGTGATGAGGTACCGCTCACCCGCATGAGACGCTGAATGGATGCACCTTCCCGCTCTGCCACTTCAGTCGTACAAGCCTCTACTGGGGGAGGCACCCCCTCTCTAGCTGCTCGTACAACAGTGGAGGTTACTTCTTATGATCGGACTCTGCCTTTGGCTGAGCTACTAGAGCCGCTCGCCGTTCAGCCGATTACTTCCTTGCCTCCGGCTAGGCGGAGGATAAAACGGTCCGCCATTCTCCCAGTCCCCCGTGCTCAAGCTTCCGGCCCGACGACCTCCTCTCAATCGGCGTTGAGCGGGTGACGATCCATCACCGCTACGCTTCGCCTGCCAACAGAGGATCTTCTTGCGCTAGGCGACCATCCCAACTCTCCTCAGCATCAAGTCTATATCCGTGGTCGGCTCGCCCGTGTTTGAGAGGAAGCAAGGGCACGAACGACGGTGAAAGCCCCTGCGCGCTCGCCGACAGTCATTTGCAGTTCTGGGTAGAGAACATCGCCATGTGCCAATGATTGGCTCAAGTGGAGGACGAGTTGAAGAAGCTCAAGATTTTCGAAGAAGCTTTCTCCTCCCAGGGGCCACCGGCCGCTCGTCTACATAACGACCTGCAAAAGGCCCAACAACTTCTCGCGGTGGAGCAGCAGAAGTCGGTCGAGCAGGCCAGTAGGCTGGGCCAGATCGAGGGACAATTGAAGACCTACGACCGGAAATTCGATCTGGCTTCCACAAGGAAACAACGAGCCATCGCTGACCTGGAACAGAAGAACCAGGAGGCTCGTCAGTTGGCCGAACAACTCAAAGATGCGAAGAACCTTCTAATCATTGAGCGGGAGAGTCGTTCGGCCAAGGAGGCTGAGCTTCAAGGTCAAGTGAAGTGCCTCGAAGAAGATCTGGAAGCCTCCCGCGCTACACTATCAACCTACTAGGAGGCTGAGCCGGGCCGCTTCGCGGTCCTGAGGCAACAATACCTTCGCTCGGACCAATTTTTAGAAAAGGCAACCAATCGGACTGTCCGCTCGTTTGAGCTGGCCATCGACGCGATGCTAAGCCAGCTGAAGGCGAACGACCACGTCTCGGAGGCCTTGTCTGACAATGATGTTAACCACGTCCAGCTCCTCGAATCCATTCCTGATGAAGCCTTCGACTATATCGAGTGAGTGAGGAGTCTGTAGAAAATGTTTTTGAGCGAGAGCCCTGAATGTACTCCCGCCGTTCGACAGTGTTTGATTTCCTATCAATGAAATCCTTTTGTGATATTTTCCTCATATGTTGTCTTTTTACTAGTGTCCAACTGTATAGTCCCCACCGGCTGCTACAACTGTACCTTTGTTATTGGTAGATTTGCTGGGATCATACATCCTGGGTTTAAGGTCGTCGATCGACTCGGGGGTTTATAGTCGCCGCTCGATCGTTGGTGGAGACATGAGTTTAACGTCGGCGCTCGACGATTTGGTGAAGACCGAGGGTTAAGGTCGCCTCTCGATTGTTGGTGGAGACATGAGTTTAACGTCGCCGCTCGACGATTTGGTGAAGACCGGGGTTTAAGGTCATCGCACGACCGTCGGTGGAGACATGAGTTTAACGTCTCCGCTTGACGATTTGGTGAAAATCGAGGTTTAAGGTCGCCGCTCGATCGTCGGCGGAGACATGCGTTTAACATCGCCGCTCGACGATTTGGTGAAGACCGGGGTTTAAGGTCGCCGCTCGACCATCGATGGAGACATGAGTTTAACGTCATTGCTCGACGATTTGGTAAAGACTGGGGTTTAAGGTCGTCGCTCGATCGTCGGTGGAGACATGAGTTTAATGTCGCCGCTCGACGATTTGGTGAAGACCGGGGTTTAAGGTCGCCGCTCGACCGTCGGTGAAGACATGAGTTTAACGTCGCCACTCGATGAGAATTTTGGTAACATTTCATTTTTCATTCCAATCCTGCATCCAAGGGAAATAGGAAAAATGGAGAGTACACCTTAATTACATTGGCGCATCTTTCATCCAGCTCAGTACGACTGGAGATGGTTCACACTCCAGGGACGTTCTAGTTGTCGCCCATCCTCGTCCTCTAGGTAGTAGGCGCTCGAGCGGAACTTCTCCACGACTTTGAATGGTTTGGCCCACGGAGCTTCTAGTTTAGTGACGTCGCCGACCGACTTCACCTTCTTCCACACGAGGTCACCGACGTGGAACGATCTCGAGATCACTCGTCGATTGTAGTTCTGTCTCATCCTCTGCCTATAAGCTATCAGCCGAACGGTTGCTTTGTCACGCGTCTCATCCACTAAATCCAGCTCTAGAAGCCTCCGCTCGGTGTTGTCTTCACCGTAGTGCTGTATTCGATTAGATTCGACTCCGACCTCGACCGGGACGATCGCTTCACCGCCGTACACCAGGTGGAACTGGGTCACCTCCGTGCCTTCTTTGGGGCTCGTGCGGATTGCCCATAACACGTCGGGGAGCTCATCCACCCAGCTCCCTCCGATGTGGTCGAGCCGAACCCGCAAAATCTGCAAGATCTTCCGATTGGCGACTTCAGCTTGTTCGTTGCTCTAAGGGTACGCTATGAAGGTGAAGGCCTGCTGGATGCCATACTCCTCGCACCACTCTTTGAGTTTCCGTTGGGCGAATTGTCTACCATTGTCTGAGACGAATCGACGCGGAATACTGAACCGACAGATGATATGCTATCAGATGAACTTTTGGACCATCTGCTCAGTTATTTTTACCAGCGGCTCGACTTCATCCCACTTGGAGAAGTAGTCTACTACGATGAGCAAAAACTTTCATTGTTCGATCACCACGGGGAAGGGTCCCACAATATCCATACCCCATTGGTCGAACGGACACGACACAGTGGAAGTCTTCATCTCTTCAGTTAGCCGATAGGAGAGGTGGTGGTACTTCTGGCAGTACAGACAATTAGCTACTGTCCGAGCGGTATCTTCCTGTAGAGTCGGCCAGAAGTACCCGACCAACAGAATCTTCCTCGCTAGCGACCGACCACCCGGATACCCTCCACAGGAGTCTTGGTGTACTTCTTGTAGTATGTAGTTGGCGTCCTCCGATCCGACGTATTTAAGCAATGGCCTGGAGAAGGCCTTCTTGTAGAGCTGGCCCCCCGACTAGGGTGAAACGACCGACTCTTCTTCTCAATAGGCGAGCTTCCTCCCGATCAGACGGCGTAGCTCCTGATCGTAGAAACTCTATTACGACTGTTCTCCAATCGCTAGGGAAAGTGAGCCCTTCCATCCAATCGACGTGTGCCACCAAGGATACTTGCTCAATCGGCTGAGTAATGACGATCGACGAGAGTGAGCTCGCCAATTTGGCTAGCTCGTCCGCCGCTTGGTTCTCTACTCGGGGGATCTTTTGGATGATTACCTCCTGAAAGTTTGCCTTCAGCTTTTCGAAGGCTTCGACGTACGACTTGAGCTGCATGTTACTGATCTCGAATGCTCTAACCAACTGTTGAGTGGCTAATTGAAAATCAGAGTGAATAAGAATCCTGCTGGCACCGACATGCCGAGCGGCTTGTAAGCCGACTATAAGAGCCTCCACTCGGCTTCGTTGTTAATTGTCCCGTACTCTAGTCGAACGGACAACTGCACCCGCTCTTCTTGTGGGGAGATAAGTAGTATGTCGATCCCACTACCATGCCGGGTGGACGACCCATCCATGTATACTTTCCAGACTGAATCGGGCTTGAGGTTTTGTACCTCTGTGACGAAATCTGCCAGGGACTGCGCCTTGATGGTCGTTCGGGGCTGATATTGAATGTCGAACTCGCTGAGCTCCATTATCCATTTAATCAACCAGTTGGACGCCTCTAGGTTAAGCAGGACTCTTCCCAAAGGGTTGTTGGTCATCACAATGAAAGTGTGAACGAGGAAGTAAGGATGGAGCCTTCGAGCGGCGAGTATTAATGCAAATGCGAGCTTTTTAAGACCGGTATAGCGAGATTTAGCATCCTTTAATATATGATTCAAGAAGTACACTGGCTGTTCTTCGCCGTTCTGGCTAACCAGCGCCGAGCCGACAGCGTGCTCGGTCGAAGACAGATAGATCCGGAGCGGTTCACCGGTAATAGGCTTATCTAGTACAGGTAGCGAGTTCAGATATGCTTTGAGTTCCTTGAAGGCCTGGTCACACTCCTCGTCCCATTGGAACTTGGTGGCTCGACGCAGGATCTTGAAGAAAGGAAGGTTCCGGTCGGACAACTTGGAGATGAACCATGATAATGCCGTTATCCACCCGGTGAGGTGCTGAGTTTCCTTCAAGTTTCTTGGTGGTGGCATATCTTAGAGTGCCTTTACCTTGCTGGGGTTTGCCTCAATGACCCGCTCGGTGATGATATATCCCAGGAAGTGTCCACTTTTCGCGCTGAACAGACACTTCTGAGGATTTAACTTGATTCTGTATGCTCGGAGGGTCTGACATGTCTCCTCGATATCTACATAGAGATCGGCGGCTCGGAAGGATTTAATTAGTATGTCGTCGACATATACCTCCATGTTGCGACCTATCTACCGCCGAAACACTTTGTTCATTAGCCTTTGGTAGGTGGCTCCAGCATTCTTTAGGCCGAATGACATTACGTTATAGCAGTACGTACCGTCGGCAGTGATGAAGCTGACTTTCTCTTGGTATTTACCGGCGAGCGACACCTGATGATACCCTTGATATGCGTCCAATATGCATATCAGCTCGCACCCCGCTGTGGAGTCTACCATCTAATCTATCCGGGGCAAGGGATAGAAGTCCTTTGGGCACGCCTTGTTAAGATCCCGGAAGTCGATGCATACCTTCCATTTATTGTCTGGCTTGGAGACCAACACCACATTAGTGAGCTAGCTCGGGAATTGAATCTCGCGTATGTGGCCGATCTCCAGTAGCTTCTCAATCTCTGCTCGGATAATCAAATTCTGCTAAACACTAAAGCCTCTCTTCCTCTACTTCAGCGGTCGAGCGTCTGGTCGGACGTGAGCTCATGCTGTGTGACGCTTGGGGAAATGCCGGGCAGCTCATGCGTTGACCATACAAAAACATCATGATTCTGCCGAAGGCATCTAATCAGCTCGGCCTTCTGCTTGGCCTCCAGGTCGGACTCCACTTGGCCCGGATGTATCTATACTTCTTCCTTTTCTTCATAAATTAACGTAGGAGGCTTTTCAGTTATGACACTTACCTCCAGCCGGGGCGTCTTCCGAGCGGACTTTGCTTCTGTCTTGACCATCTCGACATAGCAACGTCAAGCGGCCAACTGATTGTTGGTGCGGGAAGCATCCGACGATCGAACCTTAGTTTTGATAATGACAAAGGATTCAAGATTAAGTTGGTTTGTGATCTAACATGCTTGATTGAGTGTTTCAGGAAAGTCCTAATTGCGGTTAGGCAGGTGAAAATCCTAAGGGGTGGTAACCTTAGGTCCTAGGGGGCGATAACCTTAGGTGGAGGAAAACCCTAGGAGGTGGTAACCGTAGGTCATAGGGGGTGGTAACCCTATGTGGAAAGTCTTGGTGGGTTGATTGCTTCAGGCAAAACTCCTAGGAGGTGGTAAACCTAGGTGGAAAGTCCTGGTGTCGTGAACCAGGTGAAAGACTGGACCAGCCGGGAAGCGGAAGTCCAGCAGAAAGTCCGGGAACATCAAGCGCCAAGCAAAAGTCCAGTCGATCTGGAGAATCGCACTGGCATCAGGTAATCTCTCCTGAGGGAAGTAGGTGAGGACGCGTTCCCCACTAAGGGAACAGTAGGCGTCGGGTCGACCTAGGATTTCCGGTTGGAAATCCGAAGTCAGACCCGGACAGTCCGGAGACTGTCATTATTCTGTTATCATATTTACTATTGTATTGTGCTAACTTTGGTTTGCAGGGTATGTGTTTGGGACTAACACTTTTGCAGGACCAAAGGAGCACAAGTTAACCTCGGATGAACAGTGTCCGAGGCGCCTCCATGGGGCTTGGAGGCGCCTTGGGTGCAAAGCTGGAGCTGACTGTGAAGCACTCTGGAGGCGCCTTGAAGGAGTCATAAGGCGCCTTGAACCAGTTGCTTAAGGCGCCTTGGATGAGGCATAAGGCGCCTTGAAGAGATAAAATTCGACCAGTTCAAGCTTGATCCACGCGGACGACTCGGCAGCATAGAGGTGCCTTGAACACCCTTTATAAGGGGGTTTCGACCAGTAGTTCAGATAAACAATTCTAAGCCTTCTCTCATTCACGTGCTGCTCCAAAAGACGCTTCGAAGTGCTGCTACTCGTGCCCGACGACCCAGAGCTCCGAGATTTCATTTTCCGTCGTTGGTATAGATTTATTTATTGCACTTATTGTAATACTTAGTTTGTAATAATCGTGCTTATAGTTGTTGTCCACCGAAAGCGATCAATGATCGCAGGCCTTCGAGTAGGAGTCGATCTAGGCTCCGAACGAAGTAAATCCACTGTGTTCATCTGCTTGTTCTTTTATTCCACTGCTTTAATTACTCGACGAACGTTTTACGATTCCGATAATCGAACGAAATAGCCGCGAGCGCTATTCACCCCCCCTCTAGCGCTTCTCAATCCAACACCGATCCCTTGTTCTCCGATCCGATCGTCCACCGGGAACTTGATTTTTTGGCAGAAGGTTGAGATGACCGCTCGAAATTCATTGAGGGTCGGTCGGCCCAGGATGACATTGTAGGCGGAGGGGCGTTTACCACAATGAAGTTCATGGTCCTCGCCCTTCTGAGCGGCTCCTCCCTAAGCGATATGGCAAACTTGATTTGGCCGATCGGTTTGACCTCATTGCCGGTGAACCCATACAATGGGGTTGTCATCGGCAGCAACTCTCCGCAATCGATTTGAAGTTGATCGAACGCTTTTTTGAAGATGATGTTGACCAAGCTGCCAGTATCAACGAATACATGATGAATGGTATAGTTGGTGATTATCGCATGGATGATGAGGGTGTCGTCATGCGACACTTCAACTCCTTCGAGATCACGGGGACTGAAGCTGATCTCGGGTCTGCTGGCTTGCTCCCGGCTGCAACCCACCGTATGGATTTCTAACCGCCGAGCGTGCGACTTCCTATCTCGGTTGGAATCCCCGTCGGTCGGTTCGCCAGCTATGATGTTGATCTCCCCTCGAGCAGCATTGCTCTTGTTCTCCTCCTCCCGAGCGGACGACTTGTTTCGCTCACGCCCGGCTCTCGCCGACTTTGCACTCCTCCGATGAGGCTGTCTTGGGGATCACCTTACTTCCTCTCGTCGATCGGAACGATGATACTTGTGTCATCAGTCAGGAGAAGGGGAATCAGCGACGATAACTCCTAGGCACCGGTTGAGCGACCGGGTTGAATCCGCGACAGTCGTGGGTGTTGTAAGTTGCAGATTGATGGAACGAGCAGAACAAAGGGGTCCATACCTTCCCCTTTGGTTTCAGACGTTCGGCGGCAACATGCTAGACGACGTGTGACCTTGCTTCCTGGTGTGGGCGTACTCTTTCGGCTCGGGGCCCTCTCGGAGGTTGATGGCTGATTGGTGGCCTTCGTTCGGTCCCCGAAGGCGACTCAGATGGCACCTCCTTCCTTCTTGCTGCCTGAGCTTCCTCTACATTGATATACTCGTTGACCTTTTCAGCATGTGATCCTAGTCGCGGGGCGACTTCCAGACGAGCGATCGGAAGAAGTTCCCATCCACGAGCCCTTGCATGAACGCATTTATCATGGTCTCGGACGAGACCGAGGGGATATCCATCACCACTTGGTTGAAGCGCTGGATGTAGGCTCGGAGAGTCTCCCTCTGGCCCTGCTTTATGGAGAACAGGCTAACGCTGGTTTTTTGATAGCGTCTGCTGCTCACGAAGTGGTAAAGGAATGCCGTTCGGAAGTCTTTAAAGCTTCTAATCGACCCGTCCGACAACCTCCGAAACCACCGTTGCGCCGAGCCGGAGAGAGTGGTGAGAAAAACTCGACACTTGACTCTATCTGTGTATTGATGAAGGGTAGCGATGTTATCTAACTTACCGAGATGGTCGTTCGGGTCAGTTGACCCGTTATATTCTCCGATCGCCAAGGGAGCGTAGTGCCTCGACAGCGGATCCTACAAAATGGCCTCGGAGAATTGTCGATTGATCCGCTCGGGCGAAAAATCAGCTCGGGGCGCTTTGCCCTTTCTTACATCCCGAACGGGAGCCTCGTCTGAAGAAGAACCCCTGTCCTGGTTGGCTTGAGCAATCTATGAGGGCGTCTGAAATAATGCCCGGTGAAACGGAATGGGCGCTGGTGGAACCTCTCCTGGAGTGCCGGTCGACATCTTGTTCTGTCCCCATATGGAGAGTTGCTCCGGCCAGTCTTCATGCGTCGCCCGACCTCCCGAGGCCGACGTCGCTTGTTGCGCCAACCGATCGGCTAGTGTCTTCTGCCGCTGCTGCTCGGCTATCTTTGTCGCTCGTACTTGAATGAACGCATCGAGTTCCTCTGGAGTGAGCGTCACGGTGTTGAGACGTCCAACTTCTTTCATCCCCTCTGCTCGGATTCAGGTGCGTTCCCACAGACGACATCAAATTTGATCCTGTCCGAGAGTGAGTCGACGGACGCTGGGAATGTGACGCTCACATTGGCTGGATGTCGACCAAAGATGACGTGGATCTCCCACAAGCTGAGATTGCAACCACAAGTCATTAGTGCCGAGTCAGGGAGGGGTTCCCCGACGATGTCCCTTCGACGCTCAAGTCAGTCACCGACGGCAAGCGAATGAAGAATGAAGTAGAGAGAAAGAAGCAGCATGACTGTAACTACAGTAGTGAACCACATACCTCCGTCGAAACTTTGGGGCTCTTATATAGGGCTACCGGGAGGTGCGTGCACACTTCCCGAGGCGTGCACGCTTCTCAAAGCATACTTGGAAAAGACGTGTCAGAAAAGCATGCCTGACGCCATACCCGAACAACCCCAGCATATCCCTGACGTGACAGTGGAAGCTTCTACCATATGATTCTCTGCACGATCATGCCGTCGACCATGTAGCCTGCCGGTGACATTGGTCCTTAGGAAGATATCACCAATTGCTCCTCTTGTCTATTACTAGGCCGAGCGGGAGAGCCGCTTGGCCAGCTTGTCGTCTGGGTGATACAATGGCCAGGCCGAGTATCCGCTCAACTAATGACCTGTTACTCGGTTCCGCCCTACCAAGCGACAGAGCCCTATCTGTCGGGTCGTGGCTGCACCCACTGCTTAGCCGAGCAGGGTGGCCGCTCGGCCTTCGCCCCTCCTTGCTTCGAGTTTTATGAGTGTCGGAAGCTCAGTGTTCGATCGAGCTGTCGAAGTGTCGGACCGGCTACTCCTCTTGCCGATCGGGAAGGTAGTTCGTCCGCTCGGACGCCTACCTAGAACGTTGACCACTTCGACTTCCTATCGGGTGGGCCCCACCTTACCACCGGATCAGAATCGGAATTATCTCACTAATATGGTGTGGGGACACACCATGTGATTAAAAACTGAATAAAACTGCTTACAACATGAGATCTTTTTGATTAAGATATGATTTCACGCGGAGGATACATGGACATATGAACTTTGATAATGGATGATTATTTTCCTGTCCTTTTCCTCACTTTTCTTCTTTTTCTAGTACTAAAAAACTTTTCTTACTCTTGTCTATAGTTTGCACTAATTCTAATCGAGATGATTAGATAATGATGTTTAATTTCTTCTCCTCGGAAACTTGTCGGCTAATTCTTCCTATAAAGTCATTATCACGTAAGTGGAAGGTAGAAAAGGGCAATAGATTTAGCTTGAAAATTAGCAACCTTTTGAGATCAAAAGAAAGTTAGGCTTAACTACCTAATTTAGATAGGATAACAATCTATACACGATAGGATAAAGAAAAAATATATATATATATATATTACTTCGGACTAAAAGTCGACTTGAAGTATAGAAGTCGAATCGTATCACACAACAAGTCGATCAACGTTTTCCTCTTGCTTGTTCGAACAAAACATAAATTCTTACCTTTACTATACAAACAAGATTATTTTATTTACTTGAAATCAATTATGATAAACATCCAACAATTCTAGAACCCACTCTCAAACCGAAACATTTCGATCTAACGGGCAAGGTGCATTTCTTTTCGAAAGAAACCCTAAACCCTAAACTTCTTCCTTCCTAATTATCTAATTAAGTCAAAGTTCAAAAAAGCTAAGTCAAAGTTCAAAAACATTTTCCAAGTTTTGCCTCCACTCCAAGAATGAATTTCACTTTATCAAAAAGCTCATTAGAAGACTAGTTCATTAGTTTTATTATTATTAATTATTATTTAAAAAAGCAAAGGAGAGGCAGGTGGAAATTCTATAACCATTCAACA
This sequence comes from Zingiber officinale, assembly GCF_018446385.1. NCBI lineage: Eukaryota > Viridiplantae > Streptophyta > Magnoliopsida > Zingiberales > Zingiberaceae > Zingiber > Zingiber officinale. The sequence goes on from NC_055997.1 coordinate 142,592,368, forward strand.
TCCTGTCCCTCCCATGCATTGCATTCATTGCATGAAGCTTTTGGTCAACGTGTGATCCAGGTGAGAACACCTTGCAACTATCAAAGTCAATCTTCTTGCTCTAGTTCTACCCATGCAAGCAACGTTGACTCCTTATTTTCTCGATGCATGTCAATTTGTCAACCGACCAAGGTAGGTGATGGCCTCTTGTTTGATCATGGAATCAGTATTCAGTACCTTGTTCCACAAATTCACACAAATATTTACTTTTTGACTTTTTTTTACAAAGAAGTCCACATTTCTAAATTTGAATATATAATCAAATTAAATGTATTATTTCAGTCCGAGATTAAAGGATGAGATGACTCGACTCAATAAAATAACTACAACCGAGTAATTTTGATTATCTTGGTTGGCTACGAGTCAGGTCGGTCTTAATCAAGTAAATCTTTTATTAGGACTGACTCTTCAACTAAGTCAGACTTTTATCAAGTCAGTTTCTCAAGAGGTTAGCCTTTGTTACGGTGATTTCTTAATAGGTTGGTCTTTATTTGGATGACTTCTTATGAGGTCAATCTTTGTTGGGAAGATTTCTCAAGAGGTCGGCCTTTGTTAGGATGATTTCTCAAGAGGTCGACCTCTATTGGGAAGACTCCTTAAGAGGTCAATTTTTATCTGAACAACTTCTCAATAGATCAATTTTTGATGGAAATATTTCTCAGGAGGTTAGTCTTTGTTAGGATGACTTCTCAAGAGATTAACCTTCTCAAGAGGTAGGCTTAGCTTCCAACTACGGAGCATCATAGGAATATTCGAACAGAGGCTTGGAAAGACAGAAGGAAGGTGTTAGAGGGGTAGTCGAGCCAAGGTTTGGGAAGGTCTCTCCGACTCTCAAGTCAGACCTTGAAAAACAAGATGGAGAAAATAAATGGTAAAGAGTAGACAATAATGGAACTTGCTTGCCTTGATGATGCAACATATTTCCTTTAAATAAAGAGTGAAAGGAAAACCTTGGTTCCTTATATATATATTCTCATTAATTTTTGGAATATTCATTAAGATCTCCATCAGATTTGAAGTCGAAGTCTATCTACCAACTTAGGTGTAGATTTGTATATTTTTCCTGAGTTGACATACACAAGGTCAACCAATCTAGTCAATGTATATGTCACAGTGAAAGAAACAATCAACCAAAATAGAAATAAACATTAAGACTTTGTCATGCATCTGGCTGGGCTCTCTGGAGCTAAGTCTTGATTCAATAACAAGGAAACTTGGTGTGTAGGTTACATATATACATAACATTTGTTAGATTTATGCTTGACTTTTACCTTTGACTTTCTTGACCAGGATAAGGTCAAACCTAGAGGAAATTAAATTTAGAGGCAACACGAGTCTTTGTTTTAATCTTTGTTTGTAGAGCGTATATTTCAAACATGGATAATTCAGGAGTAGTATTTGAATCTGAACTAAACTTGTTTAATAAGCTAGTCAAAGTCTCTGATAGGCATCAGACTGTTTAACTATTAAATAGTTTAAGTACATAAACTCATGTAAATTAATGTATATAAATGGATCGTAGGTCAAGTTAGATTAGTGTATGAGTCTTGTTATTTCCCCCCATTAATTACAACCATGAAAATCATCATAAAACAACTTATATGTGCTTAAAAACCGATCAATGAAAATATATCCATTGGCAAATCAAGTTATTAGTCGTAGTTCCTAACGATGCTTTATGGCTATTACAAGTAACTATTTCAACCACTTCTTTAGTGTTGTGTCTATAACTTTCTCCTTCTCGATTTTTTCATTTGAAAAATCTCCATTTTTAACCTTAACTTCTTCCTCCTTCAACTGCCATCCACCTTTTGTCGCTTTCTATTAATCCACCTTTGCCATTTGAGAGCCACCCCTTTATCTCCTTTCATCGAGCTTTCTTCTTTATTTAACATAATGCTTTCTTCTTTGTTTAACGACAATGTCAAGCACAACCCGTGTTGGGTCAAGTCATGTGTTAGACAACTTGATCGGTGAACTCATCCACATAACTAAATATTATGGGAGCTCGAGTATCATAATATTTATCATCTTTTTTTTCAAAATAAGAGAACATTTTCCTCTTGAAAGTGTGTTAAATCCATATTTTGAAAATGAATCTCTACCTAATTCTTAGAAAGAAGGTTGCTACATTAAAATTATTTGATTTTTCCCTTTCAATTATTGACTAATTGTTGAATAATATACATTCTAAAGTTGAAGGCCATCACTCTCAAAATTCTATTAAGCCTTCGTGACATTCTTGTCTCCTCGATAGGTCCCTAATCCAATACAAATTAATATATGCATGTAGAGAAATACAATTCAAGATTAATTTCACCCGCACGGGGTTTGAACAAACCGCTCTTGAATTCGTTCTAGCTCGTATGGCATTGACTAAGTCAATCATTCGCAAACTAAAGTTGGTAGGGTTAGTAAAGACACATTTAGTTGGCTTACCCTCCTCTATTTAATTTAAGCATTGAAGATGCATATCTCGCAATGATTTTGGAAAAAAATCTCTTATTTCGTTTAAGTCTATAGTAGTACCGTTGAAAGAATTGTAACATTATCGTTCCGGTCCTAAATCAAAAATAATTTGTGTGTTAATTTTGTGCTCCACGTTGCTCATTGTGTTCCATATTTTGCTTGGAAAAGAGAAAAAAAAAATTGACAAAAGAGAGAAAAAAGATTAAAGGACGATGGTTGTTAGATTTTAGTTTGATTTATATATATTTTTAAATGGTAAAAAAAAGTCTTTTTTGTTTGCTTTTGGATTTGATACGAAGATTTTCAGATAAAAAAATAGATTATATCTCCATTAATTATAATAAAAAATCTCCTTGATTTTTTTGATGTACTAAATTATTGTAGAATATCCATTTTATAAATAGACGACAGCTCAAATCATCATCATATCTGGCGATTAAAATATAATATTACGATGGTTTCATTCTAATATTCATCAAATTACCTTTGCAAATTTGAGTAATTGAAGGGTTTGATTTGTAATTATGCTTTTATTTTAATGATATTTTGACACTCAACAAGCGATGGCTTCTTACCGTCAACGCGGATCTCCGTCCAAATTGACGAATAGGAATCAATGCGATGGTCCACGTCAGCCAAACTTTCTCCCCTAGATGCCCTTTCTACATACAGGTGACCGACTTTGAAACATTTAAAAAAAAAACCCATTCTTTTTATCTTTTTGCCGTAAGCCTTAAACCCTAAACCGTATACGAGCTCGGTTCATGTGGGTTCAATTGTCAATGGAGTTGATTTAACAATGAAAACATTGTTTGATGAATTATTGTAAAACAAAGGGATTCAGGGGTTGAATTGACAATTTGCGGAAAAGCGTGGAGAAAGATTTCAGTCTGCGCGCGCAAAAGGCGTGTGAACGGCGTGAATTTTCTCTTTCGTGCGTAATTTACTATCTTGCCCCTTTCGTTTAGCTATAAATTCATCGACCGTTCGCGTAAAGGAATCAAATCCTCTGTTCTTTCAAATTCCGTGTGCAATTATTCTTTTCCTCTTCCAAAGTTGGGATTTTGCAGATCATAGAGCTTTTAAAATTGCGTTTTCCATGGAGATTCTAGGGTCTTCGTTGTCCCAGAGGACTCTTCTTCCTTCTACGAGCTCGCTCCTGTTCCGAGCCGCCGCCGGCGAGCAGAGTAGCCTCCGCTTCCTCCCTGTTTGGGAGCGGAGGATTTGCCTGGCGAGGAGAGCGGTGAGGCCTCCGGTGGTTGCCACGATGGTGTTGCAAGAGAGGGCGGTGAGTGCAGAGGCGGAGGAGAAGCCGGTGAGATTTAAGGTCCGCGCGGCGGTGACTGTGCGGAGGAAGAAGAAGGAGGATTTAAAGGAGGCGGCCGTGAACCAGTTTGATGCTTTCTTCGACAAGATGGGTAAAAATGTCGTCTTGGAGCTCATCAGCACGAAGCTTGATCGAAGTGAGTTCTTTTTGCGATTAATTTGGTCTCATTTTTGCTCGAATTAATCCTTAAAAAAATTTAATTTCTCCGACGCTAGAAACCGGGAAGCCGAAGGCTAGCAACCGGGCGGAGCTACGGGGCTGGTTCGAGAAGAAGGCGGCGAAGGCGGAGCGGGCGGTCTACACGGCGGATTTCTCCGTGGACTCCGACTTCGGCGTGCCCGGCGCGATCACGGTGCTCAACCGGCACCACGGCGAGTTCTTCGTGGAAAGCGTCGTGGTCGAGGGCTTCGCCTGCGGCCCTGTCCACTTCCCCTGCAACTCCTGGGTGCAACCCACCCGGATTCACCCCACCAAGCGAGTCTTCTTCAGCAACAAGGTCTCGAATCCCCGCCAAACCTGTATAAACTTCGCAACCTTTTCACAAACTAACATCTTAATCGACTCCGCAGCCATATCTGCCGTCGGAGACGCCTCTCGGGTTGCGGGAGCTGCGGCAGCAAGAGCTCAAGGAGCTGCGCGGTGACGGGAAAGGGGAGAGGAAGCCGAGCGACCGAGTCTTCGACTACGGCACCTACAACGACTTGGGCAACCCCGACAGGGGAATCGAGTTCGCGAGGCCCACGCTGGGAGGCGAGAAGAAGCCGTACCCGAGAAGATTGAGAACAGGACGATCTCCTACAATCTCAGGTCATTAATGTCGAAATTGACAAGTACCAAGAGTTGTTAGTTGTTGAATTCCGAGTCGGATCAATAGCAACTGCATTGATTGACAAAAGCCGAGCTTTTGCAGATCCGGAAGCAGAGAGCAGGGTGGAGGACCCGATGCCGATCTACGTGCCCCGCGACGAACGGTTCGAGGAGGGGAAGGAGGAGATGCTGGCGGCGGGAGCGCGGAAGGCGGTGCTGCACAACCTGGTTCCGCTTCTCCTCGCCGGATTCTGCCCGGACATCAACGAGTTCAAGTCGTTCCATGAAGTGGACAACCTCTTCAAGGAAGGGCTTCGACTGAAGCAGAGCCTGCAGGACCAGCTGCTCCACAAGCTCCCTCTGGTGAGCAAGATCGAGGAGTCTAGCGACGGTCTCCTCCGATACGACACCCCCAACATCATCACCAGTAAGCCTGGATTTGACAAATTCTTCACCATTACTCGACCTCCGATTTAATCTCTCTTTCCCTCTCTTTGACTCGCCTCCATCAGAGGACAAGTTCGCGTGGCTGCGGGACGATGAGTTCGCTCGTCAAACACTTGCAGGGATCAACCCAGTCAACATTCAAAGGCTTCAGGTAATCTAATCACCTATTAAATCCACAAAAAAAACGGCTCTCCCTGAAGTTTAATCGTTCTTAATACCCGCAGGCGTTTCCACCGGCGAGTAAACTAGATCCCGCCGTGTATGGCCCCCCGGAGTCCGCCATTAATGAAGAACACATCGTCAGCCATCTCGACGGCATGTCCGTTCAGCAGGTAAACATTGGAATTCCTTCCGGGGATGTTGGAGAAGAAACGTCGATTTAAGATCGTTTCCAATTATGGCAATTTGCGATTGACAGGCATTGGAGGAGAAGAAGCTCTTTATGTTGGATTTTCACGACACGTACCTTCCTTTCGTCGATCGGATCAATGCGCAAGACGGGCGCAAAGCTTACGGCACTCGCACCCTCTTCTTCCTCACCAAGCTTGGAACGCTCAAGCCCATCGCCATCGAGCTCAGCCTGCCGCCGACCCGGCCTGGCGATCCGCGGGCCAACCGTGTCCTGACGCCGCCCACTGACGCAACTGGCAACTGGCTCTGGCAGCTGGCTAAGGCCCACGTCTGCTCCAACGACGCCGGCGTCCACCAACTCGTAAACCATTGGTAAGTATACGATCTAATTAATGAACAAAAACGTGAAAAATGATTAGTATTGGGATTAAATTGTTGGGATTGGAGATGCAGGTTGAAGACGCACGCGTGCATGGAACCATTCATCGTGGCGGCGCACCGACAACTGAGCGCGATGCACCCGGTGTTCAAGCTGTTGAAGCCGCACATGAGGTACACGTTGCACGTCAACGCCCTCGCTCGCCAAATCCTCATCAGCGGCGGCGGCGTCATCGAATCGGGTTTCAGCCCCGGCCATGTTTGCATGGAGATCAGCACCGCCGCCTACCGCGACCACTGGCGCATCGACCAGGAAGGCCTCCCCGCCGATCTCCTTCGAAGGTGAGGATTAATTGAATCCAAAATTCGAATGGGAGCATTAGAGCATAGATTTACCTGTGAAGAGTATTTTATTTTATTTTATTTTGAAACAGAGGCATGGCGGTGGAGGACGAGACGCGACCGTACGGACTGAGATTGGTGATCGAGGACTATCCGTACGCCGCCGACGGGCTTCTCCTGTGGTCGGCGATCGAGAAGTGGGTGGATAAGTACGTGGCGGCATACTACCCAGACGCCGATTCGGTCCGGTTCGACTCGGAGCTGCAGAGCTGGTACTCTGAGGCCGTCAACGTCGGGCACGCCGACAAGCGCAACGCGCCCTGGTGGCCGCGGCTGAAGAGCCCCGGAGAGCTGAGCGCCTTCCTCACCACCCTTGTCTGGCTCTGCTCCGCCCAGCACGCCGCCCTCAACTTCGGGCAGTACCCCTTAGGCGGGTATATCCCCAACCGGCCTCCCTTAATGCGCCGCCTCGTGCCCGCCGAGGGGGACCCCGAGTACGAGTACTTCCGGCGCGACCCCGCGCGGTACTTCCTCACGTCGCTCCCGTCCCTGACGCAGGCGACGACCTTCATGACGGTGATCGACACCCTGTCGACGCACTCGGCGGACGAGGAGTACCTCGGGGAGCGCCCCGATCCGTACACGTGGACGGCGGACGGGGAGATGGTGGAGGCGTTCCACGAGTTCGCGGCCGAGGTGAGGGGGGCGGAGGCGGAGATCGCTCGACGTAACGCCGACCCAGCGAGGCGGAATCGGTGCGGCGCCGGCGTGCTGCCGTACGAGTTGCTGGCGCCGAGTTCGGGACCGGGGATCACGTGCCGGGGCGTGCCCAACAGCGTCACCATCTGAATTCACTCTCCATATATATATATATATATATATATATATTCCTATCAGGTTATAAAGTTGTAGAAAAATGGAATTTTCCCTAAAAATAAAAATAACCTGTATAACGTGTAAATAAATAAATATTTATTTATTAAATCAAGATTCACTTTTTGAAGAAGAGGGAACTGAAAAGGGAAAATTGAAACAAGTATACGTGCAGATACGCATGTTGAAACAGCCCTTTTCACAGTGTTAACTCCTACAAAATCATGGCTGACGGGAGAATTTAGTTAGTTGAATCGAGTCGAATCATGTTAGTTGTTAACTAAGAGATGAGAATGATGGTACTCAAACTTGATTCCCTAATTAAGTCACACTGCTTTTTGCAGCTACAGAGGTCATCCATCCTGGTCCAGACTACTCCCACCTTGAAAGAGTAGAAAACTAAGTTTGGGAAATGCAATGCATGAAAAGAGCCACACATAGGCGATTGTTCTTGCAGAGGACCACCATTTTCATGAACTTTCGCTTTCTCCTCGGCGCCACTTCGAATGAGATAAGGATGCCTCTCGTAAGATCTTGCACAAGGAACTGGCCCAGGATCCATGTTTGTTTAGTGGTAGTTATGGTTCATGTGTCTTTGATATTTTACGGAACAAAATTAAGTTTAGTTTTTGATATATCGATAAAATGGCCATTATGATGTCGTTAAACTATTGAGCTAATGATTTGTGATGTTGAGATGGTGGTCGTGAACTAGCTGAGGCTTGCTTTAATTTCCTTGCAAGCGCCATGATCGAATTGGGCCCTTCAGTGAGACAGGGAGTGCTTCAAGGACAGACCCCCTTGCTGCTTTCTTCTTAGAGATCAGATCTTTTGGTTCACATTTTTGTGGATTAAGTGATCGACTACATAGAATTATGGTTCAATCATGATCACTATTCGATCGCAATTGATTACGATTCCTTCTTGGATTGACCATTCCTTCTAGATTATAGTTTAGGTCGGGATGGATAGCCAGAGATCACCCAGAGGCCACCCTTGCTCGGTGTCCAGTAGTCTAGTCACTTGTCCATTACTGGCGACCTCCGAGTGGTCTCCAGTCACTCGTTTCGACCTAAACTATAACTTGAAGGGGACAATCAACCCAGGAAAAGATCGTAATCAATTGCGGTTGGATCGTGACCACGATCCGACCATAATTCTATGTGGTCCATCCCCTAGTGCACAAAAATATGGACCAGAAGATCTGGACCCTTTCTTCTCATGCTTTTCCCATCCGTCATAGTGCTGATTGCGCGCAACTTGTGTTTTTTTTTTTTTTCAAATCCTTACAGATCTAACTATTTCTAGAGGTAGATGGAGCACCCTCCTCCAGTTCCCCTAGGATCCTCTGGATCACAATCTCTGTTCTGCTCCTGGACCAGGGATCATTCATATGTGGGATTTTATGGATCCCACTTGTATAATAGGTGAGGTCCATAAAATTCCACCTATGAGTGATATGGTCCATTCTCTGGACCACATTTTACGGTCCAGAGGATCTGTGCCCTCTCTAGTTTGCCCATCGGATACATCCGGAAGTGCGCGGTACTACATCTATGGCTGACCTCCACAGGCCTTTCTGTCATTGTAGGACTGCTCAAACTGCTCGGATTCCGAGCTAGATAGTTCAAGCCGTGGATCCCTTGACACAACCTTTCTCCTCCAAAGTAGGTGCTCATGCATATCCCAGCTAAGTATCAACCCATAGTGCTACGTGGATCCCCTTTATAGTAAAATGTGATTATGCTCAATTAAGGCGTCCCTCATAGTCAATCCCAAGTTATGCAAAGAGAGATAAATCATGGTGACAACTTATAACCGACCGCCAAATTAACTAGGGTCAGGAAGGATTTTTCTCCAAGAGCATGTGTTTATCGGAAATTGATTCCTTGTCTCATTGTAGAAACGTCTTACTGTTGCTACATGCCATAACGGTGGCGACTTTGCTAAAGATAAAAAGCATAAAAGAGTTTAAACATTAAATCACTGTTAGAATTTCATAATACAGAGAAGTAAGATGGTCATTTTTTTTAAATTTTCCTTAAGCATATCTACATAAAGATTATGAGGTTTTTTGGTCATATTTTGAAAGTTTGCTGAATAAGGCTTCACCTCATCCAATTTCACAACCGTCAGTTTCAAATAAATTGAATATCATATGTAAATAGACATAATGTTCTTCCTTTATTTTGGAGAAAACTAATGCATCATCAAAAGAATGGACAATATTTTTAGAGGAGTTGTTTCTTTTACTTTTATATATATATAAAAGTAAAGGAACAACTCCTGTAAAAATATTGTCCATTTTTTGTTAAAAGATTTGAGTAGCTACTTTAAGTCTAAATGATATTACTAGCCATTCAAATTATCCTTCTGGACAGGAAAATGCAATCCAGGGTATTGAGTCTGGATGCATTTTAATTTGTCAAAATTCAGATTTCATATCAAATTTGGAATACCATTTAGAATTCTAAATTTTATTAAGTAGCTGATCTTGGTCCAATATCTTATAATCGTCTTCATGACAATTATTATTGAAATGTTTATAATTAAATACTATTCTAGATTGGTCTCTTTTTTTTTTTGCTCCCTTATTAACTGATATGGATTAGGTTGCTCCTCAGACAAGATCATTAACAATAAAAGCAGGACTCCTATGTTTAGAATTAGATCATTGTATGACTTTAAGAGTGAGTAATTGGGAAATATGGTTTGTATACTATTCTCTTTCCCAATTAGTATATTTCAGGTCTTGTGCTTTAATAGTCAAGTCGAGACTAATGATGTTTAATTTGCAATAGATTTTGCGCTGTTCCTGTATTTAGTAGGATTTTCCCTTATAATTTCTAATTTTTCTAACCGAGAGAAACTATATCTAAGTTTTCTTATGTCTTAAGTAGAGCATATAGATAAGTGGGATTTAGACAATTCTGATAGAGTTGTAAATAAATCGAACATTCATGAATAAGCTTGGTATTTAGCTTGATAAGAGCTTATTTATGTTCGTTCAATACACACAAAATTAATTAAATAAGCAAGCTTGAATAACTCGTTAAATTAAACAAATAAGTTTGAACACATATGTATTCAACTCGCTAATGTTTGTGAATAACATTTGTAAATCATGTTCATTAATAAAACTCTTATCAACATGCTAAATAAATAAATAAGACATATAAAATGAATAAACAAGTTATCAAGCTAAATAATCAATCAAACAAGTAAAAATTTCAAATAATCAAACATATTTGAATTTAGAGCTCGATAACATTTAAATGAACTAAGCTTATGCTAAATTTGAGTTGAGAGCTCGATAACATTTAAACGAATCAAACTCAAGCTCATAAAAAATAAACTAAGTTAAGCTTGAATAATCATTTCAAAGGCTTGATTCATTTTAGACTCGGATCGGTTTGACTAGTTACCTTATCAAATAAGCTTGAACACCTCAAAGCTTGGCTCGGCTTGACTGGTTTACAACCCTAAATCCTGATAGTAAGTATCTGTGTCTTGATTATAGAAAGACATGTGACTGAGTCTTCTACTTCTGTATCTAGGCTTTCACAACCAAGTAATATTAGTTTTCCTGATTTTGGGCTTTACTTTTGATTCTGCCTTTATTAGTGCTTTTAATTGGGCATGGAAACCTAGCTATTAGGTTGAAAATTTTAGGAGGAGGGGCATCACCGTGCTTACAAGTGCCGACCTCTGAAGAATAGACAGAAAACATGGGAGAAATAACAGGAGTAAAAAGAAAAACATCATAGTCTTTGGTAAGTAAGAGGGTACAATAAGGCGAAATGAGAAAAATTAAGATTAAGAATTAAAGGGATAACCTTATTGGGCATAGGGCGAACCGAGAACTAGAGAAGTAAAAGATGTAGGATTATAGGCTCGTGGGAGAAGGGGGGTGAATCACGTGTATTTAAAAATGAGTCTTTTTGAACTTTAAAAACAAGTGCACAGCAGAATAAAATGATCAAGTAAGAAGGAAGAGAAATAAACAAGACACACTGATTTACCTGGTTCAAAGCCTTCGGTGACTCCTACTCTAAGACCTTGGCCCTTTGTACCTTTTCAATGGGTAATTCACTATCAAATCATTTCTTTACAAAAGATAGGTTAGTAACAAGATTACCAATCTTAAAATATAAAATACAGGAAGAAAGTGAGAGTAATATAAAGAAACAACTACACATTACCCAAGTCTTTGCTTGTTTGAGCACGTAGCGACGTCATGTCGTTCTTGCATTATTGAGGTTTGAATGCAGTAGAATATCATCATTTCGAAAGCTTAATGGCGCTTGAAGTGTAGAAAAATGTGTTGGGACCTTAACGTTCACTAGAGGGGGGGTGAATAACTCCTCACCTAAATCGTCGTTTCCTATATATTCGTTAGCGTAGTGGAAATACAAATAAATACAAGTATGAAAGCTAAACACTAATAGACAAGAAAGAACACCAAACTGTTAGGACCAAAAGTAGCTAGAGGGGGGGGGGGGGGGAATAGCTCGTCGCGTTCTCTCGGTGCTCGGCGTTGCTTGGCGTTGCTTGTTTCTTCAAGAATATGCAGCGGAAAATACAGAAACAAATGCAACAACGCTAACACGGTTGGTTTACTTGGTATCCACCTCACAAGAGGTGACTAGTCCAAGGATCCACACCACGCACGCACCCTCCACTATGAAAACACTCCTTTTCGGTAACTACCGAGGGCGGAGAAGCCCTACAAGACTCTCAGTACAAGAAGAAAGGAAAGGGAAACAAAATACAAGCGCAAAGCTTACAATGAGTACAAAACCCTAACCCTAGCTTCTCTTCTTGCCTTTGATCCGCCTCTTGACTTGGAAAGCTTCCAAGATCCTTCAAGAACTGGCGACCTGATCTTTGAGAGCGCTGTGGAGGAGTTGGCGAGAGCTCTGGAGTGAATCGGTGAAGTTCTTCTTGCAGCCATCGAACGCCTGCAGCTATAAACGACGCCAACGGTCGGATCCCGATCGATTCGAATGTTCCCAATCGATCGGGGAGGCTTTGGATCGATCCACGGATCGATCCGAGCGCCTTTGAAGCGCTGGATCGATCCACGGATCGATCCAGCTCGCAGAAAACCTAAGCTTAGCCTAATCGATTAAGCCATGCTGAATTGCTTAGGCTAAGCAATTAAGCTAGCTTATGTTTGCTCACGTCAAACAACTCCTAAGCGATCACCTTAATCGATTGGGCTATGGTAATCGATTAGCCCAATCGATTACTAAACCCTAACTTCTAGTGTTCTCTTACCCAATATCCGGTCAACCGTGACATGTTGAGACTTCTTATTGCCTAGCATCTGGTCAACCTTGACCTGTTAGGACTTTTTCACCAAGTGTCCGATCAATCCTTTAATCCACTTAGACTTTTCTCCTTGTGCCAAGTATCTAGTTAATCCTTTGACCCGCTTGGACTTTTCTCCTTGTTCTAAGTATATGGTTAATCCTTTGACATACTTGGACTTCCAATCACCAGGTGTCTGGTCAACCATGACCCACCTGAATTTCCACATGCCTAACTTCACTCATCAGGACTTTCTCACTATCTAGCTTCACCCACTATGACTTTCACCTGGCTTCACTCACCAGAACTTTCCACACTAAATGTCCGGTCATCACTGACACACTTAGACTTTCCTTCACCAACCTTTCCGCTAGATTTCCATGCCTAGCTTCACTCACTAGGACTTTCACCGGCTTCACTCACCGTGATTTCCATCCGCCTAGCTTCACTCACTAGGACTTTCACCGGCTTCACTCACCAGGATTTCCATCCGCCTGGCTTCACTCACCAGGACTTTCATTTTGCCTAACATCCCAGTTAGGACTTTCCAGTCAAGTATCCAGTCAACCTTGACCTACTTGACTCTTCTTCAATCAATATCTTATTGTCAAACATCTAAACCCAAACCAAGACTCAGCTTGGTTACCCAGGTCAACCTTGACCTGAGGGATATTGCACCAACAATCTCCCCCTTTTTGATGTTTGACAATACCACAATAACACTTACAATCCCATATGTAAGTTAGGCTAATCCCATAGCCTCCTTCTTCATGCCACTAGGTAATGAAAGCATAAATTAAGCTCTTCATTCTCCCCCTAAGAGGGCAAACTCCCTCTAGGTAATGAAAGCCTAACTTACTCCCTTTCATGAGTCCTTTCATTCTCCCCCTATGACCTTCCCATAGGTAATGAAGGACTAAGCTTAACCATACATTCTCCCCCTATTGGCACACATCAACCCATCGTTGGACACACATCAACCTATGCTCCAATTCTGGGCACACTTCAACAAATCCATTTGTTGAAGACTCTCCCCCTGAAGAGTTGCTCATCGTTGTTCACAACATCACTCGTTGTGATCAACACGATAATGAAGGTCCCATACCCTTCATTTATCCTTAACCTCTCCCTCAATGTTGACAAATACCCAACCTTGAGCATTTTCAACCACTTGAGTGTCCACTTGAAATAATGAGGATATCCACTCCCCATTTTTCCCATTTCAAGTTTAAATGCTCAACATTGAGCAAGTTCACAACAGAAGGTAAACCACCTTCCAAGGTTCATGAAAAATAATTTTCATGTCTTTAAAAAGTCCCTCCCCCTAAAGACATGGTGGTAACTTCTGTCATTGCACCAACAATGACTTGGAATCCTTAAACCTTTAGGAAACCCAAATTTAGAAGTTTTGAGGTTCAAATATTCAAAATTTGAAACAACCTCAACCGAAACTTCTACTTAGTCTTCGTTAACCAATCCATCCTTGTTTTCAACATGAAAACACCCTTTGTATGTATACAAATGTATTTAAGGGGTTTGGAATGGTTACCTAGACTCAAAGAGGTTCAAAGATGCTGAAATCAGGCCTTCCCAGCCAAAATCAGCAACTTGGATCGATTGGAGTTGGGTTCCAATCGATTGAACCTTTCTGAATCGATCCACGGATCGATTCAGACTCCTTGGATCGATCGGCTGATCGATCCAGCGAGCTTCTGCTCGCAGGAATTGCCGTTTGAATCGATCCATGGATCGATTCATGGAACTCCAATCGATCCATGGATCGATCGGAGCTCTGATAGTTGCTGAAATTCCATTTCAGTCAACTTCAGAAACCCCTAGAAAATTCTACAAAAATCCAAAAATTATGAAATTTCGTGTAGACATTATTTAGGGCATACTTAATCATGGAAAAATAGCTTTCTATGAAAATACATCATATTTTCAAAGATTGACACAAACTTGAAAGCTTGCAAAAACTTTAGTGTTTTTCTTCAAGTTTGTGTCTAACTATTCAATGGTGATTACTATCAAAAGATAGCCTTCACCAAGGTTTTCCAAAAACATTTTAAAACATTTTCAAAACCAATATCCCATCATGTTCCTTGGGCATAATGCACATGACTTGTACATTAGCTTTCCCAATGATGGGAAAACACATAACTATGTGTTTTGATGAACTTAAAACTCAAAAGAATGCACTAAATCAACATCTTGAGTTTTGTTCATCATCCTAACATCTCACTTATCTATAATATGCACTGAAACACATACAAGTCATCTTATAGGTCTTTGTGAGATGTAAGATTTTGGTTTTGCCCTATTCTAGGGATCATGCATATCTATCTAGGCATTTTGAGAGGTAGACATCCACAAAGGATGTTACTTGTTGATTTACTTGTTAAACAAATGTCACTTGTTTATTCCACTTGTTGTAAACAAATGCCACTTGTTTAACTAATGCCATATGTCCTTAATTTTTAAGGAAATAAACATAATGCATGATAATGTTATGACATACATCAAAATAAAATAGCTTTCAAAAGAAAGATTCCTATAACTACATGATGTATGTATGGCATGACATGGTATTTTTGTATTTTTCATGATAAGTCATGAATGCAAAATACAAATAAGATAAAATATGATGTCATGGCATATTATGAGCAAACAATCATGGCAAGGTTTAGCATAAATAAAATATACCTAGATTAACTATCTAAGTATCGTTAATCTTAGCTAATCCTAAAACTTAAACCCTAGATTGCCCAAAGTGCTTCAAGAGAGTGCCAAAACCTAAATGGACATTTCTAATTCTCTTGATTAATTTATGCCAATTGAAATTAAGCTTATTCTCAAATGTTGGCATATTCCATTTTTCCTCAAGAGTAATCACTTTTAAATTTAGGGCCCGGATTGCCTTAAATTGCCTAAGAACATACCAAAAACCCAACTTGATAGTTCTTATTAATTTTCCAATATGTGCCATTTAAAATTAAAAACAATTCTTCCACCATTAGGCACATTTACTCTTTCAAGGAGTAATCAATAATTCCATTTCATTTTCAAAGGTTAACAAAAACCTTGAAAATGCTCCTTGAGTGTCAATTTCCTCAAAGTTGGGTTAACCACCCTTCTAATCGGAGTTGACACTCTCTAACCCATCTATGGGGTAGAGAAGATGCTCCTAGGAACCCAACACCTATTGGTGCTCCTTGGATGCTCTAGGTACTCACTAGGGATAACTTCCCTAGATACCTTCCTAGTGACCTTGTTGGGCCTCTTAGAAGCCTTGGTCACATTTTCTAGGTCAACTCTAGGGATAACCTCCCTTGTGACCTTGTTTGTGACTTTCTTAGACTTCTTAGAAGTCTTAGTCACATTTATTGCAAAAATACTCTTAGGGATGACTTCCCTAGTATTCTTAGCTTGACCACTAGACCTAGGGTTTGTTCCATAACTATATGGAACTCTATGGTAAGAGGGCACATCCTTCTTAGCCTTTGGTTTGTATCCCAAACCTCTATGGCCATTGGATGGCTTTTGTACCCCTAAACCTAGGTTATGCTCATTTTGCCCTAATAAGATATTTTCCATCCTTTTTAGGGTCTTTTCCATTTTATCAAGTCTTGACCTCAAGACTTGATTTTCCATCACTAAGTCCTTAGTTTTTGGTTTTCCATTAAGTTCATGAGCATTTTTGTTTCTAGGCTTGTAGCTACAATCCTTAGAGTTCTTGCCTAGACTTTTACCTACATTCCTAGCCTTAGGTGTAGTAGTTTTGGCATGTAGGGCTACATGCTTTTCCTTAAAGCCCTCATGCTTCCTATTCTTATGGTAAATCGCATTAAAATGATAAAAATTAGAACTATCATGCTTTTTACCATAATGTAAAGGAGTAGGCTCAATAAATGTTACCTTCTTCTTTACCTTGGAGGCTCCCCCTTGACTAATGCCTCCTTGAGCCTTGACCATCTTCTTCCCCTTGAGGCATTGACTCCGGTAATGCCCCTTTTGATTGCAAGAGAAGCATATGATATGCTCCTTGCTCTTCTTTGTTCCGGGAATGGTCTCCTCGAGCTTCGCCTTGCCCTTTTGTGCCACTTGGCCCTTCTTCTTGGCCAATTTAGGGCACTTGCTCTTGTAGTGCCCATGTTCCCTACACTCAAAGCATATAATATGATTTTTATTATTAATTGAAATATTTATACCTTTGCTTGTAGGGGTGACATCTTTTTCTTTGGATCCGGAGGTAGAAGCTTCCTCTTGATCGGACCTTGATTCTCCTCCATTTGGGTTTTCTTGACTTGTGGAGGTAGACGCTTCTTCCTCCTCTTCTTCTCTTGACCCGGATGTAGAAGCTTCTTCTTCTTCTTGATCCGGTGTCACCAAGGATTGCTCCCCCTCAATCCTAGAGGTGGAGGCTTCATCATCTTGAATATGAAACAAGGAGTATGCTCCCTCCTTGTTCCCTTCGTTGCATTTCCTTGAGGATGAAGCTTCTTGGATTTCCTCTTCTTGGGAGGTTGAGCATCTATCAACCTCGGAATCCTCCTTTTGGTCTTGCTCCAAAGAGTCACCCTCTTTGGATTCTTCACGATCTTGTACAGTGGAGGGGATCTCTTCATGAAGCTTGGCCAATTTGCTCCAAAGCTCCTTGGCATCTTTGAATTCTCCAACTCGAGCCAAGATGTGGCTAGGCAATAAGTTGACCAGAAGCTTGGTCACTTTGTCATTTGCCTCGCCCCTTTGAATTTGCTCTGAGCTCCATCTGCTTTTCTTTAGAAGCTTGCCCTTGGAGTTTGTTGGAGCTTTGAAGCCTTCCATTAGAGCAAACCATTGCTCTATCTCCATCATAAGAAAATTTTCGATTCTTGATTTCCAAGAATCGAAACTCGTAGAAGTGTATGGTGGAGCCACCCTTGTATCAAATCCAAGTCCATCTTGGAATTGCATCTTGAAGTTGAGCTTCTTGAATTCTTTGACTTTGATGAATTTGCTCTAACTTCTTCACCCTCTAGCTTTTGTTGTTATGCTTGACCCTTCCGGCGATGATTCCGGTGAAGAGCGGCCTTGCTCTGATACCACTTGTTAGGACCAAAAGTAGCTAGAGGGGGGTGAATAGCTCGTCGCGTTCTCTCGGTGCTCGGCGTTGCTTGGCGTTGCTTGTTTCTTCAAGAATATGCAGCGGAAAATACAGAAACAAATGCAACAACGCTAACACGGTTGGTTTACTTGGTATCCACCTCACAAGAGGTGACTAGTCCAAGGATCCACACCACGCACGCACCCTCCACTATGAAAACACTCCTTTTCGGTAACTACCGAGGGCGGAGAAGCCCTACAAGACTCTCAGTACAAGAAGAAAGGAAAGGGAAACAAAATACAAGCGCAAAGCTTACAATGAGTACAGAAAACCCTAACCCTAGCTTCTCTTCTTGCCTTTGATCCGCCTCTTGACTTGGAAAGCTTCCAAGATCCTTCAAGAACTGGCGACCTGATCTTTGAGAGCGCTGTGGAGGAGTTGGCGAGAGCTCTGGAGTGAATCGGTGAAGTTGTTTTTGCAGCCATCGAACGCCTGCAGCTATAAACGACGCCAACGGTCGGATCCCGATCGATTCGAATGTTCCCAATCGATCGGGGAGGCTTTGGATCGATCCACGGATCGATCCAGAGCGCCTCTGTGCTCTGGAAACGCGCCTGGATCGATCCACGGATCGATCCATTTCCCAATCGATCCACTGATCGATTGGGACATCTGGATCGATCCACGGATCGATCCAGAAGCTCTCTGTTCGCTGGGACAGGTCTGGATCGATCCACTGATCGATCCAGATCCTGGATCGATCCACGGATCGATCCAGCACTTGGTTTTTGTCCAAAACCAAGTCCCAAACATCCCTAACCAACATTCGGTCAACCTTGACTTGTTGGTATGTCATGCCTAGCATCTAGTCACTCCCTTGACCTGCTAGGACTCCCTTACCAAGTGTCCGGTCAATCCCTTTGACCCACTTGGACTTTTCTCTGTGCCAAGTATCCGGTCAATCCCTTTGACCTACTTGGACTTTTCTTTCATGCCAAGTATCCAGTCAATCCTTTGACCTACTTGGACTTCCCAGCACCAGATGTCCGATCATCCTTGATCCATCTGGATTTTCCCTTGCCTGGCTTCACTCACCAGGGCTTTCACCTAGCTTCACTCACTAGGGTTTTCCATCTGCCTAGCTTCACTCACTAGGACTTTCACCTAGCTTCACTCACTAGGGTTTTCACTCTGCCTAGCTTCACTCACTAGGACTTTCACCTGGCTTCACTCACCAGGATTTCCATCTGCCTAGCTTCACTCACTAGGACTTTCACCTGGCTTCACTCACCAGGATTTCCATCTGCCTAGCTTCACTCACTAGGACTTCCTTCTGCCTGGCTTCACTCACCAGGACTTTTCTTCTGCCTGGCTTCACTCACCAGGACTTTCATTTTGCCTAACATCCCAGTTAGGACTTCCCAGTCAAGTATCCAGTCAACCTTGACCTACTTGACTCTTCTTCAATCAATATCTTATTGTCAAACATCTAAACCTAAACCAAGACTCAGCTTGGTTACCCAGGTCAACCTTGACCTGAGGGATATTGCACCAACACAAACCTCACATGTTCATGTAACATGGTTCGGAGATAACTTACTTCTACTCTATGGCGTGTCCGTAAGGTGGACAATTCTTGTGATCCTTCGGTGGATCAATCCCGGAAAATCTTCGGCTAGCACGATCTCCTTGTGGGTGGAGAAACCTCACCACAATCTTTCTCAAGAACACTTGAGCACACCTTGGATTGCTAGAGCACTTGGGAGATTTCTAATAGACTTTAACCAAGTCTATTTCGTCTTCATGGCCAGCCACCGCGAGCTCTATTAAATAGAGCTCGGGAGGAAAATACTAAGCTATTTTTTTTGTTACTAGTCGACTGATTCTCTATGAAATTCGATCATTATATGCCAACGACTCAATACCAATTGACTCGTCCCAGGAACAGTCGACTGGTCCACTTTGATTGAGAGAACAGAAACATTCTGTTCTCTCCCTAGTCAATTGGTACATAACTAGTCGACTGGTAAACCCTAAACCTAGGCTTTACCTCAAGTACATTCTCTCAGTACTCATCTGATCAACCTAGACCTAGCCTCCTCCATCAGTCTCGTGTCCCTCAGATGACTCCCCATCCTTCACGCCTTGCCTTTTAGAGCTTTCATCGGTCTTGCCTTTGTTGTCGGGTCTTTCTTTGCCAAGAGATCGCACCTCTGAAACTTCAACCTTTGTCAAGTGACACTTGGACTTACATTGACAAGACTACATGCTTGGACTTACATCGTCAAGACTTATCCTCGGACTTTTTCTTTTGCCAAGATCTTACTTGAACTTTTCTTATTGTATCTGCATCTTACACACTCACAATGCATATCAAATATAATAATAAACCTAACTTAAACTTTGTCTAAACATCAAAATTTAGGGCACATAAATTGCTCCAACAAAATATTGTATTGTGAAAATTGTCGCTGACTTCCTTTTATAGGCATTTTCGGGTGCCTAGACCACCATCGGATGCCTAGACTGAGCCCTATTTGATCCTATTTTGACACTAAGTTATTCACCTCCGGGCACCTAGACCATCCCTGGGCACCTGGAATGCTGACATGACTGCACCTTGGTGAAACTCTATCCAGTTGCCTTTATCCACTACCAAGCGCCTAACCACCCCCGGGCACTTGGACGTTGACGTGTGTCGGTTAGTCAGAGCGTGACAACTCATCTAAACGAGTGGCTGGGTTTAGGATCATCCAGGCCCCTGGACCCACTTCGGGCGCCTAGACCTCCAAGCGCCTGGTTCCTTCCCAAGCATCTGGAACTCTTTTTTCTAGCCAGCTTCCAACTTCGATGTCCTGCACCATAGGGTTAGCAAAACTAGCATAATATGGAAAATAAATATTTTGATAGTCAGAGGACTGTTTAGTTCTGATTTTGAATTTCGTTGAAACCCTATGTCGGACCGATGTCTACTGTTCCCTCAACCGGGAACGCGTTCTCACTGGATCTCTCATCCAGTTGCTTACCTAACTTTACCTACCAAACATTTGGTCCTTCAGATCTATTTCAACTTTTTCTGGTCTTGTTTAGTGTCTGATCAACTAAGATATTCCTGCAACACCAAGTTAGTATAATAGATATATAATACTAAAGTAAATCAGTGTTAGCACCTTCAAAGATTCGTTGGTTTGGTCAACTATTTGATCACACATGCTTGAAGTTTACTCCTCCAAGACTTCTCATTACCAAGGGTCACCTCCCCTTAGAGATTTCCACTTTTTGAGACTTTTTTCTTCCAAACATCAAGTCCTATTTGTATCCACTCTTGGTTAAATTGATTAGACTTGGGTACATTGTCAAACATCAAAACCCTGGAAGCTAATTGTACCAACAAAAAGGGCAAACTAAAAATGCCACAATTGGTGTAAAAATGAGGGTAAATGTTTTTAACAAATTTATGACAAATGAGTTGTTGGCTATTAAATTGAATACTAATAAGAGATATATTAGTAGATTTAATGAGAGATAGTGGAAGTTGTAGCTCCACTATCTAAGAAAGCGTGTAAAGTAAGTTCATGGCCTTGGATACTGCTATTTCAGTTTCTAAGAGGTTTAATCGAATTTCAAGACAGAGTCCTGAGTTTCCAAAAATGTATTCCTAGTACTTCCTTTAATAGTATGAGTGGGAGGAATAGTTGCTTGAAAGATTGTATCTAAACATAGATTGCAACATTGTTTTTTTACATAATTTACAAGTTCTTCTTTGTAAAATAAAAGGAGAATATCCATAGATAAAGTACGGTACATTATCTGTGCCTTCTTTTAAAGTTCATTCGTGAGTACATGTATGTTAGTTAGATCTAAGATCTGTTAAGTTTTATGGGATGAATCGATAGTACATGAAGGTAAAGTTGTGTATCTCATTGAGTGTTTCTTCAAAAGTAGCAGTATCCTTTGGTGTACATGGGAAAGTTGGGTGTTAAAAAGAATTGATTAATGTATAATCAACAGAAGAGGGATTTCCTCTAAGTCATCAACTGAGACAATAGATGAGATAGAAGAGGAATCAATGACATCAGATTGAACCTCGATTAAGTCTAAGTTGGTACAACCAACTAGTGTAGCCTATTGACTGTATATATTTTTCTTGTTTGGACATGTAGATGAAAGATGTCTTGGTTCATTATATGCAAAGCAAGTAATAGTATTAGAATAAGTCTTTTTAGGTTTGAATTTCCTTACATGCTTATCTTTGTTTAAGTAAGGTTTGTTTTCCTTACTTTTACAGACATAATAACTTTTTTTTATGTTTCATTTTTGGTTTAGGCATGATCATAGGTTTAGTTTGTTTTTATCTATGTTTCTCATATTATTGTGGAGTATAAATCTGACTACAAAATCTATATTATTGATTTTTAAATTATTTTTGGATATAAATGTATGTACATTTTGTCTTTAAGTGTAGCCCAGATGTGTTGGATTTGTACCCCGATATTATCATAAAGTGCTGGTATGTTGATCCGTCCATGCTTTATGTATTTTTTTTCTTAAGTCTCCTAGAAATTTACTAAATAATCGTTCACCTAGAGCTGGATTACAGTTGATGCACTGATAAAGGGGGGCCCACCAAGTGTGGGTCAAAGGACGGAGATAGCATCCAACGTGGAGGTCAACACCAGAGAACCAATGGGCTTACTAAAATGGGGCTGAGCGGAGCTCTACTGCAGTGGACGATCGAGCATGAATTGCTCAACCGACAAAGGGATAATGGAACCCTAAGGTTATTTTGGTGTGATCAACAAGTTAAGTTAGGTTCTGTTTGTTTCTAACCTTGTGTCTAAATGTGCAGGAGCTTAGGAGCACAGGTAGTCGAGCGGAAGACGCAGCTAGCGAGAAGGACGGCAGTCCGAGGGACAAGGTGATGCGGAAGAGTACACCGGCGGACGAGAAGGAAGCATTCGGTGGTTCCGAGGGATGAAAGCCAGAGCGGAATATTGCTCGGGGAGCAAGAGACACAGCTAGCGAGAAGGACGGTACGCAGTGCGTCCGAGGGACGAAGACTGCGGATGAGTACGCCAACAGACGAGAAGGAAACACGTGGCGATTCCGAGGGACGAGAAGCCGGAGGGAAGCTCGCTCGAGAAGACCGGAAGTTGGGTTCGGGTGAGCTCTTTTTCGGATGGAAGAGATCACCAAGCGAGCAGAACCGGAGTTGAAGACCTTGACCGAGGTGAAAAAAGTCAACCGGAGTTGACTTAGGGTCCGGGGCGCTCGGACCAGCCCAGGGCGCCTGGACTAGGGACGCCCGGACCAGCCCGGGGCGCCCGGAACCCTTCCGGGCGCCCGAAGATTGAATTTTGACCAAATCGAGTCAAATCTCGATCTGAATGTTGGGGGATAAAATTTATCCCCCCCCAGGGCGCTCGAAACCTTTCCAGGCGACCCGACCAAGACTATAAATATAGCCTTGGTCCAGAAGCTTTTCAATTGATTCAGAACAGCTTATTGTAACAACACTTGTACGCTCTCTCTAGTTTAGCTTCTCTTTTTTGTGCTTCAACGCTGTAAGAGACTTCTCCGCCTGAAGGAGATTGATAGTGCGCTTCATCCTTTCCTTGGATTAACAACCTCTCCAGTTGTAACCAAGTAAATAATTATGCCTCTTTCTTTTCTACTTTTAATTTACTGCTTTGATTCTTTTACAAGTGTTAGTTTGAAAAGTCGGGAAGGGATTTTGTTTATTTTTTACAGGGCTATTCAACCCCCCTTCTAGCTGGCCCAACGGTCCTACATAATCCAAGCAGAATGCTCATACATCCAAGATCATCAGACACTTGTCATGGAGTAGAGGAACGTTGGGACGACCAGAGCGTTAGTTCGGTCAAGCAGGAATAATATACTGAATTGAGTCATTGTAGGGAAACATCAGAGGTCAACCGAGCCGGGATCCCCGGCCGAGCGTCTCCCCCGCTCGGCCAAACATCGAGACCCCTCTCATATCTTTTGATATCTCTCTGGGAGATAATGTTGCTGATAACGAGGTATAGTCAACATGCGGATCGTACGACATAAGTTTCTACTATCTTGTCTGAGATTTGCATTGTTAAGGTATGGTATCAAAGATACTTTCATGACAAGTCCTTTCATAGGACAATTTAGAGAACATGCTCGTGCCTCGAGAAGCATGCACATCGTTGGCTGAGACGGTATATAAAGGGAGGTTCATGCATTGACGGAGGTACGAGTTATTCACTATTCATAATGTGCTCACTGTTGCTCCATTTCCCTCCATCTTTCTGGTGATTAACTTGAGCATCGTAGGGCCAATGCCAGAGACCCCTATCCTGGCTCGGTACTGATGTTTCTTATGTTATAGAGTGGAACGAAGTCTACATCCAGTCAATACAGAAGCCACATCCCCAACTAGCAATCCCTATGATTTTCAGACAGGATCATATTGGCACTGTCTGTGAAAACGTAACCTGCATTCAATACGTAAAAATGGAGGACGCTGAATGACTTACCATGATAACTTTAACAAAGGAGGAGTTGGATATGTTGATACAAGCTCGAGCAGAAAAAATGGTGGAGCAATAACAGCAGCAGGCGCTGGTCGAGCGCCAGGTACATGAGCCCGCAACATTAACAGCGGGTCAACAGGCCGGATACAAGGATTGAGCGGATTGTATGTTTGTTCGGGGACAGAATAAGAAGCTGACAAGCACATATGGGGACGCGCCCAATGCGCCGATCCCCTTTCATCACGCATTGTTCCAGACCCCCTTAAAGGAACAGTGGCAAGCGGAGAAAGAACCGGGATCCTCTTCGGATGACACACCCATTTGAGATTCAAGGAAAGGGAAAGCATTTAGAAATGATGATTCACCCGAGTGAATCAACTGATAATTCTCTCAGGGGATTCTAGATGACCCCATGCCCCGACATTACACCCCACTGACGATAGATGAATACAATAGAACGACTGATCCAGACGACCACCTGGTGAAGTTTGATAACGCGACCACCCTCCATCAGTATACTGATGGAGTGAAGTGTCGGGTCTTCCTCACCACCATTTCCGAATCAGTGCAATGCTGGTTCAGACACCTGCCGATCGTATTAATTCACAGTTTTAAAGATTTCCAAGCGACATTCTTTAACAACTTCGCCAACAGTTGCCGCTACCAGAAGATAAGTGTCAATTTGTTCGTATTGAAGTAGGGGGACAAGGAAACATTGAGGGCCTACCTTAACTGGTTCAACTAGGTGACCATGGATATTCCATCGGTCTCCTCAGAGATATTGGTAAATGCCTTTGCCCAGAGGCTTACTGAAGGGGAATTCTTCCACTCATTCGTAGATCGCCAAAAGACTTCGACCACCTACTTAAGAGGGCCACTGAATACAGAAATATGGAGGAAGCCTAGGCAACACTGAGGAACGAAGCACCTGCTGAGCATACTGCTCCTGCGGAATGATGGTCGACTGACATTCATCAACCGTCGAAAGGCCTCCCGATTGGGAGCAGGACAACCACACTAGGAGCCAAGAACACATGTTGTGCAACATGTAGCAGCAGGTCACCCGAAAGCTGCAAAAGACAAGTCATGGATGCCGTTATTTTGCTCCTTCCATTAGTCGACGACGCACAACATGCGCGACTGCTACGACCTGACATCGATTTCAAGAAGATCGACTCCACGAGGATATCACCGTCGGTCACCATCTCCCGATCGACATCATCAATGCCGATTGATTGGGCAACGGGATGAAGAGAGACTAGCATACGAAGAATGCCATCGTCAGCCTCAAAGAAGAAATAACACAAGTCCGGTCCGAGCTTCTGTTGAACGGAACAGACCCTCATCCCGAGAGGAGGAAAACCAGGGCAACACCGCTCGGGGTGAAATTGGTATGATCATTGATAGGACGACCGACGGTGATTCTAATCGAGTGAGAAAGTCGTATGCTCGGCGACTGGAGATACATGATGTTTGATACAACAAGGAAATCAGCTTCGGTCCCTAAGACTTAGAGGGAGTGGAAATCCCTCATGACGACGCCTTGATCATCCGGGCGGTAATAGCTAACTATACCATTCATCGAACTTTTGTTGATAGAGGAAGTTCGATAAATATAATCTTCAAGAAGACATTAGATCAATTGCAAATCGACCGAAGCTAACTACAACCCATGACGACCCCACTCTACGATTTCATAGGCAATTAAGTGTTGCCAATCGGTCAGGCTCAGCTGGCCTTATTGCTCGGAGAGGAATCTCTCAAGAGGACCAGAACTACAAACTTCATTGTGGTGGACGCGCCATCCGCCTACAATGTTATATTGAGTTGATCGACTCTTAATGAGCTTCGAGCGGTGGTGTCCACCTTATGCCAGAAGATCAAGTTTTTGGTGGACAACGATGTGGGCGAAGTTAACGGAGACCAGTTGGCCGCTCGACAGTACTACGTCGAGATGGTCAAATCCGAAGCAAGGGCCGCACGGAAAGTCCCGCGTCTGGAAGTGAGCACCATTATAGAAGAACCTCCTATGCTGGTCTATGAGGAAAAGGAGGAGGTTCAGATCCATCCTAGCCGAGCGGAAGCTACTACATTTGTCGTCGCTGACTTGATAGATGAAAAGAAGGCAGAGTTGGTTACCTGCCTTAGACGAAACCATGATATATTCGCCTGGTTGACATACAAACTTCCGGGTATCTCACTAAGTGTAGCTCAACACGAGCTTCAAGTCCGACCAGACACTTGGCCAGTGAAGTAGTGAAAGAGGGACTTCAGCTCGGAACAGAATCAAATTATCCGAGCAGAAATAGAAAAGTTGCTGGAAGCAGGCCACATCCATAAGGTATAATTCCCGAGCTGGTGGCCAATGTCGTACTGGTCTCCAAGATGGGCAACCAGTGGCGAGTCTGCATCGACTTTTGTGATCTGAATAAGGCATGTCCAAAAGATTTCTATCCCTTGCCCTGAATAGACCAAATGGTAGACTCCACGACGGGTTGCAAGTTGATTTGCATGCTCGACACATATCAAGGTTATCACCAAGTGTTGCTCGCCCGGGAGGATCAAGAGAAGGTCAACTTCATCATTGCCGATGAGACTTACTGCTACAACTAGATGCCGTTCAGATTGAAGAATGTCGGCGCCACTTATCAGAGACTAATGAACAAAGTGTTTCGATGGCAGATCAGCCGCAACATGGAGGTATGTGCCAATGATATATTAATAAAATCTCTTTGAACCGTTGACCTTTGCACAGATATTGAAGAATCTTGCTGAACCTTGAGGGCATATGAAATAAAGATGAACCCGAACAATGTCTGTTTGGAGTAAAGAGTGGTCGCTTCTTTAGATACATCGTCACCAAACGAGGGATCGAGACGAATTCGAGCAAAGTGAGGGCATTTTAGGAAATGCCCCCGCCCCTAGGGATGACAATTTCCCCCGCGGGTTTGGGGTCCCGCGGGGAAAATCCGAAATGGGGATGGAGATCCCCGATTTTTCGGGGATGGGACGGGTTCGGGGCGGGTATGGGAATACTATCCCCATCCCCGAACCCGCCTCGAATATTATTATTATTAATTTTAATAAATAATAATATGAATTTTTAAAAAAGTATTAATAATAGTGTTAATATTAATATTAAATTTTTTGAAAATATTATTATTAATAATATTATTAATATTGATATTAATATCAATATTATCATTAATAATAATTATTAAATAATAATAATAATAATATGAATTAAATTTGGTAATGAGACGGGGATGGAGGCAGGGATGGGGATTTGATCCCCGTGGATTCGGGTTCGTGAAATCCCCGAACCCGAAAAAATGAGAACGGGGCGGGGATGGAAATGGCAAACCCACCCGTCCCGCCCCATTGCCATCCCTACCCTCCCCACAACTTGAAGAAGACTCAATGACTGATTGGACGAATTACCGCACTCTCAAGGTTCATCTCCAAATCGTATGACCGGAGTCACCTGTTCTTCAAGGTGTTACGCCGAGCGATGAAGTTCCAATGGGACGCGGAGTGCGACATGGAGCTGGAGGAACTTAAGGAGTACCTCACCTCCCTACATGTACTGGCAAAACCTAACGCCGGCGAGCCTCTTTGGATTTACCTGTCCTCAACAAAGTATGTGGTTGACTCGGTGTTGGTGAGGCAGAATGGGATTGAGCAACAACCTGTATATTTTCTAAGTCATATATTAAAAGATGCAGAGTACGCGCTAGTGCTCACCGCTCGGAGGCTTCGTCCATATTTCTGTTGGTTGCTACTCGGAAAACCTAGAGGTTCCACTGTACAAAAATTTTGTACAAAGGTCTGAACCTTTTCCTAGCTACCATGTGTTCTTTTAAATTAAATTTTGGATCGCCTGCGGAACTTAACACGTTTGATCCAAAACTTAATCTATTTGTTCTTTTAGGTTTTGACTTGGGTCTCCTGCAGAACTTAACACGTTCGACCCAAATCACCTTAAGTTATTAATTCCATTAAATATTAATTTCCATAATTGGTTCCCAGTACTGACGTGGCGAGGCACACGACCTTCTTGGATATGGGAGCAACCACCACCGACTAGACAAAACCTTTTATGGAAAGCTAATATTTAATTTCCTAAAATAACTTTAGGTTAACCGAAAAGAACAATCAAATCACAAGGAAAAATAAAACAAAAGAACACAACATCGAAAAATATATTTGAAATACTAGAATCGTAAGCCTCTTGTATTTGGTATTATTTCCAAAAATAACTAGTATGATGCGGAAAGAAAAATTACTAGTTATACCTTTTAGAAAGACCTCTTGATCTTCTACCGTATTCCTCTTCTAACCTCGGACGTTGTGTGGGCAACGATCTTCCGAGATGAGAAACCACCAATGAACATTCTTCTCCTCCTAGCTAGGTTCGGTCAACACAAAGAAAGCTTCACCAAGGATGAAAGAAAAACACCAACCAAGCTCCAAGGGATGCAAGCTTTCTCTCCTTCTTCTTCTTCTTCTCCAAGTAGTATCCGGCCACCACAAAAGCTCCAAAGGAAGAGAGAGAGGTTCGGCCACCACAAAGAGGAAGAGGAAAAGAGAGGATGACCGGCCACACCAAGGAATAAGAGAGGGAGAGAAATAATAGAAGTTGTCTCATGAAGGCACCCCTACCCCTTCTTTTATATTCCTTGGCTTTGTCAAATAAGGAAATTTATTTATAATAAAATTTCCTTAACTTTATTTGACAATAATTAATTAAGAAAAAATAAATAAAATTTCCTAATTAATTGAATTGTGGCCGGCCACCTCATGGAGAACAAATAAGCTAATTTTTAATCAACAATTAAAACTTCCTTATTTGTCTTTGGAAATTTTAAAAAATAAAATTTCCCTTTAAAATCCCTTCATGGTTGATAAAAAGAAATTTCTATAATTTTAATTTTCAATCATGTGAATAATTTTCAAAGAGAAAGAAATAAAATATCTTTCCAATCTACAAATAAGGAAAGAGATCTAATCTCTTTCTTTTAATCTTTTGTAGATCCTTTAAAGAGAGATATTTTAATTTTAATTCTCTGTAATAAATTTTATCTTCCACATAATAAAAATTAAAATTAAAATTCTTTTTAATTTAATTATGGCCGGCCCCCTCTAGCTTGGGTTCAAGCTAGGGCCGGCCACCCTAAACCATGCTTAGGCCTGCCCTAGCTTGATTCCAAGCTAGCTTGGCCGACCCCCTTTAGATGGGTATAGAAGGTGAGTATAGGTGAGTATAGTACTCTATAAATACGAGGCTATGATAGGGGCCGAGAGGAGGAATTGATTTTGGTCTCCCGATAAAATTAAGCATCCCGTGTTCGCCCCGAACACACAACTTAATTTTATCAATAATAATTCATTCCACTAGAGAACTATTATTGAACTACCGCACCAATCCCAAATTACATTTTTGGGCTCCTTCTTATTATGAGTGTGTTAGTCTCCCTGTGTTTAAGATATCGAATGTCCACTAATTAAGTGAGTTACTGATAACTCATTTAATTAATATCTTAGTCCAAGAGTAGTACCACTCAACCTTATCATCATGTCGGACTAAGTCCACCTGCAGGGTTTAACATGACAATACTTATGTGCTCCTCTTGGGGACATTATCAACCTAGTATCTCTAGGACATAGTTTCCTTCTATAATTAACAACACACACTATAAGTGATATCATTTCCCAACTTATCGGGTTTATTGATTCATCGAACTAAATTTCACCCATTGATAAATTAAATAAAATAAATATCAAATATATGTGCTTGTTATTATATTAGGATTAAGAGCACACACTTCCATAATAACTGAGGTATTTGTTCCTTTATAAAGTCAGTATAAAAGAAACAACCTCAAATGGTTCTACTCAATACACTCTAAGTGTACTAGTGTAATTATATAGTCAAGATAAACTAATTCCTAATTACACTACGACCTTCCAATGGTTTGTTCCTTTCCATTTTGGTCGTGAGCTACTGTTTATAATTTATAAGGTACTGATAACATCATCTTCTATATGTGACACCACATACTATGTTATCTACAATATAAATTAATTGAACAACTACAAACAAATGTAGATAAATTGACCAAAATGTGATTCTTTATTTAACATAAATGTTTACAAAAGCTTAGGCTTTCAGTATACACTCCAACAATCTCCCACTTATACTAATGACTAAGCTGCCATATCTTCTACCATACATCTGATTCCCATTCCCTCCACATGCCGATCGAAAGCTTTTGCCAGAAAGGCCTTAGTGAAAGGATCTGCCAGGTTATCCACTGATGCAATCTTGGCGATGACAACTTCTCCTCGCTTCACGATATCTCGTATCAGGTGGCACTTGCGCTCTATATGTTTACTTGCCTTATGAGCCCATGGTTCCTTCGAGTTTGCAACTGCACCACTATTATCACAAAAAATTGTGATAATTTTGGGTAAACCAGGAATCACATCTAAGTCCATTAGAAAGTTCCTGAGTCATACTGCTTTAGCTGCTACATACTCTGCTTCCATGGTTGAGTCCGAAACGCATTTCTGCTTAACACTCCTCCATGAAATGGCTCCACCTTCTAAAGTAAACACATAGCCTGATGTAGACTTACTGTTGTCCCTATCTGATTGGAAATCTGAATCCGTGTAACCCACAGGGAGCAAATCGTCTGCTTGGTAAACTAGCATATAATCTCTAGTCCTTCTCAGGTACTTTAATATATGCTTTACCGCAATCCAATGTCCTTGTCCAGGGTTACTCTGATATCTGCTGACCATGCCCACGACAAAACAAATATCAGGTCTCGTACATAGCATTGCATACATAAGGCCTCCTACAGCCGAGGCATAAGGAACTGCTTTCATGTATTCTATCTCCTTTGATGTCTTAGGAGACATCTCTTTAGATAGAGCTATTCCATGCCTAAAAGGTAAGAAACCTTTCTTGGAATCCTACATGCTAAAACGAGCAAGGATTGTATCTATATATGAAGCTTGAGACAGACACAACATTCTTTTCTTGCGATCCCTTATTACTTTGATCCCAAGAATGTGTGCACACTCTCCTAAGTCCTTCATATCAAATTGTTTGGACAACCATACCCTTACGTCTGATAATACTTTGACATTGTTGCCAATTAACAAAATATCATCTACGTATAGTACAAGAAATACCACCACGTTTCCGTTACACTTCTTATATACACAAGACTCATCCGGACTTTGAATAAATCCATATGACTGGATTACTTCATTAAACCGGATGTTCCAAGATCTTGAAGCTTGCTTCAGTCCATAAATGGACCGATTGAGCTTACACACTAGATGCTTTTTGCCTTTTTCAATGAACCCTTCTGGTTGCTTCATATGGATGTTCTCTTCAAGACTTCCATTAAGGAAAGCTGTCTTGACATCCATTTGCCAAATCTCATAATCCATATGAGCAGCAATGGATAAGAGTATCCGGATAGACTTAAGCATGGCTACCGGTGAAAAGGTTTCCTCATAATCGATTCCCTCTTTCTGAGTGTACCCTTTCGCAACAAGCCTAGCTTTGAAGGTTTCTACCTTCCCGTCTGTCCCTCTTTTCCTTTTGTAGATCCACTTGCATCCAACGGCTTTCACACCATCAGGTGGTTCTACAAGCTCCCAGACCTTATTAGAGTACATAGACTCTATTTCAGAATTCATCGCCTTTTGCCAAGATGCTGCATCTATATCTTGGAGTGCTTCGTCATATGTCCGGGGATCAAGTTTATGTTTATCCGAGATCAAGTCCGAAGACTCTCCCAAAAACATGAATCTCTCAGGCTGCCTTACAACCCTCCCACTACGACGAGGTACTGAATCTCTCAGGCTGCCTTACAACCCTCCCACTACGACGAGGTACTGTCTGTGGTTGTGTATCATGTGTGACACGTGTTGCAGTTTCTTGTGGTACTTCATCTTGTACTGTTGGTACTAAAGTAGACGTGTCCTCTCTTAGTTCTTCTAAAACAACTTTACTACTGGGCTTGTGATCCATTATATAGTCTTCTTCTAAAAATTGGGCATTGGTGCTAACAATGACCTTCTTTTAGGACTATAAAATAAACCTCCTTTCGTTCCTTTGGGATATCCCACAAACACTCGAACTTCTGTACGAGATTCTAACTTATCAGCATCTGGTTTCAGCACATGTGCTGGACTACCCCAAATTCGAATATGTCTTAGACTGGGTTTTCGCCCATTCCACAATTCTGTGGGAGTAGAAGAAACTGATTTAGAAGGTACTAAGTTAAGAACGTATACTGCTGTTTCCAGAGCATATCCCCAAAATGAATTTGGTAATTCTGAATAACTCATCATCGATCTAACAATCTCCATAAGAGTCCTATTCTTTCGTTCTGCTACACCATTCTGTTGGAGTGTTCCAGGTGCAGACAATTGGGATTGAATTCAGGCCTCTGATAAGTAATTCCTAAACTCTCCTAAGAGGTATTCGCCACCACGATCAGATCGTAGTGTCTTGATACTTTTACCTAGTCATTTCTCCACATCAGCCTTGTATTCTTTGAACTTATCAAAGCACTCGGACTTGCGGCGCATTAGGTAAATGTATCCGTATCTTGAATAATCATATATAAAAGAGACAAAATATTCAAAATCACCTCTTGCCTGGACAGACATAGGACCACACAAATCAGAATGAACCAATTCTAACACTTCTTTGGCTCTATACCCCTTGGCCTTGAACGACCTCTTGGTCATTTTACCTTCCAAGCTGTTGGTTGCTACTCGGAAAACCTATAGGTTCCACTGTACAAAAATTTTGTACAAAGGTCTGAACCTTTTCCTAGCTACCATGTGTTCTTTTAAATTAAATTTTGGATCGCCTGCGGAACTTAACACGTTTGATCCAAAACTTAATCTATTTGTTCTTTTAGGTTTTGACTTGGATCTCCTGCGGAACTTAACACGTTCGACCCAAGTCTCCTTAAGTTATTAATTTCATTAAATATTCTTTTAAATTAAATCTTGGACGTGGCGAGGCACATGGCCTTCTTGGATATGGGAGCAACCACCACCGACTAGACAAAACCTTTAATAGAAAGCTAATATTTAATTTCCTAAAATAACTTTAGGTTAACCAAAGAGAACAATCAAATCACAAGGAAAAGAAAAACAAAGAACACAACTTCGAAAAACATATTCGAAAATTCTAGAACGTAAGCCTCTTGTATTTGGTATTATTTCCATAAATAACTAGCATGATGCGGAAATAGAAATTACTAGTTATACCTTGTAGAAAAACCTCTTGATCTTCTACCGTATTCCTCTTCTAACCTCGGACGTTGTGTGGGCAACGATCTACCGAGATGAGAAACCACCAACCACCTTCTTCTCCTCCAAGCAAGGTTCGCCACAAAGGAAGAACTTCACCAAAGAAGAAAATCAAAATACTAACCAAGCTCCAAGAGATGCTAGCTTTCTCTCCTTCTTCTTCTTCTTCAAGTAGTATCCGCCACCACAAGAACTCCAAGAGAGAGAAGTATTCGCCACCACAAGAGGAAGAGAGAGGAGAGGTAATGGTTGGCCACAACACCAAGGAAAAAAAACAATAGAGGTTGTGTTTCATGAAGGCACCCTCACCCCTTCTTTTATATTCCTTGGCCTAGGCAAATTAGGAAATTTAATTACAATAAAATTTCCTTAATTTTTCTTGACATGAATTAATTGAGAAAAATAAAACAAAATTTCCCAATTAACTTGAGATGGTCGACCACATCATTGAAACAAAGAGGACAAGTTTTAATCAACAATTAAAACTTCCTAATTTGTTTCCGGAAATTTTAAAAATAAAATTTCTCTTTAAAATCTCTTCATGGTTGATAAAGGAAATTTCTATAATTTTAATTTTATCAACATGTGAATAATTTTAAAGAAAAAATAAAACATCTCTCCAATCTACAAATAAGGAAAGAGATCTAATCTCTTTCTTTAATCTTTTGTAGATCTTTTACAAGAGAGATATTTTAATTTTAATTCTCTTTAAAATATATCTTCCACATAATAATAAAATTAAAATTAAATTTCTTTTTAATTTTATTTGGTCGGCCCTACTAGCTTGGGTTCAAGCTAGGGCCTGCCACCCAATAATATACCTAGGCCCTAGCTTGGTTCCCAAGCTAGCTTGGCTGGCCCCTATTGGGTGGGTATAGAAGGTGGGTATAGGTGGGTATAGAACTCTATAAATAAGAGGCTACGATAGGGACCGAGAGGAGGAATTGGTTTTGGTCTCCCGATAAAATTAGCATCCCGTGTTCGTCCCGAACACAACTTAATTTTATCAATGATAATTCATTCCACTAGAGAACTATCATTGAACTACCGCACCAATCCCAAATTACATTTTGGGCTCCTTCTTATTATGAGTGTGTTAGTCTCCCTGTTTAAGATATCGAATGTCCACTAATTAAGTGAGTTAACGACAACTCATTTAATTAATATCTAAGTCCAAGAGTAGTACCACTCAACCTTATTGTCATGTCGGACTAAGTCCACCTGCAGGGTTTAACATGACAATCTTTATGAGCTCCTCTTGAGGACATTATCAACCTAGTATCTCTAGGACACAGTTTCCTTCTATAATCAACAACACACACTATAAGTAATACCATTTCCCAACTTATCGGGTTTATTGATTCAACGAACTAAATCTCACCCATTGATAAATTAAAGAAATAAATATCAAATATATGTGCTTGTTATTATATTAGGATTAAGAGGACACACTTCCATAATAACTGAGGTCTTTGTTCCTTTATAAAGTCAGTATAAAAGAAACGACCTCAAATGGTCCTACTCAATACACTCTGAGTGTACTAGTGTAATTATATAGTCAAGATAAACTAATATCTAATTACACTACAACCTTCTAATAGTTTGTTCCTTTTCCATTTTGGTCGTGAGCTACTGTTTATAATTTATAAGGTACTGATAACATCATCTTCTGTATGTGACACCACATACTATGTTATCTACAATATAAATTAAATGAACAACTACAAACAAATGTAGACAATTAGACCAAATGTGATTCTTTATTCATAATAAATGTTTACAAAGCTTAGGATTTCAGTATACATTCCAACACAAGCAAGATTCACAAGTTGGAAAATTTTCAAACTCTAATGAACCCAAAAGTCCATCGACTATTAGCCTCTGAATCCTACTTAAGTTAATATGACCAAGCCTTAGATGCCAAAGATATGCTTGGTTCATTTCCGAAGGTTCTTTTCTCTTATTTGAGTTAGAAGATGAGTTATAAATTTCCATGTTTTGCATTGTGGGAGAAATTGGATTTAAAATATATAAATTACCAACTAATGTACCAGAACAGATAATCACTTTATTTCTCTTAATAACTACATCGTTAATAAAGGAAACTGAATATCCATCTAAAAACAGTTTAGAAACTGAAATTAAATTCTTTCTAAAACTGGGTACATAAAGACATTTCTTAAAACCAAATTTTTATTTCTACTAAAAGATAAGTAGACGTCTCCCACTGCAACAGCTGCCACCTTAGTAGCATTGCCCATGTAGACGGTAATCTCTGTTGGGATCGTTCGTACTCGGCTAGAGAGGGGGGGTGTGAATAGCCGCCCCCAAATTCGCTTTCTTTCTACAAATCGAGTTAGCACAGCGGAAAACACAAAGAAACGAAAGAGAAGAAAACCAAACCTTAACACAAGGATGTAACAAGGTTCGGAGATTAGGGCTCCTACTCCTCGGCGTGTCCGTAAGGTGGACGAGTCCAGTCAATCCGTCGGTGGATGAGCCCCCGGAAAACCGGCTAATAGATACTCCTTGTGGGTGGAGAAACCTCGCCACAATAACTCGCAACAGCAAGATAGAATACAAGGAATACAAGAAGTAAATACAATGAATGTAACAATACAAGCTTGCCTTCTTGTCGTCGACTGAAGTCCTGGAAGCAACAACTTCACGGACGAATGCCAACAAGCATTTCAGTGAAAGCACGCGGGGCTTGGAAGTGAGCTCAACAAAGCTCAATCACCAGAACAGCACTGTAACAGAGGAGTTAGAAGGAAAAGAAAGAGAGAGTTCTCACAGAAGATGCCTCGTCTCCTTATACCTGCGAAGAAGAAACAGCGAAGAAACTAGCGTTGCGTCACAACGGCTAGAACTCAGTAGGCGACCGATCGATATCTGATCGGTTCGCAGACCGATCAGAAGCTGCGTCTGTTCCATCCCTGATCGGTCCATGGACCGATCGAACCTCTGATCGGTCCACGCATCGATCTGATCGGTGCGGGACCGATCGGGCTATCGATCGGTCCCGGACCGATCGCCCTCTGCGCCTCGCTCTGTTCGATCGACTCGATCGGTCACCGGACGATTAGTTATCACACGAGGCTCGATGTATTCTTGATCGGTCACCGCCGATCGAATATTCGAGTATCCGGATCGATCACCGATCGATCTAGTTCATGGTTTCGCCCAAACCAAGTCCAAACCAACATCCGGTCAATCTTGACTTGTTGGTACTTCATTCCTAGCATCTGATCTGCTAGAATTCTCCGCCAAGTGTCCGGTCAATCCCTTTGACATACTTGGACTTTCCTCAACACCGATGTCCGATCATCCCCGATCCATCGATTTTCCTTACGGCTTCACTCACCGGACTTTCACCGCTTCACTCACCAGATTTACACCGCCTAACATCCCGCTTAGGACTTTTTCACCGCCTGCTTCACTCACCGGGACTTTCCAACCGCCTAACTTTCCCAACTGCCCGGCTTCACTCACGGGACTTTCCACCCGCCTAGCATCTAGGACTTTCCCTTTCCCAGCTTCACTCACCGGACTTTCCCACTGCCTGGCTTAATACCTGGACTTTTCCCGTGCCAAGTCTCCGTGCTTGGACTTTTCGCGTGCCAAGCTCCGGACTTTTCCCGAATCACGGTCAACCAGGTCAACTTTGACCTAAGGTTGCACCTACAATCTCCCAAACACCTATTCTTGTCAAACATCAAGAATACAACTCTCTTCTCGTCAAACATCGTCAAACATCAAAACACAACTCGAGTCAGGTCAACCAGGTCAACCTTGACCTAAGATTGCACCAACAATCTCCCCCTTTTTGATGTTTGACAAAATCCAAAATCAAGTTAGGTTAACCCGATAACCTAACTTAGGTTTTCCAATGTTCTTCCTTGAACATTCTTCCAAAACCTACACTCTCCCCCTTGGGACATCTCTCCCCCTTTTTGACACACATCAAAAAGAGGGAATCAAGGTCAAGAGTTTCTTCCTAATGAAAGTCCCATACCTTTCATTGAAACCCTTAATTTCCCCCTTGAAACTAAACTCAACACTCAATTTAGTGATAATCCCATATCACTAATTCTCGAAAGTCTTAAGGAGTAAAAACTCCCCCTAAAAGTCAACTCCCTCTTGACAATTAGGTAAAACTCCCCCTAAAGGTCAACTCCCCCTTGGCCATTGCACCAA
Organism: Zingiber officinale; assembly: GCF_018446385.1. Classification (NCBI taxonomy): domain Eukaryota; kingdom Viridiplantae; phylum Streptophyta; class Magnoliopsida; order Zingiberales; family Zingiberaceae; genus Zingiber; species Zingiber officinale. Next base: position 142,629,863 of record NC_055997.1, read on the forward strand.
CAATGTCTTGGAGAGTTTCAAACCTTTAGAAATCCGAAACTCACTCCCAAAAACTGAAATTTCAGACACCTGCTGAAAATCAGAAACTGGCACGCGCTGATCGGTCCTCAGACCGATCAGAAGCCCCATGGATCGGTCCCCAGACCGATCCACGCTTCACTGATCGCACTGGATCGTCACTGATCGGTCACCAGACCGATCAGGCCTTCCCTGGATCGGTCACCGACCTCTCTGAGATTTCTGATTTTCTCCCGGGAGAAGTTCGGAAACTCACAGAAAATTACAGAAAATTCCAAAAATTACGAAACTTTGAGGATACATTCCTCATATCATACACTATCAAGGAAAAATAGTTTTCTATGAAAATAGTTTCCATTTTTCAATCTTGATACAAAGTTCAAAAACTTTGAAATAGTTCAAGTTTAACTCAACTTTGTATCACAATGTTCAATGATGAATGCTATCACTAGGAAAGCTTCATCAAGGTTTTTCAAATCAATTTTAAAATGCTTTTAAACCCTTTAATTTGGGACCATAATCTTAGGGCTAAATGTACATGACTTGTACACAAGCTTTCCCTATGATCCCCCATTTAGAATTAGGCTCATCTAGGTACAAGAACCATGCACCTTGATCCTAACTCATCATCCTAATATCTCACACACATCTAAGGTGTATCAAACACATTCAAGTCAATTTTGGTGTGAGATATGAGTTTAGGTTAGCTTAATCTAAGTTCTCATGCATTTTTCTAAAACAACAACTTGATCTCCATATCAAATTGTGTTGTTTATCCTTAGATCAATTTCATTGATTATAAATGCAAGAAATGATGACATGGCATAAAATGATATCATACATAATAACATGTGCCAATGTCATGATGTCATGGCATAAAGTATGAAACTTTAACTAAGGCATGACATATAACTAACCTAAGCATTATCATGACATTTTAAATGATCATAAAATAAATATGATGTCATGACATGACATATGGCAAACAATACATGGCAAATAGCATATAAAGGTATAGAAAATACCTAATTATAGTCTTAGTTGCAATTTTTTGATAATTTTGATCATTTTTCCATAAATTCTATATTCCTAAGTGTAATGGACCTAAAATCAAATACAAAAGATTTTTAGATCACTATGTGCCAATTAGATTGACTCTAGAAAACTCCTTAATTGAGATTGGCACATCCTAATCACCTTAGGAATAATTTTCCATTTCATTTTCAAGGCTTGATTACACCTTGAAAATTCCTCAAATGCCACCTTTTGCTATGAATAGATTAACTATCTACCCAAATAAGGTTGGCACACTCTAATCCATCTAGCGTGATGAAATCACGCTCCTAGGAACCCAATACCTATTTGAGCTCATTGGGTTCACTAAATATTCACTAGGAATGACTTCCCTAGCAACCCTCCTAATGACCCTCCTAGGCTTTAAAGCCTTGGTCATTTGGGACTCATCAAGATCAACTCTAGGGGTGACTCCCCTTGTGACCTTGGTGATGGTCTTCCTAGCCCTAGATTTTGTTCCATAATCGAATGGAACATTATGATAAGTGGGCTTGACCACTTGGGACTTAGGTTTGTGACCCAAACCTTTCTTGTCCTTGGACATTGGTTTTTGACCCTTAAACCCTAGAGATGACTTCTCCAAGTTCTTAAGAGCCTTTTCCAAAGTATCAAGTCTTGACCTCAAGACTTGATTCTCCTTCTCTAATACCTCAAACTTTAATTTATCATTTTTCTTTGAGGTATTCCTAGGCATATGTCTAGATGATTTGGGATTTCTACCTAGGTTATCCTTAACCTTAGATGAGTTGATCCTAGGGTTGGCTTTCCTAGTGTTATCCTTATCTAGGCTCACATGTTTGGCACCTAAGCACGTGTATCGATTTTTATAATTATCATGCTTATCATTATTGTCAATTGCAATCAAACTACTAGCATGCATCTTACTAGTATTGCAATAATGAGCCTTAAAGGTTACCTTAGGGTTTGCCTTAGCTCCCCCTATCGATGTGCTCGTCTTCTTGTCCTTGTGAGGTTGCCTCCCCCTCGGACATTGACTCCAATAATGTCCCCTTCGCTTGCATTGGAAGCACACCACATGCTCCTTGCCCTTGCGTGTTGGGACTCCGACTTCCTTGACCTTTGGCGTCGGTGGAGTCTTCCTAACCCTCCTTGGACACTTACTCTTGTAATGTCCATACTCCCTACACTCAAAGCACATTATACGTAATTTACAAGAAATTAAATTGCTTGAGTTACCTAGGGTTGAGGATGGTTGAACGCTCTCTCCTTCATCCCTTCCGGAGGTAGAAGCTTCTTCTTCTTGCTCCAAACTTGAAGAAGAACTCTCCTCCTCTTCATCCTTAGATGTTGAGTGACCCTCAACCTCTAAATCCATGCCTCCATGATGTGAGCGACTTGACTCACTTGACTTCTCTTCATGGCTTGAAGTGGAGTTCTCCTCATGGAACTTAGCCAAGTTGTTCCACAACTCCTTGGCATTGTTGTATCCACCTATCCTACACAAAACATCATTAGGTAAAGAAAATTCAAAAATTTTCAATACCTCATCGTTGACGGTTGATTGGTGGACTTGCTCCTTTGTCCACTTCTTTTTCTCCAAAAGTTCTCCTTCTTTATCCAATGGAGGAGTAAAACCTAATTGAACACAACTCCAATTCTCCAGGTTAGTCATAAGAAAATATCTCATTCTTACCTTCCAAAACGCGAAGTCGTCGCGATCGTAGAAGGGTAGAATCGTGATGTCTTCTCCGAGTTGATCCATCTCTAGCTTGTGCTCCCTCGGATGTTAATCCGGCGAAAAGCGACCTCGCTCTGATACCACTTGTTGGGATCGTTCGTACTCGGCTAGAGAGGGGGGGGGTGTGAATAGCCGCCCCCAAATTCGCTTTCTTTCTACAAATCGAGTTAGCACAGCGGAAAACACAAAGAAACGAAAGAGAAGAAAACCAAACCTTAACACAAGGATGTAACGAGGTTCGGAGATTAGGGCTCCTACTCCTCGGCGTGTCCGTAAGGTGGACGAGTCCAGTCAATCCGTCGGTGGATGAGCCCCCGGAAAACCGGCTAATAGATACTCCTTGTGGGTGGAGAAACCTCGCCACAATAACTCGCAACAGCAAGATAGAATACAAGGAATACAAGAAGTAAATACAATGAATGTAACAATACAAGCTTGCCTTCTTGTCGTCGACTGAAGTCCTGGAAGCAACAACTTCACGGACGAATGCCAACAAGCAGCTCAGCCGAAAGAAGCTCACGCGGGGCTTCGGAAGTGAGCTCAACAAAGCTCAGTCGAAGCTCAAACTTCAGCAACAGAACAGAAGTTCTAAGAAGGAAAAAGAAAGAGAGAGTTCTCACAGAAGATGCCCTCGTCTCCTTATACCTGCGAAGAAGAAACAGCGAAGAAACTAGCCGTTGCGTCACAACGGCTAGAACCCTGATCGGTCTGTGGACCGATCAGGCAACATCCTGATCGGTCTGCAGACCGATCAGGGAAGAAGCCTTCGCTTCTGTTCCGTCCCTGATCGGTCCATGGACCGATCAGGGAACCTCCTGATCGGTCCACAGACCGATCAGGGAACTTCCTGATCGGTCTGGGGACCGATCAGGCTTTGTGCTGATCGGTCCCCAGACCGATCAGCCCCTCTTGCGCCTCGCTCCTGTTCGGCTTCTGATCGACTCCTGATCGGTCACCAGACCGATCAGTTATCACACAGTAGGCTACTGATGTGTTACTGATCGGTCACCAGACCGATCAGAATATTCGAGGTATCACTGGATCGATCACCAGATCGATCTAGTTCATGGTTTTCGCCCAAACCAAGTCCAAACCAACATCCGGTCAATCTTGACTTGTTGGTACTTCATTCCTAGCATCTGGTCACTCCCTTGACCTGCTAGAATTCTCCGCCAAGTGTCCGGTCAATCCCTTTGACCTACTTGGACTTTCCTCAACACCAGATGTCCGATCATCCCTGATCCATCAGGATTTTCCCTTGCCTGGCTTCACTCACCCGGACTTTCACCTGGCTTCACTCACCAGGATTTCCACACTGCCTAACATCCCAGTTAGGACTTTTTCACTGCCTGGCTTCACTCACCAGGACTTTCCAACTGCCTAACGTCCCAGTTAGGACTTTCCCACTGCCTGGCTTCACTCACCAGGACTTTCCACACTGCCTAGCATCCCAGTTAGGACTTTCCCACTGCCTGGCTTCACTCACCAGGACTTTCCACACTGCCTAACATCCCAGTTAGGACTTTCCCTCGTGCCAAGCTCCCTGCTTGGACTTTCCGCGTGCCAAGCTACCTGCTTGGACTTTTCCCCGTGCTAAGTCTCCGTACTTGGACTTTTCGCGTGCCAAGCTCCCTGCTTGGACTTTTCCCGAATCACGGTCAACCAGGTCAACTTTGACCTAAGGTTGCACCTACAATCTCCCAAACACCTATTCTTGTCAAACATTAAGAATACAACTCTCTTCTCGTCAAACATCGTCAAACATCAAAACACAACTCGAGTCAGGTCAACTCGAGTCAGGTCAACCAGGTCAACCTTGACCTAAGATTGCACCAACAATCTCTCCTTCAGATAGTCGTCGGGTTTCCTGGAACCCCTGCAAGGAATTGCAGACATGATCAGTGGCTCCTGTATCTACACACCAGGTGCTGGTAGATAACACCGCTAAATATGTTTCAACAACTAGAGCATGAGATATACCTTTGTTGTTTTGATTCCTACGAGGACAGTCCGCCTTCCAATGCCCTGACTGCTTGCAGATGAAGCACTTGCCCTTCGGCTTCTTCATTCCAGCTTTAGGTCCTGTACTCTGAGATTTATTCACTTTCTTTGCTGAACTAACTTGTTTCTTCTTCTTCTTTCCTTTCGGCTTAGAAGTAGAACCATTTTCAACATAGTGAATATGAGAGTTGTGACGAAACAATCCTTCTGCTGCCTGAAGTTCTGTCAGTAGTTCCGCTAATGAATATACCCTTTTGTTCATATTGTAATTCAGGCGGAATTGCTCAAAACTTCTAGGTAGTGTTTGGAGGATCATATCGATCTGGGTTTCCCCATCAATTTCTCCTCCAAGGATCTGTATCTCGTTCAGATAAGCCATCATCTTTAGGATATGATCCCTCACAGGAGTACCCTCTTGCATGGTGGATGTCATTATCTTTCTCATGGCTTCTTGTATAGAAGCCCTATCCTGATGACCAAAGAGTTCCTTGAGATAGTTCATAATATCATAGGCTGTTGGTAAATCTTGATGCTGATGTTGCAATACATTTGACATTGAAGTCAAAATGTAACACCGCGCTATCTCATCTGCTTTTACCCATTTCCTATGATATTCAATCTCCTCTTGGGTAGATTCACCAGTAGGTGCTTCAGGACAAGGCTCAGTCAGTACAAATTTATAGCTTTCAGCAGTAAGGACAATGTCCAGGTTCCTTTTCCAATCTATGTAATTAGGTCCAGTAAGTCTATTCTGTTGAAGTATGATGGACAGTGGGTTGAAAGTCATCCTAAGAATCACAAATAACTTTTGGTCAGAACTCTAAATTTAGAATAATATTGATTCCTCAAACAATACTATTTTAAATTAATCAACACCTCAAACCACCGTGAATTTTGTATGCCACGATAGTGTGGACGTATACAAATTCAACATTTGTAAAAGGAAGGTTTTAACCCATTAATTTTATTATCTTGTCAACCTAACTTTTTGACAAATAAAATTAATAGTTGGTATCTTTTAGTCACACAAATAATAGCAGTGACTTCGATGGGAAGGATACTATTAGTTGTGCCTAAGTGTATACCATTGCTTGACGCTAAGTCCATTAATAAGATTATGCCCTTTCCGATGGGGAAGATCACATGCTCTTAATTAACTTCCTATAGTTATCCCAAATGGAAGTTTGTTCTGGTGATCCACAAACAAGCTCATCCGATATAGAGGAAGGCACTCAGAGCCAACGCGCAAGCTTGTTTGCATCACTTACAAACCAGTAATGGAGACCATGGGTTTTACTTAAAAATCCCTCTCCCACTTAGTTATTTATAAATGAGGAATTTTAACTATGTTAGCCTACTAAACATGTATACTAACATACACACACAGCACAAAAAGCAATAAATAGAAAATCTAATTTTCAATTATTATGGCTTTTATCTATGGTTGTCCTCCGTGTGTTGTCATCCCAAGCTGCTGCCATATTTGGCCACCGCCACCGGGTCTAGCTGTCGCATCCATCTTGCTCCTTGTTCCGCTGCGCCTCTGGTCCTCAGAAGGTTCCACGCTTTGCAAGATTCGATCCGCGACATAAATAGAATTTTACAATTTTGATCCTATATTCCATAAAAGGAATGTACATGTATCTAGATCAAAAATAAAATCCTAATAAAACTAAATACAGCTCCTGCTGTATTTTATAATACAATCATGCACACACATATAAATGCCTTTGACATGTCCAAGGGTCCAATCACACACATAAAATTATAAGCCATAATAGTTGGATCCTGCATCCACAAAGTTAGCACATCCTACTATTATCCTGCCTAAATTATGTATGACATGTGCATAATTAAACTAATACCAAATATACAGAGGCAAAACCCTAGCTCTGATACCAATTGTTGGTTGCTACTCGGAAAACCTAGAGGTTCCACTGTACAAAAATTTTGTATAAAGGTCTGAACCTTTTCCTAGCTACCATGTGTTCTTTTAAATTAAATTTTGGATCGCTTGCGGAACTTAACACGTTTGATCCAAAACTTAATCTATTTGTTCTTTTAGGTTTTGACTTGGGTCTCCTGCAGAACTTAACACGTTCGAACCAAATCACCTTAAGTTATTAATTCCATTAAATATTAATTTCCATAATTGGTTCCCAGTACTGACGTGGCGAGGCACACGACCTTCTTGGATATGGGAGCAACCACCACCGACTAGACAAAACCTTTTATGGAAAGCTAATATTTAATTTCCTAAAATAACTTTAGGTTAACCGAAAAGAACAATCAAATCACAAGGAAAAATAAAACAAAAGAACACAACATCGAAAAATATATTTGAAATACTAGAATCGTAAGCCTCTTGTATTTGGTATTATTTCCAAAAATAACTAGTATGATGCGGAAAGAAAAATTACTAGTTATACCTTTTAGAAAGACCTCTTGATCTTCTACCGTATTCCTCTTCTAACCTCGGACGTTGTGTGGGCAACGATCTTCCGAGATGAGAAACCACCAATGAACATTCTTCTCCTCCTAGCTAGGTTCGGTCAACACAAAGAAAGCTTCACCAAGGATGAAAGAAAAACACCAACCAAGCTCCAAGGGATGCAAGCTTTCTCTCCTTCTTCTTCTTCTTCTCCAAGTAGTATCCGGCCACCACAAAAGCTCCAAAGGAAGAGAGAGAGGTTCGGCCACCACAAAGAGGAAGAGGAAAAGAGAGGATGACCGACCACACCAAGGAATAAGAGAGGGAGAGAAATAATAGAAGTTGTCTCATGAAGGCACCCCTACCCCTTCTTTTATATTCCTTGGCTTTGTCAAATAAGGAAATTTATTTATAATAAAATTTCCTTAACTTTATTTGACAATAATTAATTAAGAAAAAATAAATAAAATTTCCTAATTAATTGAATTGTGGCCGGCCACCTCATGGAGAACAAATAAGCTAATTTTTAATCAACAATTAAAACTTCCTTATTTGTCTTTGGAAATTTTAAAAAATAAAATTTCCCTTTAAAATCCCTTCATGGTTGATAAAAAGAAATTTCTATAATTTTAATTTTCAATCATGTGAATAATTTTCAAAGAGAAAGAAATAAAATATCTTTCCAATCTACAAATAAGGAAAGAGATCTAATCTCTTTCTTTTAATCTTTTGTAGATCCTTTAAAGAGAGATATTTTAATTTTAATTATCTGTAATAAATTTTATCTTCCACATAATAAAAATTAAAATTAAAATTCTTTTTAATTTAATTATGGCCGGCCCCCTCTAGCTTGGGTTCAAGCTAGGGCCGGCCACCCTAAACCATGCTTAGGCCGACCCTAGCTTGATTCCAAGCTAGCTTGGCCGACCCCCTTTAGATGGGTATAGAAGGTGAGTATAGGTGGGTATAGTACTCTATAAATACGAGGCTACGATAGGGACCGAGAGGAGGAATTGGTTTTGGTCTCCTGATAAAATTAAACATCCCGTGTTCGCCCCGAACACACAACTTAATTTTATCAATAATAATTCATTCCACTAGAGAACTATTATTGAACTACCGCACCGATCCCAAATTACATTTTTGGGCTCCTTCTTATTATGAGTGTGTTAGTCTCCCTGTGTTTAAGATATCGAATGTCCACTAATTAAGTGAGTTACTGACAACTCATTTAATTAATATCTTAGTCCAAGAGTAGTACCACTCAACCTTATCATCATGTCGGATTAAGTCCACCTGCAGGGTTTAACATGACAATCCTTATGAGCTCCTCTTGGGGACATTATCAACCTAGTATCTCTAGGACACAGTTTCCTTCTATAATCAACAACACACACTATAAGTGATATCATTTCCCAACTTATCGGGTTTATTGATTCATCGAACTAAATCTCACCCATTGATAAATTAAAGAAATAAATATCAAATATCAAATATCAAATATATGTGCTTGTTATTATATTAGGATTAAGAGCACACACTTCCATAATAACTGAGGTATTTGTTCCTTTATAAAGTCAGTATAAAAGAAACAACCTCAAATGGTCCTACTCAATACACTCTAAGTGTACTAGTGTAATTATATAGTCAAGATAAACTAATTCCTAATTACACTACGACCTTCCAATGGTTTGTTCCTTTCTATTTTGGTCGTGAGCTACTGTTTATAATTTATAAGGTACTGATAACATCATCTTCTATATGTGACACCACATACTATGTTATCTACAATATAAATTAATTGAACAACTACAAACAAATGTAGATAAATTGACCAAAATGTGATTCTTTATTTAACATAAATGTTTACAAAAGCTTAGGCTTTCAGTATACACTCCAACAATTTCCTCTCACATCCAATCGTTGTGATGACTAATAGCACATTGGGGAGGGTCCTCCTTAACCTAGAAGCATCCGGACGGTTGATCAAATGGACCACTGAGCTGAGCAAGTTTGACATACAATACCAACCGCCAATGGTGATCAAAGCACAAGCCTTGGCTGATTTCATGACCGAGGTCCAGAACGTCGAGCCGGATGCCACTTGGAAGATCTATGTAGATGGTTCATCCACCCGGCAAGGAAGCGGGATCGACATCCTCTTGATTTTGCCTCAAGAGGACATGATGCAGTTGTTCGTGCGGCTTGATTATCGGGCTACAAATAACGAAGCTGAGTATGAGGTCTTGATTGCCGGCTTACAAGCAGTTCGATATGTAGGAGCCACGAGAGTTCTCATTCACTCGAATTTTCACCTAGAGGCTCAGTAGCTATTGGGGAGGTTCGAGATAAGCAGCTCTGGACTCAAGTTATATGTAGAAGCTTTCGAGAAGTTCAAGACAAACTTCCAAGAAGTGGTTATATAGAAGATCCCCCAATCAAACAACTAGGCCATGGATGAGCTGGCTAAATTAATCAGTTCATTATCGCTGATCGTGATAAATCTGTTGGTGCGGTTAGCACTAACAATTACCAATTACTAAAAATTTTTTGATATAAAGGATCAAAGCTCTTTGATCCAACAAGATCAACCCGTCGAACAAGTTTTGCTAGTAGCACACATCGATAGAATGGACAGAATAAGCTTCTCGAGCAATTGGAGGACGACATTGATAGAGTTCCTCTGATTGGGCGTCACACCAACTGATGAGGAGGAAACTTGCTTGTTGAAAAAGAGGGTCGGGCGGTTCACCTTGATCAGGGACCAGCTATATAAAAGAGCTTTCTCAAGACCGCTGTTTAAATGTGCCAGATCGGAGCAGGTTGAATACATCCTTCAAGAAGTGCATCAGGGCACCTATGGAGGTCATTCGGGTTGTAGATCACTAGCCCAAAAGATCTTATTGGTAGGATACTTTTGGCCCATATTGCAAGAATTTTGCTCAGACAGTGGCCACTTGCTTATCATGTCAAAAATATCATAACATCTCACACCGATCCATTGAGGAGATGAAAGCGTCCACATTGTCCATTTGACCAGTGGGGCATGGATATCATTGGAGCATTTCCTATGGCGATCAGGCAACAAAGATTTCTACTCGTCGCAGTAGATTATTTCTCAAAGTGGATGAAGGTCGAGCCGCTAGCCAAGATAAATGAGCATATGGTCATCAAATTTATATGGTAAAATATCTTATGTCGGTTCGGTACCCCTTGTCGGCTCTTCTCGGACAACAAAATGTTGGTGCAGCGGGGCCGACCAGAGGGGAGAGGTGAATTGCCTGCAATAAAAAATTACCCTCCTCAAAGCTTTCAACTCAAAAATAATTGCAACAATTAAATAAAATAACAATAATAAAAGAGAGACAAGAAATTTAACTTTGTTACAACTAAGAAGGTTGTTAATCTAAGGCAGTCGAACAACTCTACTAGAATGTCTCCTTTACTATAGGCGAAGAAGCCTTTTTTACATACTAAAAATGCTCAAAAGTTGCTAGGAACTTAATACAGAGTTGAATGAATATTTCCTAGCTCCAGGGGCCTTTATAGAGCTCCTGGAAACTCTATCTCGAGTCTTGAGGGTGCCTCCAAAGGAGTTGAGGGCGCCTCCAAGAGGTTTGACCAGATAAAACTTTATCCGATTACAAACGTCCACTTTGACCAGGTCGAAGGCGCCTCCAATGGGCTTGAAGGCGCCCTGGACTGGTTGAGGGCGCCTTCAAGCCAATGAAGACGCCTTCAAGCCAATGAAGGTGCCTTCAACACTGCAGGCAGTGTAGGCGCCTTCAGCCCTTCGTTGAAGGCGCCTCCAGTTAGCTTTTCAGCTCATTTTGACTTGTTTTCTTCTTCCGAGGATCTGATTGCATGGGTGATTGCGACCAACCGAAATAGGGCTCACCCGAACCTAATTTCCGGCCTTTTCCTCGAGCAAGCTTCTGACGCGGCTTCTCGTCCCTCGAACACCGCACATGTTCTTTTCGTCTACCAGTGCACTCTTCCACAGCTCTCTCATCCTTCGGACGCACCGAGCCTGTCGGCTCCCTTCCCGTGCCGTCTTTCTCACTAGCTATGTCTTCCGCTCGACTTCCTGTGCTCCTAAACTCCTGCACACTTAGACACAGGGATCAGCTAACAAGCAGGACCTAACTTAACTTGGTTGATCACATCAAAACAACCATGGGGTCCAACACAAAAGACAGTTCGCAGGATGGAGGCTCAAGGAGTGGTGCGAAGGCTATGACATTGTATAGGCTTTCACCTCAGTGGCCTACCTCCAGAGTAACAGCCAGGCAGAAGTCACCAACAGGAAAATCCTCAGGGGGTTGCGGGTTCCGCTCGACTATGCTGGAGGCAGCTGGGCCGATAAACTCCCCAACATATTATGAGCCCATCGCATCTAGGGGTGTGATCGGGTCGGGAACCGTCCCGTAACCCCCTTACCCAATACCCGTCCCGATAAGAATTGGGATTTTTTTTCCTCCCGATCTCGTACCCGAAAAGTGTCGGGACCCGAATGTTTGGGATCCTGAATATTCGGGATCGGGTAGGGACCCGTAAGAATATCCCGATTTTTTTTTAAAAAAAATCTATGGAGACTCAAACAATTTTTTAGTACAATACAAATAAATTAAAACGATTTCATGGTACATAACCATTAAAAACTAAAATATCTTCCTAGGACATCATAAATATATTAAAACTAATAAAAAAACTAAAACTACTACTTAGTTTGTACTTTATACCTAATACAAGAAAATCTAAAAATAAAAGTTATCATGTCAGTCATTGTATCAATAATAAATTGATGATATGGTGACCTTAGTCCTTAGAAATGCTTGGATTCAACCTAAAAAAAAAAATCACAAAAATTATTCTTTATATCATTTTATCAGTTTTCATATGCTAAGATAAACTAACTAACAATCTTCTTCACACATTGCCAATAAATTATTTAGAAACAAAATTATGATGAAGTATGAGAAAAATGGAGGTACAAAAAAAATAAACATAATGGTTATATGATTAAAATATAAAAAAAATAATATTTTTAATATAAAAATAATATTATAATATAATCGGGTCGGGACGGGATTCCTGTCGGGAGAAAAAAATTTCCCGATCCCTTTCCCAATAGGATCGGGACGGGAAAAATCTCGAACCTTCGGGTCGGGAAAATGTCGGGTTGGGAAATTTTCGGGTTGGAGATGGGATGGGATTCGGGAAGGGTCGGGATTTTCAGGATTTTTTCCAACCCTAATCTCACCACACCAAGAGAGGTGACTGGCGTCACCCCCATTCCATCTGGTGTACAGAGGTGAAGCAGTGGTTCCGGCGGAAGTTAAAGTGGAGTCCGACTGTGTGCAACTCTACGACAAGGGAAATGTCGAATGGAAACTCATGGAGCTTGACTTGGTAGATGAAGCACGGGATAAAGTAGTCGTCTGGCTCAAGGCGTACAGGCAGCATATGAAGCAGAACTACAACTGGAGGGTGATCCCAAGGTCATTCCAGGTCGACGACTTGGTGTGGAAGAGAGTGAAGTCGGTCGATGATGTCACCAAACTAGAAGCCCTGTGGGGAGGACCCTACAGAGTCATTTTGAAGCTCTACTCGGGAGCCTACTACCAGCAAGATGAGAACAAGAGAAGACTCGAACGACCTTGGAGCGTGAACCATCTCCAGTCCTATAAGGCTGGGTGAGAGGTGTGTGGTTAAATCCAGATAAAATTATATTAATGTATATCCTATAAATACAGGTGAATAATGAATAAAAGTCGAACGACGGCTATAAACCCTAATCTATGCCAACAGTTCAGCGGAGAATATAAACCCTAGTCTATGTCAACAGTCGAACGACGACTATAAATCCTAGTCTATGTCAACAGTCGAGCGGTAACTATAAACCCCTTTCTATGTCTTCAACAGTCGAGCAACGACTATAAATCCCTGCCTATGCCTTCAATAGTCGAGTGGCAACTATAAACCCCTGTCTACACCTTCAACAGTTTAGCAACGACTATAAACCCCTATCTACGCCTTCAATAGTCGAGCGGTGACTATAAACCCCTGTATACGTCTTCAATAGTCAAGCGATGACTATAAACCCCTGCCACACCTTCAACAGTCGAGCGATGACTATAACCCGAGTGTACAACAAATAATGAAGAAATTAGGACCTTGTTTAGTTCAAAGTAAATTGAAAGAACCCATAATTCCCTTCCAAGAACATCCACGAATAAAGAACGACATCTACTTTAGACCAAAGGAAAATTTTCATCACTTATAAACTTCGAAGCTCAAACTTATGTCTTTCAAATGAAAATTTCATAAGCTCCCAATGACATAGAAGAAAACGAATAGCCTCCAACTCATAAACATATCACAATCAAAAGATAAAATTTGTTAACATGCTCTAGCCCCTCGAATAGTGTGCTATGCATTCCATCTCATCTCCTCAGTTACTCCACCTCCATATCCCCTGTTGTAGGATTGGACAGAATGCTAGAGGGGGGATGAATAGCGATTGTTGAAAATCAAAAGTGAATTAAAACGAACTACGCAGCGGAATAGAGATAAATCAATGCTAACAAAGCGAGTTTTACTTGGTTCGGAGTCTTTGATGACTCCTACTCCAAGACCTGCACTCGTCAAGGCTTTCGTTGGGCAATCCACTAATAGTTCACAAAAATTTTACAGGAGTTAAGTATAAGAATTGGAAATAACAGTTACCAACAATAACAAAATGGGAAAGTCTTGGTCGTTGGTTGTAAGAGGAGATTCATAGCGTCGCATGAGCGTTTTCGGAGCACCAAACAAAAGAGAAACTTGTCGTCGTTGTTGTTCTAAAGCTCTGGATCGAATGCCTTTAAATAGGTCCATTCCGAGTGTTTGGACCATGTGGTTGGGCCAATCGACACGTTCCATGTCAGCTTGTGGATGATTTTTCGGTTCCGGGCGCTTGGATCGAGTCCAGGCTCCCGGATTGCCTGGGCTCTTGCGGCCTGCCTGGGTCAGCCTGCTCCGGGAGCCCATATTCCTTCTGGGCGCCCGAAGTCCTTTTCTTCAGCAGCTTTCTCCCTATAAGAAAATGTTAGTCTAGGCAATAAAAATTATATCTACCCTGCAAAACAAAGTTAGCACAACATAACAGATAGGGTAGTAATTCGATCATGTCTCATTGAGACCAGAATCTAGTTAAGATCTTAATTTAGGCTTCCCAAATAGATCTAAGTTGGATCAATGCCTACAGTTCCCTCAGCAGGGAATGCATTCTCACTGGATCTCCTCTAGTTGCTTATTTTCACTTACCACTTGCAGTCACTTGACTTGTCTTTGACCCTCCAGGTCTTTTTGCCAGTTGTTAGATCTGCTGACCCAATTGGACTTCGACCGGTTATCAGGTTCCATGGACCCAACCCGACTTCCTGCCAGATATCAGGCCCCGCGGACCTATTTGGACTTTCTACCAGCTATAAGGCCCGCAAACCTAGCCAAATTTTAGCTTAGTGTTAGGTTCCACCAGTCAACTCCTGTGTACTTGGTAGAAAAGGTTATACAAACATCACATTTTAACTTTAACTTATTTGCCACACATCAAAACTAGATTATTAGTGCAACTTGTACCAACACCTATCACATCCCTTGAGACCTTATCCGCCCCTTATCATTTATATAGTGAGTCCATGAACTCAACAAGTATATTCCACTAGTAGGTAATTGACATGAGTATCCAGAAGAGAACAACCATTAAGAGATAGGAAGCATAAATGTGTTTTCACATGAGAGAATCTGAAACGTATTTTAGAAGAAAGTGAGAGCAGGCAACATTAAGCATGTCTTTCATATACATATCAAGAGTTCAACATACTTAATAAGAATAACCATGATGCGAATATGGTAACTAGCACAGTTATTTGGTCTCTATTCATGATCCTTTGAAAGATACCTTTTAGGAGAACTTAAAATCATGTAATAGTCATTCTTAATTGCCTTATCATTCATATTTGGAAGGACCCTCCTGAAATTCATCCCAGGACAATCAACCTGTATTGTCACCACCTATGCACATGTTCTTCTCGTTATCCTTATAAGTGACATAAACATTACTTATTCATATCATACCCACAAGTAATCATGCATAGTTCTTATACCAACATTCATAAAGGAATCAAGTTAGAACATCAAACCGAGCATAAACTCACTAAGTATCTTAAGGAAGTATTGGAAGCACAACAACCTAATCAACCCCAATCGCTATTCCATCATATCTGACCCAAAGCAGGTTAAATTCAAAGAACCAAGTAAAGGCATCTACATGAAAAGAACAAAGCACCATCTACCAGAAATTTCTGTCACGAGAATGCAAATCCAGCATAATTTAACAACTCATCTTTGAATTCACAGCAGAGAATTTCTAAATCAATTCTGAGACAACAACCAACAAGACTTACCAGAATTTCGAATCTAAGTTTTTTTTTTGGTGTCTTAAGTCGAGTACATAAATAAGTGGGATTTAAACAAATCCTGATATTAAGTATCTATGTCTTAATTATGGAAATGACATGTTACTGAATCTTCGACTTCGACTTCTGTATTTAGGCTTTCACAGCCAAATAAAATTAATTTTCCTAATTTTAGGTCTTACTTTTGATTTTGCTTTACAGGTGTTTTTAATTGGGCATGAACAACTGGCGAGGAGGGACATGGGGATCAGAGACTGTTATATATCAAAATTGACTCATAAGTTGGTTCTTGTTATTTGTTTAAATTAAAAATGAAATGTTTTCTAACATTTTTTAATTATTTTTCATAAAGATCCAGACGTATTAAATAATAATAATAATAATAATAATAATAACTAGGTTGGTTAACAAGGGTCAAACTTATTTAATAAGGTAACTATATCGAGCTAAGTTAAGTAAAACCTAAAATGAATTAAGCGTTAAATTGATTATTATTCAAATTTAACTTGATTTTTTTTTATGAGTTTAAGTTTGATTCTTGGTTTAAGTCAAGTTTGACTTATATTTAATTCGTTTATACATTATGTGTTCTCAATTCAAGTTTATTTGATTGTTTAAAAATTTTTCATTATAAATTTATTTGGTTAGTTATTAAAATTAATAATATAAATTTATTTATTCATTTTAAAAGTTTATTTAATTATTTAGTATGTTGGTAATTTTTTTTTATGAATAGGATTAAAAAATATTAGTCATAAATATTATTTACAAATATTAATAAATTGAATCCATATAATTTAATTAATTATTTAAATTTATTAGATAATAATAACTTCCACGTCATGGAATCTGTGCTGAACCAAGTTGGATACGGTAAGGAATGTTCAGATCGATCTCATTATATTATCTCAATCTGAATTTTAGCGAAGTATAATGAGAGTCGACAATGAATTAATTGTCTCAAGGTTCTTCTACCTATCATTTTATCATTGATTGCTAACATTTCCTATGTTTTTATATTATATTATAATTTCATCAAAACTATATATATATATATATATAAAGTAAAAACAGTATTTAATATATTTTAATTCTGAAAATTCTGTATTCTGTTATATTAACAATGTTGTAACGGCAAATAAGTCGAGAGGGGGATGGATCTAGTTTATTTAAAATCATTTCTTTTCGCCTCCGTAAAATTATATTAGTGTATAGTAACAGTATAATAAAAATAAAAATAAAGATAAAGATATAGTCAATTTTATTTAGTTTGTAATTTAGCAAGTACTATTATAAGACTTGAGATCAATTCGTACAAGTATGAGATGTATAGTAATAAAAATATGCAAGTACAATATATACCGACAACAATATGATAGAAATGAAATATAGGTTGTCGAAAGCCTCTGACATTCTAGTAGTGGAAGCTTGCATAAGTAGTAGCTGTAGAGACGAAATGAAGCGCATAAAGAATTGATTGGATTCGTATTCGGCTTGAACATCAAAGTCTTTTTTTATAGGTATCGTTTGGTCGTTTGAAAAATTGTTCTGTCGATTGGTCCTTTTTGTTGATGGAACCTTCTATTATATTGTGCCCAAAAGATATTCACATATCTCCTTAATGGTATGATATTATCCATTTTAAGTCTAGATCCTCATGACTTTGCTCTTGGGCTCTTCCCAAAAAGTTCATGATCAATGTAAATATTCTACATCCTTTTAACCCCATGATCTTTCCCAAATCTTTCAAATGTGGGACTTTGATTGAATCCCAACAATCCTCCCCTCAAACAAAGGACATCATCACTCTCATGGTCTAGGTCTCCTCGTGAGCATCCAGTCACTCTTGACCTGCTCCGGGCCTCCCCGCAAGCATCCGGTTATCTTGATTCTTTCCGGACCTCCCCATCAGCATCCAGTCACCTTGACCTGCTCCGGACCTTCTCCGTGAGCATCCGGTCACCCTGACTCACTCTGGGTCATCCCCACGAGCATTCGGTCACCCTAACTCACTCCGGGCCTTCCCCGTAAGCATCAAGTCACCTTGACCCGCTCCAAGCCTCCCTTCGAATATTTACTTTCGGTCACTCTTGACCTACTCCGGGCCTTCCTACGAGCATTAGACTGACCTACTCACCTCTCTGTAAGTATCTAATCACCCTGATCTGTTCTAGGTCTACCCTCAACTTCGTTCAAGACTACCCTACATTGTATCTGGTCTAGACCATGGCTAGGCAAAGCCGAGGTAAATGTCCCTCTTATGTGCTAGTCACTATTTCAAAGGCTAGTAGCCGTCCATGATTTACCTCCTCTGTGTTGGTCCTGGGACGGATTGGTGAGGGCGCTAGGGGCGAGTGTATTCGCCTTTTTCCACCATGGTCTGGACCATGGCTCTGATATCATTTGTTGTGCCCAAAGAATATTCACATATCTCCACAATGACATGATATTGTCCACTTTAGGCTTAAGTCCTCGTGACTTTGCTCTTGGGCTCACCCCAAAAGGTTTCATGTTAATGGAGATATCCTACATCCTTTTAACTCCATGATCTTTCCTAAATATTTCTAATGTGAGACTTTTATTGAATACCAACATATCCATCAACTGATTTTCGTGCCCTTCCTTATTTGCTTTAATCCGATCAGCTCTATCTCGTAAATCATGCTATTCGATGGACTGATAAACTTGATCCATTGACGGAACCTCTAGATTTTCCTTTCCTATGCAATCCAATTAAATATGATATCTGTTACCAAATATTGTTTAATCGACTGATCATCCTTATTAGTCGATTGAATCATGTTTCCTTCTTTACCATAGCTCGAATCTTGCTTGTGCTTATCCCTTTGGATCAGTTGACTGAAACCCTCGGTCAATGCTTTGCTTTTCTGTATAAAGTTAGCACAGAAACAATACAAATGATGATCCTGCAAAACAGAGTTAGACAATAGATAATAGAGATGCATAAATTTATATGACAGTTATGTCCATCTTGAACTCAATTTAGAAACCTCTGTTGATTTCTTCAGTTAGATCATTGCTTAAGGTTTGTCCTAATTAGGATACGACCTCACTACTCCACTCTAAGGGTGCATTTGGTTGGGGGGTATCCTTGATGACATTTGTTATCTATTCAAGATTATCAATAAAAACCTTGTTTGGTTTAGGTAATCGACGATTCCCGAATAATGATTCATGTCGATACGTCAACAAAAGGGGCATGCAATCTGGAATTGAAAATTCTCGGAAAAGTGAGATTTTTCTTGATTTTGGGGTTAAGGAAATTTTTTAGCCAAAAATATCCTCCGATATTTATACTTTGGTAAAAATACCTCTAAAATTTTTATTAAAAAATTTATTTTAAATTATAAAAATTAAATAAAAAATAAAAATATGTGATATTTTATTTTAAAAATAAATTTGTATTTTTGAATATATATATATATATATATATATATATATATATATATATATATATATATATATATATATATATATATATATATATATATATGAGAGGGGCACACCCCGCTGCCCAGGTGGAGGTCAAAGTCAAGGCAATCAACGCACGGATAGCATCGGCCGGTCGGGCGAAGCGTGCCTCGATCGGGGGGAAGACCCCGATCTGCCACTGCCTTCAACACGGGGAGAGGTCAAACGACCGACGCTCAAAGGATTATTGGACACCGAACGGAGGAGGAAACGAGGTGTAGAAGCTGGGCCGAGCGGCTACCCTGCTCAGCCAGACAGCAAAGCTCGA
This sequence comes from Zingiber officinale, assembly GCF_018446385.1. NCBI lineage: Eukaryota > Viridiplantae > Streptophyta > Magnoliopsida > Zingiberales > Zingiberaceae > Zingiber > Zingiber officinale. Next base: position 142,649,308 of record NC_055997.1, read on the forward strand.
CATTAGCAGAGTTCAACTTCGGCCGAGCGAGTACCCCGCTCGGCCTGACAGCATGTCTCGGTAGTGGCAAAGTGGACCTTCGGTCGAGCGGACATACGTGCAGGAATAGCAAGGTTCTGGCTGACCGGACGACCCACCAAAGCGGCTAAATTTTGGCCGAGCGGCCAACCCGCTCGGCCTAGCAATACACTCCCTCTGATATCCAGCGACATCCTTTTGGGAGTTAGTGCCGCCGACACCGGGCATGGAGAGCCAGAAGATCGTACAACGGAAGCTTTCACTATCACTTCAGAGATATGCTCGGCCCGTTACGGTACTGTGTCAGGGATACTTTAATGATATGTCTTTTCAGGGAACACTTTGGGAAGTGTGCTCGCCTTGGGGAGCGTGCACGTACGCTACAAGAGCTCTATATAAAGGAGAGTCCAAGCATCGGTGGAGGTATGCGATATTCACTGTTTGCGCTAGTCTTCTTGTTGCTTCATCTTATACTTCATCGTCGATGACGGACTTGAGCATCAGAGGGCCAACATCGGGGGACCCCTTCCCTGGCTCGACAGTGACGTAGTTTGTGTTGCAGGTCCGAGCGGAGTCTACAGGTAGTCAATGGTAGCGTCACATCCTAACATTCCATCTCATCGACTTTCGGACAGAATAATATATATATATATATATATATATAATCCTGTCCGAACACTGAATTGATGGACACTGGGCACGTGGCGCTATCGAATCGATGACGTGGCTCTCTGACCGACCGTATGGAGCTCCGGTAAACCTGCAAAGAAGTCGGGCTGGGAAGGGGTTCCCAGCGACGACTCTCCGACGCTTAAGTCAGGCAAGAGGAAACTAAGGAAGTGGCTTCGAAGATCCAAGATTGCGTACCTCCCGCGAAGTATGAGGACCCTTATATAGAGCTATGAGGAGGCTGATGCACATATACAGAGGTGAATACGTGTCCTCTTACCATACCTCAGTATGGGCTTGTCAGAGGAGCTTGCCTGACACCATACCGCTACAGTCCGAATACCTCTCTGATGGGACGGCAGAACCTTCTGTCGTAAGATTTTGTGCATGGCTTGGTCTTTGACCATGCTGGTTGTCAGAAGGTGTTTCCCGATGTTTCCCTTGTCCTTTTGTCTCTTTTGTTCCTGCGCCGAGCGACCGGCCGCTCGGCAACCCCTCGCATCCGATCGGACGTAGGTACGGATCTGCTAAGGAGATTCCAGGTCGTGTGCTTGGAAGAAACTATTCACGGCATTACTGCTTTATGCCTCGGCCGAGCGGGCTACCCGCTCGGCCAGGCGACCCTGTTCACCATGAGCGTCGGAGACCCGACTCCCCGTCGGGTTGTCTTTGCTTCTGCTTGTACTCTGTTCGGCCGGTCGGTCCCCCTTTTCCGGTTGGCCTTTTGAACCTTAACCTCCACGTGGCGTTGACTTCCCTCTAAGGGGGTCCCCCGTCCTTACTGCCGGATCACTTGCCTCCTCTTCAAGTCTAGTCGAAGGAGGCGATTAGTCCGACTGACTGGACTGTAGGTAATTCCGAGCGGCACATCTATGAACTCATCTTTCTTGTGTTCGAAAGGGATTTTTACGAAGTATTTTGCATAGCTAGTCCGCTCGGCTGAATATATCTTGTTTTGCAAACGGGATTTCCGCCGGACATTCACTTTTGGTTACTTGACCGATCGGCCAAATGACTTAAAAAGTTACCTCTTTATTGTCTTCTTCCGACCGGAGGGTTTGTAGTCGTCGTCGTGACTCTCGATTTTTAACGTCGGAGCTTGACGGCCTTCCGGCCGGAGGGTTTATAGTCGCCGGCGCGACTCTCGATTTTTAACGTCGGAGGTCGACGGTCTTCCGGCCGGAGGGTTTATAGTCACCGGCGCGACTCTCGATTTTTAACGTCGGAGCTCGACGGTCTTCCGGCCGGAGGGTTTATAGTCGCTGGCGTGACTCGCGATTTTTAACGTCGGAGCTCGATGGTCTTCCGGCCGGAGGGTTTATAGTCGCCGGCGCGACTCTCAATTTTTAACGTCGGAGCTCGACGGTCTTCCGGCCGGAGGGTTTATAGTCGCCGGCGCGACTCTCGATTTTTAACGTCGGAGCTCGACGGTCTTCCGGCCGGAGGGTTTATAGTCGCCGGTGCGACTCTCGATTTTTAACGTCGGAGCTCGACGGTCTTCCAGCTGGAGGGTTTATAATCGCCGGCGCGACTCTCGATTTTTAACGTCGGAGCTCGACGGTCTTCCGGCCGGAGGGTTTATAGTCGCCGGTGCGACTCTCGATTTTTAACGTCGGAGCTCGACGGTCTTCCGTCCGGAGGGTTTATAGCCGCTGGCGCGACTCTCGATTCAACTGATGATGCCCTATACTTGTGCTAATTTTTCGGATATTTTACTCCTGCATTTCAAATATACAACCGAACAGAAAATATACTACATATATTACATTGGCGCACCTTTCACCCCGCCCGGTAAGGTTGGAGGTGGTTCGCGCTCCATGGTCGATCCAGTCGTCGTCCGTCTTCATCCTCCAGATAATAGGCGCTTGAGCGGAGCTTTTTGATGACTTTGAAGGGGTCTGCCCAAGGAGCCTCTAGCTTGCCAACGTCCCTGACCGGCTTTACTTTCTTCCACACTAGGTCGCTGACTTGGAATGCTCTAGGGATTACGCGCCGGTTGTAGTTTTGCTTCATCCTCTGCCGGTACGCCATCAGCCGAGCGGACGCCTTGTCTCGGTTTTCGTCGATCAAGTCCAACTCCATGTTCCTCCGCTCGGCGTTGTCATCATAGTTCTGGATCCGGACGGACTCGACGCCGACTTCAATCGGGACCACTGCTTCGCGTCCATACACTAAATGGAACGGCATGACGCCCGTTCCCTCCTTGTCGTGCGGATAGCCGATAAGACGCCCGGCAGCTCGTCCACCCAACTTCCTCCTATGTGGTCCAGTCGGACTCGAAGAATTTTGAGTATTTCTCTGTTGGTTACTTCCGCTTGGCCGTTACTCTGGGGATACGCCACGGAAGTGAAGTGTTGCTCAATGCCATAACTTTTGCACCATTCTTCGAGCTGCTTCCCGACGAACTGCCGCCCGTTATCAGATACCAACCGACGAGGAATGCCAAACCGACAGATTATATGCTGCCAGATAAACTTTTTGACCATTTGCTCTGTGATCTTCGCCAGCGGCTCGGCCTCCACCCATTTGGAAAAGTAGTCGACCGCCACCAGTAAAAACTTCCGCTGACCGGTCGCCATAGGGAACGGACCCACGATATCCATTCCCCACTGATCGAACGGACAGGAAACTGTAGATGCCTTCATTTCCTCCGCCGGTCGATGGGAGACGTTGTGGAACTTCTGACAGGAAAAGCACGTCGCGACGGTCCGAGCGGCGTCTGCTTGCAGGGTTGGCCAGAAATATCCGGCCAGCAAGATCTTCTTGGCCAGCGATCGTCCGTCCGGATGTCCTCCGCACGATCCTTGGTGCACTTCCTGGAGGATGTACTCTGCGTCTCCCGAGCTCACACACTTCAAAAGTGGGCGGGAGAAAGCCTTCTTGTAGAGTTGATCCCCAACAAGTGTGAACCGGCCGGCTCTCCTCCTCAATAGCTGGGCTGCCTCCCGATCGGACGGTGTCGCACCTGAGCGGAGAAACTCCATCATGATTGTCCTCCAATCGCTCGGAAACTCGAGGCCCTCCATCCGATCGATATGTGCCACCAGGGATACTTGTTCAATTGGCTGTTGTATGACGACCGGTGATATTGAACTTGCAAGTTTGGCTAACTCATCTGCAGCCTGGTTCTCCGCTCGGGGTATCTTCTGGATAATGACCTCTCTAAAGTTGGCCTTGAGCTTTTCGAAGGCTTCAGCGTAAAGCTTGAGCCGAGCGTTGTTAATCTCAAAAGTGCCCGAGAGTTGCTGAGCGGCCAACTAGGAGTCCGAATGGATTGTCACACGACCGACTCCTACATGGCGGGATGCCTGTTGTTGGTCCCTTTGGAGGCCGGCAAGAGGGGAGAGGTGAATTTCCCTACAAAATAAAACTCGAACCTTTCTCGGATTTCAACTATATCATAAACACTTGTAATAAAAAGTAGAGACTAAGTAAAGAAATCATACACCAGAGATTTACTTGGTTTGCAATCAGATGATTGCTAATCCAAGGAAAGTAAGCGCACTATGATCTCCTCTGGGCGGAGAAGCCTCTTTACAACGTTGACAGCACAAATGAAAAGAACACAACTGAAAGCACAGAAAGAATTTATTACAAGTGAGATGTTCTGACTGTGCAGATCAGTGCTATATTTATAGCACTGGTTGGGGCGCCCCGAATAGGTTCCGGGCGCCCAGGGGGGATAAAATTTTATCCCCCAACAATCAGATCGTGTTTGACGCGATCCTGGTCAAAATCCAGGTCCGGGCGCCCCGGAGGGCTCCGGGCGCCCCGGAGCCCAAAGTCAACAACGTTGACTTTTTTGCCTCCGGTTCAGCTCGTCTCGGTCCGGGTCTCGTTCGCTCCGGCTCCGCTAGCTTGGGTGATCTTGGCCATCCGGAATAGGGCTCACCCGAACCCAAGTTCCGGCCTTCTCCTCGAGCAGCCTTTCCTCCCGATTTCTCGTCCCTCGAACGCCGCGCACGTTCTTCTCGTCCACCGGTGTACTCTTCCGCGGTCACCTCGTCCCTCGGACGCACCGAGCCCGTCGGCTCTCTCCCCGTGCCGTCCTTCTCGTTAGCCGCGTCTTCCGCTCGACTTCCTGTGTTCCTAAGCTCCTGCACACTTAGACACAAAGGTTAAACAAACGCAGGACATAACTTAGCTTGTTTGATCACATCAAAACACCTTGGGGTTCCAACAATCTCCCCCTTTTTGATGTGAGCAACCCAAGTTAAGTTAGGGTAAACATATGCAATAAAAATAATTTATATTCAAATAAGTCTAAATATTTTTCAAATGAAAAATTATATTACCTCCCCCTAGACTTAACATACTTCTCCCCCTTTGATCACATAAAAATTGGGGTTATAAACAAGTCTAAGGTAAATTCAAACAAAAACTTTGAGTGTAAAATATTTAAAAATGTCTAAGTAAAGACACTCTTCAGAACTTTTCTTTCGAGAAAAATTTAAGTAAAATATTTTTCAGATAAAAACAGTCGTAAGTGTTAAAAAAAAAAAAATTAAGTTTGAAACTTATCTCAACATTCCCAAAAAAATTCTAAGTTAATATTCATAAGAAACAATTCTAAGTCAATTTTAAGAAAAATTATAAGACAATATTATCATAAAAAATTCTAAGATAATAAAAAATTTCTAAGCCAAATTTTTTTTTAAAAATATTTTCTAACACAAATTGAATAAATCTTTTAAAGCATTAAGTAATTTAAATTAATGCTTTTTCAGTTAGTCAATTAAACTTTTCATTTCGATACTTGGCTTCCAGGTCGTGGCGAGGCACTAGGCCTTCTTGGTTATTGGAGCAACAACCACTTCCTTAGACAAAGCCTCATAAAGAAATTAGTTGTTTAATTTCCTTGCTGAATATGCTAAGTCTGATTTTAATTTTAAATTAAACAGGTTTTTGGAACCCAGTAGAGGTTCCTACCTACAGGATTAACCAAGTATTTCCTAGGTACATAGATTTTTGATATATTTCTAGTTTGACTTTGATGAAATCTATAATACCAATTTAAACCTCTATAATTTCTAAAAGTAGAAATATTTGAACCATTAGATTTTTTCAATATTTTTATTTCTTCTTTTAGTTTTTCATTTTCAATTTTCAATTTTCAATTTTTCAAAATCCTCTATAAGACATGATTTTGCCAAAATTCTTTTTGTTTCTAGAATTTCATTTTCTAATTTGGTATTTTTATTTTTCTAATTTATACATGGATTTAGCCATTGCCTTAATACCAAAGTAAAGTTCATCAGGGGATAAGAGGCATACCTCACTTACCATATCAGACTTAAAGCCTGAATCTCCCCCTGCTTCGCTACTTCCATCTGAGGTCACTCCCCCTTCATCGATGCTGGGTTCTGATGTACTTTGTCCTTCGTAGCTTGTCATCAGTGCAATCCCCGCATATTCTTGAATCTCGGACTCAGATGAGGAAGTGTTGTCCCAAGTGGCTTTTAGGTTCTTGTGTTTCTTGGGTGTCTTCATTTTGTCCTTCTTTAGTTCTGGGCAATCCTCTCTTAAGTGTCCTTCCTTTTGACACATATATGCTTCTTGGTCTTCTTCGGAGTCTGACTCGGGTTCATCCTTCTTGGTTGCGTTCAGCGCCATTATCTGACTTGAGTCTTTTGTTGTAGCTGCACACCTGGTTTCATGTAACTCAAGAGTAGAAAACAACTCTTCTAAAGTACTTACCTCCAGGTCTTTTGAAATATAGTAGGTGTCGACGATTGATATTCACTCCGGAGTTCTGGGAAACGCGTTGAGTGCGTAGCGTATGCTGTCCCAATTTGTTACCATTTCTCCGAGGTTCTCGAGATCAGTAATCAGTTCTTTTACCTTTGCGCGTAGATTGGCTACCTTCTCACCTTTTTCCAGACGAATGTTCATCAACTTGTTCCGGAGGATGTCTCTTCTTGCGAGCTTCGCTTCAGATGTGCCTTCATGGAGTTCCAGGAACTTCTCCCAAAGTTCTTTAGCAGATGAATAGCTTCTGATGCGGTTGACCTCTTGAGGTAGTAACACACTCAGCAGGTGATATTCCGCACGGCAATTTGCTACAGATTCACTTTGCTCCTTTGTCCAATTGCTCTCTTCTTTTTCTTTTCCATCTTGATTCGTCGGAGCTAAAAAACCATACTTCATTATAAACCGAATTTCGAAATCAGTTCTTAGGAATACCTCCATACGACGCTTCCAGTCTGCGAAGTTCCCCTCGAATTTTGGTGGGACGATGCTTGGTCCGGCCATCTTGTTGCTTCGATCGGCGGTTAATTCTCCTGAAGCGCCTCGCTCTGATACCACTTGTAGGACCGTTGCGGCCGGCTAGGAGGGGGTTGGATATCCTGCAAACACAAAAAGACAAACCCTCCTCGAACTCTTTAAACTAACACTTGCATATATAACGTAAGCTGATAAATTAAAAGCATAAAGAAAAAGCGAGGCACAAAAGGTTTACTTGGTTACAACCGATGTGGTTGTTAATCCAAGGAAAGTAAGCGCACTATGATCTCCTCTGGGCGGAGAAGCCTCTTTACAACGTTGACAGCACAAATGAAAAGAACACAACTGAAAGCACAGAAAGAATTTATTACAAGTGAGATGTTCTGACTGTGCAGATCAGTGCTATATTTATAGCACTGGTCGGGGCGCCTCGAATGGGTTTCAGGCGCCCAAGGGGGATAAAATTTTATCCCCCAACGATCAGATCGCGTTTGACGCGATCCTGGTCAAAATCCAGGTCCGGGCGCCCGGAAGGGTTCCGGGCGCCTCGGAGGGCTCCGGGTGCCCCGGACTACTCCGGGCGCCCCGGAGCCCAAAGTCAACAAAGTTGACTTTTTCGCCTCCGGTTCAGCTCATCTCGGTCCGGGTCTCGTTTGCTCCGGCTCCGCTAGCTTGGGTGATCTCGGCCATCCGGAATAGGGCTCACCCGAACCCAAGTTCCGGCCTTCTGCTCGAGCAGCCTTCCTTCTCGGTTTCTCGTCCCTCGAACGCCGCGCACGTTCTTCTCGTCCACCGGTGTACTCTTCCATGGTCACCTCGTCCCTCGGACGCACCGAGCCCGTCGACTCTCTCCCCGTGCCGTCCTTCTCGCTAGCCGCGTCTTCCTCTCGACTTCCTGTGTTCCTAAGCTCCTGCACACTTAGACACAAGGGTTAAACAAACGCAGGACCTAACTTAGCTTGTTTGATCACATCAAAACACCTTGGGGTTCCAACACCTGCAAGCTAGCTATGAGGGTTTTATACTCCGCTTCGTTGTTTGTGGCTCTGTATTCCAGCCGGACGGCTAGATGCATCCGTTCTTCTTGTGGAGAGAGCAATAACACCCCAATTCCGCTTTCGAGCCGAGTGGACGACCCATCCACAAAAATTTTCCACATAGCTTCAGGCTCGGGCTTTTGCGCCTCGGTAACAAAATCTGCCAAGGACTACGCTTTTATCGCCGACCGGGGTTGATACTGAATATCAAACTCACTCAACTCCGTTGTCCACTTGATGAGCTGTCCGGACGCTTCTGGTTCAACAGCACTCTCCCCAATGGGCTATTCGTCCGGATGATGATTGTATGTGCTAGGAAATAAGGACGAAGTCTCCGAGCGGCGAGGACCAAAGCAAAAGCTAGCTTCTCGAGTCCGGTGTAGCGAGATTCAACATCTTTTAAAATATGGCTTAAGAAATACACAGGTTCTTCTCCGCTCGCCCTCACTAATGCCGAGCCCACTGCCTGCTCGGTTGAAGATAAATAGATACAAAGCGGCTCACCCATAGCTGGCTTGGCTAGCACGGGCAAAGAGTTCAGATATGCCTTCAATTCTTCAAATGCCCTATCGCATTCCTCGTCCCAATGGAACTTAGTAGCTTTGCGCAGGATTTTGATAAAAGGGAGGCTCCGGTCGGCGGTCTTGGAGATGAATCTGGACAACACAGTTATCCGACCGGTCAGGCGCTGTACTTCCCTTAGATTTCTTGGGGGCGGCATATCTTGCAGCGCTTTGACCTTGCTGGGATTTGCCTCTATGCCCCGCTCGGTCACTATATAACCCAAAAAATGCCCTCCTTTCACTCCGAACAGACATTTCTGAGGGTTGAGCTTGACTCCATACTTCCTCAGCGTTCGGAAGGTCTCCTCCATGTCCGCAAAAAGATTAGCTGCTCGGACAGACTTGATGAGAATATCATCCACGTATACTTCTAAGTTACGTCCAATCTGCTCCTTGAATACTTTATTCATCAAGCGCTGATAAGTTGCTCCTGTGTTCTTCAATCCGAACGGCATTACATTGTAGCAGTAAGTGTCGTCGGCTGTGACGAAGCTTACTTTCTCTTGATCCTCTCGGGCGAGCGGCACCTGGTGGTAACCTTGATAGGCGTCTAGCATGCATATTCACTCGCACCCAGCTATGCAGTCCACCAGTTGATCGATCCGAGGCAGAGGGTAGAAATCTTTTGGGCATGCTTTATTGAGGTCTCGAAAATCAATGCAAACCCTCCATTTGTTGCCCGGTTTGGAGACTAGCACCACGTTCGCCAACCAGCTCGGATACTGTACTTCACGTATGTGGCCGGCCTCCAGGAGTTTCTCGACCTCCGCTCGGATGATGGCGTTCTATTCGGCGCTGAAGTCGATCCCTCTTCTTTTGCTTCACCGGCCGAGCGTCCGGTCGGACGCGAAGCTCATGTTGTGCTATTCTTGGTGAAATTCTCGGCAACTCATGCGTCGACCAAACGAAAACGTCACAATTTTTCTGAAGACATTTGATTACCTCTTCTTTCTGGCTTGTCTCCAGATCGGTCGCGATGAAGGTGGTTGCTTCCGGTCGGGTCGGGTGGATTTGCACCTCTTCTTTTTCTTCATAAACCAAAGAGGGTGGTTTCTCGGTTATGGCGTTCACCTCAATCCGTGGCGTCTTCCGCGCGGAATTAGCTTTGGCTCGGACCATCTCGACGTAGCATCGCCGAGCTGCCAGTTGGTCTCCCCGTACTTCTCCAACTTTATCTTCGACCGGGAACTTGATTTTCTGGTAGAAGGTGGAGACAGCCGCTCGGAACTCACTGAGCGCCGGTCGCCCCAAGATAACGTTGTATGCTGAGGGAGAGTCAATCACGACGAAGTTTATCGTCCGCGTCCTTCTGAGCAGCTCTTCTCCCAGCGAAATAGCCAGTTGGACTTGTCCGACCGGCAGAACTTCATTGCCCGTAAACCCGTAGAGGGGGGTTGTCATGGGCAGCAGCTCGGCTCGATCGATTTACAGTTAGTCGAAAGCTTTTTTGAATATGATGTTGACCGAGCTGCCTGTATCAACGAAAATATGGTGAATAGTATAATTAGCTATTACCGCTTTGATGAGGAGGGCGTCATCATGTGGCACTTCGACTCCCTCCAAGTCCCTGGGCCCGAAGCTGATTTCGGGCCCGCTCGCCCGTTCTTGGCTACAGCCGACCGCATGAATCTGGAGCTGTCGGACACTCGCCTTCCTTGCTCTGTTGGAATCACCTCCGGTCGGCCCGCCAACGATGATGTTGATTTCGCCGCGGGACGTGTTGCTTCTATTTTCTTCTTCCTGGGCAGACGGCTTAGGTCGTTCCTTAGACACCCGAGGATTGTTCTCGTGCCTCTGAGGGTGATACCGCTCGGGAGACTGGCGTCGATTGGCTTCACGGTGTCGTTGTCGCCTGTCGGACGATGGCGATCGACGGTGGCCACCCCGGGGCACGGGGTGGGCGATCAGGGGAAGGCTCCGACAATCTCTTGTATTATGTGTGTCTGTCCGATGGAATGAGCAAAACATTGGGGTCCATACCTTCTTTTTAGGTTTGGGCCGCTCGGCAGATACTTCTTGAATGGCGTGGGATCTTGCATGTTGCTGGGGGCGGGCTGCTTCAGTTCGCGGTCCTCTGGGCGGCTGATGAGCAGTGTGCGGCTTCCGCTCGGCAGGGGGTGGACGCTTAGTTGGAGCTTCCTTCCTTCGGGCCGCCTGGGCTTCCTCCACATTGATGTATTCATTAGCCTGGTGTAACATATGATCGTAGTCTCGGGGCGGCTTTCGAATAAGTGAACGGAAGAAGTCACCGTCCACGAGGCCCTGTGTAAACGCATTCATCATCGTTTCTGAGGTGGCCGTTGGAATATCCATGGCCACTCGGTTGAACCGTTGGATGTAAGCCCTGATCGGCTCCCTGGGCTCTTGCTTAATGGCAAATAAGCTGACACTGGTCTTCTGATAGCGCCGACTGCTTGCGAAATGGTGGAGGAAGGCCGTGCGGAAGTCCTTGAAACTTGTGATGGATCCGTCCGGCAGCCTCCGGAACCACCGTTGCGCCGATCCCGAGAGAGTGGTAAGGAATATCCGACACTTTACTCCATCTGTGTATTGATGTAGGGTAGCTGTGTTGTCGAACTTACCCAGATGATCGTCCGGGTCGGTGGTTCCGTTGTATTCCCCGATCGCCGGGGGCACATAGTACTTTGGCAGAGGGTCCAGGAGGATGACCTCTGAAAATTGCCGGTTGATCCGCTCGGGGGAAGCGTCCGTTCGGGAAGCCTTGCCTTTCTTGTTGTCTTGCACGGGCGTCTCGTCGGATGAAGATCCTCGATCATGGTGACCTGTTGTGACTTCAGGAGGCGTACGGAATAGGGCCCGGTGAAAGGGAACTGTGGCAGGCGGTGCCTCCGCTCGGCCTGCCGACGCAGACGTTGCTTGTTGCTCCATCCGCTCGGCTTGTGCCTTCTGTTTCTGTTGTTCCACGAGCTTAGCCGCTCTTACCTCGATTAGAGCGTCGAGCTCCTCCTGGGAGAGCATGACGGCGTGCTGTCGTCCAGCTTCGTCCATCTCTTCTGCTCGGATGCAGGTGCGTTCCCACAGACAGCGCCAAATTGATCCTGTCTGAACACTAAATCGATGGACACGTGGCGCTATCTGAATCGATGACGTGGCTCTCTGACCGACCGTATGGAGCTCCGGTAAACCTGCAAAGAAGTCGGGCCGGGAAGGGGTTCCCGGCGACGACCCTCCGACGCTCAAATCAGGCAAGAGGAAACTAAGGAAGTGGCTTCGAAGATCTAAGATTGCGTACCTCCCGCGAAGTATGAGGACCCTTATATAGAGCTATGAGGAGGCTGATGCACACATACCGAGGTGAATACGTGTCCTCTTACCATACCTCAGTATGAGTTTGTCAGAGGAGCTTGCCTGACACCATACCGTTACAGTCCGAACACCTCTCTGATGGGACGACAGAACCTTCTGTCGTAAGATTTTGTGCATGGCTTGGTCTTCGACCATGCTGGTTGTCAGAAGGCGTTTCCCGATGTTTCCCTTGTCCTTTTGTCTCTTCTGTTCCTGCGTCGAGCGGCCGGCCACTCGGCAGCCCCTCGCATCCGACCGGACGTAGGTACGGATCTGCTCGGGAGATTCCAGGCCGTGTGCTCGGAAGAAACTATTCACGGCATTACTGCTTTATGCCTCGGCCGAGCGGGCTACCCGCTCGGCCCGGCGACCCTGTTCACCATGAGCGTCGGAGACCCGACTTCCCGTCGGGTTGTCTTTGCTTCTGCTTGTACCTCGTTTGGCAGGTCGGTCCCCCTTTTCCGGTCGGCCTTTTGAACCTTGACCTCCACGTGATGTTGACTTCCCTCCAGGCCCCGCCCAGAGGCAGGGCCATCCTGGGCGATTGCCCAGGGCCCCAACTTTGGGAGGGCCCATAAATATTAAATATTTATAATATATATATATATATATATATATATATTATTTTAAAAATTAAGTTTTATAATTTTTCACTGTTGCACCTTGTCTTTCGCAGCTGCACAACCTCAACTTCTTAGAGGGGCCCACAACTTTTAACTTTTAAATGATTATATATATATATATATATATATATATATAAATTGTTTTAAGAATTAGATTTGATAAACTGTTGTATGATTTTTGTTTGCTCTCTTTTCTACTAGCGACTCCATGAGACCGCGACGGCATCTCAGCGAGGCTGAGGCTGTGACTTTGCCACTTCTTTACACAGCTGCACCACCACCTCCGACACGTTGCTCCTGGAGGTTTTGAGCTTACGGTGCGGAGGTTTGCGAGTTGCGACGGTTGCGGACTGTCATCTACAGATCTACTCATCTTTTTCATCCACGTATAATTATTTTAATTGATTTAAATTATAGTTTTATTCAGTTTATTTAAATTATAGTTTTACAATTATTGTAATGAAAACATTTGGTGAAGTGATAATATTTGAAAATATATTTGATTTTTTGTTTGATTCGAAAACATTAAAATCATTAGATAATAATGAGTTGAGAAAATATTGTATTAACATCCACTTTTACGCATGAAAATTTATCAGATGTTGAGTTAGATGATTTGTTTACGGAATTAAAAATATTACAAGTAACTTTATCAAATGAGATAATGTCAGCAATTGATATTTTTAATTTTATGAAAAATATAGATTGTTATCCAAATGTTACAATTGCTTAGAAAATATTGTTAACTATGTCTGTTACCGTAAGATCAACTGAAAGGAGTTTCTCGAAATTAAAATTGTTAAGAATATACATGAGATCAATAATATCACAAAGAGATTGCATGGATTAACAATTTTATCTATTGAAAAAGAGATTTTAGAAAATCTTGAAATTAATAATATTATAGATGATTTTACATCTAGAAAAACTAAAAGAAGTCATTATAAATAATTTTTACTTTATGAAAAAAAATTAAGGGTCTATTTTGATTGTTTCGCCCCGGGCCTCCTGATTGTTAGGACCGGGGCTGCTTCCCTCCAAAGCGGTCCTCCGTCCTTACTGCCGGATCAATATATATATATATATATATAAAACGTAACGTGTAAAGAAAAAAAATGTAAAGTTAAATAAAAAAAAACAAGAGTGAAAAAAAACGTAAGATTCCAAGAGAAAAAAACGTAAAGTAAAATAAGTTTAAAAAAGAGAAAATATTACAGTAAAATAAAACATAATGTAAAAAGAAAAAAATTTGTAAAAGTTAAAAAAAACATAAATTTTAATAATAATAATAATAATAATAATAATAATAATATTTGATTTGGTAACGAAGGATAATACAATAAAATATTAAACTAGATTATATATTAAAATCTTTAAATAAATAAGTTTTTATTACATTACCTACGTTTAGGGATATAAATGAATTAAGCCGCTCATGAGTTATTCGAAATTCGATTTAATAAAAACTCGTTTGAACTCGTTTAATGAGGTTCGTTAAGATAAAGAAACCAAGCTTAAGCTTCATAATACTTGGCTCGTTAGCTCGTGAACATGTTCGTTAGTAAGCTCATGAATAAATTTTTAAATAAAAAAATAATAGTTTTGACTATACTTATAAAAAAAATATAGATAAATATATTAAATTTATTTATTAGAATAAAATTATAAATTTAAATAAGAATATTATAATTTTCGTTAAATATATAATTTAGTTTTTATTAAATATTTAAATTTATAATTTATATTTATTAAGTTCGTTTAGGTTCGATAAAAGCTCGAATAAGTTAGTGATTTATGAATATATTCGTTAAATAAAGCTCAAGCCCGGTTCGATTATAAACGAGTCAAACTCAAATATTTAAGAGTTCGGCTTGGCTCAGCTCAATTACACCCCTACCTAGGTCGAACCAAATAACATTATGTTATATTTTATTTCCCATAACTTTGATTATGTGATTATCAGATAATCACATAACCAAGGTTATACACGTTGACTTGAGCAAACACACAAGAGTTTATCTCAACTTACCTGTCAAACATGGACTTTCACTTGTCTTGCTTAACATCTAATTAATCTGACCGACTAAGACTTTCTTATAACACTAAGTTAGTATAAAGAGATATAGTAAAGTAAAACAGAGTTAGCAGTTGATACGGAGATGATAAGGGGGGTAGAGAAGAAATAAGGGGAAAGAAGGAGCGTATTTAGGTATTTTCGCTAACTAGGGCTTTAAAGGGGGAATACTGTAGCATGCAGAAGGGGGAGGGGTTTTTGGTTCGTGTTTTCGCCGCCGCCAACTCCTCCTTCGTCCTCATGCTTCTCACCGGAGACGACGCCATGGCCGGCCGCCACACCTCCTCTCTTCCTCTCCCTGCTTACACGCGCCGTCACCTTCTCCTCTCTCCCTCTGCTCCTCACGTCGCCACCGCCGGAAAGGCCGGTGCTCCTCTCTCCCCATCCGCCTCGCGACACCGGTGACGACCGACCACCGTTCCTCTCCCACTCCTCCTCCCGTAGTCGCCGTGAACCGAAAGAAAAGGGGGCTCGTTCGTGCATGGGAGGCCGCCGCCAGAGAAGCCAAAGGAAGGGGCCTTTTCTCCTGCCGGGTTCCTCGCCGGCGCCGACGACGGCTACCGACTGTCACTTCTTCTCCTCCCCTTCTCCCCCTCGTGCTCAACTCCTCGCCGTCGAGACCGTCTACCACCCTTCTCCTCCCCGTGACGTGGCAGCCGCTGGACCGGTCATGGCTCCTCTCCAGCTGTTCCTTGCGACGCCATCATCAGATAGTTCACAACCGTTCCTCTCCTCCGCCTCCTCTCTTCTCTCAGCTAGCACCACCGCTGGGCAGATCACTGCCCTTCTCCGTTTCCTCCTCGCTACGTCGTCGCCGGGCAGACCACTGCCTCTTTCCGCACCGACGCCATTGTGAACACTACTGTTGATGCCAGCAGCCACTGCCCTCTTCCTCGTCTTCACATGGCGACCACCGGCTCGGGTCGTCACCCTCCTTCATTTCCCAGTGCACCCTAGCAGCAGCCGTCGGCTGATCCATGGCTTCGTTGACGGTACAACGGTTGTCATGCTCCGATCCACACTGTCGTACAATTTTGACGTCGATCCGGTATCCGATCCACGCCGTCGTGCGTTTTCGGCACTAGTCGAGCCTTTGAGCCATCATCGTATTTCGTCCTTCGGGAGGTGGTTGTGTTTCGACTCGTGTGCTTATGTTGTATTCTTGTCTGTGTACTGATGTTGTATCTCGGCTAGCGTGCCGGTAGTTTATCCCGGCCTGCGTGCCGGTGTCTTAGCCCGGTCTGCGTACCGGTACCTTGTCCCGGCCTGCGTGCCGGTGCCCTAGCCCGGCCTGCGTGTCGGTGCTTTATCCCGGTCTGCGTGCCGGCGCCCTATCCCGGTCTGCATGCCGGTATTATATCTCGATCTGCAGCTCGTCTTCCGGGTCAGTGCATCATTTAGTCTCCCGTCGTCAGATCCAGCTCTCCATCCTGTTCAGAGTCAGCCACTCTTCCAGGTCGCGACAACTCGAGCCGCGTCCCATCTGAGGGCGCCCCCCTGGGCCAGGGTACGTTCCTCGTTCATATTTCATATGCATATTTCATTATTTTATGGCTTAGTCTTGTACTCATATATTCGTTGGATCTGCCTCGAGTATCGGGGTACCGGGGGCCGGGTCAACCTGGTCACTGGCTGCAGGGTAGCGTTGACCAGAGGACTTTTGAAGACTTGGTCAACACGGGAGCCATCTCAGCACACCCCCCTCCGGGACGTCGCGATTCAGTCAACATTCTTGCCACCTCACCCGACGGTCCGTCTGACTCAGCTTCCTGACGGGATAAATTTGGCGCCGTCTGTGGGAACACAACAACCTGTTCCGGAACGTGAAGATGGACGACGTCGGGAGGTTCTCTGCCATTATCACAATCCCGGAGTATCTTGACGCATATATTATATTCTATCCTCACTCCACGGGTATTCGGGAGTCGAGGAATTGAGCGGAGCTTCAGCTGGCAGACAGGTTAGTTTTTCCATTACGTTTTTTCCCTAACTCCATGGGTATTCGGGAGTTAAGGGACTGAGACAAACCCTTAGCCGGTTGGCAAGGCTCCCCGATCAGGCTAGAGCCTTCGATTTCTGGTCGGACACTAGGGGCCCAGCTCCCCGTTCATACACTTGGGACACAGCTCCCTGCTCATACGCTAGGGGCACAACTCCCCACTCATACACTAGGGCACAGCTCCCCGATCATTGACTTGCAGTACCACTTCCTGATCAGGATCTAAGGGCCTCGCTCTTCGATAAAAGAGCTAGGGACCTTACTCTCCAATCAGGGACCAGGGATTCAGTTCCCCGATCAGGCTCTGCTTCCTTTAACCACGGTGCTCTGCTTACTTATACTTTTATGAAATCTGCTCCCCTATATTACCATGGGTTTCATTCTCTTTGACGGTCGGGGCTCATATTATCATCTTCTCCCCTCGCTCCACGGGTATTCGGGAGTTGAGGGATCGAGACAGATCCGCAGTCGGTTGGCACCACACCGCTGTCAGGTATGACATAAGCTTTATTTCCTCATGCTGCTACATGCTTCGCTTTTACTAGCTTCAAAGCTTATCCTTCCCCGTTCGGGGTTGAGTGGTTTTCACTAGTCTCAGACCAGCTTATTGGATTTCATATTTCCCTCGTTCGGGGTTGAGCGATTGCCACTGGTCTCAGACCAGCTTATTGGATTTCTTATCTCCCCCGTTCGGGGTCGAGTTATCGTCACCGGTCTCGGACCGGAGTATCATTACTGATCTCGGACCAGCGCCATCGCCACCGGTCTCGGACCGGAGTATCATTACTGGTCTCGGACCAGCGCCATCGCCACCGGTCTCGGACTGGAGTATCATTACTATAGGACCGTTGGGCCGGCTAGAAGGGTTGGTAAATAACCTGTCAATTAAAAACAAACAACCCTTCCTCGAACGATTAAGCTAACACTTGTAAAATGAATTAAGCAGATAAATAAAAGCATAAAAGAAAAGACGAGGCACCAGATGTTTACTTGGTTAGAACCGATGTGGTTGTTAATCCAAGGAAGATTAAGCTCAAAAACTCCTTCAGGCGGAGAAGCCTCTTACAGCGTTTAGGCACAGAAAACAGAAGTTTAACTACAACTAAAGCATACAAGTGTTTGGAAATAGAATGATCGTGATTGTTGAAAAACTTCTGGACCAAGGCTATATTTATAGCCTTGGTCGAGGCGCCTGGAAGGGTTCCGGGCGCCCTGGGTGGATAAAATTTATCCCCCAATGGTTGGATCGAGTCAAAGCTCGATCCTGTGAAAGTCACTCCGGGCGCCCGGAAGGGTTCCGAGCTAAAAGTCAACCCAGTTGACTGTTGGTCCGTGCTCTCTTCTCCGGTTCAGCTCACCTCTGCCGGGTCCTCCGCTTGCTTGGGTGATCTCGACATCCGAATAGGGCTCACCCAAACCCATCTTCTGTCTCTCGAGCGTGCTTTCCTCCGACTTCTCGTCCCTCGGAATTGTGCATGTCCTTCTCGTCCACCAACGTACTCATCCACCCTCGGTCGCACCCGTGCCGACCTTCGCGCTAGCTGCGTCTCTTGCTCTCAGCAATCTTCCCCCGGCTTTCGTACCTCGGAAACCACGCACTTCCTTCTCATCCGCGTGTACTCTTCCACATGCGTCCCGCACCAACACATCCTTCTCGCTAGCTGCGTCTTCCGCTCGAGTACCTGTGCTCCTAAGCTCCTGCACACTTAGACACAAGGTTAGAAACAATGCAGGACCTAACTTAACTTGTTGATCACACCAAAACAACCTTGGGGTTCCAACAATCTCCTCCTTTTTGGTGTGATCAACCCAAGTTAAGCTAGGGTCAAAAATAGATATGAAATTAAACAATTTATTGCAATAATGTGCAACAAGATAGAAAAAATTAATTTGTACCTCCTCCTAGACTTATACTTTCCTTCTCCCCCTTTGATCACAATAAAATGGGGTTTAAAATTCTAAGGGTTTAAAGACTTAGAAAATTTTGAAAAGTTATCTGTTAAAATATTTCTAAGTCAACAATAGCTTTTTGAAAAGCTTCTAAGTTAAAAAAAACTTTCTAAGCCCAAAAGACTTTTATGCAAGAAAATTTAAACATTTAAAAAAAAATTCTATGCATTTATTTATTTATTTAGTTCTTAATTCTATTTATCAGAAAGTTTTAAATTTCCATTTTAACTTATCATAATTCCTTAAATCAATCTTTTTCAGATTTAAAACCGCAAGTATTAAACATGTAAAAATTTGTATCATGTTAATTTCTATTTTTTGAATTTCTACTTCACAAAAATATTTGAATAGCATAAATTTTAACTTGATAAACTTTTTTGACAATATAAGAAGTTCTTTCGGAAATGTGCAAAATTCGTTCGAAAGACTATTTTATGATTTGCAAGAATTTGACGACAAAAATTCTAACTTGCAAAAATCTTTTAACAGTCGATCTCTTAATCCGAAAAATTCTTTCGATGACATATTTGGAAATAAATCTTTTGATAAAGTACTTAATTCGCAAGAATCTAGTTTGCAAGATTTGTTATACAAAAGTTTTTCTGAACCGAAAATCTCTTTTGATGAATCAATTTCTAATTCGAAAAAATCTTTAGGCAGCTTTTCGACTGGTTTAACCAATTGATTAGAAGATGGAGACCATACCTGACTTACCTTTTAGGCCGTTGATTCTCCCCCTGTCAAGTTGCTTTCTTCTGACAACTCTCTCTCTTCATCGGTCTCGGGATGTACTTCGGCTGTTGGGGCTGTCTTGGTAATTTCTTCCGTCTCGAATTCTTCTGATGACGACTCGATGTCTATTGAGGAGACGACTTCAACCGGTTCTTCGTAGAGCATTAAGAACTTTTCCCAAAGTTCTTTCGCGCTTTTATACTCTCCGACTCTGTCGAAATCTTTAGTTGGTATTGCGCTTAGAATGTGAAACTCTGCCCGAGCATTCGCCATGGACTCTTCACGTTGCTTCTCGTTCCAGAGGCGTATGCCGATTTTCTCTCCGTTCGTGTCTTTCGGTGCTTCATAACCTGTTTTCATTATTAGAGAAATACCAATATCAGAGTTAAGAAATACCTTCATTTGTTGCTTCCATGAAGAAAGCTCCCCCTCGAATGCTGGTGGGTAGTCGTTAGCTCCGGCCATTGTTGCTTCAGACGGCGGTTAGTCCTTCTGAGGCGTCTCGGCTCTGATACCACTTGTAGGACTGTTGGGCCGGCTAGAAGGGTTGGTAAATAACCTGTCAATTAAAAATAAACAACCCTTCCTTGAACGATTAAGCTAACACTTGTAAAATGAATTAAGCAGATAAATAAAAGCATAAAAGAAAAGATGAGGCACCAGATGTTTACTTGGTTACAACCGATGTGGTTATTAATCCAAGGAAGATTAAGCTCAAAAACTCCTTCAGGTGGAGAAGCCTCTTACAGCGTTTAGGCACAGAAAACAGAAGCTTAACTACAACTAAAGCATACAAGTGTTTGGAAATAAAATGATCGTGATTGTTGAAAAGCTTCTGGACCAAGGTTATATTTATAGCCTTGGTCAAGGCGCCTGGAAGGGTTCCAGGCGCCCTGGGGGGATAAAATTTATCCCCCAACGGTTGGATCGAGTCAAAGCTCGATCCTGTGAAAAAGTCACTTCCAGGCGCCCCGGACAATTCCGGGCGCCCCGGACAGCTCCGGGCACCCCGGACAGTTCCGGGCGCCCCGGAGCTAAAAGTCAACCCAGTTGACTTTTGGTCCGTGTTCTCTTCTCCGGTTCAGCTCGCCTCTGGTTCGGGTCTTTCTGCTCCGGCTCCGCTTGCTTGGGTGATCTCTGACATCCGGAATAGGGCTCACCCGAACCCATCTTCCGGTCTTCTCGAGCATGCTTCCCTCCGGCTTCTCGTCCCTCGGAATTGCCGTGTGTCCCTTCTCGTCCACCAGCGTACTCATCCGCAGACTTCGTCCCTCGGTCGCACCCCATGCCGACCTTCGCGC
This sequence comes from Zingiber officinale, assembly GCF_018446385.1. Lineage (NCBI taxonomy): Eukaryota > Viridiplantae > Streptophyta > Magnoliopsida > Zingiberales > Zingiberaceae > Zingiber > Zingiber officinale. Next base: position 142,669,805 of record NC_055997.1, read on the forward strand.
TAGCTGCGTCTCTTGCTCTCCGAGCAATCTTCCGCTCCGGCTTTCGTACCTCGGAACCACCGCGCGCACTTCCTTCTCGTCAGCCGGTGTACTCTTCCGCAGCACCTCGTCCCTCGGACGCACCACGTGTCGTCCTTCTCGCTAGCTGCGTCTTCCGCTCGAGTACCTGTGCTCCTAAGCTCCTGCACACTTAGAAACAAGGTTAGAAACAACGCAGGACCTAACTTAACTTATTGATCACACCAAAACAACCTTGGGGTTCCAACAATTACTGGTCTCGGACCAGCGCCATCGCCACCGGTCTTGGACCGGAGTATCATTACTGGTCTCGGACCAACGCCATCGCCACCGGTCTCAGACCGGAGTATCATTACTGGTCTCGGACCAGTGCCATCGCCACTGGCCTCGGATCGGAGTATCCCAGACTCTCGCCTCAGTGCGAGTTATAAGTGAGCTCTGCTCTCACACCCAACGACCTTTCAGGTCGGCTCCTATGCGAGAATCAAAAGTGAGCCCTGTGCCCACGCCCAACGACATTTTAGGTCGGTTGTCCCAGACTCTCGCCTCAGTACGAGTTATAAGTGAGCTCTGCTCTCACGCCCAACGACCTTTCAGGTCGGCTCCCATGCGAGAATTAAAAGTGAGCTCTGTTCTCACGCCCAACGACCTTTCAGGTCGGTAGCCCCAGACTCTCGCCTCAGTGCGAGTTATAAGTGAGCTCTGCTCTCACGACCAACGACCTTTCATGTCGGCTCCCATGCGAGAATTAAAAGTGAGCTCTGTTCTCACGCCCAACGACCTTTCAGGTCGGTAGTCCCAGACTTCTAACGGTCATGGCTCAGATTATTCTCTTCTCCCCTTGCTCTCCGGGTATTTAGGAGTTGAGGGACCGAGACGAATCCTCAGTCGGTTGACATCACTTTGTGATCAGGTATGATAAAGGTTCTGTCCCCTTATATTGCTACAGGTTTCGTTTCTATGGGCTTCAAGGCTTATCCTCACCCGTTCGGGGTTGAGCTATTACCACCAGTCTCGGACCAGAGTATTACTACCGGTCTCGGATCAGAGTATCATTAACGATCTCTCGGTCAGGCGGTCAGACCAATTCCCAGTCAGTCTTCCAGACAAATTCTCGGTCGCGCTTTCAGACAAATTCCCGGTCAGGCTTTCAGACAAATTCCCGATCGGGCTATCAGACAAATTCCCGGTCGGGCTTCTAGACCAAGTCCTGGTCAGACCTTCAGATCAATTCCTGGTCAGGCCTCCAAACTGCTTCTTTGTCAGGCCCTCAGATTGTTTCTCGGTCAAGTCTCCAGATCGAGTATTGGTCAGGCCTCTAAAGCACCTCCCGGTCGGGGTCCCTGACTCTCGCCCCGGTGCGAGTTATAAGTGAACTATGCTCTCACGCCTTCAGACTCTCGCCCCAGTGCGAGTTATAAGTGAGTTCTGCTCTCACGCCCAACGACCTTTCGGTCGGCACTCATCGCTCTGCTCGCAGCTTTGCCTGACACTCACCGCACTCGCTCTGCTCACTTGCCGCTCTGCCCGGCACCCATTATACTCACTCTGCTCGCTGCTCTGCACGACACTCGGCTCCCACGTTCCGCTCATCGCTGTTGCTCAGTCGGCATTCATCGCTTCACTCATCACTCTGCTCGGCACTCATTGTACACACTTCGCCGCTCTGCTCGGGACTCATCCTTAACGCTTCGCTTACCGCTGTAGCTCGGTCAGCACTCACCGCTCACTCGCCATTCTGCCCGACACCCATCCCACGTGATTCACTCGTCGCTCTGCTCGGCACTTTTCGTTCACGTCTAGCTCATCGCTGTTGTTTGGCCGTTGGCTCGACTACTCACTGGTATCGCTCGGCTACTCGGTTTACGTTGATCGACCTATCACTTAAGGGCTTCCTCGGTTATGCACTTGACTTCGCTTGCCCTCGCTCGCCCATTCTTAGTTCGCTCAGTCGACACTCGCTCGGTCGGCACTCACTCGATCGGCACGTTCCCGGTCGCACTTACGGCTTTTACTCGTCCTGGTCACGATTTATTTGTACGACATTTTCTCGGTCGCACATTCAACATCACTCGTCCATCGCCTTTCGCCTCACTCAGCAATCGCTCGATCGCTCTGCTCGGCCTCGTCTGAGCGTCTCCCCTCGAGATCCGATCGATCGTTGGCTTGTTATCGCTCGATTTCTCGCTTGGCACTACAACATACATAGCTTTTCGCAGCGCGCATTGCGCACTGCACGATATGACTATGCATTCAGTAGCGATTCTGTTTTTTGTTCGGATGGGTCTAGTCAGTCGGACTTGCGCCTCCTTCGACTAGACTTGAGGGGGAGGCTTGTGATACGGAGATGATAAGGGGGGTAGAGAAGAAATAAGGGGAAAGAAGGAGGGTATTTAGGTCTTTTCGCTAACTAGGGCTTTAAAGGGGGAATACTGTAGCATGCAGAAGGGGGAGGGGTTTTTGGTTCGTGTTTTCGCCGCCTCCAACTCCTCCTTCGTCCTCATGCTTCTCACCGGAGACGACGCCATGGCCGGCCGCCACACCTCCTCTCTTCCTCTCCCTGCTTACACGCGCCGTCACCTTCTCCTCTCTCCCTCTGCTCCTCACGTCGCCACCGCCGGAAAGGCCGGTGCTCCTCTCTCCCCATCCGCCTCGCGACACCGGTGACGACCGACCACCGTTCCTCTCCCACTCCTCCTCCCGTAGTCGCCGTGAACCGAAAGAAAAGGGGGTTCGTTCGTGCATGGGAGGCCGCCGCCAGAGAAGCCAAAGGAAGGGGCCTTTTCTCCTGCCGGGTTCCTCGCCGGTGCCGACGATGGCTACCGACTGTCACTTCTTCTCCTCCCCTTCTCCCCCTCGTGCTTAACTCCTCGCCGTCGAGACCGTCTACCACCCTTCTCCTCCCCGCGACGTGGCAGCCGCCGGACCGGTCATGGCTCCTCTCCAGCTGTTCCTTGCGACGCCATCATCAGATAGTTCACAGCCGTTCCTCTCCTCCGCCTCCTCTTTTCTCTCAGCTAGCACCACCGCCGGGCAGATCACTGCCCTTCTCCGTTTCCCCCTCGCTACGTCGTCGCCGGGCAGACCACTGGCTCTTTTCCGCACCGACGCCATTGTGAGCACTACTGTTGACGCCAGCAGCCACTGCCCTCTTCCTCGTCTTCACATGGTGACCACCGGCTCCGAGCACCCACAGTTGGCTCGGGTCGTCGCCCTCCTTCATTTCCCAGTGCACCCTAGCAGCAGTCGTCGGCAGATCCATGGCTTCGTTGACGGTACAACGGTTGTCATGCTCCGATCCACACTGTCGTACAATTTTGACGTCGATCCGGTATCCGATCCACGCGCCGTCGTGCGTTTTCGGCACTGGTCGAGCCTTCGAGCCATCATCGTATTTCGTCCTTCGGGAGGTGGTTGTGTTTCGACTTGTGTGCTTATGTTGTATTCTTGTCTGTGTACTGATGTTGTATCTCGGCTAGCGTGCCGGTAGTTTATCCCGGCCTGTGTGTCGGTGTCTTAGCCCGGTCTGCGTACCGGTACCTTGTCCCGGCCTGCGTGTCGGTGTCTTAGCCCGGTCTGCGTACCGGTGCCTTGTCCCGGCCTACGTGCTGGTGCCTTATCCCGGTCTGCGTACCGGTGCCTTGTCCGGCCTACGTGCCGGTGCCTTATCCCGGTCTGCGTACCGATGCCTTGTCCCGGCCTGTGTGCCGGTGCCTTATCCCGGTCTGCGTACCAGTGCCTTGTCCCGGCCTGTGTGCTGGCATCTCATCCCGGTCTGCTTGCCGGTCTCTTATCCCGGTCCGCGTACCGAGCTCGTGTCCCGGTCTGCGTACCGGTATTATATCCCGATCTGCAGCTCATCTTCCGGGTCCGTGCCACATTCTGCTTCTCGTCGTCAGATTCAGCTCTCTAGCTTGATTGGAGTCATCTACCCTTCCGAGTCGCGACAACTCGAGCCGCGTCCCATCCGAGGGCGCCCCCCTAGGCCAGGCCAGGGTACGTTCCTCGTTCATATTCCATATACATTTTCATTATTTTATGGCTTAATCTGTACTCATATATTTGTTGGATCTGCCTCGAGTATCGGGGTACCGTGGGTCGGGTCAACCCAGTCACTAGCCGCAGGTATTATTGACCAGAGGACTTTTGGAGACTTGGTCAACACGGGAGCCATCTCAGCACACCCCCCTCCGGGACGTCGCGACTTCGTCAACATTCTCGTCACCTCACCCGACGATCCGTCTGACTCAGCTTCCGGACGGGATCAGCAGTATTCAAGATTTGTTAGTTCGGTCAACTGCAAGCGATTGATCGAAAATTTATCGGTCACTTTTCCAAAAGTTTCCATTACCTAGGATTACCTTCCCTAGAGGTTTTTTTTTTTTTTGCCAAAATTGGTCACCTTAATTTGCTTGGGCTTACTAGTAACTTGGTAGATTACTCACCCTTTCTTAATCTCCAATTATGACTTCTTATTTGCCTAATTTTAATTAGGACTTTTCTTTATCTAATCATAATTAAAATTTTCTTTTAGCTAATTGTAGTTAACAAATTTCTTTATTTAACTGTAGTTAAGATTCTAATTATAATTAGGACTTTCATTTAAAATTAATCACTCGTAGACTTCTTATCTTACTAATCTCTATTAATATATTATTAAATATATATCAAAACTCTGAACATCGATTGCTCTCACAATAATAACTACACAGAAACAAAAAATTATACACAAACAAAAAATTATACATAAAACAAAATTAATAAATTATTATAACGATCATGATACAACAACTAAAAGTACCTATTATAATAAGTATTTAATAGTTACAACCTTTATGACTGCACCACACGTGGGCCAGTTTACCCTATTAATTAAAGTTAATATGGTCAAGTGTTAGGTAACTCTGTTGGTTGGATGCAGAAGATTAACCTTGGCAATACCAATTTACACCGTGCACTGTCTACGCCTTAGGGAATCTAGGTGGGCAAATAATGACAGGAACTGACCCACGTCTGACCTAAATCGAATTAACGGTTTTGAAAACAGAATGAATCAATTCTTCTGCCATTGTAACTCCTCTATGCTGGGGTTGTTTGTTTGCACTGTGCTCCATGCCTTCTCTTTGTCACTACACTACACTTTCAAACCTAAAAAAGCATCCGGAAACAGAAGCAAACTTCGCAGCAAGGAAATAGATCAGGACTCGACTAACTGACTTGGTAAATCGATAGATTAAAACAACTTACGTCTCGTATGTATTTCTAATGTAGGTCTCTAGTTTCGACGACTCTAGGTTTAGACCTTGCGAACATTCACTAATCACTCAAATCTGTCTGGTATAGATAACCTAAGTATTAGGATCATCAACTCCCCCGACAGACAAAAACTAAAGAAGAGTCCCAACACAATGATTTTCCTTCCTTGGAAAATGAGCAAACTTTTAAATGATTTGAATGCAAGAGAACTACTGTTCCTCATTCATTCCTATTCCATCCATGGTTTAAGTGACTAGCTCCAAAGTCCAAACTCACCGTTGTATTTAATCATGGAACTAGCAATTGAAGAGGTCCACTTACAGCACTGATCCAGAGAAAGTAACCTAACAGCCATACAAGAATCCTGTACCACCAGACAAACCCTTCCCTGTCTCAAAACCTAACCATGTTTTGAAAACCAAGTTTGAATTTGATCGTATCGCCCTTGGCTCGTGATTTAGCAAAGTCGTCAAATAGGGCTAGCATATCGACCCTGAACTAGACTACTACTCGTTGTTTTGATAAATTTAGCGTATAAATTATCGATTGGTGGTATGTTATTAGTTGATTTTAAACGACACGAGTGTACAAACACACTCTCGGGCGTGCTACTTTGAGTGTAGAAGGGATGGCATCCTAACTAGTGCTTAGGACTCGATTGAGTTCGAGTGGGAGTTTTGGGTTTAGGGTCATCAACGGTCAGCCCTAGCTAGCTCACTGGGCCCCACCGCCAACACGCTTTTTCCCTCAAATGCGAGTAATGAGATTTGATTAAAGAAGAGCTGAAGAAGGAAATAAAGAACGCCATACTTACTCACTGCTCTCTCCCACTTCCTTCTTCTCTCCCATCTCGAGCATCCCCATGGCCGACCGAGAGACTCCGCCGCCGCCGATCGACTTCATTAAGGCGGCCACTGTCGACTCTTTCTGCGAGCTACCATTCCTCTGCGCCTCCGCGCCGGAGCATCATAATTCGACGAGCCCTGCCGCCGGCGCCGTGCGGCTCTTCGGCATCGATGTCCACTCCGGCTGCGAGGAGAACGCGCGCAGGTTCGGGTGCCACTACTGCGGCCGCATGTTCCCCACGTCGCAGGCGCTCGGCGGCCACCAGAACGCACACAAGCGCGAGCGCCAGCACGGCAAGATCACTCACCTCCACTCCGCCGCCATGGCCGTCGCCGCCGCGGAGCACCATCTCCGCCGCCACCCCGCAGCCGCCTTCTCCCCCGCGACCCACCTCAACTACCCGCCCGCTCGCAGCCACCTCGGCACATCCGCCCGCTTCCAGTACCACCACCCTTCTCCATCGCCTTCGCGCCACCCGTCACCTCCATGGACAGATGGCAGTCGCATCCCCCACCGCACATCGGCAACAACGGCGGCGGCGCTGCCGGGGAAGTGGAAAGCCCCGACCCTGCAACCTCTTTTCAGGCCGGCCGAAGGAGGCGCCAATGGCCGCGCTGGTTCCTCATCTTCTTCCTTTTAAGTCTGGATTTGCATTTGTAAGTTACTCCATTAATTAATTAACATGATCTGATCATAACAGAGCTAGTTCTTAAATTAGCATTTCTTTGCCTTTTTTTTTTATCTTCACATATATCAATTAACCAATTATTTGACGCGTGATTATTAAAATCAGAATAATTTATCAAAACTTTAATTGCTATCTGCAAAGTCCATATTAAATTACGTGGTCCCATGCATGCCAAGGAGAATTAACTTTTTTATTTATTAAGAGACATTTTAATTATAATCAAGGTTTAAGACTAATTGCGTGGTGAAGTTATTAATTAATTCTTTGTTCATAAAATCAACCTCCACATATATACAATTAATGCTCAAGCAATTAGTTGTAAATGAGAAATTGTGGATCCGAATTGAATTGGAAGAACTCATTGATCAATGAGCTAGTTCACAGTCAATCCGTTTGGAGTTTAAATTTGAGCTTCATCTTATGAACATAAGAACACAAAGTTTCAGTAATAGATTTGAACATACACTTTAGACTATGCAAAAAGAGAAGAAGGAGATCTATATATGAGGTATCACAAATGTTTTTGGATCATTTCACGAACCTCGTCCAAGACGAGCCATGCTTTATGTCCTCCGATCACCTCGGCTTTCCATTCTCCATCCTTCCAGAGCTGCATTCTCCACCATATTCAATTATCTCTTTAGACGAAACAATTCAGGAAGGGAACTAAGATAGAACAAGAAATGCTCATATTCACCTGAATAGTTGGCATTTTCTAGAGAGGAGTAGCCCGAGAAGCATCGGTCGATCGAAGCAATGCAGACACAGAGAAAATAAGTCCTTGTTCAACTAGCATAAACCAACTACGAACTAATAAAGAGGTTTTAAATGAACTCACTGAGATGTTCCCTCGCTTAACCAGTGCTTGAGGAACTTTATTGACATCCACAAAGTAGAACTTAACTCTGTCAATGTCAAAATTCGAATTACAATCACCATTTTCATTCATCAATATAATGCACAATGTTTAGAGCATCATCCAAAGGTTTTCTCAATCTTCGGCGATGTTACGTTACGAAGTTTCAATAAATTGACAAGTTTATAATGATCATTGATGTGAATTGGAGTGCTGCAGCTAGAAATTGAAACTATACCCTGTCTGTGTCCCCAAATTATTAAAAATTGGGGTGAATTGTCAAGTTTATAATGATCAATTGAAGTGTGTAAACTTCAACTCAACTTTTCTAGGGTTCATCTTAGCTGATGGAATTGGAGAGCTGCAGCTAGAAATTGAAACTAACAACAACAAAGTTCTGCAATTTTACAATCCAGAAATCATATCTATTATATATAACAATGAAAAAGATTGTATTTTACCTTGGATGGTATTCCGCAGCAAGCTTTTCGAGCTTTGGTTTGAGATAAATGCATTTGCGACACCAAGTAGCCATCCTGATGCAGAACATTGATTAATGGTGCAAATCACAAGATTACTTAAATTGGAAACGGAATAACCCGCAAATTGATGATTTTCGCATCAAGAATAGGGTAAACATGAACTAGGTTATTTAACGTGAGATGGGTACTAACCAATCAACGATGACGACTTGAGAAATCTCCTGCGAAGCCGCAAGGATCCGATCGAAGTCCTCCATAGTCGCGATTGCTTCCATCTCGATCGACGTCGGCCGGGACGCGCTCTGCCAGAAAGGTCCCGCCTTCACCTCCCCTCTCGACCTCGCCCGTCTCCCACGCCCCGGCCGCGAGGAATCGACGCCTCCGCCGCAGATGGCCACCGAGGAGCAGGCTCCGCCGCTGCTTAAAGGGGGCGTTCCCAGTTCCCGGTGGCACAACTCTCGGTAGAGCAGACAAGAAGTCGGGGCCAGAGCCGCCATCTTTTGGCCACGGGGAGAAGATCCGATCGGAGGAGAGACGAAGCGGAAGCGTGGAAAGGAAGACGGGAGATGAGGCGGCGGCGGCGGCGGCGGCGATCTGGTTGCGTGAATGGATAGAACTCGGCAAATGGCTGCCACTGGCACTTCGTGCCTGTTGGTTTATGATGACGTCACTTACGGAGGAGTGGAACTGTGGAAAAGGCTTATCTTGAAGAGGGCAAAAAGCAGGTAGAAGTGGGACCCAGAGAACGAAAAGAAAGAGATGGCAATGTGGCACCCCCACCCCGAACTTTACAAAATTATTAATTATGATTTTTTTAATAATATCGAATTACTTGTAATTTACCCATCTAAATTATCACTTGAAAACACATGTGAAATGAAATATATATTTTTTTCACTAAATTTAATTAGTGCTTAGAGTAACTATGTTTTTTCAAAGCGTGCATTGCTTGTCGTGTTACGTCGCACCAATGCCTTCCTACGCGAAGTAATCTCCCTAATGCTCTTGCTGAAGTCCGGCCGCTCAGGCTTTTCCTCGGCCTGGACGTGGGCGATCACCGACGTTCGAGTCCACCGGTGGTCCAAGTCCATCAAGACCTTCCCGATGTCGGTCACTAGGCTCTCGGCGAGGCTCCGGCTGAAATCCTCCCTGATCACAACACGGAGGACGGCGACGTGCTCTGCGTCAGCTGGCATGGTGCATGCGGGAACGATCTACCCAAACCTCCTCAAGCTTTCTGAGATGTCAAAAACTGTGTACTTGCTCGTGTCCCTGAGGGAAAAGGTCACAAGGGGGCACACCAACATTCTTGGAGACAATCTCAAGCTTTCCTTTTGTTCTGTCACTTCCTCTTGAATGCAAGTCCTGCAAGCATGATAACTTCCAAGTAAGAATTAATTCGATTAATTTGATATTAATTTTGTATAAATTTTGTTTATTATTTTAAATAAATTTAATTAATTTGATATTAACTAAAATAATTAATTTGATTAATTTAGTTTTAATAAAATTTTGATTTGATTCAGTTAGTCAATACTAAATTGATTTTCAGTTAATTCGATTAATTTATGGATCGAATTAACCGAATACTCACCTCTACTTCCGAAAAACCCACTGTTCCAACTCCGACAGCTGTTTCGTCATCCCCAATCGGGGCATTAAAAAGATGGACTATCATCTTGACACAGCGGTTCTGCAGGAGATTTGGGCACCCATTAACTAGAGTCAGACTTAAATAGATCGCTAGCTACACGCACCACGTGCCAAGCACAAACAACATCCTTAAATACTTAAATTTGCAGGAACAAATCTATTGTGAGTATTGGCAGTAAGCTACCCTTGAACTAGTCATGTGATCTAATTTTAGGTACAGAGAGTGCTCAAACTACATCGAATCACAGTTTTGCTTTTACAAACTTCCCTTAAATGTTTTCGGCAAAATAGTTTCCCTTTTGTTAGGTCAGAAAACAAAATATCTTTTGAGTACAATAATCAGAGGAAAGATATCATTCATTAAGATAGTTCATCAACCATACAGCAAATCATACCATATAAAAAACAAAAACTTAATTCTCAACTGAAAAGCTTTTTGCCAACTGATGTCTTTGAAAAAGACTAAAAGAAAACATCCATCTATCAGTTTAAAACAAGCAAAGAAGAAAATGGTAACATTTGTTAGGTAGGCCAGAACAAACAGGTTTAAAAGCATAATAATACGATCAGAGAATTTTAAATATCTACTAAGACGCTGTTTAGATCACTTTTTTTATTTAGATTTTACATTTCAATGATAATATGAAATGAAAAAAAAAATCTTTATTCGTAATAATCTGATGATTTAAGAACTTACTAGGAGCTCTAATACAACAGAAATAAAATTACAAAGAATGTTGAACAAATTCATTAACTGTTATAGTATTTCATATAATAAGTTTGTAATTGAATCAATTTTTAAATTTTGAGTACCATTTTCCATTTCTTCTGAGAAAGGAAGATGATATTTTGATTTTCACGACAATGAATAGTTGAAGTGATACTTAAAGTTCGCTCAGTGTAGGCCAGACAGAGACATTGTGATAAAACCAATCAAGGGAAAACTAACAAAAAAAACACTTTAACTTTACCTACCACTTCCATAAGAACTATTCTTATGAAAAGAAAAGAGAAGAAATACTATTTGAACACTACTTTCTCTCTCAAATAACTCAAAATCTCGTTGCGCTAGTTAGAAATAAATTATAATATATATATATATATATATAAAATTAATATTTAAATATGATATTACTAAAATACCCTTGATAATAACTTATAAATTGAATTCTAGCGGACCAGATTTTGATAGATATATTTGAGAGAGAAAGTAGTGTTCAAAGTAGTGTTTCTTCTCTTTTCTTTTCCATCAATTTATTAATTAAACAAACACATTAACTACAATAACATCAAATCTTCATATTTTCCTTTACAGGTGAACTCCAACAACAAATAAGGAAAAATCCTTGATAGATAGATTTTCATATATATCTCTTCCCAAATCCTCCACAAATAACTCAAAATAGCTAATAAAGATAGCAAAAGAATGTTTAATCACATAACCACACATGCATTAGGGTTCTCCTCCGCACTCTGCGCATAAGACGAGGCGTTGTAAGTCTGGAAGGCCTTCACCACCTCCGCTATCTCGTTGTCTTTACTCCTCTCCTTCTTCGTCTTCTCCTTGTTATTCACCTCTTCTTTCTCCTTCATCTCCTCCTCCTTCGCCGACCCAATCTAGCTAATTTCTTGAGCTATCAACATCTGTAAGAAGCTAGTCCGCCTTCAGTGAAAGAATTTTTTAATGAGATTTTCATTGTTTTTGATTAACAACCACCTAAATTGTAATCAAGTAATTATTTGAGTATTCTTACTTTTTTTTTAGTTATTTCTTTTATCTTAATTATTTGTTTTTGTTAATATTGTGTCCTTCCTTAGTTCAAATAGTAATATATTTTTCTAACTTAATTTTAGGGTTATTCACCCCCTTCTAGCATGCACTATCTGTGGCCTACAACCTTTGCTCCGCTAGATGCAGGAGCTTTTCCCTTCATAGGGTCCTGATGTGGGGTCTCTCTCGAAGATTCCAAGGAAGACTTCCTCATAGTCGATGTACTGATTTGAGTGGCGAACACAACCTAAGGAGTTCATACTGTTGGGGTTGCAATGTTGTAAACAAAGTCTCATATTGAAAACACATGAGAATTGGTCCTAACACCTACAGATTGGGTCAAGCTATGATGAGGCGCTTATTGTACTCCAAGCGATATCTCTGTTGGAGGGTTGGATATAAACGGTGTTGATTGTTGGGGATGTACTTGTAACACTGCCTGTACCATCACAACTATCAACTTGTCGAAATCCTCCATTACCATGGCGATGACGTTAGATCTTTCAGAGTCATCTATCTTAATGTCTCAGTTCAAGGCTTAATTCAGTTTTCCCACAGGTGACACCAATTTGATCCTACCTGAGATCATTGACGAACAAGCCACCGATGAGTTGACGCGTATGTTAATTTTGTTGTCGTTCGCCTTGACACAACAAGAACTTGTAAGAAGACCTTCCTAAGTATAGGGAGAGAATGCTAAAAAGAGAGAGTTAAAATTACAATCGGGGTTCCCTAGCACAACCACTCCAACACTCAAGTAAATCTCTGGTGGGGAGAATGAAGAAAAAGGAAGAGATTAATTAAGGTTTCTGGAAGTTTGGATATATGTGCATGTACCTGCGCTAGTAGGAATGAGCAACCTTTTATAGATTGGTAGCTATGCTCTCATATGCTCTATCAGCAGATCTTTCATCACTTTTTAAGGACAGACAAGGATAAAGAAGAGAAAAAGGATTCTTATACGTTGGGTCAATTTACACTATCATACAATTGAGTTTTTCTTTTTTCAAAATTATAGGCCTCCAAAAAACATGGGCCTTAGTTGGATGACTTTTTACCTCCTAATAGGCACGGCCCTGATCAGATCACAATGAGCAATGGACTTTCAATCACTTTAAAACTGTTTCCATTTGTTTCTTCCGTGCTTTTCCTCTTCTGATGCAGCACTAAGAATTCCTAAGGAAAAAAGGAGCTCGCAAAGGGTTTAAAATTTTATAAAAAGAAACAACAAGTTGATTAAAACAAGAGAGTTCAGATACTCTTTTAAAAGTGATTCAGCCTGGGTTTCCTTGACCATCAGTTTATTAACTACAATAGCATCAAATCTTCATGTTTTCCTTTACAGGTAAACTCCAACAACAAACATGGAAAATCCTTGATAGATAGATTCTCATATACATCTCTACCCAAATCCTCCACAAATAACTCAAAATATCTAATAAAGATATCAAAAGAATGTTTAATCACATAATTACACATGCATTAGGGTTCTCCTCCGCTCAACGCCAGCTTGCAGATTTTATAACGGCGAGGAGGTGAACAATAATAAGTCAAACTCATCGTCCGTGTCCAGTGGAGGCGGCTTTGGTTGACTTCTTGGCAGCTAGGAAGGTGAGAGGAGGCTGAGCTGAGAGTTGGACGAATCCCGTGGCGAATCTCAATCGCCGGTCGTCTATTTATGGGTCCCGCAGGGAGAGTCCATCAATCTCTGGCTGTTGATTTATTTGGGTTCGAGTTACCACCGCCGTTTAAAAGTTGAATGGCCCAATAACAACTAAACTCAAATCAAATTTAAATTAAACTCATTACAAAAAAAATTAAGATAATCTTAAATAATCATTTTAATTATTCTATTTTCTTTTAATTTAATTACTTTATCATTCCCACCATCCTATACATGTCTAACCAAACACGGCTCTACGAAATCAGGAGCGGCCCCACTAAGACATTTGACGTGATCTCACTGTGTGAACTTGCGGGGCCCTTGATGGATGCCCCCAAAAAATGGCCACGTCATCAATAATATAACAAAATTATAAAGCTCTATTTATTTATTAACTACTTCTCAAATTCCCATCCTAAAATTTCCCTCAAATTTCCCAGCAACTTCCTTCCCCGCCCCTATATAACAAACCACCAACCAACCTCTCTGACGAGTACAATGGCCACCGGGCTCCAAGCTCCTCCTCCTCTTCCTCGCCCGAGCTATATCCCCAAGAGAGGGCAGATCCTGAAGAAAATCCTCAAATCCCTTCTGAGCAAGTTCTCCGCCTGCCACTCGCCTCCCGGCGGAGGCGGAGGCCCACCCCTTGCAGCCAGCAAAGGCTGAGGATACCATGGCCCTGGCTGCTCCTGAGAACGCAGCTCTGCTAATATCTGAGTGCGTGATTACATTAATAATCGATAATAAATGCATGTAATGATCTACCAGTTGAGAATTAGATTCTGTTTTTTTTTTTCCACTAGACTAAGTTAGGGCTCAATCGTCAACTTTCACTGGGAATCATTGAACAAGTGCGTTGAATCATACAAAGAAGTTTTCCGCGTGACGAGAGAAAAATGGAACTATAATTAAATCGAGAATTTATGACGCGGTTTCTGATGACGAACTCTCGCCAACGTCAACGCATCGATGTCAGACACGTCCATGATGAGGCGAGATATCTTAATTCTATTGATGGAAGAAGACAAAGTGTATATATCATTTTATCAAGCATGTTCCTGTCTCGCTAAAAAAACACTACGACTTTTTTATAAGGATATTTTAGTTAATTAGCAAAACCTAAAATAAATTAAGGAAAAAACGCATTAGTAGAAAGATTAGCACTTGATATGAAACATGTTTGAGTATCAGATGCTGATTAAAGAATTTGTTATCGAATACTTATCCATTGGTGGTTTAATTAATTAATAAAATCATGCATGGTAGGATCCACACGCAGTGGTTTCTCGAACACTAGTTTTTTTTTTTTTTTTCTGCCTTTTTTTTTGTTTGCTTGACTAGAAATATGATGAGTTGAATATATTGTATTAGTACTGATGAAAATTTAAATGAATTGGGTTCGTCAGCATTGAATTAGTACACATTTAGAGTTGCACTAAAACAAAAGAAGTATTTATTCTTTTTTTGGTTTTGATTTGACCATCAAGTGCTTTTACTTTTAAATGTGAAAATATAGTAGAAAAAGATTAAACAATGTTCGATCCATTTCTCTGACAAGCAGTGTCTTATTTATTCTTTTATTCTTCACATATTTATATTATCACCACCATTCTAAACAATTAATGTCATCTTTCTATTTGTTTATTAAATATTCTTTTGACTTTTCTCTGACACACACATTGAAACTCATGTACATAAATTTGACCGTCAAAAGTTCTTTTTTTTTTACTTCTTAGTCAATTACTTGAAAATTTTTATTTTACTTTTAGGCATGTGATTGATGAATGATGGTTCATTCCTATCAATAGTGTTCATCTTAGAGAAAACTAAATAAGAATTTTATATATAAATTTGAAAGATTGTTGAAAAAAATATTAACACAAAAGCTTTTTATGCATATAAAAACCATTATTTTGGAACATCCATTAGGATAATCATAGGAAGTTTATGCTGCTCTCGTAGAGAACAGACATATACTTAAATTAAGCAAATTATTCGATCGAACTACATACGCAATCATCAGATCACCTTTTTCCTTGATTCAGTTCTTTCGAAAGAACTGAATCAACGAACTCAAGATGCTCTTCAAGACTGACCCTCGCTGCGGCGGCGGCGAGCGGCATCGCTGCGTCGGTGGAAGCGGCCGTGCTGCCTGCCGGGGCTTGGGCTCCGAGGTTTCACCCTCCATGTAGAAAGTGGCTGCAGAAGCAGGCGGTAGCTTGTGCAAGCTACAAGCAGATGTGAAGGCTATTTATAAAGGCTCGGAACTGCATGGATTCTCAGACCGTGTCTTCCGGATTCGTGATTTTTATAATTCTAAGTTTGTGGTTTTGAAAAGTGTCATCTTCTTCTCAATCGAACGCGTTTTATTATTTTTTCTGTAAAACTTTGTCGGCCAGTGGAAATGGGTGTTCTGCGAGATTCTGAAAATGTCAGAATAATTAAACGACAACTTTGTTACTTGCAGCGACTGCCATCGTCTTGCGATGACTTTGGAAAAGGATGCAGGTGTATCGGATTGATGAGACATAGGGTATTTTACGAAAAGACACACAGGTTTTAAAAAATATCAAAATATATATCACACTTTAATATTGATCAAGTTTGCCCTCGCAAGCTTCGGCACTGGAACGGGTGGGCGAATCAGGGAAGAGGATCACCCACCTCCGGACTAGTCGGGCGATGACGGACACCTGAGTTATAAAAGAAACATAGTTCGTGCTTTTTTTAAAAAAAAAATATATTAAAAAATATTATCATGAATCGGAAAAGGAGGATAATATGTGGCTGGAGTTGCGCGCTTATTTATAACGGCTGCAGTTCTTATCATGCCATATTATTATAATATTTAAGCGATAAAAATAATATAAAATACAATGAATAATTTTGTAAAACTTAAAATTGATTAAACAAAATAATTAAATTATATATATATATATATGAAATATGATTACTTGAGATATTCTATCGTGGCACGGTAATGAGGACAATAAATAGTATTTATAAACAAATCGAATAGTCAAACAATAAAATTATTAAGGTTCTCTATAAAGGTAAACAATAGCAACTTAGAGTGACCGATAAGCAATGGGTTTTCCATTTGTCAAAGTCGCAAAGGGATTAAAATTTCATAAAAAGAACAAAGCAAGGTGATTAAAACAAAAGTTAAGATACTCTTTTGTAACAGCCGTTTAATTATCCATTTGGTATAGAAGCCCACATAACTAGTTTGCTACAACTATTAGGAAGTATTTGGGAGAACTTTTGTTTTTATAAAAGTGATTCATATAGGGATTATTTTAAAGTTACTGAGAGGTAAAAGTATAAAGTGTTTGGAAATAAAAGTCAAAAGCTAATATAAAATAAAAAATTGAAGTGTTTGATGAATAATTGTTTCAAACTTAATTTTTAGTTAAATGATAATACTATCTTTAAACTATATAAACTAATATTTTTTTAATTATCTAAATATAATAGAATTATTAATATATTTTAAATATTGTACCAAAATTATTTTTTAAAATTAATAAAAATTTAAAAATAATAATAATATTTATATAAATACATAAAAATATGTATAAAAATTTCTAGAAATGCAAATTATATAAAAATATAAAATATTATTTAAAAAATAAATATTGCAAAAGTGTGGTAGCAATTTTATAAATTAATAAATTTATTATGGTAAAAAAATGATGATAATTATATAAAATGATAAATTTATTAAGGACATAAATGTCAACTTTTAATTTTAGACCATAAACAAAAAAAAAAAAAAAAAACATAAGTAAGAAAAAATATGAAATTCTGAAATTCTTACTTTCAGCTTTTGATTAAAAGCTACAACAGCTGAAACAAAAGTTAACATTCATAAACACTCAAAACAAGTACTTCTTAGATAGAATTTAAAAAGTGCTTAGCAGAAACTCTACTAAACCCTCTATCAGAAGCATACAAAATATTTACTGATAGGGATATGGTTTAATGACAGGAAAGGAAATTATGAGGTAGAGGAGGGACAATTTTGTCATTGCACTATTTAGGGATTTATTAAGGGAAGAAAGCACTGTGCAAAAGGAGGGGCTTCGTGTTGGGCTGGTTCCGCCGCCAAGGAAGAGGAGCTCTCTTTCCTCCCTCCAGTTCACCTCCTTTCTCTCTCAGCAACGTCACTTCCTCCTCCTCCTTCTGGATTTTCCGGTCACCATCGAACGACGATGACTTCTTCCTCTTCATCTCCTGACGCCGGTGGCCCCTCTCTCCCTCTCTGCTCGCTGGGAGATGTCTCCGGCCACCACTGCTCCCTCGCGTGCCGCCCCTTTTCTTGCGTATCGGGCACCGCCATGAGGGGGCTAGGCTGCTGCTGCGGGAGATTCTATGCTACCGCTCTTCTGCTTCTTCTCCTCACTCACGACGCCGCCACTGGAGGTACCCAGCGCCACCCTCTTCATGCCGCCTTTCCGTCCGGTGTCTCCTGGCCGGCAAACCCATGGGCCAACATAGTCGGAGAGCACTGCTACCGCTCAGGTAGGCCTTCAGCGTTACTTGCAACAGCCTCTTCCTGAGTTCGCTGGTGCATCGACCGTCCACTGCCCTCGTCATCGTTCCGCCGACCGTCCAGGAACTCTAATCGTCCTAGCCGCCATTAGCGCTATAGCTCAGTGCCGCGCCTTTTTCTCCTTCGCCGCCCAGCCACTAGATTAGCTGTCGGCGTTCACAGCCGCGTCTAGTGGCCGCCGGCATCCCAGCTTCGCCTCCCTCTCCCCCCTTACTAGCGTCCTGCTCCCCTACCGACGTCTTTCTCTCCGTTGTTCACTGTTCACCGCCATTCGATACTGCCCTCTGGGGTCGTCACCCATCTTATTGTCGCTGTGAGATTGTCGGCTGACCGCGCTCATGCAACATCTGCCCTGAACCGCAGCCGGTCTCCATCGCCTCAGACGACCTCCGAGCCGCAGCCGTCCCCCATCATCGTAGACGCCCTCCGAGCCGTGCCGTCATACATTTCCTATGCTGATTTGGTATCTGATCCGTATGGTTGTGTTCCGGCCTTCGAGCCGTGGCTATGTTGCAGTCTCTGCGTCTTCTGACCTGTGTGTTAGACTCTATTTTGTATGTCATATCCCGGCCTACGTGCCGATCTCGTTTCCCGACCGACGTGCCGATCTCCTTTCCCGGTATGTGTGCTAATTTTGTGTCCCGGCCTGCGTGCCGTTAGTACCTCCCGGTCTGCGTGTCGTTAGTACCTTCTGGCTTACGTGCCGTTAGTACCTCTCGGTCTGCGTGCCGATCTAGTTTCCCGGCCTGCGTGCTGATATTAGTGCCCGATCTGCGTGCCGATATTAGTTCCCGGCCTGCGTACCACTATTATCTCCCAACCTCTAGCTCGTCTTCCGGTTCCGCGTCGTCAGATCCAGCCTGATCAGAGTCATCTACTCTTCCGGGTCGCGACAACTCGAGCCGCGTCCCATCCGAGGGCGCCCCTTGGGCCAGGGTACGTTCTCCGTTCATATTCTATGCATATTTCATTATTTTATGGCTTAATCTTGTACTAATATATTCGTTGGATCTGCCTCGAGCATCGGGGTACCGGGGGTCGGGTCAACCCGGTCGTTGGCTGCAAGGTAGCGTTGACCAGAGGACTTTTGAAGAGTTGGTCAACACAGAAGCCATCTCAGCACACCCCCCTCTGGGACGTCGCGACTCCGTCAACATTCCATCCACCTCACTTGACGGTCCATTCGACTCAGATTCCGGACAGGATCAAATTTGGCGCCGTATGTGGGAAATCCTTCACCTGTTCTGGAACGTGAAGATGGATGACGTCGGGAGGTTCTCTACTATTATCACAATCTCGGAGGATCTCGACGCACATATTATCTTCTATCCTCACTCCACCGGTATTCAGGAGTCGAGGGATCGAGGGGAGCTTCAGCTGGCTGACAGGTTAGTTTTTCCGTTATGTTTTTTCCCTGACTCCACGGGTATTCCGGGGTCGAGGGATCGAGGGATCGAGTGGAGTTTCAGTTGGTTGACAGGTTAGTTTTTCCGTTATGTTTTTTCCCTAACTCCACGGGTATTCGGGAGTTAAGGGACCGAGACAAACCCTTAGCCGGTTGGCACGGCTCCCCGATCAGGTACGCTACAAGCTCTGCTCCCTTTTTACGATTATAGGAGCTGATATAACTCCCTAATAAGAGAGTAAGATCCTAGCTCCTTGATCAAAGACTAGGGCCTTCGATTTTTGATCGAACACTAGGGGCCCAGCTCCCCGCACATATACTTGGGACACAACTCCCCGCTCATACACTAGGGACACAGATCCCCGATCATTGACTCGCAGTACCACTTCCCGATCAGGATCTAGAGGGCTCGCTCTTTGATTGCAGGCTAGGGGCCTTACTCTTCGATCAGGGACCAGGGTTTCAGCTCCCCGATCAGGTGTGTCATAGGCTCTGAACCCTTCACCATGAGGCTCTGCATCCTTTTACTGCTTCAAGCTCTGTACCCTTCACCATGAGGCTCTGCATCCTCTTACTGCTTCAGGCTCTGCACCCTTCACTATGAGGCTCTGCATCCTCTCATTGCTACAGGCTCTATACCCTTCACCTTGGGGCTCAGCATTCTCTTGCTGCTATAGGCGCTTCATTCTATTATTAGTATATGCTTTGCATCCTTCACTTGTTGTGCAGCCTCTTACATCTACAGGTGTTGCTCCCTTCACCCACGGCGCTATGCTTCCTTCTATGGTTATGAGCTCTGCTCCCTTATGTTGGCTTCACACCCTTTATCTTTTACCCTCACTCCACCGGTATTCGGGAGTCGAGGGATCGAGCGGAGCTTCAACTGGCCGACAGGTCTTATCTCCCCCATTCGAGGTTGAGCAGTTTTCACTAGTCTTGGGCCAGCTTATCGGATTTCATATCTCCCCCGTTCGGGGTTGAGCGGTTTTCACTGGTCTCGGGCCAGCTTATCGGATTTCTTATCTCCCCCGTTCGGGGTTGAGCGGTTTTCATTGGTCTTGGACCAGCTTATCAGATTTCATATCTCCCCCATTCGAGGTCAGACTATCGCCAACGGTTTCGGACCGGAGCAGCAAACTATCGCCACCGGTCTCGAACTGGAGCAGCAAACTATCGCCACCGGTCTCGGATAGAAGCATCAGACTATCGCCACCGGTCTCGGACCGGAGCAGCAGACTATCGCCACCGGTCTTGGACCGGAGCAGCATACTATCACCACCGGTCTCGGACCGGAGCAGCAGACTATCGCCACCGGTCTCAGACCGGAGCAGCAGACTATCACCACCGGTCTCGGACCGGAGTAGCAGACTATCGCCACCGGTCTCGGATCGGAGTAGCAGACTATCGCCACCGGTCTCGGACCGGAGCAGCAGACTATGGCCACCGGTCTCGGACCGGAGCAGCAGACTATCGCCACCGGTCTCGGACCGGAGCAGCAGACTATCGCCACCGGTCTCGGACCGGAGCAGCAGACTATCGCCATCGGTCTCGGATCGGAGCAGTAGACTATCGCCACCGGTCTCGGACCGGAGCAGCAGACTATCGCCACCGGTCTCGGACCAGAGCAGTAGACTATCGCCATCGGTCTCAAACTGGAGCAGCAGACTATCGCAACCGGTCTCGGACCGGAGGAGTATACTATCACCACCGGTCTCGGATCGGGGCAGCAGACTATCGGTCTCACCATTCGCGCACTCACCACTCTACTTGACATCCACCACACTCACTTCACTGACCGCTCTGCCCGACCCTCATCGTACTCACTTTACTCATCGTTCTGCTCGACACTCATCCTTAGTAGGTCGCTCACCGCTATAGCTCGGTTGACACTCATCGCTGCACTCGCCGCTCTACCTGGCCCCCATCGCACTCGCTTTACTCGTCGTTCTGCCTGACACTCATCCTTAGCAGGTCGCTCACCGCTGTGGCTCGGTTGACACTCACCATTCCACTCGTGCTCTGCCCGGCACCCATCATACTTTCACTCCCCTCGTCGCTCTGCCCGACACTCGCCCTTCACGTTTCGCTCATCGCTATTGCTTGGCAGTGGCTCGACCACTCACTGGTGCCACTTGGCTACTCGCTTTACGCCGATCGACCCATCACTAAATGTTTTTCTCGGTTACGCACTCGACATCGCTCGCTCGGTCTTATTCTGCCATATAGGCATTCTCTCTGTTTCCCGGTTGACACTTTTCGGTCACCCGGTCGTGATTTATTGTCGTCCGAGCACGCGCTCGACACCGCTCGTCCATCATCTTTCGACTCGCTTGACCTTTTTAGCCGCTCGGTCGTCATTTTTCAGGTCGCGCTCATGGCCTTGCTCGTCGGTCCGTCTCTCTATAGCCCGATCGCGACTTATTGTCGCTAGGTCGGCACACGCTTGGGCAGGATCACGATTTTGTGCATCGGTCTCGCTCTTTATTGTTGAACCCCGTGGTAGTTTTGATGTGATCAACCAAGTTTAGGTTAGGTCCTGTTTATCTAATCCCTGTGTCTAAGTGTGCAGGAACTTAGGAGCGCAGGAAGTCGAGCGGAAGACGCAGCTGGCGAGAAGGACGGCACGGGAAGGGAGCTGATGGGCTCGGTGCATCTGAAGGACGGGAGAGCTGCGGAAGAGTACTCCGGTGGAGCGAGAAGAACGTGCACGGCGTTCGAGGGACGAGAAGCTGGACGGAAGCCTACTTGAGGAGAATGCCGGGAATTGGGTTCGGGTGAGCCCTATTCCGGTAGGCCGCAATCACCCATGGAGCCGAACCGAAGCAAGTCAAAAGGAAGTTGACTTGTCAACGGCTCGGTCGACTTAACTCCTTGATTGGTCGACCGAACCCCTCTTTATCAGAAACCAACCTCAGCAGACACGTCAGATGCCACGTCAGAGGCTAAACGTTGGTAGAGCTTATCGGTCGACCGAACATGCTGATCGGTCGACCGAACCCAAGTTTATCCAGAGACCAAGTCGAGCAGTTTGATCGGGACAACTCAGCTGGAGACCGTTGGTCGATCGATCGATTGAACAAAAGGATTGGTCGACCGAACCTAAACTCGATCCACAGAGGCTGTACCTGGACGGAAGAATGGGTAGATACAGCAGGTTCGGTCGACCGAACTTGGGGATCGGTGGACCGATCCCTCTCAAGTCAAACCTGATCCCGAAGGATCAGGTGATCTGAAAAGCTCGAGAACCCCTATATAAAGAGGGTCTCGGGCAGCTTTAGAAACAACGAAAAAGGGAATGAAATTCAACTCTTGTACTCTCTAGTTAAGCAATAGTTTTGTGCTCTTCAAAGTGTAAAAGGCTTCTCCGCCTTCAGAGAAGGAGTTTCTTACTGCGCCTTTCATCGCCCTGGATTAACAACCCTCTTGGTTGTAACCAGGTTAAAATAGTTGAGTCTTCCTTTTCTATTCATACTTTAGTTCTGTTTAATCTTGTAGCTATTGCATCTATTTGAGTTTAAATTGGTTGAGGAGGGTTTAGTTTTTACTTGCAGCAATTCATCCCCCTCTTGCTGGTCCCCGCTACACCAACAAGTAGTATTAGAGTCCAACAGCCTCAGAGGGACTAACCGCCATCTGAAGCATAAAGATCAGAACAATGGCCGGATCGAACATTCATCCCCCAAAGTTCGACGGAGATTTCGCTACATGGAAGTGAAAAATGGAAGTATTCTTTAAAATAGACTTTGATATTTTAATTACTATGAAATATGGTTTTGCAGCTCCTAAATACAAAGAAGAAAACACGTGGAGCAAGAAGGAGCAAGCCGATTTTGTCGCCAATGGAAAGGCTGAGTTCCACCTGCTCAGCATTCTGCCACCTCAGGAGGTAAATCAGATCGGAAGCTACGACTCCGCGAAAGATCTCTGGGAAAAATTCCTTGAGCTTCACGAAGGTACTTCCGAGGCGAAGCTAGCAAGGCGCGACATCCTCTGGACCCAGTTGACGAACCTCCGGATGAACCAAGGCGAAAAGGTAGCGCAACTCCAAGCAAGGATCAAAGAGTTGATCACACAACTAACCAATCTTGGAGAAGAAGTAACGAACTAGGATTCAATCCGGTACGCGCTCAACGCCTTCCCGAGAACTCCTGAATGGGCCTCCTTAGTAGATGCGTACTACATCTCTAAGGATTTCGAGGTAAGTACTCTAGAACATTTGTTTTCTACTTTTGAACTTCATGAATCTCGAGTTGCAAAGCCCAATGGAGTAGAATAGATTAGTCAGAACATAGCTTTGAAGGCAAGAACAAATGTTTCTGACTCCGAAGCCTCGATCGATGGATTGGAAGCAACACTATTGGTAAGACGTTTCAATAAATTTTTCAATTCTAATAAATTTAGATCGCAGACAAAGAGGCATCAGCAAAGAAAAAGAATTGTTCGGTGCTACAATTGCAACGAAGAAGGACACATCATGGATGACTGTCCAAAGCTAAAGAGCAAACATAAAAAGAAAGGAAAGGTGAAGCACAAGAATCCAGAATCGTCCAAGTACAAGAACCTGAAGGCCACCTGGTCTGAATCTTCATCCTCCGAATCAGAACTCGAAGAATTTTCGGGACTAGCACTGATGGCCAACCATCAGCTAGAAGAAACGTCTAGCTCAGAAACGATCATAGATGAAGGGGGAGGAACAACAGAAGAAGAAGAAAGCTGTGATGAAGGGGGAGCATCGCAAGACGAGGTAAGTAAGGTATGTGCATGCCCTAAACCCCAAACAATCCTTTCATTTTATTAAAGCTCTATCTAAAGAATTAGATAAAGTAGAAAAGGAAAATGAATATTTGAAATCAGAAAATGAAGTGTTAAAATTAGAAATTAAAAAATTGAAAACTGATGCATGTTTTAAAAATATTTTTCCACATTCAAAATTAAAGTTATATGGAAAATTAAATTGGTGCATAAGGAAGCATCAGGGCCAACTTAAGAAAATACCAAGAAACTATGTACCCCTAAGTTTTTGACCAACCTTGTAGGTAGGAACCTTTATTGGGTTCCAAAATCTTTACTGGTTTAAATTTCTCTTTTAATTAAAAGCTTACAGTGAGAAAATTAAACATTGAGGTTCTTTATGAAAGCTTTGTCTAAGGAAGTGGTTGTTGTTCCAATAACTAAGAAGGCCTAGTGCCTCGCCACGACCTAGAAGCCGAAATATCGAAATAAAAATGTTTAATTAACTTTCTGATAAAAGCATTAAAGTTAGAATTAAATAATGCTTTGAAAATTTTTTAAACATTTCCTTAGAAATTCTTTAAATTTTTTAATTCTCTAGAAAAATGTTTCTTGAAATTTTTACTTAGAAATTTTTTATTCTCAAAATTCATGTTAACTAAGAAACTTTTTCAAAACTTAGAAAGTTTTGTATTAAACCAACTCAATTTTTATTAATTAATCTTTGCTTGTACCCCGTTTTTGCTATGATCAAAGGGGGAGAATAAATATAAGTTCAGTTAAGGAAGAGTAAAGGGGGAGTTAAGGGAATTTAGATTTACATATTTCATGTTGCAACTTCTTTTGATGTTGCAATTTCTTTTGATTGCAAATTTATGCTTGAATTATTAATTTAGTAATTTCTTTAAATTACTATCTGTTGGTTGTTTCCCTAACCTGAACTTGGGTTGATGCACATCAAAAAGGGGGAGATTGTTGAACCCCATGGTAGTTTTGATGTGATCAACTAAGTTTAGGTTAGGTCCTGTTTGTCTGATCCCTGTGTCTAAGTGTGCAGGAACTTAGGAGCGCAGGAAGTCGAGCGGAAGACGCAGCTGGCAAGAAGGACGGCACGGGAAGGGAGCTGACGGGCTCGGTGCGTCTGAAGGACGGGAGAGCTGCGGAAGATTACTCCGGTGGAGCGAGAAGAACGTGCACGACGTTCGGGGGACGAGAAGCCGGACGGAAGCCTGCTCGAGGAGAAGACCGGGAATTGGGTTCGGGTGAGCCCTATTCCGGTAGGCCGCAATCACCCATGGAGCGGAACCGAAGCAAGTCAACAAGAAGTTGACTTGTCAATGGTTCGGTCGACCGAACTCCTTGATCGGTCGAACGAACCCCTCTTTATCATAAACCAACCTCAGCAAACACGTCAGATGCCACGTCAGAGGCTGAACGTTGGTAGAGCTTATCAGTCGACCGAACCCAAGTTTATCCAGAGACCAAGTCGAGCAGTTTGATCGGGCCAACTCAGCTGGAGACCGTTGGCCGATCGGTCGACCGAATAAAAGGATCGGTCGACCGAACCTAAGCTCGATCCACAGAGGCTGTACCTGGACGGAAGAATGGACAGATATAGCAGGTTCGGTCGACCGATCCCTCTCGAGTCAAACCTGATCCCGAAGGATCAGGTGATCTGATAAGCTCGAGAACCCCTATATAAAGAGGGTCTCGGGCAGCTTTAGAAACAACGAAAAAGGGAACGAAATTCAACTCTTGTACTCTCTAGTCAAGCAATAGTTCTGTGCTCTTCAAAGTGTAAAAGGTTTCTCCGCCTTCAGAGAAGGAGTTTCTTACTGCGTCTTTCATCGCCCTAGATTAACAACCCTCTTGGTTGTAACCAGGTTAAAATAGCTGAGTCTTCCTTTTCTGTTTATACTTTAGTTCTGTTTAATCTTGTAGATATTGCATCTATTTGAGTTTAAATTGGTTGAGGAGGGTTTAGTTTTTATTTGCAGGCAATTCACCCCCCTCTTTCCGGTCCATGTTGCACCAACATTTATTGCCAGGTCGTGATTCACTGTCGTTAGGTCTCGCTCTTTATTGCCAGGTTGCGATTTGATGTCGCTAAGTCGGCACACGCTCGGGCACAATCACAATTTTGTGCATCGGTCTCGCTCGTTATTGCCAGGTAGTGATTAACTGTCTCTCGGTCTCGCTCTTTATTGCCAGGTCGCGATTTGTTGTCGCTCGGTCGACACTCGCTTGGTCATGATCATGGCTTTGCTCGTCCGTCACTCTTTATTGCCAGGTCACGATTCACTGTCGCTCGGTCTCGCTCTTTATTGTCAGGTCGCGATTTGTTGTCGCTCGGTTGGCACTCGCTCGGTCATGATCATGGCTGTACTCGTCCGTCACTCTTTATTGCCAGGTCGCGATTCACTGTCGCTCGATCGGCACTCGCTTGGTCTCGCTCTTTATTGCCAGGTCGTGATTCACTATCTCTCGGTCAGCACTCGCTCGGTCTCGCTCTTTATTGCCAGGTCACGATTTCATATCGCTCGGCCGACCCTCGCTCGATCACGATCATGACTTTGCTCGTTCATCATTCTCTTTATAGGTAGGTCGCGATTTATTGTGGCTCGGTCGACCCTCATTCGGTCACGATCTTTGCTCGTCCATCATTCTCTTTGTTGGCAGGTCATGATTTACTATTGCTCGATCGGCACTCGTGCGGTCAAGCTCTTTATTTCCAGGTCATGGTTTACTGTCGCTTGATCTGTACTTTCTCAAGTGCATTCGGTTCTAGTCTGTCCGTCTACTCGCTTGGCATTATCTAGGTCACCTATTTTTTGATTGCCCGGTCGCGATTTACTATAGCTCGGTCGACACTTTCCCGGTCGTGCTTATGGCTTCGCTCGTCGATCAGTCTCTCTATTTCCCGGTCGCCCCATCGATCCATCTCTCTATTGCCCGGTCGTAATTTATCATCGCGCAATCAGTATTTTTTCTGCTGCGCTCACGACTTGGCTCGTCTATCACTCTCTTTATCTGCCCAGTCGCAATTTCTCGTCGCTCGCTCAATTTTATTTGAGTCACTTGCTCGACATTGCCTCAGCTACTTGTTCAACGTAACAAGAAGAGCTCAGTGATATGATTCCGCGTTCGGTAGCGATTTTGTGTAGGACTTGGTCTAGTCAGTCGGACTTGCGCCTCCTTCGACTAGACTTGAGGGGGAGACTTGTGATACGGATATGACTTAATGGTAGGAAAGGAAATTATGAGGGGGAGGAGGGGCAATTTTGTCATTGCACTATTTAGGGATTTATTAGGGGAAGAAAGCACTGTGCAAAAGGAGGGGCTTCGTGTTGAGCTGGTTCCGCCGCCAAGGAAGAGGAGCTCTCTTTCCTCCCTCCGGTTCACCTTTCTCTCTCAGCAACGTCACTTCCTCCTCCTTCTAGATTTTCCGGTCACCATCGAACGATGATGACTTCTTCCTCTTCATCTCCTGACGCCGGTGGCCCCTCTCTCCCTCTTTGTTCGCTGGGAGATGTCTCCGGCCACCACTGCTCCCTCGCGTGCCGCCCCTTTTCTTGCGTATCGGGCGCCGCCATGAGGGGGCTAGGCTGCTGCTGCGGGAGATTCTATGCTGCCGCTCTTCTGCCTCTTCAACTCACTCACGACGCCGCCACCGGAGGTACCCAGCACCACCCTCTTCATGCCGCCTTTCCGTCCAGTGCCAACTGGCCGGCGAACCCATGGGCCAACGTAGTCGGAGAGCACTGTTGCCACCCTGGTAGGCCTTCAGCGTTACTTGCAGCAGCCTCTTCCTAAGTTCGTCGGTGCGCCGACCGTCCACTGCCCTCGTCATCATTTTGCCGACCGTCCAGGAACTCTAATCGTCCTAGCCGCCATTAGCGCTATAGCTCAGCACCACGCCTTTTTCTCCTTCGCCGCCCAGCCACCGGATTAGCTGTCGGCGTTCACAGCCGCGTCCAGTGGCCGCCGTCATCCCATCTTCGCCTCCCTCTCCCCCCTTACTAGCATTCTGCTCCCCTACCGACGTCTTTCTCTCCGCTGTTCACTGTTCACCGCCATCCGATACTGCCCTCCGGGGTCGTCACCCATCTTATTGTTGCTGTGAGATCGTCGGCTGACCGCGCTCATGCAACATCTGCCCTGAACCGTAGCCGGTCTCCATCGCCTCAGACGACCTTCGAGCCGTAGCCGTCCCCCATCATTGTAGACGGCCTCCGAGTCGTGCCATCATACATTTCCTACACTGATTTGGTATCTGATCCGTATGGTTGTATTCCGGCCTTCGAGCCGTGGCTATGTTGCAGTCTCTGCGTCTTCTGACCTGTGTGTTAGACTCTATTTTGTATGTCATATCCTGGCCTGCGTGCCGATCTCGTTTCCCGGTATGTGTGCTAATTTCGTGTCCCAGCCTGCGTGCCATTAGTACCTCTCGGCCTGCATGCCGTTAGTACCTTCTGGCTTGAGTGCCGTTAGTACCTCTCGGTCTGCGTGCTGATCTCATTTCCCGGCCTGTGTGCCGATATTAGTGCTCGGTCTGCGTGCCGATATTAGTTCCCGACCTGCGTGCCACTTTTATCTCCCAACCTCTAGCTCGTCTTTCGGCTCCGCGTCGTCAGATCCATCCTGATCAGAGTCATCTACTCTTCCGGGTCGCGACAACTCGAGCCGCGTCCCATCCGAGGGTGCCCTATTGGGCCAGGCTACGTTCTCCGTTCATATTCTATGCATATTTCATTATTTTATGGCTTAATCTTGTATTCATATATTCGTTGGATCTGCCTCGAACATCGGGGTACCAGGGGCAGGGTCAACCCGGTCGCTGGCTACAGGGTAGCGTTGACCAGAGGACTTTTGAAGACATAGTCAACACAGAAGCCATCTCAGCACACCTCCCTCCGGGACATCGCGACTCCGTCAACATTCCATCCACCTCGCGAGGGTCCATCCGACTCAGATTCCGGACAGGATCATTTACAAATTTAGAAAACTTGTAAATTTTTATAAAATCTACACTATTTATCCAATATTGTTCATTAAATAATTTACAATAATGAATCGTGTATATGTAAGACCAATTAGATTAACAGTAGAACTAAGGGAGTAGAGATTTAAGTGCCAATTATTAGAGAATAATTATCATTAGAGAATATTTATTTATTTCCTAATATTTTATGTGTTATTAGGAAATAATTATTATTAGAGAATATTTATTGCCTAGTATTTTATGTATTTTTCTATTTTTCATTTTTAATGGTATTTATATACCATATATTATCATTAATAAAATATATGATCTTCTAGTGCTAAGCTTTACAACAACTTTTTTTCTTTCTCCACAATACCCACCGACCACATTTTATAATAAATGCCACCGAGGTTGTCCCTTGCTGGCTATTTCTCACAAATGCTCCTCGTTCAGCTTCTGCCCTTGTGGTTCTCAACGTCAATGCTCAGGTACCGTTGAAACCCACCACCTCCAATTACTCTATCTGACGCTTGCAGTTCACGTCTCTTCTATTCGAATATAGCTTACTAGGATTTGTTGATATTAGTACCCCTAAGATAGTTTTGATGTGATCAATCAAGTCAGGTTATGTCCTGTTAGTCTTTAACCTCTATGTCTAATTGTGCAGGAACTTAGAAGCACAATTAGGACCTAATTGTGCAGGAACTTAATTAGGTCCTAATTGTGCAGTTAGCGAGAAAGACGACACGGGAGAGAGCCGACATACTCGAGGTTTTCTGAGGAACGAGAAGCCGGAGTAGAAGACTGCTCAAAGGTCGGAAAATGGGTTCAGGTGAGCCATATTCCAGATGGCCAAAATCACCTAAGTAAGCGGAGCTGAAGTCGGAGTGGAAGACACGGACCCAAGCGAACGAAGCTGGAGTAAGAACCCGGACCAAACAAGTTAACATAAGGTTAACTTTGGTCCGAGCGCTTGGACCATAAAAATTATCCAGATTGCGTCAAATGTTATACGTCAAATGTGATCCGTCAAACGTGAGCTTCAATTTCCTTGAATTAACAACCTCTCCGGTTGTAACCAAGAAAACCTCGTTGTGCCTCTTCTTTCTAGTTTCTTACTTAATTTATACAAGTCCTAGTTTAATTAAGCTATAACGTTTGAGGAAGGTTCATGTTATTTTTGCAGGGTATTCACCCTCCTCTAGCTGGCCACCAAGGACCCTACAATTGGTATCAGAGTGTGTTCGCTTTAGGAGGACTAACCGCTGAATGAATCACACAAGACAACCAGACCAAGTATCAACCCATCAAAGTTCGAGGGGGAATTCACAAGTCAGAAAAAAAGATGGAGATATTTTTTAAATTAGATTTTGAATTATTAATAATTATGAAATATGGTTTTGTAGTCCCAAAAGACAAAGAAAAATATTAATGGACGAAAAAGGAGCAAGCCGATTTGGTGGCAAACGACAATGCAGAGTTTTATCTGCTTAGCGTTTTACCACCTTAAGAAGTCAACCATATCAGAGCCTATGAGTCAGCCAAAGAGCTTGGGGAGAAATTCCTGGAACTATACGAAGGGACCTCGGAGGCAGTGTAACAGCCCGACCCTCTTGGCCCATTTGGCGGTCCATTTGGCGACCTCTCATGTCGTCGACCGTCGGCCCTTATGTCGTCGGCCCATTTGGCGACCTCTAATGTCGTCGACCGACGACCCTTGGCCGTGCCGTTATTCACAAGGACTTTCCACCCCTGGTCAGTGGATTTTTGCCTCTCCCAGGATTCGAACTCTAAACCTCCAGACTTAAGTATTAGAGTTTATAAATCCTGGTAACCAAGTGAGATGATCTCACTTGGTTACCAGATTTATAAGAGTCAGGGGGGGAAAGTCATAGTGAGTAACGGCACAGCCAAGGGTCATCGGTCGACGACATTAGAGGTCGCCAAATGGGCCGACGGTCGACGACATGAGAGGTCGCCAAATGGGCCGCCAAATGGGCCAAGAGGACCGGGTTGTTACAATAAAAAGACGCCTTTTTATTGTAACAGCCCGACCCTCTTGCCCCATTTGGCGGCCCATTTGGCGACCTCTCATGTCATCGACCGTCGACCCTTATGTAGTTGGCCCATTTGACGACCTCTAATGTTGTCGACCGACGACCCTTGGCCATGCCGTTACTCACTAGGACTTTCCACCCCTTGTCTGTGGATTTTTGCCTCCCCCAGGATTCGAACTCTAAACCTCCAGGCTTAAGTATTAGAGTTTATGAATTCTGGTAACCAAGTGAGATGATTGTACTTACTGCGCCCATTTGGCGACCCCTCATGTCGTCGACCGTCGGCCTAATGTTTGTTAACCTGGCGATTCAGCCGATCGACGAGCCTTGTCGTCAGTCACATTCACAGATTTTCACTGTCGCTGATTTTTGCCTCAGATTCAACTTACCTCCAGCTTACATTAGAGTTTATGATCTCGCAACCAAGTGAGATCATCTCACTTGGTTACTAGGATTCATAAACCCAATACTTAAGCCCGGGGTTTAGAGTCTCAACTCAGGCAAAAACCACCCACTGTGGGTGGAAAGTCCTAGTGAGTAACCAGACGGCCAAGGGTCATCGGTCGACGACATTAGAGGTCGCCAAATGGGACGACGACATAAGGCTGACGGCCGACGACATGAGAGGTCGCCAAACGCGCCGCCAAATGGGCCAAGAGGGCCGGGTTATTGTAACGCCTTATTGTAACGACCGACCCTCTTGGCCCATTTGATCGATCGTCGGCAGTCGTCACCATTTAGCACCTCATAACATTGATCGACGATTTGGCCGTCACACAGATTTTTCCACCGCGTTGATTTTGCCTCAGATTCAATCTCTCTCCAGCTATTAGAGTTTATGATCTCGCAACCGCGAGATGATCTCACTTGGTTACCAGGATTCATAAACTCTAATACTTAAGCCTGGAGGTTTAGAGTTCGAATCCTAGGGGAGGCAAAAATCCATTGCCAGGGGTGGAAAGTCCTAGTGAGTAACGGCACGGCCAAGGGTCGTCGGTCGACGACATGAGAGGTCGCCAAATGGGCCGACGACATAAGGGCCGACGGTCGACGACCCGAGGGTCGCCAAATGGGCCAAGAGGGCCGGGTCGTTACAATAAAAGGCGCCTTTTTATTATGTAGAAAATATGTTCTAAATGCATGATATAAGAATTAATTAAATGCGGTAAAAACTTACAGCGATCTCCCGCAGATCCGCAATTGGTATTGAAGAAACTCGCTGTCGGAAGAACGATCACAGGATCGGAAAGCCCTCCGCAATTCCACAAACCAAATCCCGCCGCCTTTGATGTTCACCTCTTACTCTCGTTGCACACTCGCAATTTTCACCCACCTGAGCCTTGGACGGATCCCTTTTATATAGGGAAATACACTAGGGGCATAATGGACTTTTCCATTATGAGTAGTGGGGAACATGGGCCACGTTCCCCACTATCCCCATTTCCAACATCTCCCACTCGTCCAAGGTAAGTCACTAAGACTAGTTTATTCAGGTAAGTCACAAAGACTTAATAAGTCACATAGACTATTAGAGAGTTTGGTCACATAGACCATATGAGAACATCCAATCCATACTTAGAGAAAATGGTTCGTGCGACAGCAAGCACACTGAGCGATAGTTGCTAAGAAGATTGTTACACCTTGACTTAGCCGCTCGTTGAGCAATCAATGCTAATAAAGTTGTTACACTTTGCTTAGCTGCTCAAATAAATTAGAGACACACTCTTCATGACACTTAGCCACTTTCCTGGTGGCACATAGCCTTTATCCAGGATCCATCCAATCTTCAAGTGACACACAGCCATTATCTTGAAGATATCCATGTCTTGCTATTTACCCAGATTAAATAATTTTCATTTACATCGATATGAACATCTCTAATCCCTTATAATGACCATTATGTCATGAGCATGTTCCATATCCTATATTCACATTCATTTCCGTACATAACAGAAATGAGTCGACCAGTGAATAACAACAACAGATGTAAATATATTTAATTTTCCTTTTTAGCTAGAATCAATTCATTTTAATCAGTCACTTTCCTAGTTATGCTCCATAGACCGAATCATCCATAGCCATAGGATACATGCTAAAGTAGCAGACACTGATTAAAACTTCAAGTAAACAGCTAAATAGTCACTAAAGTAAAAATTGAGATTAACATATAATCTCAAAGGTCTCATATAGTAGAGAAACAGGGATTCATTCTCCTACTATCTTTATTGTCGCAATAGCACATGTGGTATGAATCACATGCTACGATGTTATTCTCTTTACTAAAAAGAGCGCATGTTGTCTTCAAATTTAACATCGTACAGATTTTGATCTAGACATACCTAACATCTAATCCCGAATTCAACATATGAATTCTAATCTGGCCTTCAACAGGTTCAGTAAATGGTGGGTTCATTTACTTAGATCATTATTTACATATAAATGATCTCATCTTGACATAATTATCAAGGCGACCTCAACTTATGAATCTGTCTCTAATTTCAGCTACATAAGCTGTTCCATAAGTATCGGTCTCACCCCTATTTGTACTTAACAAATAGAGATGATTGTTCATGTGAGTGGACCAATCTCCACCGCCAACATGCTTACCGTGATCTTACATGAATGTAACAAATACAACATATACACTGAATAAATTATGGCAAATTACACAATCATAACACAAAGTTTGATTGTTATTTCAATATTGTTACATTCTATGAAGTCCCAAAGACTTTACATGTTCTTTAAATGACTCTTTAGTCATTGGCTTAGTAAAAGGATCTGCAAGCATAACACGTGTAGGGACATATTCAAGGATGACTTTTCTTTTAGCCACAATATCCCTTATAAAATTATATTTAATTTCTATATGCTTGCCTTTGCTATGATATTTGGGATCCTTGGAAAAAGCTATTGCAGCTTGACTGTCACAGTAGACAGTTACTGGACTCCCACTATCCTCAGCAATTTTCAGATGCTTCAGAAACCTTCTCAACCAGATTGCTTCTTGCACAGTTGCTGAACATGCCACATATTCAGCTTCCATAGTCGACAAAGCTACACAAGCTTGTTTCTTGCTGTTCCAGGAGATGGCACCACCATTCAGCAAGAATGCATAGCCTGATGTGGATTTTCTATCATCCAGGTCTCCAACCCAATCTGCATCTGAATAACCTTTCAGACTCCTATCTGATCCTTGAAAACAGAGACAATAATCTATTGTCACCTTCAGATATCTGAAAATCCTTTTTACTGCCTTCCAGTGTCTCAGTCCTGGGTTTGACTGGAAGCGACTGACCAAGCCCACAACATAGCTGATATCGGGACGTGTACACAACATAGTGTACATCAAACTACCAATAGCACTGGCATATGATTTTTTATTCATCTCAGCTATTTCCTCTGGAGTTTTAGGAAACATACTCTTGCTCAACACAGTACCTTTCACAATAGGTGTATGTTCTATGTTGCAATTAGACATGCTGAAATGATGTAACATCTTATTTATATAAGACTCTTGTGACAGACCCAAAAGTCTTTTAGGACGATCTCTTATGATCTTCACCCATAAGATGTATTCAGCTTCTCCCATATCTGTTGTATCAAATTGTGATGACAACCACTTCTTGACTTCATTCACATATCCTATGTCATTTCCAACTATCAGCATATCATCAACATATAATGATAAAATGACATACTTTCCTTTTTCCCTTTTTAGGAAAACACAATGATCTTCATTGATCATCTCGAAATCATAAGATAAAATGACTTCGTTAAATCTTATGTTCCATTGTCTTGATGCTTGCTTTAGCCCATATATAGACTTTCTAAGTCTACATACTTTTTGCTCTTGGCCTTCAGCAATGAAACCTTCTGGTTGAACCATATAGATTTCTTCGTCAAGATCACCATTAAGGAAAGCGGTTTTTACATCCATTTGATGTAATTCCAAGTCATAATGTGCCACAAAGGTCAAAATAACTCTTATTGATACAAATTTCACTACAGGAGAAAATGTCTCTTCAAAGTCAATACCCTCCATTTGGGTATATCCTTTTGCAACTAAATGAGCGTTGTATCTGTTAATCGATCCATCTACTTTCCTCTTTATTTTGAGAATCCATTTATTCCCAATAGCCCTTCGGCCCGGAGGAAGATCGACTAAGTCCCAAACATGATTTTGAATCATGGACTCCATCTCTTCAACCATTGCAGCTTTCCATTTTTCTCTAACTCTACATCCCAATGCTTCCTCAATGGATTGAGGTTCGTCATCGTCAATTGGAAGTGCAACCAATGCCTCATTCTCAATATCAAACCTCTTCTTAGGTTTGATCTTACGAACACTTCTCCGTAAGTTGGGCTGTTGAGAAGTCAACTCATGACTCACTCGGTCGACTAGACTCAGGTATCCCATTTGACACCTCTCTTGTTGATAATATCTCATCCTCCTCAAATAGAGGAACATTTTTTATCAACATCACCTCTGATTGGGAACTCTGTTTCGAGAAAAGTCGCATCTCTCGAGTCTATTTCGGAGATAGTTTCATCTAGTTGCTCACCTATGAAAACATAACCTTTGGAGGTCTCATGATATCTTATAAAGATACATTTCTTACCCCTAGGCCCTAGTTTTCCATACTTGTGAGAACTGTCATGAATATAAGCAGCTGACCCCCAGGGTCTCAGATTACTCAAATATGGTTTTCTGCCTATCCAACGTTCATATGGGGTAGATGGAACTGACTTTGAAGGCACTTTGTTAAGTATATAGGCTGCAGTTAATAATGCATCTCCCCAATAGGAGATTGGAAAATTAGCTTGCGCCATCATAGACCTAACCATTTCAAGAAGAGTCCTATTTTTTCTTTCAGCTACCCCATTTTGCTGTGGAGTTCCAGGGATTGTCAGCTGTCTAATAATCCCTCTATCATTACATATTGTCTTAAACATATCAGACAAATACTCCCCACCACGGTCAGTGCGTAAAGCCTTAACTTTACATTCCGTTTGATTCTCAACTTCGTTCATATAACGAATGAAGCAATCTAATGCTTCAGATTTGTGAGAAATCAAATACACATGACCGAACCTAGAGAAATCATCAATAAATGTAATGAAATAGGAAGCTCCATGTCTAGCCTTCACATTCATTGGACCACAAATGTCCGAATGAATTAACTGCAATGTCGATTCAGATCTAATAGTCTTACCAAATGGTTTCCTAGTTGCTTTTCCAGCAAGACAATGCTCACATATAGACAATTGAATCTTAGCTCGAGTGCCCAATAGACCCTCTTTAGCTAATCGATTCATACGTTCTTGTCCTATGTGTCCTAATCTAGCATGCCAAATCTCATCAGTTATATCTGCATCACTAGTTAAAGCAATGTTTGAAAAACAACCATCAATAGTATAATTGACATCTGGTTCTACATTGAGAACCATAAAACCATTTGTTAAAAAACCACATCCGATTGACACTGAGTCAATCTTAAGTTCAACAGACCGACTGTAAAAATTAATACAATACCTTAAATCAAGAAGA
This sequence comes from Zingiber officinale, assembly GCF_018446385.1. Lineage (NCBI taxonomy): Eukaryota > Viridiplantae > Streptophyta > Magnoliopsida > Zingiberales > Zingiberaceae > Zingiber > Zingiber officinale. The sequence continues at coordinate 142,706,321 of NC_055997.1, forward strand.
CACGTAACGGAAACAAGATTCCGTCGAATTTCAGGAGCATACAGGACATCATGTAGAAATAAAACTCTACCACCACGTAGGTTGAGTTTGCAAATGCCGACTCCTTTGACTTCAACTCTTGCATTATTTCCCACATAGATCCACTTGTTGCCAGCTGGTACCCGACGGTACTCAACAAATGTAACTCGTTCCCGAGCTACATGGTTGGTTGCTCTCGAATCTATAATCCACAAAGGATAAGAATCAGCTAACAACACTGAACTAGCAACAAAATGCTCTTGAAAAGAAGACACACTTGGATTTACCTTTTTCGGCTCAGTGCACTCCCGAGCAAAATGGCCCTTTTTGCCACAGTTAAAACAAGTCAACTTGTTTTTAGGTTTCTTTCCAGTCTTCTTAACTATCTTCTTGATTGGGCCTTATCCCACAACAGCAGCTTCCCTCTTCTTTCCTTTCCCTTTCTTGAACCATTTCTTTTTCTTGGATCCATATGATCCAGCAGAACTTACAGCCACATAGGCTTGTCCAGAAATCCTTGCGGATTCAACTCTCTCCGCCTCCAATTCTACATGGCGTGAGACATCAGTGAAAGTCTTGATACTCTCACTGTGAGTTAAGGTCTACTTCATGGTCTCCCAAGAATCTGGAAGTGAACGAATAACTGCTTGAACCTGTTGTTCATCAGTCAACTCATGACCAGCAGTTTTAAGCTCCCGAATCATGTTTGACATCTCCCTGAGGTCTTGATCATTGACACATTCGGACGCTTTTTGTAGCTATCAAATTTAATTGTCAGCTGTCGAAGCTTGCTCAGACTTACTCCACTATATTTTTCTTTAAGGGCAACCCAGACTTCATGAGCCGTAAGATATGACTCATATTCAAAAGCTAGGTCGTCTACCATTAAACTAATCAATATACCCTTTGCAGTGGAGTCCTTTTTCTTCCATGCCTTATAGGCATCAAGATCTCGTCTGTGTTGTGCCGTGGGACCATCTATAGGTACTTCCATAACCTGATTTACAGCCTCTAGAACTTCTTGTTCCTCAAGTACATATTGTATCTTGAGGTGCCATATCTTGTAGTTATCCCCATTAAGTTTTTCACCTTTGTTGAGTTCAGCTATTATGTTTTTGGTTGTCATAATCTATCATAAATAAACAAATTATTTAGTATTCAGTATATATCATATGTATGCAATTTATGATTGACTTAATATTACTTTGAGTTGGTTTACAAAATCAAGTGACAACTATGTTTTCACTCATCATCCGTATGACCAATCAAATTAATATTAATCAATTCTATTACATACATCCCAACAAATGAACTAATCATTTATAATATCATGAATTCATTAATTAAATGAACTAATCATTTAATATATCATGTTTTTTTTAATTAAATGAACTAATCATTTAATACATAATGAACTAATCATGCATCATGTCAAGCAAACAGCATAAATAAATGAACATATCATTAATATAAAATTATACTGCAAATTGTTAACATATAACCAACTGACATGAATGAAATGGACTAACTATTGTTCATACAAAATGACAATAAAAATAACAGAACTCTAATAAACTAGATAGGCAACTACCACTCCCACTATGACAGACACTAGTGCAGTGGCTAATATAATCCCTCTCAGCCTGGACTCATTTGGGGTAATCCCAGGCAAGACAGCTTCAAGGCTCTCTATTGGATCTACAATTGGATCCTCTTTTGGTTCCTCCTCGATCATTTCCGGGTCCTCTTCAAACTCTTCCGGATCCTCTTCAGTCATCTGATGAAGCAACTCCTCACATAGTACAGAATATGTGACTCATCCTTGATGACGCCCCCAAATATAGTCCGCTATCATCCTAGGATTTTCTGGCAATGATTGCATCAAAGCCCAAATCCTATAACTGTCCAGGACTGGAAACTCTTCTCGCTCAAGTTTCCAAAACAGATCATCAAGTCGTCCAATGTGTCCGTCGACTCCATAAGCAGAGTTGTACTCTATCTCCTGAATCTCCTCCCTGAGCTGATTTCGTGTCAATGTGGTAATCGTCCGTGCCATCTGAAAAATTGAAAATAAATAAGTCAGTACAAAACCGACTAACCAGTACAAAACCGGCTTATTTCAATTTATACAGGCATAGTACCAACATAATAAATCAAGAAAAATAAATCTTCTCGATTTTCAGGAGTTCAAGTCGACAATTAGAACTAATCTAATTGGTCAGACCCATTGGATCGGTTGATTAGGGATCCAGATCCTAAGCTTGGTCCATTGTCCTTAATTAGAACTAATCTAATTGGACAGGGATTTTGTGCCTATGTTCTGTTACTTTTTCTCTAAGTCCATTTCTACCAATTTCAGACTTATTGATCAAACTCAGATCCATTTGATCAAACCAATGCCTATTGGTATAAGTCCGACCAATTAGAACAAATCTAATTGTTTTGATCAAATTTGACTCATTAGAACAAATCTAGTCATTTGATCATATTTGGTTCAAGTCCAATTACTTAACCCAAATTAATTTCAAGTTTGGATCAAATTGGTTCAATTAAACCAACTAATGATTTAAATCTGAACCAAATCTAAGTGGACCAAAATTACTCTGGATCATTTATCATAAATAGTGAATTAATTGAACTCAATTTCAATTAATTAACGCATGCAAACAGATTTAATTGCATTAAATAAAATTAACTAAACATGCATGTTCACATTTAAATCATACATGAATTAATGTGAAATTTTAAATTATTTAATGCAATTTAATCCTATTTCCTTCCACCTTATTCTGTGAATATATCACAGTCCGTTTTTTAATTTGAAAAAGTCAAAAACAGAAATTTTCATATTTTATCTTTTCTGTTGCACGATTCCACGATGCATACTGCAGATTGCACGCCGACCACGTCGCTGTAGCCAGCCTCACAGCGACAAACGCTAGGCAGAAACTGCAAGATGCCACCTTGATCTTCTGCACGCACGCTGCGCACATTATGCACACTGTGCACGCCACCTTATTCGCGACGAACACGAATTACAGAGGTGTCCATGAGCACTCCGCCGGCCATCCACCATCGGAGACAAACTCCGTGTATGTTCCTCGAGGCATACGGTGTCACAATTTCACTCGGCTACGACAAAATTAGACGGAGACAAACTCCATTCAGGGCAGCGATAATAATCGCTGATCACGATTCAGTCATGATTTCACCCAGCAAAAAACGAACAGAACCAAGCCATAATTTTGATTTAATGAAGAGGTAAGGTTTTAGGATTTATCATGCATTTAGAACGAACTACGCGCTCTGATACCAATGTAGAAAATATGTTCTAAATGCATGATAGACGAATTAATTAAATGCGGTAAAAACTTACAGCGATCTCCCGCAGATCCACAATTGGTATTGACGAAACTCGCTGTCGGAAGAACGATCACAGGATCGAAAAGCCCTCCGCAATTCCACAAACTAAATCCCACCACCTTGGATATTCTCCTCTTACTCTCATTGCACACTCGCAATTTTCACACACCTGAGCCTTGGACGGATCCCCTTTATATAGGGAAATACACCAGGGGCATAATGGACTTTTCCATTATGAGTAGTGGGGAACATGGGCCACGTTCCCCACTATCCCCATTTCCAACATACTCACTTGGTTACAAGGATTCATAAACTCTAATACTTAAGCCTGGAGGTTTAGAGTTCGAATCCTGGGGGAGGCAAAAATCCACTGACCAGGGGTGGAAAGTCCTAGTGAGTAACGGCATGGACAAGGGTCGTCGGTCGACGATATTAGAGGTCGCCAAATGGGCCGACGACATAAGGGCCGACGGTCGACGACATGAGAGGTCGCCAAATGGGCCGCCAAATGGGCCGCCAAATGGGCCAAGAGGGCTGGGCTGTTACAATAAAAAGGCGCCTTTTTATTGTAACGACCCGGCCCTCTTGGCCCATCATCTCACTTGGTTACCAGGATTCATAAACTCTAATACTTAAGCCTGGAGGTTTAGAGTTCGCATCTTGGGGGAGGCAAAAATCCACTGCCAGGGGTGGAAAATCCTAGTGAGTAACGACACGGCCAAGGGTCATCGGTCGACGATATGAGAGGTCGCCAAATGGGCCGACGACATAAGGGCCGACGGTCGATGACCCGAGGGTCGCCAAATGGGCCAAGAGGGTCGGGTCGTTACAATAAAAAGGCGCCTTTTTATTGTAACGACCCGACCCTCTTGGCCCATTTGGCAGCCCATTTGGCGACCTCTCATGTCGTCGACCGTCGGCCCTTATGTCGTCGGCCCATTTGGTCAGTGGATTTTTGCCTTCCCCAGGATTCGAACTCTAAACCTCCAGGCTTAAGTATTAGAGTTTATGAATCCTGGTAACCAAGTGAGATGATCTCACTTGGTTACCAGGATTCATAAACTCTAATACTTAAGCCTGGAGGTTTAGAGTTTGAATCCTGGGGGAGACAAAAATCCACTGACCAGGGGTGGAAAGTCCTAGTGAGTAACGACACGACCAAGGGTTGTCGGTCGACGACATTAGAGGTCGCCAAATGGGCCGACGACATGAGAGGTCGCCAAATGGGCCGTCAAATGGGCCAAGAGGGCCGGGTCGTTACAATAAAAATTTATGAATCCTGGTAACCAAGTAAGATAGAAGCAGTGAGTAACGGCACGGCCAAGGGTCGTCGGTCGACGACATGAGATGTCGCCAAATGGGCCGACGACATAAGGGCCGACGGTCGACGACCCGAGGGTCGCCAAATGGGCTGCCAAATGGGCCAAGAGGGTCGGGTCGTTACAATCTGAGATTATTAACTGCGTGGTTGTGTATATATTCCAGCCGCATGTGGCTGATGTATATTGTGTCTGTAGAAATGCTTCAGATTGTCACCCGTACAGGGGAGGTGCTGCCGAAATTTCTTCGGACAGGGACTTCCTCGGGGCGTGACAATTTAGTGGTATCAGAGCAGGTATACGATACTTGCTATGTGTTTTGGATTTTTGAGATTTATTTGATACCAATTTATTTGGTATCAGAGCACGGTTCGAGTTTTATATCCTGTGTTTTGGTTTTCTCGATGTGACTTTTCAGGTTTTGGGACCCGACAGCGGTAGGACATCTCCAAGCTATAAGAGGTATGTTGGTATATGTTATCCTATCTTTTTGGTTTGTATATGCCCTATTGACTATTATAGTTTATGACATGTATTAGTATTCTTTATTAGTACCTGTCTGGTTGTTGTAGCATATATTACATGTGATGGGTTAGCCACTGATCTTGATTGACCTTAATAGAGATTAAGGATTATAGGCTCTGGTGATATTTTTTTTTCCTATCATACCCCCAGTAGTTTTAGCTTATGTCACGATTAGTTGGTTAGAAGATCAAGGCATATACCAGCCTCTGCTAGTATTAGCTGGGTAGTGGATAGTGTCTATATCTTCATGTTGACCTAGACAGTAGTATATCATTTTATCTTAACTAATTTCATCAGTAGATGACTGATTTACTCTTGTTAGATTGGTCAGTGGAAGACTGATTTACGCTTGTCGTCTTGGGTAGTCGTAGATTGATATACCTTAGTAGCTTGTAGAGGATTAAGGTATTTTTGATTAGTTAGTAAATGACCGATTTAGCTTTATTGGTCTGATCTGAATCTTTGGGTTGTTTGTGCTTGGTTTGGTATCTAGAGCACAATTGAGTACATGACCTGTACTGACATGGAAAAGACTGAATTAACCGTATATCATTGTCGGCTTGGTCAGTCTATAGAGGATCGATGTGTCCTATTCCATGGGTACTTTAGTTTTAGACGGTATGTACCTAGTTGGATAACTTAGAAGGTAGCATAGGGAATGCCAGGTTGATTGGGTCAAATATGTTGATTATTCCTATCTTTGTTTCGTGTACATATGATTGTTATGAGTTGAAGGAGTTCTATGATGGATAGTTCATTTGCAGGTAGTGTGAGTATTCCCATCTAGATATGGTTATTGTAGGTTCCTTGTGGATTATAGCTATTTAGTTAGTTGTACATGTCTGATTGACATATTGGAGGTATCTTATCGATTTAAAACTGTGTCGTGGTATGTGCACATGGGTGTGAGTGTCATATTAGAAGTATCTTGTCGACTACATCAGTGTTGTGATATGTACATATGTGTTTTGTGTGGTATCTGAGGTATCTTGTTGATTATGTGTGATTTGTGAGTGCATCTGAGTTTAGTATGTCTTATTGGAAGTATAGGTTGATTATACTCTTGGCATATGTGTATATATGTCATGTGAGTGTTGTTTGAGGGGTATTGTTGATTTTACCTATGATGATATATGCACACGGGTTCAGTATGCATTGTTGGAGGTATCACGGTGATTTACACCTATATTGTGAGTATGTTGGGTGTGCACTAATTGGAGGATTATGTTGATCATACCTATGTTGTGTGTGCACGTGTGCCAGGTGTATGATTGGTAGAATCATGATGATTCTACCTATATTGAATGTAGAATGTTGAATGTCTACATTATGACATTTGTGGTATTACCCTGTCAACTAATTATCCTATTTGTGGGTGACCGACCCAATAGGATGATGATAGAGTTGACTATGGATTTGATTTGCTTACTGGGTTGTTATACCCTAGGCTACCCACAATGATCTGTGGTAGAGAGATCTCGTGCAGTCTCTAGTTGGATAGTTAGGTGTCTTGGGCACTTATGTATTGGTTGTGGTGGAGCGTTGCTCCCACACATGTTACAGATTGTTTGTGGTGGAGCGTTGCTCCCACACATTGCGGATTGCTTGTAGCGGAGCATTACTTCCATATTTATTGTAGATACATATTGAGGATTTCTTGTGGTAGAGCGTTGCTCCCACATATGTGGTATTTCGTGTGATGGAGCATTGCTCTCACACTAGAGGATCTATTCTTTGGTGATTATATATCGTTGGTGATTAGATCTGTTTATTGTTGAGGATCTTATGGATAGGATTGTCTGTGATACGGACATTATGTGTCTTGGTTTTACCATTAGGGCTTGTGGAGCTTTTGATGTGTTCAGGGACTCGATGAGTTTGGGTATCCCTAGGATGTTTGGATTGGTTTCCATTGTCTTTGTTGACGATGTGGTGATCTTTTTTTGATCTGAGGTGTATCACACACACCATTTTGCATAGTTCTAGAGATGTTTTGATGGGAACATCTATATGCGAAGTTCAGTAGTGCGTTTTGGGATTGTCTTCTGTGAGATTTTTGGGACACATGGTGACCAGTAGGAGTATACCGTGGTTCCACAGGAGATCGAGGTTGTTACCGTTGGGAGTAGACGGAGTCTATAGAAGAGGCTCGTAACTTCTTTTGTTTGGCTCGATATTTTCGGATATACATTGAGGGTTTCTTACGGATTGCTATGCTACTTACACGTCTGACCAGGAAAGGCGTGAAGTTCATGTGGTCCGTGGACTACGGGACCAGTTTCCAGGAGCTGAAGCGGAGATTAGTGTCGGCTCCGATTTTGGTTTTACCTTATGGAGATGACGGATATATCCTCTGCACCGACGCATCTATTCAGGGTTTGAGCGCTGTTCGGATGCAGTACGATAGAGTAGTCTCCTATGCTTCTCGACGGTTGAAGGAGCATGAGGAGAACTACCCAGTACATGACTTGTGGCTGGCTGCCATTATTTTTGCCTTGAAGATTTAGCGGCATCACCTGTATGGTATTGCATTTGAGATTCTCACTAACCATAAGAGTCTCAAATATCTGTTTACTTAGAAGGAACTTAATCTCCGACAGAGGAGATGGATGGAGTTCCTGAAGGATTATGATTGTATCATTAGCTATCACCCGGGAAAAACTAATGTGGTTACCGATGCACTTAGCCGGAAGTCTAGAGGGACTTTGGTTTGCCACCGAGTTTCAGTTACAGACTTGGTTCAGGGTTTCTTCGAGTTAGACCTTGAGGAGTAGGGACGGACAGAGCAGGGTATTCTTGTTACCATAGTTGCTCAGTCGTCGATCAGGACGAGGATTCGAGAGGCCAAGCTGGTGATCAGCATTTGCAATTTATAGGCAGCCAGATAGCTTCCGGGCAGCAAACCGAGTTCACACGAGACGAGGAGGGTATTATATACTTCCGAGGCAGATTATGCGTACCTCAGTCTTACCCGGTTTTGTCGGAGCTATTTCAGGAGGCTCATCGTTCTCGATTTGCGATCTATCTAGGCAGGACCCGTATGTATCGAGATTTGAGGTGTTCCTATTGGTGGAACAGTATGAAGAAAGACATTGCGGATATTGTAGCTAGATGTCTTATCTGTCAGCAGGTGAGGGCTGAGCACCGGATACCTGCCGGATTATTTTAGCGGATTTCTATTCCTGAGTGGAAATGGGAACATATTACCATAGACTTTGTGGTGAGTCTGTCTAGGACATGACGAGGCCATGACGCGATTTGGGTAATCGGTGATCGATTAACCAAATCCACGCATTTTTTAGCGATCCGGAAGACTGATTCCCTGGATCGATTGACAGATCTGTATTGCCAGGAGATCATCAGATTTCATGGTGTCCCTTGACTATTATTTCGGAAAGCCCCCCGGTTCACGTCTTATTTTTGACAGAGTCTGCAGCAGGCCTTGGGTACGCAGCTCTGTTTCAATACAACTTTCCATCCGCAGACAGATGGACGGTTAAAGCGGACCATTCAGACTCTAGAGGACTTGCTGAGGCCTTGTGTATTGAAGTTTTGGAGGCAGTTGGGAGGACCATTTACCATTGGTAGAGTTCGCCTACAACAGCGGTTTGCATTCGGCTATCCGGATGCCACCGTTTGAAGCGTAGTAAGGTAGGCCTTATCGGACACCCATCCTCTGGGATGAGGTTGGGGAGGCCCAGTTGTTGGGACCTCATAGAGCTTAGTATGAGGCATAGTTGGTCTGTACTAGTAGACGGAGAATGTCAGAGGCACAGAACTGCCCGAAGAGTTATGCTGACCGGAGTCAGAGATTTTTTTTTTTTAGAGTTCTCCATTTGCGACCATGTATTTTTGCGAGTTTCACCCACGAAAGGGGTGAAGAGATTGGCTTCAGAGGTAAGCCAACTCTGCAATACATTGGACCTTTCCAGATCTTGGAGAGGATTGGAGTGGTAGCTTACTGGCTAGCACTACCACCGTCCATGGAAGGCGTGTACGATGTGTTCTATGTGTCTATGTTGAGGAGATACCTACCCGACACGACGCATGTGCTGACAGATATCTTAGTTCCGTTCAGCCTGACGTCACTTATGAGGAAGCTCCGGTACGGATTTCTGGACCGGAAAGAGCGTCAGTTGCGGAACAAAACTATCCGGCTGGTTAAAGTCGGATGGTAGCATCGTTCAGACGAGGAGGCTACTTGGGAGCTCAAGGATACTATCCGACCTCAATACCCCCATCTTTTCACTTGAGCTAAGTGAGTTATTACCGTTCAGCATTTATACTCTTTACCTGTTATTAGTACTTGCTGATGATAGATGATGAAATTTGGGGACCAAATTTTTATTAGTGGGAGAGAATGTAAAATACCGGAAAAATAAGAAATAATGATAAGGGAATTTTTTAAAATTTTTAGAAATTTTTCGGGAATTTTTCGGAGCTCGTATGGATGAGTTTACGGGGATAAAAACGGGGTCCAGGAAAGCCTGTTTAGGCTACCCCATTTAAGTGAGGAAATGTTGATTTTCCTTTTTATTTTCCTTTTATTTTTCTTTATTTCTTTTTCCCCATTTCCCCTACCGTGCGGTTCCCTACTTCTCCCTCGCTGATCTCTCTTCCTTCTTCTCGATCCTTCTCCTGTTCTCTCCCGATCCAGCCGAGGATCTCCCTTCCCCTTCCCATTTCTCCTCCCGAGCCGATTTCCCTCCTCATCCCTAGCACCGGCCTCTTCATCTGCTCTTTCCCAAGCCGCATCTAAGCGCCGCCACCTCCTGAGGCGAACGGAGCAGCACCGATCCACTGTCGGCGCACCTGTGCCCTAGCACCCACCGTGATTTCTTCAGCCTGAGCGCCACTAGGGAGTCGCCTTCCAGAACAACGCCGGTGTGGCGCTGTCTTCCCCGTGCCCTAGCACCGGTGTAGATCCAGCAACTCTTCTTGAGCATTCCTTAATGTGGAATCCTTAACCCTAGTCTCACCTCTTGTGCCCTAGTTCGTCAGTGCCGGAAGCCGAGGACCCTTGCAAGAGGTCGGTGATCTTCATTTCGTGCTCGCAAATCTGTAGAGTTTTGTTCTCTCTTCCATCTCTAGATCAGTAGAAGCACCGTCGTGTGAGATTACTGACGCCTTCTCTTTTCCCTAACAGTTGAGGCCTCTTTCCGATCCAAGTCACCATCTTTGGTCTGGCGATGACAGTAGGCCATGATTTCTGTCGACGGTTAGATCGGAGACATTGCCAGCAAAGATTGGCTGCTGATCCTTAGAGTGGAAGGGACCGTTGGCACAGAATTTGGTATATATGGTTCGTATCAGATTTTATGCTTGTTTGGTCAGTATAACTTCGGTTAATACTAATTTCGGGTGATTCACAGTTCCGGCGATCCAGCTTCAGCGGTGAACTCCTTGGGTCGTATTCCACCAGCTGTAACAAGGTTGTGATTTGAGGTAAGTTTGGGTTGTTGATTTTTGATCTTTGGTTCTTGATCCGGACAGTGTAAATTTGTTCCTAGTTATGAGTTGTTTCGTTCTGTGATCTGGAATTTGTGGTTATTTTTCCAGCAGCCACCCGTTTTCCGGCAGCCACCTTTTAGCGGTGAATAACCCTATTGGGCAGCAACTCTTTGATTCCAGTAGCGAGAACGAATGAGAATTGAGGTAAGAAGTATGGTATCAAATTTGGTAGGGATGCGAGTTTAATTTATAGTTGGAGGTTGTGATTATTTGTCTACCATCCTTTGTAGCTTGGCCAGCATTGTTCACTGGCGATCCACAGCACCAGTCATTCTATTTTGGGCAGGGAAACTCTTTAACCGTGAGCCATCGGCGACCATCCTGGATTTGGGTGAGTTCTTATGAATTGGTTTAGGTTAGGTTGTTGTGATGGATTATGCTTATTGCAAGTTCTAATTCGTATGGATTAGTTTAAGTCGATCGAGGAGTAAGATAATCCAATTAAGGTTTATAATTGGATCGATTTGGAGTTATGTTAGCTTCTCGAGGATTTGATTTAGCTAATTTATTTATAAGTAATTAGCTAAATCTGGCTATCATATATTATAGGACTCTGGTTCGAGACGAGCACTTTGACATGGAGATTGTTTTTCTCGGTCTACATTAGAGGCGGGTACCTTGACTTATCTTTTTGATCTGTCATGTTGATATGTCTAGTAGGATATAGCCTTTAGTAATAATTATGTTCGTCCTTGTTTCGGTACGTCACTACCGGATACCTGTTACATGCTTGTTTGCTCACCTGTTATGCATTTTATGCTAGTATCCATATGATTATATATATGCTCAGTGAGGTAGTGACATACCATGCTTGTTATGTTCAGGACCTAAGTTTTTGATATTCTATCTGACCTGTGTACTTTAGATCTTGGTATGTGACCATCGATATTATGGTACTCATTTTATATATATGGATATGGTTATACTGATCAGTTTATTGCTATGCTTAGTGTCATGCATCATGATTGCATGCTGCGCGATTGTCGGCTCCACTATGGTTGAGCACATCGCCAGTTACATGTACTGCACACACCACCACTCATGGATTAGTGGTATATCAGGCAGGTGTCTGCTGTTTGGCTCCGTTGGTCTGAGGACTCAGCGTGGTAGTCGGCAGACAGTTTCGCTCTGTTTGGCTCCGCTGGCATTTAGTGTAGCAGCATGGTAGCCGGCAGACAGTGGACTCTGTTTGGCTCCGTTGGTCAGGTGACTCGGTGTGGTAGCCGGCAGAGATACCTCCCCGTCATCGTGTACCGGGAGATGAGAGCATTGAGCTCCCCCATTTATGATTTGGGGTCAGAGGACAGGAGTACTCCGACAGCATCCCGTCCACTCAATCACTCATCAGGTGTAGTGATGGTAGAGTGCACGGTTGTCACAGCCCTACCCACGCGGTCTCACCATTGTGTGTGAGATGACTGACTGGCGTCAGGGGTGACCAGGACGCATCATTGGCATCATACGCATTTATGCATTTACTGCTTGTGTTTGCTGCACTTATATGCTACATTTGGATGGATGCATATGTTTGACATGCATACAGGATTTATGACACTTCCGGTCTGACGACCTGATTATTCTGATAGGAGGCCCGGGTGAGTACAGTACTCTTCATCCTTTTCTATTATGCATTACTTTCTTTTGTTCAGGAGACTGTACTCCATAGTTATTACTATTTGTTATAGTTTACTATACATGTCAACTAGGTATCTGCTGAGTTGTTGAACTCACCCCGTGGACACTATCTTTTTCAGGTACTAGGTTGTTTATGGAGACGTTTGGAGTATCCTGGCTGCTGGTCCCCACATCACATCAGAAGACATGTCTACGGGTTTGTTTACTTTTACTTCGGTATTTATAATTGTTGTATTTAGCTTTGTGTTCCGATTTTATTTCTGGAATTGTTATATTGTTGTGTTGTGTTGTTGTGTGGTGTAAGCCTAGCCGGCTAGCAGTGATTTATTTGGTTTTGTATGGGCTAGTATTTTATGTTTTTCCGCTGTATTGGTTTTGATTTCAGTCGAGTGGGCTGTTTAAAATATATATAACTGCGTGGTTGTTGTTATACTTGTCCAGCCGTGTAGGCTGAGATTATTAACTGCGTGGTTGTGTATATATTCCAGCCGCATGTGGCTGATGTATATTGTGTCTGTAGAAGCCTTTTTATTGTAACAGCCCGACCCTCTTGGCCCATTTGGCGACCTCTCATGTCGTCGACCGTCGGCCCTTATGTCGTCGGCCCATTTGGCGACGGCTAATGTCGTCGACCGACGACCCTTGGCCGTGCCGTTACTCACTAGGACTTTCCACCCCTGGTCAGTGGATTTTTGCCTCCCCCAGGATTCAAACTCTAAACCTCCAGGCTTAAGTATTAGAGTTTATGAATCCTGGTAATCAAGTGAGATCATCTCACTTGGTTACCAGGATTCATAAACTCTAATACTTAAGCCTGGAGGTTTAGAGTTCGAATCCTGAGGGAGGCAAAAATCAAGGGAAGAGGCGAGAACGACAGGCCTGGCCGACGACGACAACTCGTCTGCCATTTCGATGTCCGACTCCTTGTCCATGGGCTTTCCTACAATAAAAGGCGCCTTTTATGTAATGACCCGGCCCTCTTGGCCCATTTGGCGGCCCATTTGGCGACCCTCGGGTCGTCGACCGTCGGCCCTTATGTCATCGGCCCATTTGGCAACCTCTCATGTCGTCGACCGACGACCCTTGGCCGTGCCGTTACTCACTAGGACTTTCCACCCCTGGCAGTGGATTTTTGCCTCCCCCAGGATTCGAACTCTAAACCTCTAGGCTTAAGTATTAGAGTTTATGAATCCTGGTAACCAAATGAGATGAATTATAACGACCCGGCCCTCTTGGCCCATTTGGCGGCCCATTTGGCGACCTCTCATGTCGTCGACCGTCGGCCCTTATGTCGTCGGCCCATTTGCCGACCTCTAATGTCGTCGACCGACGACCCTTGGTCGTGTCGTTTCTCACTAGGACTTTCCACCCCTGGTCAGTTTGCATTTCCTCTTACTGTATTTTTTATTGTAACGACCCGACCCTCTTGGCCCATTTGGCGACCTCTCATGTCGTCGACCGACGACCCTTTGGCCGTGCCGTTACTCACTAGGACTTTCCACCCCTGACACTGGATTTTTGCCTCCCCCAGGATTCGAACTCTAAACCTCCAGACTTAAGTATTAGAGTTTATGAATCCTGGTAACCAAGTGAGATCAAAATCCACTGACGTCTTGGTTACCAGGATTCATAAACTCTAATACTTAAGCCTGGAGGTTTAGAGTTTGAATCTTGGGGGAGGCAAAAATCCACTGACCAGGGGTGGAAAGTCCTAGTGAGTAACGACACGACCAAGGGTCGTCGGTCGACGACATTAGAGGTCGCCAAATGGGCCGACATCATAAGGGCCGACGGTCGACGACATGAGAGGTCGGCAAATGGGCCAAGAGGGCCGGGCTGTTACATGCAAAACTAGTAAAACGATACCTGCTCTAAAAGTAGATCAGCAACCTCCGGTTAGAAGAAGGTGAAGCCGTCGCATACCTCCACTCAAGAATCAAGGAACTCATCACCGGACTCACGAATCTTGGATAAAAGGTAAGCAATCGAGATTCGCTAAGGTACGCGCTTAAGCATTTCCTAGAACTACTGAATGGACACCATTAGTAGATGCTTATTATATATCTAAGGATCTAGAATTAAGTACTTTAGAAGAAATTTTTTCAACTTTTCAAGTCTATGAAATGATATGTGCAGATCTAAAGAAGGAGCTAAAGCACAATATTGCCTTAAAGGCAAAGATGGACGAATGAGATTCTGAATCTTCTCTTGAGGACGATGAAATGGCATTCATGGTAAGTAGATTTAAAAAATTATTTAAATCTAAAAGATTTAATCAAGTGCAGGATACAAAAAAGAAAAAAAAAAAGGTAAAGTACTACCATTGCAATGAAGAAGGGCACGTGAAAGATAGCTGTCCAAAATTGAAGAACAAAGACAAGGAAAAGAATAAGAAGGCAGCCTAGAACAAATATAAAACTCTAAAGTTGACATGGGACAAAATATCGTTCGAATAAGAGATCAAAGCAATCGCCAGACTTATGCTAGTGGAAAGTCACCAAGAAGATGAAGCAAGCTCGTCCGAAATGAGCATCGAGAGCATCGATGAAGGAGGTGAGACATTATAAGAAAATAGCACTTCAGGGGGAGCTTCAAATTGCAAGATCGACAAGCTAAGTCAGGTGCAGTCTCTTCCTCTTGATAAGTCATTTCAGTTTATAAAACACTTATCGAAAAAATTGTTGTAAATTAGAAAAAGAAAATAAAGAGTTAAAATCAACCTTAGCTATATCTTGTCGATTAGAAGATCTTGACAAGATTAAAACTGAAAATAAAAATTTAAAAATTGAGAATGTAAATTTAAAGGATCAAATAGAAAACTTAAAATATTATGCATGTTTAAATTTATCTGCTTCAACTTTCAGGAACTATAAAGGATTAAATTGATAATTTAGATATTACAAAGGGAAAATTAAAAAATTATCTAGAAAATATATTCTTTGAAAAATTTTAATTAAACAGTAGGAAGGAACCTATATTAAGTTCCAAAAACATGCTTAAGTTAATTTTTTTAGACTTTAAGAGAGAAAGTTAAATATTTAATTTCTTTAAAAGGTTTTATCTAGAAAGTGATTGTTGTTCTAATATCCAAGAAGGCCTATTGCCTCGCACAGTCTGGAAGTTAATTACTAAAATAAAATATTTAATTGACTAACTGTGAAATATTTAATCAATTTAACTTATGCTTTAAATAGTTTATCAAAATTTCAGTTAAAAAAATTCTCATCATTAAAATTTATTTAACAAAAATAATATTTGTTAGAGTTATTTTAGCAAATTTAATTTTTTTTGACTTTATTCAAACAATCTATTAGAAAATTTTCTATAAATTAATTATCCAAATACAAAACTTTTAAAAATCTATTTAAAATTCAACTTTTTCTGAAAATTTTTCTGATTTTTTCCTTAGACTTTAAGTTTAGATCTTTCAAAGTCATTTTACAAGTACCCTATTTAATGTGATTAAATAGAGAGAAGGAAATATTAAGTCTAGGAGGATAGTAAATTTATTTTTTTTTGCACATTATTGAGTTGCAAATTTATTACCTTATTATTATTTCTTTATGCTTGTTTATCCTAACTTAATTTGGGTTGTTCACATAAAAAAAAGGAGATTGTTAGTACCCCCAAGATAGTTTTGATGTGATCAACCAAGGTAGGTTAGGTCATGTTGGTCTTTAACTCCTGTGTCTAAGTGTGCAGGAACTTAGGAGCATAGAAAGTCGAGCAAAAGACGCAGCTAGCGAGAAGGACGACACGAGAGAGAGCCGACGGGCTTGGTGCGTCCGAGGGCCAAGATGCTGCGGAAGAGTACGCCAGCGGATAAGAAGGAGGCGTGCGACATTTTCCGAGGAACGAGAAGCCGAAGCGGAAGACTGCTTGAAGGCTAGAAAATGGGTTTGGGTGAGCCCTATTTCAGATGGCTGAAATCACCGAAGCAAGCGAAGTCGAAGTAGGAGAGGAAGACCCGAACCCAAGAGATCGGAGCTGGAGCAAGAACCCGAACCTAACAAGTTAACATAAGGTTAACTTTAGTCCGGGCGCCTGGATTAAGTCCAGGCGCTTGGCCGGTCTGAGCGCCCAGACCATGAAAATTATCCAGATCACGTCAAATGTGATCCGTTGTGATGAGGATAAAATTTTATCCCCCTCAAGACGCCTGAACCCTTCCAGGCGTCCTAACTAGGGCTATAAATACAGCCTAGGTCCCAGAAACTTAGAAAGAACACTTGTAAACAACTTTCTTTATCTAGCTTTACATTTTGAGTGTTTTGACTGTTGTAATAGGCGTCTCCACCTAAAGGAGACTTTGATAGTGAGCTTCAACTTCCTTGAATTAACAACCTCCCCGATTGTAACCAAGTAAATCTATTTGTGCCTCTTCTTTCTAGTTTCTTATTTAATTTATGCAAGTACATGTTAGTTTAATTAAGTTATAACGTTTGAGGAAGATTCATGTTATTTTTGTAGGGCTATTCACGTTCCTCTAGCTGGACGCCAAGGATCCTATACTTGATGGCTCACGTCCCTACCCATGCGTAGATAACGCCTATTGGCACCATACTTCCTCAGGGGAATCCTGATCATATTCTTTAGATCCATTAGGATCAACTTCTCCTCAATGTTATTATAGGTTTGATGTATTATACTATTGTGTAGTTTATTTCTTTATCAACTTCATCTAGAGACACATGGCAAACCCTAGATAGAACTTATGCTACTCCCTGACATGACAGGATTATGATTCATCGTCAAAATCTTGCTAGCCCTCACCAAGGTAACAGATCTACCACTGATTATATGCAAGATATCAAAAGAAACATTGATGCTCTTGCACTTATGAATGTCAAAGTTGACTTTGATGAGCTCTCTATTTATGTCTTGAATGGTCTTAGCCAAGACTACTACAATATTTCACATGCTCTGCAAGTTCGTGACATTCTTATTAGCTTTGATGAGTTATTCGAGCAACTCCTCAATCATGAGGCCTAGACCCAGTTAAAAGTCTCAACACAATCTCCATCTTTGATGCTAATGACTGCACTTGTGGCTATAGTAGGGAATTCTTATAATCGGTATTTAAACTATCATGGTGGTCACGAGAAGATTCCGTCGATGTACCATTAGCGCACCTATCTACCTTGGGGCTGCTTGCGCGTCCTCCTTCACATCCAGCTATGTCTAGTCCCAATCGTTATCTTGGGCATTGTCAGATTTGTGGTGTCCAAGGTCATTCTGCTTGCCAGTGCGGTCATATGATTGCCTCGATGCTTGCTCTGCTTCCCCCAACTCTTTCGCGTGCTCTGTGTCCTGCGTATAGTGCATCGTTTATGCAAACTATAGTTCATTTTATACCTTCGTCTGATTCTTGGGAATGGGTAGTTGACTCTGGCGCCTCTCATCATATCACCACTAATCTCACTACTCTTTCATTGCATGAGCTTTACTTGGGAAATGATAGCGTCATTATTGGTGATGGTTCTGGACTATCCATTACCCACACTGGTTCTTTCTCTTTCTCCACTCAATCTTTGCCTTTAGTTTTCTCCAATGTTTTATATGCGCCATCTATGTAAAAAAAATTTAATTTCTATTTCTGCACTTTGTGCTACTAATCTCATTACATTTCTTTTCTTTGATTCCTATTTTCAGATGTTGGATCATCGTACAGGGGCAATATTGGTTAGCGGGGTCTATAGAGATAGTGTCTATTACTAGCCAAAATTTGCGTCTATGCTATCATCCCCTTCTGCCCTTTCTGTGTCTATCTCATCATCTATTTCCTTATGGTATAGTCATCTAGGTCATTTGTCATTAGGTGTTTTGAAACATTTTTTGTTATTCTTGGATATTTCGTTTCCTGCGGATACTTTGTCTAATTTTCCATGCACTTCATGCAATATTAATAAAAGTCATAAATTGCCCTTTCATAAATCTAGTATTTTGTTTCGTGCTCATTTGGATATTATATTTTTTGATGTTTGGACATCTCCTATATCATCATTTGATGAATTCAAATATTATGTTATCTTCATTAATCATTTTACAATATATATGACTTTATCCCTTATGCAAAAAATTGGATGTATACTCTACCTTTATTGCATTCAAAACTCTTGTTAAAAATCGATTCTCAATGACTATCAAAATACTCTTCATTGATAATGAAGGTGAATTCTTAGTCTTTCGCTCCTTTCTTACTACTCATAGTATCAGTCACCTTATCACTCCTCCACATACTCCTGAATACAATGGATAATCTGAACGTCGTTATCGTCATATAGTCGAAACTGGTCTCACTTTATTGCACAGAGTGTCTATTTCACTCACTGTCTGGCCTTATGCCTTTCTTGTGGCAGTCTATCTGATTAATCATATGCCTAAGGTCAGTCTTTCCCACATGTCCTCTTTTGAAAAATTGTTCACCTTCCTGATCTTTCTAAGCTTCAAGTTTTCAAGTGTCTATGCTTTCTGTAGTTGCGCCCTTACTCCCGCTACAAGCTTGATCCCAAGTCTCTTGTATCTTTCTTGGCTATTCTCTCACCCAGAGTGCATTCCTGTGCTATGATGTTGCTCTCAAAAGAATCTTTGTATTTCGTCATATTAAGTTTGTGAAGCATGTTTTTCCATTTGCCGTCACATCCTCCTTGGGTTCCACAATAATAGACACTAACTCTGAGTTCTCTGTCTTACCATTCCTCTCGTGGGACCCTCCAACACCAATAATTCAATCTGCCACTAGCTGTAACCACCCGCAACTTACTTCTTCATCGTCATCATCACCGTCTCCATCAGCGCTGCCTGCTGCCGGGTCATCCACTTTGCTTAGTGGTAACTGACCCTCTAGCCCGCAACTTCTCTATCCCCCTCTCACTTCTCTAAACCAACATCCCATGCAAATTCGCTCCAAAAATACTATCTACAAATCCAATCCAAAGTATATTCTTCATACTAGCCTTCCACAACCTTATGAACACTACTTTGTCACGTAGGCGCTCAAACATCTAAATTGGGTACATGCCATCCATGAAGAGTATGATGTTCTTCTCTGTAATCAGACCTAGACTCTTATCCCACCTTTGCCATACCAAAATCTTATGAGTAATAGATGAGTGTTTAGTATTAAGCGTAATTCTGATAGCTCAATTAATCAGTATAAGGCTCACATTCTTACCAAGAGTTTTTAGCAAAGTCCTGGTGTTGACTTTCATAATACATTCAATCCTATTATTAATCCAGTAACAATGCACATTGTTCTTAGTCTGGTTGTGAATCGGAAGTAGTGTTTTCACTAACTTGATGTCAACAATGTATTTCTTAATGGTCGTCTTGCAGAGGAGGTTTATATGGTGCAACCTTCGGGCATGCGCAATGCTGAATTTCTGGATCATGTGTGTCGTTTGCATAAGGTACTTTATGGCCCGAAGCAGGCTCCGCATGCTTGGTATTTGGAGCTTTGTGCCTTCTTGGTCTCTCTTGGCTTTATTGCATCTTGGACTAACACCTCCTTATTTGTTTATTTTTGTGATGGTACTGTTATTTATTTTCTTATATATGTTGATGATCTAATCATTACAGAGAGTGGTGCTTCTTCTATTAACGTTATAGTATGTAAACTTCATGCAAAGTTTACGATTAAGGATCTTGGGGCTCTTTCCCTCTTCTACGGTGTTGAGGTTTGCTCAACCTCAAATGGTCTTCTCTTGTTTCAGTAAAAGTATGTCACTGATCTTCTCTCCAAACACAACATGCTTGACTCCAAGCCAGTCTCCACTCCTATTGTTGTTGGCTCTCATATTACTTTGCATGACGGGTCTTCATCTTTTGATACGACAAAGTTTTGATAGGTGGTTGGGGGCTTACAACATCTCCATATGACTCATCTTGATATTTCCTTTGCAGTCAATAAACTCTCACAGTTTATGCATGTCCCTTTAGATACACACTGGGCGCAAGCATCTACTTCGATATCTCAATGGTACTAGGAATCTTGGCATTCGTCTTCTTGCGAATACAACTCTTACTCTTCGTGGTTTCTCTGATGCAGATTAGGCAGGAGATCCAGATGATCAGTGTTCTACAGCTGCATTTATTATTTTTCTGGGTGTTAATCCAATTTTCTGAAAATCTACCAAGAAGCACATGGTTGCACACTCTTCATCTTAGGCTGAATATCGTGTCATTGCCTCTGTGACATCTGAGGCCCAATGGATTAAGTTACTTTTGACATACCTGCTTCTTCTGATTACCACGTTTGTTGTGCTTTTCACTGATAATTTGGGTGTCACCTATCTTTCGGCTAATCCTATTTTTTATTCTCGGATGAACCATCTGACTATTGATTATCACTTTGTTCGTGGTCTGGTGTAGTCCTCTGAACTGTGAGTTACTCATATTCCTGTTGAGGATCAGTTGGTCGATGCACTTACCAAGTCCCTTTCTCGACCTCGGCTGTTTGCTATTTGCAGCAAAATTAATGTCATTTCTAGGACACCATCTTGAGGGGGTTTATTAGAAAATATTTATTTATTTCCTGATATTTTATGTGTTATTAGAGAATATTTATTATTAGATAATATTTATTTATTTTCTAGTATTTTATATGTTATTAGGGAATATTTATTTGTTTCCTAGTATTTTATGTGTTATTAGGAAATATTTATTTATTTCCTAGTATTTTATGTATTTTTCTATTTTATATGTTTTCCTATTTTACACTTGTAATGGTATTTATATACCATATATTATCATTAATAAAATATGTGAATTTTATCGTCAACACCAGTATACTTAGCGTCCAATCGTATAAGGACCATTGTTCCATGGAGGTGGGAACTTTCAATTGGCTTATTATCACAGAAGTAGAAAAAGAATGCTAGAAAGCTTCTTCAACCATTATGGTGGCAAAAATGGCATTATCATGAAGGCATCTCATCTTGCAAGAGGACTTCATGTTAGAGAAGAATGAGAGGAGAATAAGAGGACAAGATGGACAAGTGGAATATAATAATTTTTTCACTTCATAATTCATAAAATACGTAGTCTATTTATAAGATACTTACATAACTCATGATAACTCACTAACTCTATAATTTACCCTACTAACTCAACTATTCTACCCCACTAACACAACTAATGAAGATATATTGAACTACTACTACCACTACTGCCACTCATTGCCACCTCATCAACCCACTAATTCAATTATTAATTTTGAGTTATTTTATCAACACTCCCCTTTCTTTAAAATTATAAATACCAAGACATGATTTGAAATAAATAAACTTATCTCATGGAAGTGACTTCATCAAGATATCCGTTACTTGTTCATACGTGTTGTAATGTTCCAACATAATTTCATTATTGGCAACTAAATCTCGAATGAAAGATAGACGAATATCAATATGTTTAGTTCTCGCATGGAAAGTTAGATTTTTTGTCATTGCAATTGTCGCGTTGTTATCACAAAAAATAATAGTTGCAACTTTTTGTTGTTGGAGGAGATTGTAATCTTCTAACCCAAATTGCTTGACATGCTACTGAAGTTGCTGCTGTTAGAGTGTATACTAAAAGCCTAGCTTTTGTAAACATTTATTTTGAAATAAAGAATCACTTTTGGTCAAAAATATCTACATTTATATTAAGTGTAGTTGTTCAATTAATTTATATCATAGATAACATGGTGTGTAGTGTCACACACAGAAGATCATGTTATCAACTCTTTATAAATTATAAACAGTTGCTCATGACTAAGATGGAAAGGAACAAACTGTTGGAATAGTTATAGTGTAATTAGGTATTAGTTTATCTTGACTAATAAATTACACTAGTACACTCTAAGTGTATTGAGTAGGACCAATTAAGGCAAGTTCTTTTTATATTGACTTAATAAAAGAACAAGTCCTTAGTTATTATGGAAGTGTGTGCTCTTAATCCTAATATAATAACAAGCACATATATTTAGTATTTATTTCGTTGACTTATCAAAGGGTGAGATTTAACTCGATTAATCAACAGGCCCGATGAGTTGGAAAATGATATTATTTATAGTGTGTGTTGTTGATTATAAAAGGAAACTATGTCCTAATTATCTAAGTTGAGAATGCCCCCAAGAGGAGCTCATAAGGATTATCATATTAAACCCTGCAGGTGGTCTTAATCCGACATGACGATAAAGTTGAGTGGTACTACTCTCGCAGATAGATATTAATTAAATGAGTTGTCAGTAACTCATTAAATTAATGGACATTCAATATCTTAAACACAGAGAGACTAACACACTCATAATAAGAAGGAACCCATAATGTAATTTGGGATTGATGCGGTAGTGCAATAATAACTTTCTAGTGGAATGAGTTATTATTGATGAACTTGAGTTGTATATTCGGGGCGAACACGGGATACTCAAGCTCATCGGAAGGCCAAAACTAATTTCTCCTCTAGGTCCTTGTCGTAGCCTCAATGAAGCCTCAAATCCATCCATGTAAAGCCCATCTTGGTGTTGGGTTTTTCGGGCCACGAAAACCGCTTTTCGCGTCGCGGAAACCCCGAATCACCCAAAGCCATAGGATCCGTGCAAGAAAAATTTTTGAAAACACTAGTACGAGTTATAAACTACGATCTACAGTAGATCTACAAAAGTAAAACACTTATACCTTTGATGCGTGCCGTCGCAAGTCCCGCTCGTCCAACGGTACGCCGGATCTCGAGAGTGTCAACGTAGACACTCCTCTAATGATATCCACACGAACAAGGAGTGTCTCTCACACTCAAAGGATGGAGAAGAGAGCCCCAAGTGTGCTAGCACTTTCTAGAGCTCTCGAATGGGATTGAAAAGGAAGAAAAGAAGAAGATACAAAGGAAAAACTTATACACTCACTAGTAGTATCCTTTCTTTGTGATCTTCACTCTTCCTTTGCTCTTGGAGTTCACTCAACCACCTTCACCTCTCTTGAAACCCACGGCAACCACTAGAGAAGAGAGGGGAGAAGCAAGGAGGAAGAAGATATCAATGCATACATCAATAGCCACAAAATCAAAACCCCTTCCCATTTAATGTGGCCGGCCACATTAAAGCCAAGGGGAGGGTGTAACCCCCATGAGGTGGCATGCCTCATGAGGTGGAGGTGATGTGGCAAGGATGAGTCATCCTTATAATGTGGCAATACATCAAGTCAAACTTGATGTTTCAACTTCTACTTGATCAAGTCAAACTTGACCAATTGTCTTCCTTGTTGAGTTAAATCCAACCTTTGATTCAAGTCAATTTCAATTTAATGAATCTCAATTCATTAATATAAATTGACTCAATGAATCAAATCTAAATTAGACTCATTCAACAATTGAATCTAATTGAGTCTAACTCAATAAGTCTAATTTGAATCAATTGGTTCATCATATGAACCCAATCCAATTGGTTCATCATATGAACCTAATCTCCATCCACTTGTTCTTTGTGTGTGACCCAATAGGTTCTTGTAACGTTGGCAATGTTTCTAAACTCCTTTAGAAACATAAGCAATGAGCGGCATCTAGCAATACATCATTGCTACCCAAGTTACGAGAAATGTTGAGATCCAACATCACCTTGTGACTATTAATTGTGACTCCTCACAATATATAACAAGTGTCCTTCTATCCTAGACATCTAGATTGATCAATGTGAGGCATAGACCGTGTCATCCTCTGACCAATCTAAATCTTGAACTCCAAGTAGACTCACTCAATCAAATGAGCTCAATATCTTATATTGACTCATTTGGGTATGGCCATACACTTCGTGGTCTTACTCTATCAAGAATATCGATGTCACTCCCGTCATATAGGAGGGATAGATCCCATCTACATCACTCACATCCCTCTGCATAATTCGTTACATACCCAGTAATCGCCTTTATAGTCCACCCAGTTACGGGTGACGTTTGACGAAACCAAAGTACATAACTCCTTATGTAGGGATCCATGGTGACTTCAGGTCTAAGGACTAATAGTCATACTAATAGCCACATGAGAAAGTATATGAAACTCATATAACGATCCATGATACTTTCTCATGGCGGGTCATTCAGTATACATTCTCTAATGCATACCCATGTGTCAGCTTGATATCTCTTTATCCATGACTTGTGAGATCAAGTCATCGAGCTGACCTACATGCTAGTCTTATTGTATTAACATTGTCCCTGAATGTTAATACTCGACTAGGAATGATTTAGAGTAGTGTTCCCTATATCATCTCACTATCGATTCAACTAATCGATTGATATAGGTATGAACCTTCTACTCAAGGACGCTATTATACTTAGTCTATTTGGCACTAATACAAATAAGTATAATAACCAAACAAATGCCTTTATTAATATACAAGAATATGATACAACGAGTCCATACAATCATCAAATGATTGGCTCTAGGGCCCTAACTAACAATCTCCCACTAGCACTAGTGCCAATCAGTATAGGCTCTAAGGCCTAATGACCTAGTGTGACCATCATGCTTTCTCTGTTCCAAAGCCTTAGTCAAGGGATCTGCGATGTTAGCCTCTGTAGGTACTCTGCAAATCTTTATATCTCCTCTATCGATAATCTCTCGAATGAGATGGAAGCGCCGTAGTATGTGCTTGGTCCGCTGGTGTGAGCGAGGTTCCTTCGCCTGTGCTATAGCTCCATTGTTATCACAATAGAGCTCAACTGGGTCAGCGATGCTAGGAACCACCCCAAGTTCAGTGATGAACTTGCGGATCCAAACTGCCTCCTTTGCTGCATCTGATGCAGCAATATACTCGGCCTCTGTTGTAGAATCAGCATCGCATCCTTGAACTCTTCCACTCACAGCACCACCATTTAGGCAAAACACGAACCCCGATCGCGATCTATAGTCATCACGGTGGTGCGGAAGCTAGCATCTCAGTAACCCTTTACCTAGCTCATCATTGTCTCCATATATCAAGAAATATTCTTTAGTCCTTCTTAAGTACTTAAGAATATTCTTGACCGCTATCCAGACTTTCACCTGGATCTGACTGGTATCTGCTCGTCATGCTCAAAGCATACGAGACATCAGGATGAGTACATAGCATGACGTACATAGATCCTATGGCTGAGGCATAAGGGATCTGATCCATGCGGTCTCTCTCCTCTCTAGAAGAGGGACCTTGAGTCTTCGAAAGACTCACGCCATGTGACATCGGCAGAAATCCCTTCTTGGAGTTCTGCATGGCAAACCGAAGGAGTACCTTGTCAATGTATGTACTCTGACTTAGGCCAAGCAATCTCTTAGATCTATCCCTATAGATCTGTATCCCTAGAATGCGGGATGCCTCACCTAAGTCCTTCATTGAGAAGCAACTCCCTAGCCAGGTCTTGACAGACTGAAGCATAGGGATGTCCTTCCCAATGAGTAGTATGTCATCCACATACAATATGAGGAAGACAACTATATCTCCTATAACCTTCTTGTAGACACAAGGCTCATCTTCGTTCTTGATGAAATCAAACTATTTGATTGCATCATCGAAACGAAGATTCCAGCTCCGAGAAGCTTACTTTAGTCCATAAATGGACCTATGCAGCTTGCATACTCTGCTAGTATGCTGTGGATCTACAAAACCCTCAGGTTGTGTCATGTACACATCCTCGAGCAGGTTTCCATTCAGAAACACGGTTTTGACATCCATCTGCCATATCTCATAGTCATGGTAGGCTGCAATAGCAAGCATGATCCGAATGGACTTAAACATCGCTACTGGAGAAAAGGTTTCATCATAGTCAATACCATGAATCTGCTTGAAACCTTTAGCTACCAAGCGACCCTTATAGATAAGTCCATCCATGTCAGTCTTTCTCTTAAAGACCCACTTGCACCCAATGGGTTTTACCCCTTCAGGTGGATCAACCAAAGTCCATACTTGGTTGGTGTACATGGATTCCATTTCGGATCTCATGGCCTCTAGCCATTTCTCGGAATCTGGTCTCATCACAGCTTCCTGATAGGTGGTAGGCTCATCCTCTATGAGCATAACGTCATCATGGTCAGACAAGATAAATGAGTATCTCTCAGGCTGACGACGTACCCTATCAGACCTGCGAAGAGGTATGTCTACTTGAACCGGTTGTTGTTCCTCAACTCCTTGTGGAACATCATCCACAACACTTTGTGGCTCCAGTTCAACTTCCATCGAGGCTTCAGTGCTAGTATTCGCATCTTGAACTTCTTCAAGATCGAACGTGCTCCCACTAGTCTTTCTAGAAACAAAGTCCCTTTCTAGAAAGACCCCAGTCTTTGCCACAACTACCTTGTGCTGACTGGGAATGTAGAAGTAATATCCCTTAGTTTCCTTGGGATATCCAATGAAAATGCACTTGTCGGATTTGGGTCCTAATTTGTCTGAGACTTGACGTTTAACGTAAGTCTCACAACCCCAAATCCTCATGAAAGACACCTGGGCATCTCTCCCAGTCCATATCCTATATGGTGTCTTTATCACAGCCTTAGATGGAACTCGGTTGAGAATGAAAGCTGCCGTGTCTAGAGCATATCCCCATAGATATGTCGGAAGATCTGTGTGACTCATCATAGATCGTACAATATCTAATAAGGTACGATTCCTCCGTTCGGATACACCATTCCACTGTGGTGTTCCAGGAGGAGTGAGTTGGGATAGAATCCCACACTCAGCTAAATAGTCACGGAACTCATGGCTAAGGTATTCTCCACCTCGATCGGATCGAAGTATCTTAATACTCTTGCCAAGCTGGTTCTGTACTTCATTCTTGAATTCTTTGAACTTTTCAAAGGATTCGGACTTATGTGTCATTAAGTACACATAACCGTATCTACTGAAGTCATCAGTAAATGTGATGAAGTACCTATAACCGCCTCTAGCAGCGACATTGAAAGGGCCACATACATCACTATGTATGAGTCCTAACAAATCAGTCGCTCTCTCGCTATGCCCACTAAAGGGAGTTTTGGTCATCTTGCCTCGTAGGCATGACTCGCATATCTCATATGATTCAAAATCAAATGAGTCCAGCAAACCATCCTTATGGAGCTGGGATAAGCGCTTGTCATTTATATGACCTAAGCGACAGTGCCAGAGGTAGGTTTGGTTCATGTCATTTGACTTGAACCTCTTGGTATTTATGTTATAGATAGGGCTCTCAAGGTCTAGAATATAGAGTCCGTTTATTAGAGGTGCACTACAATAGAACATATCGTTTAAATAGACAGAACAACATTTGTTCTTTATTATAAACGAAAATTCTTTCTTGTCCAAACAAGAAACTGATATTATGTTCTTAGTCAAGGCAGGCACATAACAACAATCATCTAATTCTAGTACAAGCCCAGAGGGAAGAGATAGATGATAAGTTCCTACAGCAATAGCAACAACTCGTGCTCCATTGCCTACTCGTAGGTCTATCTCACCCTTCGTCAACGCCCTGCTATTTCTCAGCGCTTGTACATTAGTACAAATGTGCGAAGCACATCCGGTATCTAATACCCACGATGAAGAAATAGAGAGGTTGACTTCTATAACATGTATACCTAAAGTAGAAATCTTATTTCTCTTCTTCGTAAGATCTTCTAGGTATTCTTTGGAGTTCCTCTTCCAGTGCCTTGCTTGTCCTTGATATAGGTGACAAAGATGTTCAACCATATCGTAAGCGCTCATCAACTCATGTTGCTTCTGAAGCTCAGAGTTCATGGTTGCGAGCATAAGACAGGACACATCTAATGCGTCATCTTGATGCTTCTTGTAAGCATCCCGGTCAGCTCGCGTGGCAGTGGCAGGAGGAGCCTCCGGAATGGGCTGCTCCAGAACGTACAGTTTACGTTCCTGAGTGAGAACTATTCTCAGGTTCCTGTACCAGTCCAGGAAATTTGCTCCGTTGAGCTTGTCCTTCTTAAGGACAGAACGCAGGGAGAAAGAGTTCGTATTCGACGTCATGGTTATCTACAACAGAAAATTTGCAGAAATAAATATCATATTCTTTTAAAAATCATTTAATTTAGGCCTTTAATTAAATGATGCTCCCACTGAATTCTATAATTCTTGTGGGACAAGATCCATATCATACTAACCCTTGAGTTAGCTTTGGCTAATACGCCCAAGGCTTAGTATGATCGGTAGGTAACGATTACCAATTACATCTCTATGCAACTCTTGTTTATAAAATCAATATCCGCATTTATAGTAAAACTCGAGTTAGCTTTGGCTAATACGCCCGAGAGTTAATATAGATGTGATTTTGACCTATCATTCCAACTATTGGAAGAATGCCTATAGTTGACTCGATCCAACCGAGTAACTAGGAATACTCAATCTAATTGAGTTTGTATTCACCCATGCGTTGATAGGCGGGACCAAGATTGTCCCTCTGTACCCTACCAAGATAATATGTATTGCTCTGCTTTGGCAGATTCAACAATACATGTGATTGAGGTAGTGATAGGTATCACGGCACGGTTAGGCATTTAGAGTTGGTTCGATCGAGATCTAATCTAATCGAAAAGGATGCATCTTGTGCACGACTTAGATCTAATCTAATCGCAAGGGTGCATCATGTGCACGACTTAGATCTAATCTAATCGTAAGGTACTAATTAATTAATTACTTATTAAACATGCATCATATACATAAGCAATTAACTAATTAATATATTTGTGATTTAGTCATGGCCCTACTACGATCTTCTCAAGCCAATGAGAAGATCGAATGGTCAACCTAGGGTCAACAGCTTCTCCAAGCTCCTCCCTTTGACCACCTTGTGTTGCTCGTGCCCGCCTCGGAACTCCGTCTCGTGTGGACCCTCCACCGCTCCAATTTGTACATTACAATTTGAAACTCGAGTTACATTCGAGTCTAAATCTAATTTACAACAAGAATATAAGAGAAAGGCACGACGCGCAGGTCGCGGAAAATAAAAACATACAACACGCAGGCCGTATTATGAATTACAACACAACCAATCATATTGGGTTTTTGGGCCATGACTATCACAAAATTTATATATAATTCAAAATTATATATTTTCATAATTTTCTATAATTTTAAAA
Source organism: Zingiber officinale (assembly GCF_018446385.1). NCBI lineage: Eukaryota > Viridiplantae > Streptophyta > Magnoliopsida > Zingiberales > Zingiberaceae > Zingiber > Zingiber officinale. The sequence continues at coordinate 142,735,753 of NC_055997.1, forward strand.
TTAATTTTTACAATTTTTACGAGTAAAATTTCCCGGCGGTCCCGTTTAGCGGTTTCGGGCGCAATCGCGGAACGGATCCCCTTGCGGGGCCCAGGGGCAGCGCCCCTACCCGCGATCTAACCATCGCGAGGGTTCCTTTGCGATCCAACAGTGCCTAAACTCGCTGTCCCAAAACGATTTGGGCCGAGACATTGCCGTTTCGGAAAAATCTTCCCGGCGGGTTCGTTTTTAGCGATTTCGGGTGCAATCGCGGAGCAAATCCCCTTGCGGGGTTAGGGGCAGTACCCCTACCCACGATCTAACCATCGTGAGTTGCTCCTTTGCGATCTAATGGCACCCAAACCCGCTGTCCCAAACGGATTTGGGGCAAAACGAAGCCGTTTTGGAAAAATCTTTCCGGTAGCCGAAGCCTACAAGTGCCGAGACACTTGTGCTTCGCTTCTACGGAAAAATTACACATAAAAACTATAAAATCATAATTTTACAGAAAATTACAGAAACTTTAGTTTTCATAAAACCAAAAATCAAACTCGTACTAGCCTTGCACGTGGCTCTGATACCACTGTTGGGTTTTTCGGGCCGCGAAAACCGCTTTTCGCGTCGCGGAAACCCCGAATCACCCAAAGCCATAGGATCCGTGCAAGAAAAAATTTTGAAAACACTAGTACGAGTTATAAACTACGATCTACAGTAGATCTACAAAAGTAAAACACTTATACCTTTGATGCGTGCCGTCGCAAGTCCCGCTCGTCCAACGGTACGCCGGATCTCGAGAGTGTCAACGTAGACACTCCTCTAATGATATCCACACAAACAAGGAGTGTCTCTCACACTCAAAGGATGGAGAAGAGAGCCCCAAGTGTGCTAGCACTTTCTAGAGCTCTCGAATGGGATTGAAAAGGAAGAAAAGAAGAAGATACAAAGGAAAAACTTATACACTCACTAGTAGTATCCTTTCTTTGTGATCTTCACTCTTCCTTTGCTCTTGGAGTTCACTCAACCACCTTCACCTCTCTTGAAACCCACGGCAACCACTAGAGAAGAGAGGGGAGAAGCAAGGAGGAAGAAGATATTGTAAGATCGAAAAGAATTTAGATATCTCCACAATGACATTATATTGTCCACTTTGGGCCTAAGTCCTCATGGTTTTGCTCTTGGGCTCTACCCAAAAGGCCTCATGCCAATGGAGATATCTTTTTCTTATAAACCCATGATCTTTTCCATGTGTTTTCAATATGGGACTATGTTTGCAACCTTGCAACCCCAACAATCCCCCCCTCAAACAAAGGACCATGGGCTTCCCACGTCCGATCCTCGACCCACCAGGTCTTCCTGCCCCTCGATCTACCCGACCTACTAGGACTTCCTGCCCCTCGGTCTACCCGACCTACTAGGACTTCCTTGCCTAGCCGCAACTAGGACTTTCTGCCCCTCGGTCCACCCGACCTACTAGGACTTCCTGCCTGGTGTTTGGTCCTCTTGATCCAAACATAGGAGCCCCCACTTTCTTTGTTCGAGGTCAATATTGTACTCACATGGTTCAATCAGACCATAGCTCTTGTGCACAGTCGGCGATTAAACCTTCTGGCAGTCCGGGCTCTGATACCAATTGTAGGATCGAAAAGAATTTAGATATCTCCACAATGACATTATATTGTCCACTTTGGGCCTAAGCCCTCATGGTTTTGCTCTTGGGCTCTACCCAAAAGGCCTCATGCCAATGGAGATATCTTTTTCTTATAAACCCATGATCTTTTCCATGTGTTTTCAATATGGGACTATGTTTGCAACCTTGCAACCCCAACAGATATCAATGCATACATCAATAGCCACAAAATCAAAACCCCTTCTTCTCATTAGTGTGGCCGGCCACACAAATGTAACTCCCCATTTAATGTGGCCGGCCACATTAAAGCCAAGGGGAGGGTGTAACCCCCATGAGGTGGCATGTCTCATGAGGTGGAGGTGATGTGGCAAGGATGAGTCATCCTTATGATGTGGCAATACATCAAGTCAAACTTGATGTTTCAACTTCTACTTGATCAAGTCAAACTTGACCAATTGTCTTCCTTGTTGAGTTAAATCCAACCTTTGATTCAAGTCAATTTCAATTTAATGAATCTCAATTCATTAATATAAATTGACTCAATGAATCAAATCTAAATTAGACTCATTCAACAATTGAATCTAATTGAGTCTAACTCAATAAGTCTAATTTGAATCCAATTGGTTCATCATATGAACCCAATCCAATTGGTTCATCATATGAACCTAATCTCCATCCACTTGTTCTTTGTGTGTGACCCAATAGGTTCTTGTAACGTTGGCAATGTTTCTAAACTCCTTTAGAAACATAAGCAATGAGCGGCATCTAGCAATACATCATTGCTACCCAAGTTACGAGAAATGTTGAGATCCAACATCACCTTGTGACTATTAATTGTGACTCCTCATAATATATAACAAGTGTCCTTCTATCCTAGACATCTAGATTGATCAATGTGAGGCATAGACCGTGTCATCCTCTGACCAATCTAAATCTTGAACTCCAAGTAGACTCACTTAATCAAATGAGCTCAATATCTTATATTGACTCATTTGGGTATGGCCATACACTTCGTGGTCTTACTCTATCAAGAATATCGATGTCACTCCCGTCATATAGGAGGGATAGATCCCATCTACATCACTCACATCCCTCTGCATAATTCGTTACATACCCAGTAATCGCCTTTATAGTCCACCCAGTTACGGGTGACGTTTGACGAAACCAAAGTACATAACTCCTTATGTAGGGATCCATGGTGACTTCAGGTCTAAGGACTAATAGTCATACTAATAGCCACATGAGAAAGTATATGACACTCATATAACGATCCATGATACTTTCTCATGGCGGGTCATTCAGTATACATTCTCTAATGCATACCCATGTGTCAGCTTGATATCTCTATATCCATGACTTGTGAGATCAAGTCATCGAGCTGACCTACATGCTAGTCTTATTGTATTAACATTGTCCCTGAATGTTAATACTCGACTAGGAATGATTTAGAGTAATGTTCCCTATATCATCTCACTATCGATTCAACTAATCGATTGATATAGGTATGAACCTTCTACTCAAGGACGCTATTATACTTAGTCTATTTGGCACTAATACAAATAAGTATAATAACCAAACAAATACCTTTATTAATATACAAGAATATGATACAACGAGTCCATACAATCATCAAATGATTGGCTCTAGGGGTCTAACTAACACTTGGTGTCCAAGAGGGGCCTGGCCCAAGGCTTGGTGACCAAGCCAAGGGCCGGCCATTATTCTTTCTCAAGGGGCCGACCACAATTAGTTTTGAGGGGCCGACCACCATTATTCAAATAAAGAGCGATGTTTTGAATTTTTAAAATCTCCTCTCTATAGAAATCTACAAGTTGTAAAAGAGAGAATTTAAATTTATAAAACTTTCCTTATTTGAATTAAGCCACATGGTTTAAAAGAGAGTTTTAAAAATTTCCTTATTTAACCATACTCATGGTTTTTTAAAAAGAAAGTTTTAAATTTAAAACTTCCCTTTTTGTAACCACATTAAAAAAGGAAATTTTAGAAGAGATGTTTTAAATTTTAAAACTTTCCTTTTTTAACATCCACCTTAGGAAATTAAAAAAGAGCTTATAAAATTTTATAAGAGCATTCCTTCTGTGCTTTTAAAATTTTTACAAGATTGTTTTCCTTCTTTTAAGGGGTCGACCACCCTTGCTTGGTGCCCAAGCAAGAGGTCGGCCAATCAATGATTGAATTAATCAATCAATTAAAAGAGATAAGGAAAATTAAAAGGAGAAAAGGGAAAACAAGAGGAAGATTTTAATTTTTGTAAAAGTCTTTCCTTATTTGCCTTAGGAAAGTAATATAAAAGAAGGGGAGGGGAGGCCTCATGAGATATCAATTCTTATTCTCTTGCTTGTGCTCCCTCTTGTGGCCGACCCTCTCCCCTCTTCCTTTCCCCTTGGTCTCTTTTCCTTGGTGGTGGTGGTGGCCGGATTTTATAGAAGGAAGAAGAAGGCTTTTGGGTGGTGTTCATCTTGGAGGATCTTCGCCAACATGACGTCCAAGGCGAGGCGAGGAATACGGCAGAAGATCTCGAGGTTATTAGCATACAAAGAAAAGGTATAACTAGTATTTGTTTTCCCCATCATGCTAGTTATTTTTCTTTGTAAGAATTCCAAACACAAGAGGCATTAGATTCTAGTTTTTCGAATTTGCTATTCGAGTTTGTGTTTTTTTTATTTTTCAAATTTGTGATTCGATTGTTCTTTTTGGTTAAACCTAGAGTTATATAAGGAAATTAAATATTAGCTTTCCTTAAAAGGCTTTGTCTAGGCGGTGGTGGATGCTCCCATACCCAAGAAGGCCATGTGCCTCGCCATGCAGTCCTGGAAGCCAATTTTGAAAATTAATATTTAATTGAATTTATGACATAGGTGGATTTGGATCAATAGTGTTAAGTTCTGCTTGCGATCTAAGTCTAAACCATTAAGAACATATAAGTTAAATTTGGAATCAATAATATTAAGTTCCGTTTGTGATTCCTAATTTAACTTTTAAAGAACACAATATGTTATTAGGAAATGTTTGACACTTATACAAAATTTTTGTACAATGAAATCGGTATAATCTTCCTAGGACTAACCAACAGTTGCTACATCTTCTGCTTCTGAAGACGATAAGGTTGTAGTAGTTTGCTTCTTTGAACTTTATGAAATTGCTCCTGATCCAATATTTAAAACACTAGCTGAGGTGCTCTTCGATTATCCACTGAACTTGCCCAATCACTATCAGTGAACTCGCAAAGATCAAATGTTAAAGCTTTAGTATAATAAATTTCATAATCCACGGTTCCAGCAACATAACGTAAAATCCTTTTAGCTGCTCCAAGATGATGCCTTGCAAGATTTTGCATAAACCTAGAAATTACACCAACAGAAAAAAACAATATTTGGTCTAGTATGAGTCAAATAAATTAAACCTCTAACAGACTTCTGAAATTTTTTGCATAAGATTTTTCTGAACCATCTTCCAGTTGTAATTTCTATATTCATGGGTGTAATAGCTGGATTACAATTGAATAAGCTAAACCTTTTCAGAAGTTCTGTCGCATATTTTCTTTATGAGATAAAAATTCCATCAACTCCTTACTTCGCTTCAAGACCAAGAAAATAATACAATATTCCCATATTTGACATCTTAAATCTCTTTATCATATTAGATTTAAAATTGACCAATAGAGAATCAGAAGAACTCATATAAAGCATATCATTGACATAAAGGCACACAATAATATAATCATCTCTACCTTATTTTTTTTACATAAAGAGTGACCTCATTTACACTTCTTGTGAAACCATGTTGTAAAAATAACCATCAATCTTGCTATACAATCCCCGCAGGGCCTGTTTTAACCCATAGAGTGTCTTTCTCAATTAATATGCCTTCGTCTCTTTGCCTTCAATTATAAAATCTTCTGGCTGAGCTACATAAACTTCTTTTTGCAAATTGTCATTAAAAAATATAGATTTAACATCAAATTGATAAATATGCCAATGCAATTGTGCATCTAATGCTAGGATAATTCTCGCGGTTTCAAATCTAGCAACTAGAGAAAAAGTTTCTTCGAAATCAATACCTTGTTGTTGCAAATACCCTTTTGCAACAAGTCGAGCCTTGTGTTTCTGAATGGAACCATCACCATGATATTTTGTTTTAAACACCCACTTGAGACCAATCACATTCTTACCTTCAGATAGATCCACCATCTCCCATGTTTCATTTTTATGGATTGCAATTAACTCTTCTTTCATTACATTCCTCCATTCCACTTTTGTTACTGCTTCTTCAAAGGTTTAGGATCTGTAACAAAAAGTGCAAATTGACTTGACTCATAGATTTCTCTCAAAGATCTACCCTTTGCTGGAGGTGCTTCATCAAAAGATTCTTGTAAAGAGGATGAACTGCTATTTCTTGAATTTGATGGTGAGGAAGCTGGTGATCCCAAAGGAGATGATTCAATACCTTCTATTGTTGGAGTTCTGTTCTCCATTAATTAGGATGTGAACTTGAGTCTCTTCACCTTTTGTATTCCAATTCCACCTTAAATTTTCATCAAAATCTACATCTCTCCTTATAATTAATTTGCTAGTAAGAGAATTATACAACCGATATGCTTTTGATTGAATGCAATATCCAACAAATATGTATTTTTCAGATTTTTTTTCTCAAGTTTATGACAAAATTGAGAGTTAATTAAAGCATATGCAATACAACCCAAAATTCTTAAGTGATTTACCAATGGTTTTCTACCTCGCCATGCTTCGTATGGTGTTTGATTCAAAACGACCCTTGTTAGAGAAATATTCAGCAAGTAGATTGATGTGGCCACTGCTTCAGTCCAGAAAAGATTTGGAAGTCCTCTGATATTCAACAAACTTCTAGTCATTTCTACAATGATTCAAGTTTTTCGTTTGGCAACATCATTTTGCTCCAGTGTATAAGGTGTTGTTAACTCCTTATAAATACCATGTTCTTCACAAAATTTATTAAATTCTTTAGATAAGAACTCACCTCCTCGATCTGTACGAAGAGTCTTTATTAAGGTACCCTTCTGATTTTCCATAAGCGCCTTAAATTTTTTGAAAATTTCAAAGTCTCTAACTTGTCTACTAGAAAATATACCCAACTCATTCGGCTAAAATTATCAATAAACATAAAAAAAATATTTACTCCCACCAAACGATATAGTTTTCATAGGACCACATAAATTAGCATGAATTAGCTCAAGGCATTCTAAAGCTCTCCATGATTGCCCGCTTGGAAAAGACTTCCTTGTTTATTTTCTATAAATATATCCTTTACATAAACCAAGAGAACTATTTTGAGGTAATCCAAAAATTATACCTTTTCGATTTAAAAGTTGCATGCCTTTGATGTTGAGATGCCCATATCTCAAGTGTCACATCTTGGATTCATTATCTTCGTTAGCAATAAAAGCTTGGTTTCCCACATTAGAGATCTTCAGTAGAAACATTTTATTTTTTATTATTTGCACACTAACAATATACTATCCAGAATCATTGTTAGAAATAACATAAGTTCCGTTATCAAATACAATAGCATAGCCACCCATCATTAATTAATTGCCCAATACTTAACAAATTATGTGCCAAACTAGGAACAAAATAGACATTGTAAAGTAATTTTATTTTACCATCACTAGTCTTCACGACAATTGTGCCTTTGCTTTCGACTTGTATTTGCTTATTATCTCCCAATTTTACTAGCATCTTCTATGATTCATGAAGCTCTTTAAATAATGACTTATTGCCACTCATGTGATTTGAACATCCACTATCCAAAAACCAAATATCATTTTGAACTTCATTAGAATAAGAATGAACCATAAATAACTTAATTTCCTCGTTTTCTTCTTTCATATAATTTGCTTGTAAACCATTTTTGCAATTTGCCTTTACATGCCTAAATCTTTTACAACCATAACACTGAATGAAAATTTTATTTTATTTTTTATTCTCATTAAATTGCTTCTCTTGTCCATTAAAATGGTTTCTTCCTCTGCCACATCTTCTGCCACAAGAATCTCCTCTTCCACAACTTCTGTCAGCGAAGTTTTTTTTTTTCTATCTCCCCTTTCACTTGAGAAACTTGCAATGTATTTCCTTCATTCTTTTTAGTGAGTCTATTTCGCCTTACCTCATGAGCATGCAAAGAACTCATTAGTTCATCAAAAGATAAAATCGAAAGATCTTTTGCCTCCTCGATCGCAGTTACTATATAATCATATTTAGAAGTCAAATTTCACAAAACTTTCAAAATAATAATTGCATCAGTGATTTTTTCTCCATAAAATCTCATTTGACTGATAATCAAAATTACTCTAGATAAAAAGTCTTGTAAATTTTCATTACCTTTCATAAGCAAAGCTTCAAACTCACTTTTGAAAGTATGGAGTTTTACTGCTATCACTCTACAGGAGCCTTGAAATTCTTTCTATAATATTCCCATGCTTCTTTGGAAAATGTGGCAGTTGCAATTCTTGAGAAAATCGTCTCATGTAATGCTTGTTGAAAAATGAACAGTGCTTTCGAATCTTTCTTTATGTTCTCCTTTAATCGACCTTCATCGACATCCTACTTGTCAAAGTCGTTCTCTACTAAATCCCAAAGATTTTGAGATCTAAATAAAGTCATCATTTTGATATTCCAAAATTTGTAGCACTCTCCTTTGAAAATGGTGATGAGGAGTTGAGAAACTCCGTTGATTGTCATTGTAAGCAAACTAGATACGCCAAATATTAAAATTCTTCTTATTGACATATTTTTTTTGTATTTTATATTTATTTGGTGATTACTCTTTTCGCCATCGATCAATGAAATACTTATGGTTTGATACATAATTAATTTTCCACCCGTTATAAAAGCTAGACGAGTTGATTCGATAATCAATATTCCTTTTTTTAAAATGTCTATAAGAGTTAGATTGTCCTTATTAAGGATTGCATCTAGATCCATCTCTTTTCTTCGAATTAAGGCTAGAGCTATAGAACTTGGATCCATCAATCTAAGTAAGAAATGATATGCCTTGATATTTTTTATCATTTTATGATTAACCAAGTTTTTTCATCTTAATTGAATAATTAAATATTTATTTAGGAATAAATCTAGTTATGATTCCTTGCTTTTCTTGCATCTTTTTCTTTTTTACTTTCAGATCTCGCATAATCCTTTTGAAGAGTTTTTTTTGTTTTATTTGCTTGGATCTGACACAAGATTTGTCTTTTCTTCATTTTTTTTCTTGATTTTTTAATTTTATTAAAATAGAATCTTTGACACTTTTGACTAATTTTTTTTCATCTAAATTTTGATTGGAAAGAAGTAATTTGATTGGGATGATCCACGGTTTAATCTTATATGTGTTATATGTATCAAAAAGAAATCTGAATTTTGGGAAGAACCAAAGTTTCAGATTTGATTTTTTTTTTTACAAAAAACTCTTTCCCTTTTTCGTTCATTCCCATCCAATCAAAAAAGTTGATTGGAGTTGTTTTTTTTTTTTTTTTGTATAGATTTGTTTCTGATACCACTATTAGAGAAAAATGAGAAGATTATAAGACGGACAAGTGGAACATAATAATTTCTTCACTTCATAATTCATAAAACAAGTAGTCTATTTATAAGCTACTTACATAACTCATGATAACCCACTAACTTCATAATTTACCTCACTAACTCAACTATTCTACCTCACTAATATTAAAATATATCGAACCACTACTACCACTAATGCCTACCACTACTACCACTCATTCTCATCTCATCAACCCACTAACTCAATTATTAATTTTAAGTCATTTTATCAACACTTAGCTTCATGGATATCAGTTCTCAGGTTCAACTCCTTACCGTGCATGACTTCTTGGAGATCAGATAACTCCTTTGCCGACAAGACATTGCTTAGTTTCTGAAATCCATCAAGCCATAACCTTTTTAACCTGGAAATAGTAAATGAGTAGATGAGATATGGTCGCAAAAAAGGATACTGGCAAACAGATGGGTTTCCGCGTAAGAGTATAATATTAAAAGCAAGCAAATGAGTAGATGAGTATAGAATGTGTAACATCATCTTCCTGGCTCACTAGATTGACTGTAGATGGCATAAAAGACTGATTCTTATGAATAAGGACACTAAAAGCAAGCAATGCAGATAAACATTCAGGATGGATTCATACAACAATAAAGAGGACAATCGGTATCAGTGAAGGAAATTCTAATTGGGCGTGCAGATTTTGCAGAAATAATACATCAAAAAACCATTATAAATTAGTTTAAGCAGAATACATACCAAGGACATGCATGAATAGCTCTAAAGAAAATTCGTCTTGCTACTGACAGTTTATGTTGCTTCATACTCTAAGTAGCATCACCATAATAGCACACACTTCTGCAATTTTTCATTTGCTAGTGCTCTCTCAAAGAGACTATGGACTCTGTGATATGAACACATAATCACAGATGGATACCTGAAAAACTAGCAAGCAATACTTATTTGTGATCCTCTACACATTTAGACAACGTGATAGATCTTAAATAGGGCTCCTTCTTGGCATCAAAAGAGAGGAATATCTTGTGTCAGAATGCAGGCGGTCAGCCAAGGATCTGTTAACTACTGCACATGGGCACTCAAATTTTGTTGATATCAACAACTTACTGGGATACACCAGACACGAAGGGAAGTTTTTGCTAGTAACGCACAAGAAAAGTGCAAAATGGAATCAACAGATCCTATATGAAAATCCTTGATAGCTAGATTTTCATATAGATCTCTTTCCGAATCCTTCTCAAATAACTCAAAATAGTTAATAAAGATATCAAAAGAATGTTTAATCACATAACCACACATGCATTAGGGTTCTCCTCTGCACTCTGCGCATAGTAGTAGGCGTTGTAAGTCTGGTAGGTCTTCACCACCGCGGCTATCTCGTCGGTCTTTGCTCTTCTCCTTTTCCTTTTCCTTGTCCTCGCCTTTCTCCTTGCCCTTGTCCCCTTCCTTGTCCTTCGCCTCTTCTTTCTTCTCCTCCTTCGCCGGCCCAACCGAGAGCAACTCAGTGTGCCAGGATTATATAACGGCGAGGAGGTGAACAATAAGTCAAAGTCTTCGTCGGGGTCGAGTGGTTGACTTCTTGGCAGCGAGGAAGTTGGGAGGAGGGTGAGCAGCGGCCAGCGCCGTTTAAAAGTCTCATAATGTCTCCATCTGTTCATGCCATTTCGGAGTGAGAATAATCATTTTAAAAATAATTATTTTTATTTAATTTGATCAAATAATCTTAAACAACCTCAAAATTCCTAACTTTATACATGTATAACCCAACACGGCTCTAACTGCCACGTCATCAGTTTGAAGGCTCTTCCCCAAACTCGGTGACGTGTCGAGTGATGGAGCCACATACATTTACATACCTTCGCATGATTTTATTGTTCGATAATTTTCGCAGAAGGTGCACTTAGATTTCAAAATTTTCGAAAGAGCTTACTATAGTTTCATATTTTTCAAATGACACTTTTTTCCCTGAAATATCCTTCTTATTAAAAAAATTAAAAAATATTCACCTATTCGTGGGACGGCACCCTGTCAGGCCGCTAGCCACTTGACTTGATAGCGTGGCCTTGGTGGCTAGAGTCATCTAGCGATCCGTCTATAAAGTCGATTCTATTTATAAGGATAATGCCAATTTATATAATTTTTTTTTTAAAAAAATTGATAATTGATATACACATGACGACCGACAAGTGTGATACATACACTATTCTTATTAGTAGGATCATACTTATCATCCCTAGGCATCCAAGTCGAGCGACCGTGGATGAGCGACTAGGGCGATCACACGGTCGCCTGGCTTCGCGGCAGGCCGCCCTAGCAATAGATGAATTTGTTTTATATTTTTATTTATTTTTAAAATTTGTAAATAAGAAGGGTATTTTAAGAAAGAAATATAAAAGTATAGTGTTCTATTTGAAAAATTCTGAAAGTTGAGTGCCTTTGTTGAGAACATGGTAATTCACAGGCAGTTCCCTCATATTCCGTGCAACTTCCCTTCCAAGTAGCATAAATTACAGGCCACCAACCACCAACCTCTAACAAGTACGATGGCCGCCGGCAAAGACAAAGGCAAAGGCAAGCTCCCAGCTCTTCCTCCTCCTCGCATGCGCTATGTTCCCAAGCGAGGTCAGATCCTAAAGAAAATCATCAAGTCCCTGCTTGGCAAGTTCTCCGCCCGCCGCTCGCCGCACGCCCCCTACGCTCAGGGGGTGGGCGGCGGCGGCGGCGGAGGAGGAGGAGGTGGTGGAGGCGGCGGAGTGGGTGGCTGTGGAGGCGGCGGCGCCCCACCCTCTGCAGTCACCAAAGGCTGAGTAGACCATGGGCCGGCCCAGGCTACTCCTGATCCGCCGCTCTGCGAATCTCTCTCAGTACATGATTACATTAAATAATCGATAATAAATGCATGTAATGATACAAGTTGAGAATTAAATTCTGTTTTCTTGCACTGGACAACTTAGAGCTCGATCGTCAACTTTCGATGGGAATCATTGAACAAGTGCGTTGAATCAGACAAAGAAGTTTTCCGCGTGACGCGAGAAAAAAAGAACAATAATTAAATCGAGAATTTATGACGCGGTTTCTGATGACGAACGATCGCCCAACGTCAACGCATCGATGTCAGACACGTCCATGATGAGGCGAGATATCTTAATTCTATTGATGGAAGAAGACAAAGTGTATATATCATTTTATCAAGCATGTTCCTGTCTCGCTAAAAAAAACACTACCGACTTTTTTTATAAGGATTTAGTTAATTAACAAAACCTAAAATAAATTAAGGAAAAAACGCATTAGTAGAAAGATTAGCACTTGATATGAAACATGTTTGAGTATCATATGCTGGTTAAAGAGTTTGTTATCGAATACTTATCCATTGGTGGATTAATTAACTAATAAAATCATGCATGGTAGGATCCACACGCAGTGGCCATTGTTTCTCGAACACAAGTTATTTTTATTTTCTGTTTTTTTTTTGTTTGCTTGCTTGACTTGGGTTCGTCAGCATTAACTTGTTCATAATTAAGTTGTACACATTTGTAGTGCACTAAAACAAAATAATTATTCCCTTTATTTTTGTAATTTGACCATCAAGTGCTTTTACTTTTGAATCCATTACTCTGACAAATCTTATCTTATTTATTCTTTTCTTCTTCACATATTTATATTATCACTATCCTTTTAAACCATTAATGTTCTTTCCATTTATTTATCGAATATTCTTTGCCTTTTCTCTGACACACATTGAAAATTATGTGTATATATCACATCTTCTGTTCATAAATTTGATTGTTCAAAGTTTACCTTTTTCACTTCTTAGTCAATTACTTGAAAACTTTATTTAACTATTAGTCAATTGATGATTCATTCCTGTCAATGATGTTCATTTGAGGCAAAACCATTTTATAGTTGAGGGAGAAAACTAAACAAGAATTTTATAAACTTGAATGGTTATTGAAAAAAATATATTAACATTGATCCTGTTTGAAATAAGAGAGATGATGCATTGGACAGATGATTCTACTATTAATTGGAAGAAGACTTCAAACCTGAGAGAAAATGACATC